>NC_135185.1:6911528-7511528 GCF_041146795.1 Maylandia zebra
CGCAAAATAATACGAATGAATTCATAGTTTGTAAATATGGCATTTGTTCGTCTTCTGTAATGATCCCGGAGCATTTGATTACTGGCTTTTCTCTGTAGCAGCCATACTAAAGGGGCGCTGTCACCAGTCAACTAGAATGTGGTTCTCAGATTTGTCACTTAAGCCGGTCTGTGCCCACCTTCCAGCTGTGGTGACCTCCTAAAATACATTTGTATCTAGCAGAGGATTAGAAAGCTGATGTCAGAGGCCATCTGACTGGGTGATCCAATTGTGACGTCCTGAGTAGTTACCAGTAATGTACACTTTACAACTGTACACAGTTGTTGTTGTTGGGTGTTTTTTGTTTGATCTCCCCCTTTTGTGTTATGAAGATAAAGAACCCTTCCCACTATATATTGTTTTTAACACATTTAACTAGTGCATAATGAGTGGCCATATAGGGTGAATCTGATTCAGTCATGTGAGGAGAGGTTCCAGTAGGAAAGGCATCCGGTGTAAAGCCTCTGCCAAATTAAACATGTGGAGCTTCCCGCTGTGGCAACTCCTTGTGAATAAGAGAGCAGATCCAAGTACCATGATCTTCCTCTTGCTAGTTTACAATTGATGTGACTGAGCAGGTAAATCTTGGCCAGTCTAGCCTCACATTTGCCAAACGACCAGTGTCAAACAGACATATGTTTGATGACATGTCAGTGCATCTCATGTTTGGGATTCAGAAAACAAATTTCCCAATTGAGTATGACTGCAAACACTTTGAAAATACATTGAGAAGAAGGCTTGTAAAGTGCACAATCCTTAGTTAAGGTGTTGGGGTTTTTTGTTCCCTGTTCGGATGTGCTCACTTATCTTTGTGGTCTCTGCTGGACTTTGCAGGACGGAAAGAGATGCAACAAACTGGTCATCAGATAAGTTAAAATCTCTGCTTCTTGGATTGAGCGTGGAGAATGAGGAGGGAACGTGTGAAGTGACAGAAGTCAGCAAGGTGGAAGGAGAGGCCTCGATTAATAACCGCAAAGGGAAACTTATTTTCTTTTATGAGTGGAACGTGAAAGCTACTTGGACTGGTAAGTAGAAAACTAGCATTATTGTTTGTTTCATTTAAGGCAGTAGTTTGGTTTTAATTGTATCTCTGAAACTGGTCGTTTGGCTGCTAACAGTGGCAGTTACCGTCATTGCTTCCAGACTATAATTTAGCAGGCACTGAGACTTAATCAGCATTGTGCCAGCTTGTTTGCAAACATCTTGAATGCAGGGCACGATCTCTTATATGGTGAAGTTTTACAGCTCAGCCTTTAACAGGTAGATTTTTATATCTAATAGGGGGAAAAAGCTTCAGTGGCTTATAGAGAAGAGTGACTGAGCTAATATGTTGCATTTTTATTATCGTTACTAAAATAGGAGGCAGGTTTGAAGAGGCTTTGAATCTTTGCTGACATGTTTATTCTTTTTTGTTTGAACAGGAAAGTCAAAAGCAGGAGTCAAGTATAAAGGAACAATTGAAGTTCCAAACCTGTCTGATGAAAATGACATGGAGGATCTTGATGTAAGTTTCACCAAAGCACATGTGCACACTGATTCAGGCTGGCTGGAAGGTGGAGGAAGAGTTTACCGAGTTTACTTTCCTGTGTCGTGTCCAGATTTCTGTATCGTTGAACAAAGATGAACCCGACACGCTGCTGATGAACCTGATGAAAACGAAAGGAGTGGATAAATTCCGCGACGCATTGCAGAGCTACGTTGGGTTCTTAAAAACAGGTGAGCTAACGAACAGCAAATTTCTCCCAGAGCCTAATTGCTGAACACATTGAGATTATGCATGATTGTAAATCGTTAAACTCTTTTTGGGTAGAATTTGCGTTAAGAGTTTGCCAGATTCAGTTTAGGTCAAAGAAAAGGGTCAAATGCTTACCGTATTTCCCGGACTACAAAGCGCACCTGAATATTAGCCGCACAAGCTAAAATCAGGGGGAAATCCTGTTTTGTACATACATTAGCCGCACCTGACTTAAAGCCGCAGGTGTTTCAATGTTGACTCATCATATGTAAGAGAATATGCACAAAGGGAATTGTCAGGAAAGAGATGGCTGTTTGGAGACACACCCCTTTTATTAATATTTTGAAAAACAAGTTAGGGGTACATATTTGCATAACTTTTTAGGGTATATGTACAAGTACCGGTAATTACAAGTACAAAACATGTACTGTGCTTCATAAATGAGTAACAAATGTAGTACATAACAATAACCTACAGCACACCAGAAAAATAGATTCAGCCTACCTTTTAGGCTCAGGTGCAGTGACACGGCGTTAACAAGAAGAAAAGTCAGTCATTCACCATCTTTCTCTTCTTCCTGCGCACTAAAACCACCAAAGTCCTCTTCTCCAGTGTCGGAAACGAACAGGCTCAGGATGGCTTCATCATCCACTCTCAGCTTCTCTCCTTCGTTGTCACTTTCAAAACCAAAGAAATCCTCGTTGTCAGTGTCAGAGTCGAACACCCTCTGAAGGGCCGTGGCGGTGTCCTCCTCTTCATCATGCAGCAGTCCAGCCCTTCGAAATCCGTTGGTGATCATGGATGTTTTCACACTTTTCCACGCTGTCAGAATCCACCGGTGGAGCATAACTTGCTTTTCGCAAGTTTATCGCCGCTCATCATCCACGCCTCCAGCTGAACGCGTAGTGCTACTTTGAAGTTTGTTTTTCGCGCTACTTCGTACGGCACTACGTTGCCTGGCGGATGGACATGTGACCAACATACCACTCTTGAACCCCGATACTGTGTGTCTGATCACATGCCCTTCCGCCAGGCAACGTAGTGCCGTACAAGAGCGGAACAAACAAAACAAATCGTCTTACGATATCACAAAAATCATGGACAATCCATAGAAAAGCCGCACCTGACTAAAAGCCGCAGGGTTCAAAGCTTGTGCAAAAAGTAGCGGCTTATAGCCCGAAAATTGCGGTATATTTATACGAATTCTTCTTTCTTTTTTTTAATTGCAGAATTCACACAGGGGATGATCCTACCCACAGCCAATGGTGTGGCCAAACCACAGTCCACATCACAGTCCAAAGCTAAGCTGGATAAAACTGAGGTTGGTGCACATCAATCACATAGTAAAGATTTTGGACTTTGACACTCACTTTGTCCCCATTTTATTTACTCTGATACCCGAAGCAGTGTTAAGCCTGCTTTCTGTGGTTAAATTCCCACCATTCAGTTGTTGTTCATGTCAGATTACGTGGAAGGTTTAAAGCAGTTTCTAGTTACGTCAAAAATTATGACGTTTCTGCAGAAGTCTAAACCAGGCTTTAGTTATGGCACATAAACTGATCCGTGCTCACCAGACTTCTATGCTTGTGTGGAACAGATTTCCTCCTCTGCCAGCACAGCCACTCCCGTCAACACCGGCGTCAAGATCCCCACCTGTAAATTTACATTGAAAGAAACGTTTCTCACCTCACCAGCTGAACTCTACAGGGTCTTTCTGAACAGAGAGGTGAGCCTCAGCTGTGTGTTTGATTGGAAACCCAGGCTGTGGTTGTGTCTTGTTAAGTCTTTCAGTAAAAATGGACTTTGCTTCTTTTGATTTTGGGGCTTCTTGTCAATAAACAGATGGTTCAGGCGTTCACGCGTGGTTCAGCCACAGTGGATGGAGAGAAGGGCGGAAAGTTTCGTCTGCTAGATGGAAATATTCTGGGCGAGTTCACAGAGCTGGTGAGTCTGATCTATGACATTTAAAAATAAGCATTTGTGTATATGAATCATTTACTTGACTGTACTGCACCACATTAACGTCACTTTACCTGAGTAAATTCTAACACAAGTCCTCTTGCTTTCAGGTTCCAGATGAGAAAATAGTTATGAAGTGGCGGTATAACACCTGGCCCTGTGGTAGGTTTCTATTTTTCAGTATGTGGGAACAGTGCTTACTATCATACAACAAACTGGACCATTTGAATTCAAATTTGAAAAAAAAAATGTACTAGTATAGATGAATTCAAACACATAAACTGTGAAATAATAATTGCACAGCAGTGGTTTGTGTTATGGCTCAATAAAAAGGTCAGCTTTTCATTCACCTACTATAATTTTATCCTCATCTGTAGCTCACTTCAGGGTCAAAAATTATCTCCTCGGATCTCTCTTCCTTTTATGCTATCGTGCTTTTATAGTTAAAAGTATGGATTTATTTTTTTTTTTGCCACAGAGCACTACGCCACGATCACAATGACGTTCTTGGACCGGAGCAGCGAGACAGAGCTGAAGGTGGAGTATCGAGGCGTCCCAAACAGCCAGGAGGAGCAGACGAAAGAGGGCTGGAAGAGATACTACTTCGAATCTATTAAACAGACATTTGGCTACGGAGCACGGCTCTTCTGAAAACTGTGTACTGTAGTGCTGTTTTGTTTTGGTTTTCTTTCCTGTTTTGGATTTTTAATCTTTTGTCCTTCGATCTCTGGCACATCCGACTGTAAACTCAGAGCACGACTTAACAGAAGAGACAGCATAAGTGAGGCCAATCCATCACCTCTCTGTGTGTAAATGTTTTCTTTTCTGAGCATATTTAAAATCAATCTTTGTTTTTGTTCCCCCTCCTTCAGTATTTGGATCAGTTGTTCAAAGGAGAATGAATGGACCGTGCCTTTGGGACTCGGGATAAATAATGGATTGAATAAAACAAAGGGATCTATCGCACCACTACTTCAAATTGGCCTCTACGTCTATAAATATGTAATTATTGCAGGAGATAAACAAATGTTTTCTTTTATTTGAAAAACAATGTTTAAAAAATGAATGTTTATTTTTTACTTGTATTGCTCATTTTGAGTCATTGTAGTGAAGATGCATGTTTTCATTCCAAACTGCCCCCCATGTGGAAGAATGACGTCCGATCACCTGCAGCGGAGCAGGACTGTACTCCAGCTTGTTCCTCTGAGACTAGATTGGATGCTCATTACAAGTGTAGCGTCTGTCAGCGTGGATCAGCAGGAGGAACGTTAGCGAACCTCATCAGTGCTGGGACATGGAAACAGTCTCACCTCCTCATGCAGGTCACTGCGTAGCAACTGAAGAGAGATGTTTTTGCTTTATTTGGTTTCAAAATGTTTAAAAAAAAAAAAAATCCAGTAAAAATAACCTTTCAGAACAGAGTGCATCTATTTATTCCTCATTTCACGCCATCACAGTGTAAAAAGGTTAGTTTACTGGAATAAACCAATCCCTATATGCTTGCGACTTGTTTTTATTCAACTTCTTTACATTCGAACTATCTGGAGATTCCAATTATTTATTTACATAAGTTATTTATTTTCATATATGCAAAAATCTTTAAAACTTTTAATTTACAAGTGCTCTAAAAATAGACACCACAAAGGCCACTATTTCTTAAAATAAGCACTTAGTTTGGTTTTAAAGATTGCTGCACATCCTACCGGAAAACAAAAACAAGCAAAAAATAAAGTAATACACTGAAAGCATCTAATTTGTATCAAAGAATATACATCTTCAAAATACAGTTAAAAAAAAAAAAGAGCTGCACACTGTCTAAAAGTGTTCCAGAATAATCTCAAAACTCAATATTGTAATCTAAATAGCATCATTATTCAAGCATGTACTGCTCTACAAACACAATTTCCTAATCAGCAAGAAGAAGGAAAAAAAAAAATCTACAACTCAGTGCAAACTTCCACAAAAGATTCAAGTGATCCTAAAATATATCTGCTCCAAACAAAGATCCCTTATCCTCCCAAGAAAAGGAACTCTTTATTTACCCAAAAGCTGGACTTGAGCTAACGAAACAACTTGTATGTAGACGTCAGCTGAAGTATTGCGATTACTTAGCCTCACTTATTTGTGACCAAAATCCAGGACAGCAGAGACAAAAGACAAATGTAAGGAGACATAATGAAATGAGGCGCTGCTGTGACTTCACAGCGGCTTCCGCTGGTTGCACAGTCATAAGCAGATGTAGAGCTCCGACTCCTGGAAGGAGGAGAGGAAATGATTGACTAACTGAAACAAGAAGGGGTATTAACATGTCCGCAAAGTTCATAAGCTCTTAGTAACCAAGGTAACTGATAAGAATTTGTTCTCCGTCTTCACCCTTTCACCCACGGATCACCACAACCGTTCTCTAGACAAGACAAACACTGCTGAGGTAAGAAGTACTCTACACTTTTTCAGAGTAAAATTATCACTATGGCCTCAAGGGGGCGCTGCTGCAGCTTTTAGCATGCAACACAAAAGTGTCCACTACTGCTTGAGTGCCAGAAACACAAGTACACACATTCTGAGAGCTGATTGGTTCGGTTCGCATGTTAGTTGGAGTAAGATTTTGTTTTTAGTTACTACGTACGCTGGCACTCGAGTCGTTGTCAAGTGAGTCGAGGCTACCTTGCGGAGCCATTTCCTCCACTTCAGGTGGTTTTTTAACAGAAACTTCATGCTGTTTGTTCCTTGAAACAAAGAAAAGGTCAATTATCATAAGAATTTAATAATGTTGAGGGCATTTGGAGGCTTTTTAAGAAGGAATTCGTTACATTGACATTAAAGGTACACTCTCTACCTGTATAAAGGCCACATACTCATGCTTCTGTTGTCCTTCTGGCTTGTAGGCGTGGTTTGTGCTACCAAGTCTTTGAGAAAATGGAAGAGCTTTTCTGACTCTATGCATTGCTTCCTATAAAAGCACAAAATGTAATACATTATATGCCAACTTTTCATATACATGCATGTGAACGACATGCTAAAGAGAAAAAAAAGCAAACAAACTGACAGTATATTGATTTCATTTGCTTTTTTTGTTAAATATTCAATTTATTTTATTGGGGATAACTAATGTTAAGAGCCTAGGAACTGTTTTAAAAACAACAGCATACAGTATTCTTGATTCTTGAGCCACCGCTGATTCTTTATATAAAAAAAAACAAAACAGACTTTTCTTATAATTTCTTATAAAATGGTCCAGAACAATAACTCCCCAAGCTTTCTGAAGGTCTTTCAAAGTTTTTCTTCAAACATTGGCCTCTTTTTCACTAACTTTCAGTCCAGTCCTTGTACCTGAATATTTTTATAGGAATGGTTTTTGTTTATGCTACTTAACATTGACCTATGAACCTTAAAAGGCCACGTAACTAAAGTAAGACGACCCATTTTGGTCTCATCCTTAACAAATAGGGTGAAAGGGGGGTGGGGGGGGGGGGTCATTAAAGACCTGGCACAGGACCTAAAAGCTGCATTTGAACCTTCAATTGATCCATCTCTGTTTCGCTCAAGCCTCATCAGAAATGATCTCAGTGGAATGGTGGCTGTCAAGAAGCCATTAGTAAGGAAGGGAAACAGAGGAAAAAGGCTGAGGTATGCCAAAATATACAAAAACACGACTGAAAATCAGAGGCAACAATGGCAAAATGACACAACATTTGAAATTTTTGGTTCAAATTGTTGTGAAGCAGTATGGAAGAGTTCAGGAGAAAGGCACAACATGTCTGTTTGCAGCCATCTGTAAAACATGGTAGAGGTTCTGCCAAGTTTAAAAAGCAATGCCAGCATCACTGGCTGCAGGATCATGTGATCCCCAGCATCACTGGCTACCAACACATGACGCTACCATCAGATTTTGATCCACCATGCAAAAACAAAGTATCTAATTGGCAGAATTTCATTTGTCAGCATGACCATACACACTTCCAATGCAGTAAAAGCATACATGGACAGAAAAAACACACAGTGGGACAATATCAGTCATGGATTGGCCTCCCAAGACTCTGGACCTCAAAATCAGTGAAGCAATCTTGGATTGTCATCACAGAGATCACAACAAAAGGCAGCCAACATCGAAAGAAGAGCTTTGAATGTCCTTCAAAAATCCTGGAGAACTATTCCCACTTAATGAAATGACAAGACGGAGATTTCAGGCTGTGTTGAAGAATGAAGGTCCTCGTACCAAATATCGATTTTCATGGTTGTTAAAAATGTACAAACTCTATGTTTTATAAGTATGTCGGTGCATGTTTCAATAAATCGCTGCATCTATTTTCCATTTTCCTAGCAAAGTATAAAGAAGTAAGAGGTGGATCAAGATTGTTGCACAGTACTGTAACCTGTTCAGTCATTTTTTTAGTTGAAATTTGTGAGGAACCTCGTGCGTAGTAAGTCTGAGTGAATGCTGTCATATTCAGTTAGATATGAACAAGATTATAATTGCACGTATGTCTTCTTCATCTTCACAAAAGACAGTTTGCACGCCTGCAGCAGTCGAAGGTGCGCATAGATCTCGTGAAAATATCTGCCTCACTTACACTCATAATATTTCTCTTCCAGTGTGAAACCCTAAAGCACTGCTTTCAGAGATGAGGACAGAAAGTGAAACAGGTCATGTGAACCAGACTCACTGACAATAGGAGCTGGCTTTAGTTTATTGCTTCCAGCTGTTTTTGGAAGTCTTTCATCTAAATGTTCTTCTGTGAGCATAGAGTGTTGCATGCATTTACGCACAGGGCACAACACTGCTGATTTCATTAATTACGTCTACATATACCATCATTTTAGCATCTTGGTTGGATTAGTCTTGATTAATTCATAATCTCATATACTTGAGCTCAAATAACAAAGTCTTACTTACATGTGAGCCACAGACACAACAGCGCTGAGCTTGGACTCTGTAATCACGCAGGTTTTGGTCAGCAGAGACTTCAGGAATATCTCCAAGGCCCGAGCTTATTGATGCAGTATGGGATTTCACAGCTCTACAACACTTTCAGCATGTATTTACATACTTGCTTTGACATAATACAGTTACCATTTAACACTAGCTAACATCAAATATCCACACCATCACAGCAGAAAACAGTTCCTATCACCTGGAGGGATGTATCTTAGTGCAATAAACTGAACAATTTATTGTTGAGCCATTGTGTGTATTCGCTTTAATCAGCCTAAATTAATGTTTAATTCAGTCTAACCAATATCCAATACCTAAAACAACAAGATTCATTAGGACAGTTTATTTATTTTGCTAAGCGATTGGCACTTGAACGCAACTGACTTTAACTCCCAGCAAGTGCCTCAGGAGAAGCTGGAAGAAGATGCTGCTTCGGCAACTCATAAAGGATACATATGATTACAGGAACTGCCATCGCCATCCGGCCCACCTCAGCGTCCTTCTGCATGATTTTTCTGATGCGCCTCTGGCAACAATATCAAAGAGTTTACAGCTGTTCAAGCAAATGGAAGTTACGGTGCATTGAGGAGCACTGAGTAAACTGCATGTAACTGATGAAATAACTGTTAATAGCAGCTGAAGGTGGGTTTTTTTTTAATGGTTCATATGTGAAAAACAATGTGTGACATGTATGTACCAACTATTTATACTACAAAATAGGCCTACATACATTTCATTAAAAAGGAAAACAAGTTTCCCAACCACAACATAAAAAATGGAAGGAACAGAAAGCACAACGTCCTGCAAACTCGTATTCATTGAAAAAACATCGAAACACCTTATATAATGGTACCGTTTTTTGTTGTTGTTTTTTAACGAGTAAGTAATTTAGCCTAGTAGAGCTAAAGCATTTTTATTAACATATCTCCTAGTTTGCTAGGCTAGCTCGCTAATAAACATGATTTCCAGCAGTCTTTGAATGCAACAGTTGTCACACGACTACAGTTACCCGTTAGCTCGTTTGGCAGCTTTAATTTTCCACATTATTCCACATTTACTCACAGCAGGGAAGCGTACGTTATATCTTCTCTTCTGTCCGGACATTTTCGTCGCTTTAATCCGCGCCGCTCGAACACAGTTTTCATATTTTTACCGCAAATCGCTGCTTCGTCCATATGTTTACCTTCAGCAGGAAGAACCCCGCAAAAAATGCCCCAGAAAAGAAAAAACACACACCTGAGGTCAACCTGTCCTGACCCCGACAATGACGTCATCACACTGGCGCGTTAACAACTCGTGCTAAAAATGGTTTTAAAAAAATTCAAAACGTTAACTATTTAGGACTTTAGATACCATTGATGTCAGTTCAAATGTATTTATATAGTACCAGTTCACAACAACATTCTCAGCAAGACGCTTTACGTTGTCAGGTAAAGACCTTACAATATTAGAAACAAAGTCCAGTAATCAGATGGCCCCCTATGAGCAAGCTCTTGGCGACAGTGGGAAGGAAAAACTCATTTTTAAAAGCACAAAACCTCCAGCAGAACCAGGTTCAGGGGTTGGGGTGATTGGAAAGCGATAAGAGCAGCGTGAGACAGGACAAAACACACACATGGGAGAAAAAGCCCGAGTTTAATCATCGCTAATGATCAAATTCAATCGAGTTGGATAAACACTTGGAGAGGGAAGAAAGACAAATAAAGTAGAAACACTCAATCCATGGGATATGGGAAGGCCTCAGCAGCCTAGGCCTATTCCAGTATAATCAAGAGATGGTTCAGGGTCACCTTATCCAACACTAATTATAATCTTTATCAAAAACCAAAATTTTAAGCCTAACCTTAAAAGTAGAGAGGGTGTCCAAAAAGTCCAAACTGGAAGCTGGTTCAACAGAAGAGGGCCTGAAAGCTGCCTCTGTCAGGATAATGGGACAAATGTATAATGGGACAAATGTATAATGGGACAAATGACACCTAAAGGACATATCCTGTCAGCAATAACTCCAACATTCCTCACAATGTTACTGTTACTTAACATAGCCATTATTTGATTTATATTGGAATTCATCTATTTATTCATTAATATTACCTACAGCTAACATGACAAATTAAAAAATAAAAGCATGTCCTATAGGCTGCTTTTCAGATTTTGCAGCATTTAGGCCATATATAGGGCCCTCCCCTGCACCACTATGTGCAATTAAAAAAATGAGTGGATGTATGAATTTTGCATTTACTATATTACTGCATGAAAACATCCACATTAATCATGTTAAGTACACAAATAAAGAAATACATATTATTAAATAAGAAGATTTCAAGTTTTTCTGTTGTGGCCACAGGATATTTTTAACACTGAAAGTCCTCTTACATAAGTTCACATTTTAAAGCTGGCCATTTTGCTTTTTTAATACTTCACACAGTTTTTGTTTGCATTCACGCACCATCTGCTGGACTGCAGACCACCCGGAAAACACGGATGTTTTCATTTGCTTGCGGTGACATATTGATCTTCAGCAGAGTATCACTCTGTCTGGACCACTCTGGCTTCACTAATGACTGCAAAGGTTAATCAGATAAGGTTAATCAGTACTCACTGAAAAAGATTATGTAAGACTAATAAAGCATCGACACCAGCAGGATAACTGTTATCTTTACTTTATGCATGCATGTTCTTTTTTTAAACATATTTGTGCCGACTGGTGGTAATTGGTGCATTTTTCATTAACACTTCTAGTCTCAACTAGTTTAGATTTTAACCATTTATAACCTGGGACATTTTTTTTCATGTAGCACCTTTATGGAAAAGGAGAAAAATATAACCAGCCATTATTTCAATTCAAATATATCAACGGGATTTTGGAATAAAAGCATCTTTCTGCTTCTAAGCATTTTATTTGTAGTACTTTTCTTACATACAATTTTAGATCATAAGAATATAAAGGTTAAGTAAGGGATGTCAAACTCATTTTAGATCATGGGCCACACACAGTACAGTCAGCCCACTTTGAGTTTGAACGAGTGAAACTCACCTTTCTGTCAGTGTAAAGAAGTTTAAATACACATTTAATCCCTGACATAGATTATATAAGAAAAAGTGCAATTTCAGCTGTAAATCTAAGTGCTATCGAAATGACAAAGAAATGCTGCTGAAGTAAATGAAAGAAATTACACAACTCTTTTGCAAAATTACAGAAACTTCATGGTAGCTCATTGCCCAGAAAGATTTTTTTAATGTAAACTCATTGTAAATAAGAAAAAAGAAAAGAAAAAAGAATTGTAGGTATTGAAAAAACAGGAATGTTGTTTATTTATTACTTTGGTATATTATGAATTGCCATGTGTGAGATCTTTATCAGAGAAAAGTTGTAAAAGGTATGAAAATACAGTTAAAAGTCCAAAGTTTATGCCCTCCTTTACAGTTTTTGACTCTATCCAATGGGCCAGATTCCTGAGCCAATTCTGGCCCCCGGGCCTTATGTTTCACACCCCTGGTTTAGGCCGTCTGCAGTCAAACAAATAAATCCAATTTTCTGCTGATGTGACTGCCTCGCCATTAATGAGTGAACTAAAAAAAACTTAAAATAATATTCACTGCATCTTGATGCATTCTCAATCATCCAGGTAAGTAAATCTCCAAAAGCTGATTCTGTTCATCTGGACGTAGCGTGCAGATAACGCTACGTCCAGATGAACAGAATCAACTTTTGGAGAATATTCATTGCATTCTTATAAAATAACATTGCCCCTCAGCCCATAAAATGCCCTACAACCTGGCATGTTGCAGACCTGGGATTGATTTTCTGCTGAGACGTGCAGATAAATATCTCAACCCTAATTCAGGAAGTGTGGCCTAACAACATTAAAATCAGTTACACTGCCTGATAAAGGTGCATGGCATTGAATATTTATGTGTGGTGGTTGTGGGGAGAGCAAACAAAACAGCCTCCAGTGTGTTTGAGGGGGAGTTTTGAACTTAAGAATCTTGCAGGTGGGGATCTGAGTTTTTGTTTCCCCTCAAGGAATCAACTCGAGTCTTTCCACAGAGAGGAATTTACAGCCACTGTAACTGTAACACTGACTATACAAGAGAGGGAAAAGAAGAGAAATAAACCCAGCCCTGCCAGGACCATGACAAATAGTAATATCTGGCATATTTAGCCAGCTTAGAGTGCTGAGTTCATTATACATTCATAGCACATCATAACAGAATGGAAAAAGTAGTGTTATGTAACGCCACCTGGTGGACAGCTTTTGTGTAGAATAAAGACTCGACAGAGGGATTGGAATCCCACAACTCTGAGTTTTGTTCACTTGAAAAGTTGTAGTACTCGAGACACAAACGAGAGAAATAAAAAAAAAAAGCCTTCTGTGTTGGTTTGCAGGTCCCTGACACGTGGAGCTCAGTCAGTGCATCTTGGAGCATCAGGCCAGTCTACCCGGCCCATTCAGAGGTGGCTATCTTAGTCCTTTCACATTTCTCAGATTGCACATACTGGATTCCTCTCCTTGACTCCTATCCTTAACCCCCTTTGTACTTCCCACCAGTGATGCAGGCAGAGGAGAGAGGGGTGGAGTCAGCAGGCCTTTGACAAAATAAGAGCACCTCTCTTCAACGCTTCATTTTAAAGCAATTTCAGGTAAATATGATCTTTGGCTCAACTGCATTATAACTTATTGTCGTTGTTTTTTATTTTATTAGCCCAACTACATCTGCATTTTATGATGTAGCAATGTTAATAGGGTGTTATATTTTCTGGGCAACTTTCAATTCAATTCACAGCACAGTGCAATTAGAAAAGACATGACACTTTTTATTAATGCACACAGAAACAGTGAAGGGCAGACAGATTGGTCATGCTACATAATTGAAACAACATCTGTGTGCTAGACTTCGTTCATACACTGAAGGTGAAAACGCTTCTGAAGAGAGTGCATTCATACGTCCTGTGTTACAGCTCCTCCTGCATCGTCTTTTTCCTCTTTCCAGGTGATGAGTATGCAAAAATCAGGAAATGTGAACGCAAGGCCTTAACTTTTGCTCACTTTCAATCCACCAAGATCCGTGTTAGCAGTTCAGTTGGTTTCTAACTTATTAATTTAGTTTTATATCATCTAGCCACTAGAAGCAAAGCTAGAAGTGTCTTACCTGGGCTAAGGAGAAAAAGAACTGGAATTCATTTCAAGGCTGTGGAAAGAGTGGAGAGGCTGAAAATGCAACCTGTTTGAAGTCCAGTGTAAAGTTTCCACACTCTGTGATGATTTGGGGTACTGTGTCAATTGCTTGATGCTGGTGATGGTTGGTCCATTGTGTTTTATAAAGTCCAAACTCAAAACTGCCGTCAACCAGAAGATCTTAGAACACTTTGCAGCTGCCCACAGAGCCAAAACTAAATAGCCAAACGGTTTGCCGATGATGCTGTTACTGCCAATAGAGAAACTGTTGTGCATTGAGAGGAATATGAGAAATGCCCAACCAATAATACAACTGAGCTGAGGGCCACTATCAACTGTCCCCATGTCACACCACACTGATGTAGTAATGCATAGTAAAGCAGCCCCAACCAAAGATTATGTGTATGCAGAAGAGCATCTCTGAATGTACAACATGTAAAACCTTGAAGCAGATGGCCTACAGCAGCAGAAGACCACACCGGAAACCACTCCTGTCACACAAGAACAAGTTTTGACTTCTGCTGCAATATTCACATGGTAGGCTCAGAAATTAGGCATTTACAGCATTTCATCCTGCAGCAGTGGTTCTGACTGATGGTGATATGGTGGTGTGTGCATTTTTGAGCTCCTTAATACCAACTGGACATTGCTTAAGTGCCACAGCCCAAGTTTTGCTGCTGAGCATTTCCGTCCCTTTATGACCACAGTGTCTCATCTTCTGATGCCTGCTTCCAGCATGTTAATATGCCATATCACAAAGCCCAGATGATTTCAAAGGGGTTTCTTGATCATGACAATGAGTTTACTGTAATCAAATGGCCTCCACAGTCACCTGATCAATAGAAAACAATCACCCAAACTTTATTTATGAAGCACATTTCATACAAGTTGGAACATGGACAGGAAGTTTAATGCCCACCGAGCTACAGAAATGATCCAATAATTAAAAATTTATGAGTTGTTGTAAAATGATTGGCAAAAAATAAAGATAAAGAGATTGAACAAAACCTGCTATACAGTTTATGTCAGAACAGTAAAGTACGGGAATGCCGGTGAGAGAAAGAAAGAAATTATAGTTTTCCTAAAGATATAATACCTACTTTCATTTTACCTTCATGTTCTTTTTGATAAATATTTGAACAAGGGTGTCAAGTGTAGATTGTTTTCACTGAAAAAAAACCCAACTAAATCCATCACTGCTATTTTGTGACATAGTTGCCCTTGATGGTTTGATTTAATAGATCAAACCAACAACATTTCACATTTATTCCATATTATATCGTTTTTAAAGTGACATAAATTAATGATAAAAAAAACATGCTGCATTACCAGTACGTAGCCGCTGGGGGCACCAGAGTCACTGTTTACAGCGTAGCTCCACGAGCTCCTGGCTGGTAGCGTGGAGTTGGAACCAGAGAGGAGGTCGCTGTAGTAGTTTTGTTTTAAAGAAAAAGTTACAGAAACTCGTTGGAGACAGAATAGAGTGTGAGTGGTTTACATGGTGACAAACTACAAACTCAGAGGTAATTATTTGTTCATACGAAACAGTCAATTAGAGTGAAAAACAACAACGTTTAGTTCGGGCTCGCTGACTTCTGCATGGTCGCTAGCTAGCTAGGACTTAGCTCCAAGAGCTACTTGGCTAGCTGGCTAGCGAGGTCCAGCCCAGAAGTTGTTTACTTCAACTTGTGGATGTGGTCACCCCTTGAGCTTTTCACGACTTTTCTTGGGGATAAGAGAGCAAGGACTAACAATTCACACTGGATTTAACACTGTGCGCTGTTAGGAAACTAGCAGGATGTCCACAGAGGTTAAGTGTGCTCAGGTTGACTCGGGTTTGACAGCGGCCAGCCCGAGCGGAGTGGTGGAGAAGAACCAAAACACGTCCCAGGGTGCTCACTTGGACAAAGGACAAGATCAGGGGCAGAAAGTCTTAGAAAAACAACTAGCGGACAGCCACGACTCCGGGGCTCCCAAGAGCCCAGCGGATATAGAAAAGGAAAGCAAAGAAAACGACCAAAGTAGTAACGCTGACTCGGCTGTTGAGACGGTGAAGAAGAAAGTTGTTGAAGCGCCTCCGCCGAAAGTCAACCCGTGGACTAAAAGGACCACGGGCAGAGTGCCGGTCAGCAGCACCAACTCTAGCTCTCAAGACAAAGGTGAGACGGATTTGAAAAAAATCATGTATTAAGACAGATTCAACATTGCAATATGGTAACAGCTGGCCACACAGCTCCCTCTGCAGCCGCAGCTATTATTAAACACGTTTTTTGCTTTGCAGCATTTTAGCAGCTTCACTGCAGAGAAATCAACATTAATCTTTGCTGCACATCCCTGACATATCTCATTTAGGCTCGTTTAGAGTTGAATGGAGTGCATAACTTAAATGTCAGAGCGGTCGAGAGATGTTGATGGGAGCATACTGCCCCATCCCCCTCTGTGCTCGGATTGCTCCGTAGCACCACGTGTTGATTGCTGACAACTGCTACTTCTTTTAGCCACCACCAGCTAACTCTCGTGCTGCTTTCTCCCTCTTGATCGAGGGTCAGAGCTGGTGTCTGTGAAGTGAAAGCACACGAAAACCTGAATGTGGGACGTAATCATTCTTAATGTCGCGCATACATGCTTGACACTGTAAAAACAAACAAATAAGTAAGTAAGCAAGCGCCAAGACAGCCTGGCTAACTGTTCCTGCTGCTGTACAGCACGTTTTGCATGTCCAATGGCCTGGCTGTCTGCAGTTCCTCCCACCGGCCAGCCAGCTCCTCACTGTCACTAGTAAAAGTATCAGAATAAAGTGGCTGAACAGGTGATAAGATAAAACGGGACAGGGTTGTAATCTAATGATTGTATTTATTTTTGAAAGAATCGAACAATTATGAGTGATACCAGTATCACTGGTATTGTTTTAGTAAAAAAAGAAATTGACTTAATAAGTCACTTGAGCCAAGTCTGGAAAACATTGATAAGCTTCAAGTATTTTTGATATTAAAAAATAATAGATAAAAAAAGTGAGGTTTGCAAATGGAGCTACATTTAATTTGTCAATTGATTAAAAAAATCTAAACATTCCTTCATTCCTATTCATTTCAAAGTGACACAAATGGGTCATTTTTTGTGTCATGAATGCTTTTGCCTGATTGCTGATCATTTCTTAAAATCTGTTTCGTATTTATTATTTAATTTACTCATGTAATGTGGCAACCATAACAAGTACACATAACTGTACACAGTACAGGGCACACAAAAACAATGAGAAGAAAGAAAACCCATACTCAGGCAAAATACAGAATCAAATAACACCCTAAAAATGCACAGAAGAGTTTAAGCTTTATAAGAGAGTGATCTTTTTGTGCATTTAAAGCTACAGCTAAAAGGCATTTAGTTGACGAATAACAATATTGAAGTAGCAGGCCACTGATGGTACACATAAGGTTTAACTGATTCCTCTTAGTGTTAGTAATAAATTAACCTGAAGACATCAACTTTGATGCTGAAAGCTTGTATTAAAAATGGGTGTGGGTGGGGGTAGTAAAGCTTAAGATATTTGGAGGTTTAGAAGGTAGGAAAAGTTTAGTTGAAAGAAGCCATCAAGGCGTTGTGGGATATGTAGGATGTAGGGTTCATGGCCGGCAATGAGGAGTAAAATTAAACACAAGTCTGTCTGTAATCTGTTTTCTAGCTCTGCTTCTGTTAATCAGATATCACAACTGAATGCATTACCTTTCTATCTATAACATACAATCAGTTGATCATTTCAGTATCAACAGTTCATTTGATTGACTCATGAGGCTGCTGATTGGTCACTGAGTGATTGCATTTATTTTATCGTACTCGTGACAGTCGACTCTGAAATACAGCTTTCTTGAGTTCAGACCGTTCAGCTAAATTTGAGTTGTGAATGTGTGTCAGAGCGCAGAGCAACCAGGAGGGAGCTATATTTTAAGCGCACGACTCTTGCAAGACCACAGGCATCGTTTTACAGCGTCACTGTACAACCAGTCTCGTGGGTGGATGTCTGAAGGCTCATTCAGGCATACACCCATTCATATGGAAGCCTCGTCCCTGTTTCTCTTATCAATCTGACCATCCACTGTCGAGCTGATAGGAGCTGTCAGGCTGCAGTGGGCCACTCCCAGGACACAGCAGCCTGCAGAGACGCAGCCACATACCGCTGGTGCTGCCTGTGCACAAAACACCCTCAACAAGTCGTGTCACTTAGTCCGTTGGGGGGAGCACATTTATTCTTTCTGTACTGACAGAAATATCCGATGGTGTTCAAACACAGCAGAGCAGCGCATGCAAGAGTAGATAACTTGACTTTTTAACTGCAGTGTTGAGCAACCTTTCTCAATCGGAAACTTCCTCAAAGCTCTTCTTAAATTCAGAGAGTTGAAAAGGACTGAACCCCTTTGGATCTAGTCCTGTCCTGTCTCTCAAACATAATGACCTCACTCTCGGTTATTGATTGTGTATCCGCAGATCAGCAAAATGCTCCGAAAGTCGTCCGCGCCACCAAGCCCAGAACGAGAAAAATCAGCAAGGTAATCCTTTTTTTTACGTTTCTATCCTTTTCTTTAATGTCCATAGTTGCTCACATCTTACTAATTATTTCCACAGCAAAGTAACCACAAAGTGTTGTTGAATGTCTCGGCTAATATAAAGAGTGATGTTTTTGCTTGTAGTCTTTTCTTCCTGGCAAATAAACCACTATAAAATGATCACATGTTCACATTGCGTTGCCTGTGGATTTTCGTAGGTACTGACATTTAGAATGGGAAATAACCATCTGCTGATAGCCTGACTGTTAGCCGGTTTAAGCTGCTGACCTGTGGTTTTTGTTTGCTTTTCCAACCAGTTTTTCCACTGCAGTTACTTGAAGTTCACATTTAGAAGGGATTTAGATTATATGAAGATAATATCATATATAAAATGGTCATGTTTATTGACCAAAAAAATACATATTATGATTGTTAAGCAGGGGAAGCTTTTAGTAGTGCATCCGCCCAGTGGATCTTTAATTCCACTGAGGATTGATACACTGTGTTTTTAATACCCAGTTTATGTGCTTAAAGTGTGACATACTATCTTATCTAGTCATGCTTTTGCCACATATTGTGGGCTTTTATGTAACCTGG
The DNA here is from genome assembly GCF_041146795.1 of Maylandia zebra. NCBI lineage: Eukaryota > Metazoa > Chordata > Actinopteri > Cichliformes > Cichlidae > Maylandia > Maylandia zebra. The sequence goes on from NC_135185.1 coordinate 6,930,510, forward strand.
GGAATTATAATGCAACCTGCAGACCTTTCCTCATCAGGGTCATAGTCACAGTTCTACAGGACCCCATATTATCATTACTACACAGTTACTGAATGTTGTCTGGTAGTCATGCACATAATAAGCAAACTGATGTTAAATACATCAAATCACCAAGCCTGGTCCCTTCATATGTGTTTAGAAAAATGTAACAAGTAGTTTCATAACTTTAAATAGTATTTCTCGCACGCTCGGTTTCTGTGTTCACCACTCTTTACATATGAATAGAGTTCTGTGTTTTGTTTTTGCTCTGCTTATGATCTGTTACCTCTAATGACTGCTACTCCTTTTGTCGTATCGTGTCTGAAAAACAATAATTTGGGATGAACTGGAACAGAAGCTTTTTCGGTCAGTACTCATGCATTAGAGCAGGGGTTGTTTAAAAGCCTGAATCCCTTTAGGATAAAGTTAGTCGACTTTCTGTTTGATGCGCTTCATATCGTAGAATGGATATGGTTAGAGAAATCAGCATTTGAGTTTGTGTTTATTTTTTCTGCCCACCATACTCATCACTTCTGGAGTGTGTACCCTTTGTCTGCCTAACCTTGATCCCATATCAGTTTCCCCAAATTTATGGAATTTTCAGCAGTGGAAATTGACTCACTGTGTTTATCACGGTTGTTTGCAGTTTTCCCCGCACACACAGAGCACTGACCTCCTTTTTCTCTATGCTGGGCACTTCAGTGCTACCTGCTCACCCAAAAAGCAAATGAAAAGATTCCTGATCATTATATCATCCTTTGAAACCTGACAGTCTTTCTTCCTCTTTCACAGTCAAGTGACTTCAGTGACATCACTAACTGGCCTACGCCTGGAGAACTGGCCAAAGAGGTATGATATGTGTGAATGCAACTTCTTTTACAAGCAATGAGAGCTTGTTTTCTGGTGCTTCTACTAGCTGCGTCAAAGATGGATTTATTTTTCTAATTTCTGCTCACTAGGTGGAGCGCTAGAAGCATTCTGAAGTGTTCAGGGTGTAGCTTTGCAGAGGGTTGGTGCAGGTTTTTAAAAAGGGGCTGTCTTATAAAATGTAAAAAGGTATTCTGGTTTTGATCTCACATGGTCAGATGTGTGATGGGGGGGATTATTCAGAACCCGATAAAGCTGAAACAGGTCTTCAGTTGACTGTGAAAATTTTTAAACTCACCTCAGGTTCTTCTAACAACTACTTCAGGTTTTGTAAGGTACAGGCGACAGTGGTGAAAATATAACTAACTAAAGGGACTCTAGATTTTTCCTTTTCCTCAATCTCTGCTGATTCTCCAGCACTTAATCTTCAGTATAGTTCAAGATCTGATGAATTCAGAAAAGTTAAAAATATCAGGAAACATTTAAAAATCTTCAAATGTAAAGTTTGATTAACTGGAGAAGCACCTGATGTGTTTTTCATCACGAAGAATATTTAAGTTATTAAAAATGTTGTCATTGTCACAGTGTTGGAAATGAGGTGCTTGTTTCTGCCAGTGTAGTTTTTTTAAGCCCCAAGATTAAACTTGATCTGCATCTAAAAGAATGCATTGTATATTTTCTTACTTGTGCAAAGAATTCAAGTCCACAGAGCAGGAAACATATTAGTAAAAGCCCGCAAAATTGAAATTGTTCTATAAAGGTGTGACTAACAGCTGGTATTTTCCCCCCTTTAAAATTTTAGCAACAACAAAATGTCCTCAACAACAATGGAAAGAAGCCTCCGTCTTTGCGCAGAGATAAGGAGAAGAAAAGAGAGCGACCGGAGAGAAAATCTGAGAGCAGCCATGATGGAGGTGAGAGCAAAGAGAACCAGGAGGCTCAGGTGGAGCCGATGGGAGAGCTGACCAAAGATGAAGAGTCAAAAGCAGGACAGGACGCCAAGAGTGCCAACCTGAGGAAGAGAGGAGGTATGGGAGAGCAAGTCATTGATGAGATGAAGCTTTGTCTCTCTCTCTTTCTCTCTCTCTTAAATGGTTTGGATAAGGCTAATGACAGCGGCTACAATCCTGATTGATTCTGATTCACATACATTTCATCACCGTCTTGTGAAGTTATTCATCTCCAGAATGTGGTTTTTTTTCATACAGATGTTTCTTGAGTTCCAAATTTGGAGATGCATATTTTTCACTCGACTGTGATGATTTGTATTTTTTAGCATGTCTGTAACTGTATTAACTCTGTAATTGCTGGCTGGTGAAGACTGGTGCATGCTCTGCTGTGATTATCTTACGTGTTTCTCTTCCAATGATCCACTCCTACATTGTAAACATCACAGGCACCAATCTTTGTGGAAGCCATTCAGAGATAAGCACCTTCATTAATTCCTCGATGTCTAAACTAGAAGCGAAAAGTTTTGTTTCTAAATAAAAGAAAAGACATTTTTAAACTATGTTTTGACCTAATATAGCGTTTAAATCAGCTGCCAAACTTTAATAATTTAAAATTTGAAGTGTAGTGTAGGAGTGAACATTAAACAAAATGCCTGAATCACATTGTTAATAAGAACTTTACAAGACTATGTAGAAGTAATTGACACAAATGTTCTATAGAGATGCAAAAAGCTGCTAAATGAAGCAACAAAATCTCTGACCTAGAGACAAACCAGTGACTGTGTGGCAACCACCAGTTGCAAGGGAAACAGTTTTCCCCCATCCAGTTGACTAGAGCTTGCTGGAGATTGATGGCAGTTGCCATTGTTGTGAAATCGATTTGCTAAAGCACCAGTCACACAGGCCTAGAGACCAAATACCTACTCCATGAACAGCTATAGTTGAAATTTCTCTAAAATCCTAACCTTTTCTTGCATGCACATAATCTGCAAGAGTTGTTCATCATATTGGATGATTGATAACCACCGGTCACAAGGGAATAATGTGGATTCTCCGATCCAATGGTGAGTGGTCCTTGGAGTTTCCTGGCAGTCACTAGGTGAAATCGGTTAACACCCTAATAACACCCAAAACCTAACTCTGATTACTTTGATCAGTAGTCCATAGTTTGCATGCTGGTCTGTAAAAACTCGCCAACCCATCAGTAGTAAAATTTGAAAAAGTGCAACGCAAATCAGAAACAGAAAACCTCGTAGAAGCTGTGCCTTTTGAACCCTGTTGGTTGAAGCACTGAGGCGCAACTTAAACTCTGAAGGCAAACGCTCTCTGTTCCCGGTTTGTGTTGCACTTTTGTGTTCCACAGTTAGAAAGTAATTGGCAGGTGGGGATCATACTTTCTGCGTCTGCGCGTCCGCTACAGTTTCCTTGAGTCCCAGTAACCTAAATGTCATTATCAGGCAGTCAGTGTGACGGTCTGTGTGGATGGGCTATGCCTGCCTGGTTTTTTGGGGGGGGTTTGCACCCACACGTACTTGGAGAATTGACATTACAGCCACAACGTCACAACTGGACACCGACTAGTCTCTAGGCCTGTGTGACTGAGGCATTAGATACTGAAGCTACAGCGTCTCACATCCAAAATGGCAAACAAGTTAATGTCACATGGTTTGCAGTTATGTGGCTACAAAACCTGAATACAGAGCATTAGTACAAAAACCCTAGAAGCTATGGGTACATGAGAATAAAGACTTTTAAGTCCTTTATTTGCTAAACAAACCTGGAATATGATTAAGTAGTCATTCATTGCTATGATGAAAGGTTTACGCTGCAGTTTTAGTCACCATGCAGCTTTATTTCTGGATTTGATCTTTTTTATTCCCCCCCTTTTGGACCAAAACTCTACAAGCTTTGTTTTCGGTGTGCAATCATCGTTAGGTAACAAACGTAAGTGGGTTTCTCTGCCGCTGGAGGAAGTGTCCCGGGATGATGATGCCAAGACGCCCGGCAGGGGCCCAGCACGCTCAGACACAGAGCCCATCGATGACTCGTCTGACCTCACGTCGCCTAATCAAACGCTCCATAATAACAGGGCGCATGATAGCACCAGGAGTAAGTGGCCTCGAGCTCACTGTTTACTGTTCACGTCTTCAGTCTTTTTCTTTCTTCCTCACTTCGCTGGGCTGGCTTTGCTTTTTATTTCTCTGGTATCTTTTTAACATTTGCTCAGCAAGCTGCCATCTGTCTTTAGTGTCCACATGGCTTTTTTCCTACTGCATGGCTCAATGAAAGCATGACTTTTTTTTTTTTAATTTGGCGAATATCTTGCATCAGATGGATGATTTAAAGCTTCTTTGACATTTATTCTCATACAAATTGCCAACAAAACCAAATGTTTGTAATTTTTCCTGCAAATAAAAACAAATATTAAAAGGTTTCAGATCTCTGCAACGAGAACAGGCTGCTGCTGCTTGTCATAAAGCTGTTGAGCTAACTGGATGTTGGTGGACATTTTTATGTTTTTATCATCTGTGCTGACAGTAGTCCTTCTAGTTTAGATGATCTGGCTGTTATCAGGGTTTATTTACAACTTGTTTTTATATTGAAGCTTTAGACAGTTACAAAATATTGATTACAATCCTTTAAATTTACTTAAAGACAAGTACTATTTAAATAAAAAAGCAGTTTACTTACATTGAGTTTCTTGTTCAACTCAACTTCTTAGTAGTTTTAAATCTAAAAGTTTAATAATGCCCTTCAGCGGTACATGGAAGAAGTTGTAGGCTTTGATCATGAGTGTATGTTTTCCTGTTCATAGGTTGGCGAAGAGAGCCGCGGGACTATGGCGACGATGCTGCAAGCATTCGGAGCGACGGTGGGAGTGTTCGTGGAGGAATACGAGGAAGAGGGAAGGGACGTGGACGCGGAAGAGGTCGTGGGCGAGGTGCAGACTAGTGTTTTTCATTCATTGCCACACATAAATTGGAAGCAGAATCATCAGCAATGCAATTTCTGTCAAAGACAAGAAAATCCAGCTTTTTGAAGTGTTCTCTCCTTCATATGCCATTATTTGTTCCTTCTGTTCTTTTGTTTTTAGGACGATATGAATACCCGCTCAACTTTGGAGACTCTCAGTCATCTGATGGTTCTGCTCAGGCCCCTGCAGAGTTTGGCACCAACATGGTTTACTACTACAATGATGGCAACAAATTCCAGATGTACACGGTGGATGAAAAGCTTCTTAAGGAATACATTAAACGGCAAATGTAAGAATTTAATACCTGGAAAAAATATTGTCCTATCTTATGGAGGCTCTTATTACTTTTTACTATTAATAGCTCGATGTTCCAGCTTCATGAAGCATACTTCAAATTTAAAAAAAAAATTGGTTATTTTAAGCAATGACATATTTTTTTCTGGATTAAGTAGAAGGTTGTAAAAATCAGGTCATTTTGTAGTTTGCATTTCTCAAACAAATACCAGAGCAGGTCCAAATATGCAGCGCAATCCATTCGCCAATTTTAGCACCCCAACCTGAGACATGTTAGTTGAACTAATAGTATTGCTTCAAGATGGGAATGCAACATGGAGTGTGGCAAAAGATGTTTGCCGCCTCTAAAATTTGGAACAGCTACAAACAAAATGGGTAGGTTACATGAGGAACACGCATGGATAGATCATAGTGAAATCCAAAGCATCAGGACGGAAAACGCAGAAAATTGCACAACAACAAAAAAAATGGACAGAAATACGAGGCAGTGTTTGTGGCAGAACTGAAAGGAATGTGCTGAACGAAACGGAAAAGCCAAAAAGAGAACCAGTGCAAACACCTAAACGGAAGAAAACAATATGACAGGAGGTTTAACGAGAATGAACTGTGGACGATGGGACGAAAGTGATGATCTGCTGCTGAGATGATGCTAAACTTCTGTCTGCTGCTGTTCCAGTGAAACGCATCCAGATGATTGAAGAAAATATTCCATACAGATACATTTTCCTTTTCAGTTTGTCTCTCTTTTTATGAATAATCACATTTTCATAGTCAGTAATGACATTTAGGCACCATTAAAGCTAAATTTCCTGTTCTTCCTTCCCTTGTGTAACATAGTAAGTGAAGTGTTTTCGGATTTTTGTTGTTCTCTTATTTCCTCAAAACATTTCCTCGAGTATCCTTTTAAAAGTCACTCAGTTTAAGACCATAAATTCATTAAGGTCTGTCTTTATTTCTGTAGTGCATTTTTCATACCAGTGTGATCAAAAATAACGTCTGAAAGAGATGAGATAGAAACGTCTATAGAAGAGGGGTGAGGATGTCTCAGTACATGTATGATAGGCAGTGATCTGGGTTCAGGGTGGCCTGCAGGGGGCAGTGTCCACTGCTTGTCTGCCTGACACTTTTGGGCCTCATTGCTGTTCAGACTGGAGGGTGAGGTGAAATGCTAAATATAGTCTGAGTGGTTTGAAGGGGACAGGAGATGAATTATACCCAGGAGTGACTGGGGAAAAAACTGTTAGAGGGTGAGGAGGGGAGGAAGAAGGGGTGAGGGAGGATAGAGAGGCCACTCTTGTCTTCTCCTTTCTCATCTCACTCAGCGTTATTCAGGCTGCTCACTCAGCCAACGTTACTCTGGCTGCTTGCCGCCCGCAGGGTGGGCACTAAAGTGTGCCATGGTGATTTCAAATAGTGTGACAGGCAGTCAGCATGGAGCTCTTCCAGTCTAGATATGGTGCTAAAGTCAGACTGTCTTTTTTTTGGTAAGGATTATAAAAGAAAATATGATTTCTTAATATATATTTTTTATACTTCTTTGTATTGGTGACTTACAGGTTTCTACCTCAATACTAGACTGAAATGTTTCTGTAACACAGAGTATTGTAAATTATTTGGGAATAGTTCCTGATTCCTGAAATCAATGGAGCCTCAGGGGCACAGGCACAAATTTGCCAGCTTCACTATAATACTTCAAAATGGGTAATCTGCTCCTTTACGGATCTCCTTTATGGACTGTTAAACAACTTTGTTTTGTTTGTGCTGGTGATTAAATGTATTATGTTGTCCTTCCTTTTCAGTGAGTACTACTTTAGCCTCCACAATCTGGAGCGAGACTTCTTCCTGAGGAGAAAAATGGACACGCAGGGTTTCCTCCCCATCTCCCTCATCGCCAGCTTCCACAGAGTGCAGGCCCTCACCACTGACGTCAGCCTCATCATTGAGGTAGCATCACATCACCAGTGTAAATGCTGCGTGTGCTCAGGCTGTAAAGCTTGTTTCTTGTCACATCAGTGTTTGTTTTGTCGGTTAGTTTTTAACTTCTAATCGTGCTAAGTTTGACATTTGTAGAGATGGTAGCAGTGAAGGACTTTGAGAAGTCATGGAGTGCTACTTTTCATGACAAATGAAATGTTTTAAAAATAAGTGTGTGTGTAATTATTTATTTTTTATCAATGCTAAACTAAAAGTTCTTATATTCTTAACTACATGCCTTGACTTTAATGCTTGGCTCTGGTATCTATCTCGCATTTTGAAGGCTCTGAAGAGCAGCACAGAGGTGGAGCTGGTTGATGAAAGGATCCGCTGTAAAACAGACCCTGAGCGTTGGCCGATTCCCACCCCTACCACCGTTGGTTCCCCTCGCACCGACTTCTCCCAGCTCATTAACTGTCCTGAGTTTGTTCCTCGACAGACCCTCAATGCCACAAACTCCGGTCAGTATCCTAATGATATCCTCTCAGCAAATCTCATGATGTAGATGCATAGTGTGTATCCAAAACCCCATATATATAGAATGTTAGCACTTTGGGGTGTCGTGTCCCTTTGCTATACAAAAATTAAGTTCTATTTAAAGAGCACCGCTAAGCGGCCCCTTTGACACTGGGTGAACTATGAACACAGTTTATTTTGACTCGGTTTTCACCAACCTACTGCCCCAAATATTCAGTTGAGCAGCAAATGTGGATTAAACGCAGCTGGAAGGCACCACAAACATGACATTGCTGGAACATTTTACTAAATGAGCCTACATATTTGGGAGCAATGGCTGCAGAAGCACAAAATCACAGTGGATAGAGAGACAGTAGACAGACTGGCTTTGAAATCATGAGATTTATTGACGCTGTAAAAAAGCATCATCTTTATGCTTGAATGATTAATTCAGTCTAATTATTTTTATTTTTATTTTTCCATGCTAAATTAAACATCCATATTTATGATTTCTTTTTTTAAAATTTAATAATTAAGATGACGCTGTCTGGAAGTCATAAAAACAGGTTTTGATGGACACTTTGTAAACAAGCTGACAAAGCTGCCATTAGTCATCAAAAACAGTTCAGTTTCTCTAATATCAGGTATTGTTGAGTTGTTGGTATTGAGATTAAACGCACAGTTTTATGTTGCTTTGAGCTTTTTGTTTTTTTACTCTGTACAAGGTTGACTGAGTGTCTGTGTTACGTGTCGGGGTTTTCAGCTTCATCACCTGTGAAGGCAGCGACTCCTCCTGATCCCGTGCAGCCTCAGGACTCCCCTGACCCTGGCTCCTCCAGCCAGGAATCTCTACCGGCCACAGATGACTCCAAAGATGCCCTCGCCCCCAAGCCCGACCCTGACGCCTGGATCCAGGTTGAGAAACGTCATAGGCAGCCCTCTGCAAAAGCAAAGGTAGTGAGTGCAAAAAGGTGAAACGGGCCACTCCCCTCATGCCTAGGGTTGCTTTAATTTTGAGTATGTTATTATGGTAACTGGTAGAAATTATGGCCATAACAATCAGAACTAGAAGGGCACACGCATGCTTCACTCCTTCACCAGGTTTCATTAAATTAAAAGTTTTCAAACATATTTTCCATCTTTCATCCCTTCCATTGTCTCTCATTTGTTACTACGTCATAATGCTTGTCTTCTCCTTTCCTCTGTGTTTACTGTCAACACCTTTCGCCCATCTCCTCCATCTTTTTCCTGGCAGTATGTCAGTGATGAAGTGTGCATTGCCGGCTCTTCTCTCTCCACATCGCTCCAGCCTCACTGCCTTTCCTCTGCAGTTGAGTATTTCCTCCAGCACTCACTCATCCAAGCTTGTCCTCTGCCATTTCTTCCATGTGCTTCTTTTTTTTACTTAAATATTGCATGTCTGTTTCTTTACTTCACAAATGAACTCGATAGGGGATTAGTTATACCGTGTTACAGCTAAGTCCTTCACAAAGTTATAATTCTGATTTTATGCTTTAGAGAGACGGTGGCGATGAACCTTGTGGTTGTTTTTGGAGTGTGCAGTGGGTGATGCTGATGAACTGAATTGGATTATTCACAGATGTATTTCTATTATTTAATATAACATTAATAATAGAAATGCGTGTAAGAAACATTGTATTAATGATGGATCAGTATAACTCTGGACTGTTTGTTTGCCTAATATAATTGGATGGCTTAATCACATTTATTATGTGTTTACACCTCGTTTCCAGCAGGTCTTGTCTGTTCCTTTGTTAATGGCTGTGTATTCCCTGTGTTGTCTAGGGGGATAGTAAAACGCCTCCTCCCAGCCAGCAGCCTCCTCCACAGGCAGAGCCCGACCAGGAGGAGCTGGACTTCATGTTCGATGAGGAAATGGAGCAGATGGCGGCCAGGAAGAACAAGTTCACAGACTGTTTAGATGAGGACGACTCGGACTATGAGCTGGATGACCAGGATGTGAACAAGATCCTCATCGTCACCCAGACTCCACCCTACATCCGTAAGCATCCCGGTGGGGATCGGACAGGTAACCATGAGTCCCGAGCTAAAATTACCGCCGACCTGGCCAAAGCCATCAACGACGGGCTGTACTACTACGAACAGGACCTGTGGAAGGGGGAGGAGCCAATCGAGTGCATCAAGGTAAGACGAACGTGAAAATCATACTGTACGCGTTACGTTAATGGTGGATTTTAAAGTCTTAAAGGCTAGACTGTAATACACTCGTATAGCATCAGTGAACGCTGTATATTTTATCTATTTTAAAAGTTTATAGATGACTGAAATACCACACCAAATACTCAAACTCCCTTTTTTTAAAAAAAATCAAAATAAAGTCATTATCTTCTAGAAGATGATGTATGGATCAAATATAGGGAAAATTATTTTTACCTGCTGGACATACAGACGACCTGCATTTTTAGATCAGTACGCAGCATTTTCTGCTTGGAACTGACAGCTAATAAAAAAGTCTTACAGTCATCATGTAGCGTGTTGGAGCAGGTCTGCCAGAGAGCGGTTAAAAAAAAAACTGCACTGACACTAGAAAAGAAACACCCAGTACAGACATGCACGTACAGCACACAGCGTAGCAAATCATGCCTGAACAAACCAGCCTTTGCATCTCGCTGCTATTCACAGAATATTGCTCAAGTTTCGTATGTGTTTGCATATGTCAGTTCTAACGTAACATCCATGGAAACATTGACTCTAACTTGATTTTAGACGTTGAAACTGCTTTGCAGTTATTAGGCAATACTCTGGATCATGCTAAGTTAGCTGTCTCATTATCATTCCAGGATTTGTGCTAAGCTTGTTTTGGTGTTGCATGGATGAATTCTTCTGAATTTCTCTGGTGTAGTGGGCTTTATATGGTGATCACATTTAAACTTTATAGTCTGAAATTATTTAGACTTAACACTCGAGTCCAAAAGGTCTAATTGGACTTTGTAATGAGGTTGTTACCAAAACTGAGAATTAATTAAATAAGAACTTTAATTGTAATATTTACAAATTTTAAAGGGTAAGAAAACCTGGTGTGCATCAAGCCATCACCATCCCATCCAGTTATTCAGTCACCATCGCTGTCACAATGTTTGATGGCTTGGAATTCGACATATTTATGCATTATTGAAGGCTATCTAAGTGCGCCCACCCGGCTCTGTGGAATAGGAGGGTCTTTGAGAAGTTAATACAGATCAGGCTATACTACGTATGCACAGCCAGTGGGTAGAAGCGATAGACTCAGCAAACCTGGAGCCCAGACTTCTTTGATATAAACTGTTAGGTAGTTGGAGCAAAAATACCCCGAAAGGCACAAACAACTGTGTCAGCATCCTTCTGTTAACTTCCAGCCTTTATATTTTTTAAATAGGTGAGGAGTTGTCAAAGAAGAAATAAGTGTTTTTATTGGTCCAAAGTGCTGACTTAGAAAGTCACCATAAACGTTTGTATTATCAGCGAATCCTCCGTTTCCGCCAGATTTGATTTTGAAGAATTTATCCAGGAGAGTTTTCTTGTGTTTCCACAGCTCACAAGTCCTGCTTTAACTTTTGCGTTTTATGCATTGTGTTCTAATTCTAGCAGTTATAACAGTGTTACAGCCACACCTGACATTTAGCACAATATACATGTACCATATTGTTCTTTTAAATTGTGTTTTAAATTGTATTGTTATCAGATCACTGATATGGAAATCACTAACAAATTAACTAGATGACACAGCAGACTGCCACATGATGGATCAGAAATCTAATGCTGGGCTGAAAAATGAGTCTGTGTATGTTTGTATTGTAACCAAAGCACTCTGCTATGGTTGCATTAGGGCTCATATCTCATAACCATTACTGTCTGCACCACCTCTTCAGTGATGATCATTGTGAAGTTGCATTGTCTTACATTTCTTTCTTATACAGCAGGAAACACAATTGCACATACTAGAGTGGATATATAGACGGTATATGATTGAATGATGCTGCGGAGCATTGGGGTAGCCCTTGGTTGCTTTCAACTGTAGGTTTCCTTTAAAGCGTAAGCACTACTGGCACTCATGCCACTTTGACATGAAGACATTGTGACAGAGCTGTTAAACCTCACACCGTGCAGAGGAGGGACAAAAATAAATGCACCATTTACTGTCCACTATACAAGCCTCCAGACTACAGTTGCTTCCAGAGCTCAGCGACCTCCTTTTGAAAGCTGCCTCTTCTGTGGATACAGTGCATGTACAAACTCTGACTATAGGTCACACAGCATTATGCAAGCCTTACATTAGAACAGAACTATAGCACAGCACCAGTGTATATTCAGGTTTTACAACACTACAGCATCGTATAATGTTGATGGCCAAACGTCAGTAGCAGGTCACCATAAATCACATCATCAGTTTAAAACACTTTGGTCCCATTCATCAGCATAGATGATGTAACCTTCAGTTACATGGAAGTGGATCAGTAGGTGAAAAGAGACTTTTATGGATTCAGAACAGAACAGAAATGTCTGCTTGTTTTTTACCAGCATATGAAGGGTGTTCTCGTAGTGGAAGAAAAAACAGAAGCAGACTTAAATCATTTGAAGATGTTTAACGTGGAAACACATTAAAAAATCTTAATTAATAGCTTAGAAGTGCGATTGTTTTCTTAAATCCATATAAAATGCATGCTGGCCAAAGTAATTTAGTTTGTAATTTGCAAGAAGTAGGCTTGTTAATATTATTTTGGTGAACTGATACATTTCTTGATAGCATGTTTTGCCTATTAAGAGACACGGCCACTTTCCTAGAGCGTAAGGGGGGTTTGAAAGGCTTATTTTATCAGGTCAGCTGTTCCAAATAAATTTGAGATGCATGTTAGAAAGTGGGTCTATGATTTGCGTGCATGCGTATGTAAAATTTGAATTAAATGAGCATTAAATTATCATTGACTTTTCTGTAATCACTTACAAGAAAAACTGATGTCAACATGTCTATTAGTGGAGAAAAGTCTCTGTAGTATTAGTAACAGGACAAAAAGAGCACGATGAGGAGTTGATGCACGGGCTGTGGAGAAGTGTTGGGTCAGAAGGTCTACAAAGGGGAACTGAAAGGAGAAAGTAGGAGTCATTAGTTGACCTTTAATACCAAACAGTTAGAGCAGCAGGTTAAACATCAAGAACTCTCACACACTGCCACCTCATCACTGGCAGCGTCAGAGCCGTCCACAACTCACAAAGACAAAAACATATCTGTTACACTCAGCAAGAATCATTTAATCCTGCATCTGTCAACAAACTGGGGCTGTAAAATCAGAGCAGAAATGAAAGCTTGCTGGTATAACGGTGACCAAAATGACAAATGAAGCCAACCACAAAAGCAGAATCAACTATAAGAATCTTTATTCAAGCTGCTCTGTGAAGACGTTTTCAACGGGGTCAGCTCATTCATGGGCTCAAGGGTTGGTCAATAAATAAAGCATGTGGGAAATGTTTTGCCTGAGCACACATGCACCAAGGCCACCTGCATATTTTTCTTCCCCCTCTGTCTGGTGCTGACGTGTAAAGTACAAAGTCTGCAACACATGTGCTGTGTGTCACACAGGCCTGCATGGCTGCAGCTGCTGGCGTGTGAGTGTTTTTTACCACCATAGTGAAGTGTTATCAGTTTAAACAGCCTGTAACGGCCAAATGTAGTATCTGAGGGGAAGTGCAGAAATCCTTTTATTGATTAATTTGACTTAAAATTGAGATTTGTCACTAGGAAATCAACTAAATAAGAAGATTGTTTTCAGGGCTGCAGTGAATTGCTTCGTGTTGGATCAGTAATTATATTACTTTGTTTAAGAGCTTAAAAAATATCAGCCTCCAGCTCATCTCTTTTTGTTACCTTATCAACAGGATCATTTGTTTTATCTGTGTTCGGTTCAAAGTGCAGCATTTATTGTTGTTTTTCTGCTTGGATAAAAGATGATCTCAAGGCCGTGTTAAAGGAGTGCAAATGGTGATGATCAGTGGTCATCTAACTCTTCTTTTTTTCCTTTTTCCCCCCCTTTTGTCACATTTCTGCTCCCCAGCAGGAAGTGGAGAACTTCAAGAAGCTGAACGTCATCAGTAAAGATGAGTTCGACACTCTCACCCCCAAAGCGCCCGTTGACCCAAACCAGGAAGTCCCATCTCTTCCCATGCCAGGTGGGGTTTGTAGAGTTGTGGTGAAGCAGGTTTCATATGAGCGAGCATCCTGTGTGCTACCTTCTGCAGTTTAAACCACACCCCTCTCACACTGCGGTGCTAGTGTAGGATGTGATTTTGTTTGTATTATGGGCTTTTTTTGTGCATTGTAGACATAAAGATGGTAGATATTCAGATAATTACCTGACAGTAAATATAAATTAATAACTTTTTGGGGCAATGATGGGCTTCTCAGCAGACAGTGGAGCAGAGTTGGCTCGTTCTGTGCCCACAACGGTCCCACAGTCACCCAGAGCTCACCAACCCCGGACCCCCAGAACCCCTCGCACCCCCGGACGCCAGGACCCCAGCAAGACACCACGTTTCTACCCTGTGATGAAGGAGACCGGCACCATCGATGGACAGGTAAGCTCTCGGTGTCCTTACATACAAGGAGTAGCAAAGCTCCTCTTTATCTGCCAGACTACAGATCAACAGATGGATTGATGTCTGTCAGCAGGCCTGCTGGTGAAACTTTTCCTTTCCCTTGTTTGTTTGTTTGTTTGTTTGTTTGTCCTAACTCTTTTTTTCACATGTGCATAACAGTAAGAGTGTGGCCACTCCTACAAATACAAACAGTGGCTGCCGGTTTTCTATTTGTGGTATCACATTGGTTTAAAAGATCAAATATGTAAATACTGAATAAATATATCATTCCTCACTCCTTAAACTAAAATAAAACCATGAAACATACAAAGTAAACTAAAAATGTCAGGCAGCACAGCCGCCCTGTGCCTCATTTAACCAGTGTCCTGTCCTGGTGTTTGTTCCAGACGCCCAGGAAGAAGAAGACGAGCCACAGTTCGAACCCTCCCCAGGAGGCTCACATAGGCTGGGTGATGGACTCTCGCGAACACCGACCGCGCTCTGCGTCCATCAGGTCTGACTTTTTCATTTGAGTGTAATTTGGTTTTTTGCACATTTGGCCGACGGACCAGTTAGCATCCCAATACAAGGATCGCTGCTCCTCCTACGGTCAGAGTTGAGTCAAACGTGGGGTGGCTGTGGCTCAGGTGGTAGAGCAGATCAGCTACTGATCGGAAGGTCGGTGGTTCGATCCTTGGCTTCCCCAGTCTGCATGCCAAATATCCTTGGGCAAGATACTAACCCCAGGTTGCCCTCCGATGCGTTCATCGGAGTATGAATGTAGTTTAGTTTGTACTTGTGTTTAGAAGTGCTTGTATGAGTGGGTGTGAATAGGTGAATGTGGCATGTTGTATAGAGCGCTTTGAGTACTCCGGGAGAGTAGAAAAGCGCTATATAAGAATCAGTCAATTTACCATTTACAATCGCCACCTGATGGGTCTCCAGGTCAAAGTCACGTTTGTTGTTTTGTGGGAACTAAATAGAGAAGTGTTTCATGAGCCGGATGAGCTGCCATGTCAGTGACATTTTCTTTTTTATGGCTGCATTGATGGTGTCTCACAGGTGACGAGCAAAAAGTAGAACCCACAAGGAGCGCTTCCTCATTTCGCCCTGCCAGTCATTCTCCATTATATGTCAAGCAGTTGTTCTGCTTGACGTATAATCCTTTTTATGAAAAGAAGTTGGTGCTAATGTGATTTACACAAGGTTTTTTTAAAAATCAACTTTTGGTGGGGAACGTTCGAGCCTAATTCCACACTTTGTTTTGGGGGTTTTGTTGTCATTGGCTCATTATCACTTCAAACAGAAATGAGACAAAAATCCTGCTTTTTGTTTTGTTAGTCTAGATTTGTTTTTGTAAGGTTTATCTAATAAACTGGCAACTAAATGTTTCCCCGTTGCCTCTCAAACATCTTTTTTTTTTTTCCTCCATCCTTGCACAGCAGCTCCAATGCCTCTCCATCAGAAGGAGCCCCGCTATCAGGAAGTTACGGCTGTACCCCTCAGTCATTGCCCAAATTTTGGCATCCATCCCATGAGCTGCTGAGGGACAATGGCTTCACTCAACAGGGATACCACAAGTACCGCCGACGGTGCCTTAATGGTACAGAGACCTCTAAAAACCTCCACAAATACTGCTTCTAAGTACTCCTCAGCTCTAGTACACCATCACGTACTCCAAGCTTTGAGAAAGAAGTACCGAAAACAAGATGAAATGGTCACCTTCTCTGTTTCCTGTTCTTGAATTTTTCCCTTCAGAGCGAAAACGGTTGGGGATCGGGCAATCTCAGGAGATGAACACTCTGTTCAGGTTCTGGTCCTTCTTCCTCAGGGACAACTTCAACAGGAAGATGTATGAGGAGTTCAAACAGTATGCTGTAGAAGATGCCAAAGACAACTACAGGTGAGGCGGACATTTAAATCCTGAGCTCTGCGTCTGTGCCCTAGGGATAAGAAGTAAATGTCATTCATTAATGAAGCAAACAGCAAACACAGACTGCTTTGTTTGTGTCACTTATCCACAATTACAACCACACCCTAAAAAACGCCCTGAAGTGTTTTTTGTGTTTGTGTCTCACATAGTGGTGATAGTGACTCTGGAATAACAAGTCACTTCCACAGATTGAAAGACTTATTGATGTTATTCAAGAATTGGAGCGCCTGCAGGTTTAAGCAGTGTCATTGTTCGATAGCATGAGGTTAAAGGTGAACACTGCTTCTGTTGTGACTCTAAAGGGCTTCTCAGTCAAACCTAAATTCTTGTTTAAAGACGTGGGTAGCACAGCCCTGCCTGTTGAAGTGAAAGTGCCTGTAGTGTAAGAGTGTAGCAGCCTCAATGTCTCTTCCTGCTGGAGCTCACCCTGTCTGAACCAGAAACCAGTATACTTGTCTGTCTGGTTCCTCTGACAGCTTCATTACAGCTGTAAATAATCCACGAGAGAATGGAATCCATTGTTGTGAAATGTTGGAGATGCAACTGCTTCGCTGTCAGCGCTGCATTTTCACCCAGCCATTTTCTCACAGTGCATCATTATGTGCACACACTAACGTCTATAAGCAAGGTTTGAAGCTCGGTGATATTTGTTTGCATGTAACTCAGAGTGAAAGGAAGTGTTTGTTGTGTCCCTGCAGGTATGGATTGGAGTGTCTGTTCAGATACTACAGCTACGGTTTGGAGAAGAGATTCAGATTAGATCTGTTCAAAGACTTTCAAGAAGAGACCCTCAGAGACTTTGAGAAAGGTAATAAACATGAAATGTAAACAGGCTCTCCCAAATGTCAGCTGCTGCTTTCACTAATGTAGCAGATTCTTCTGAATAAATCCCATATTCAGTGATCGAGTGTACGAGTGTGGGAAGTTATGTTTTCATTTTGGCATACTATATTAGCACAATTGATCTAAATTCAGACAAAAAATTCAAAATCCGAGTAGAAAAAAGTTATTTTTTACTGTAAAACCCACAAACATGTTTAACGAATCATTTTCATAACTTGAAATGCAAATAGAAATTGTACATTTCTAAAAAATTATGCACAAGTTTTGCAAACAACAAAGTTATATGGTACTATTTACCTAAAAATGCAGCCAAGGCCTCAGGCGTTTTTTATATAACCATTTAAAACTATTTACAGAACAATCAGGTGTTCTACAACAAATAAGAAGACACACAAATTATTTGTGCCGGTCCAAAAAATAGTTTTTGTTAAGCATAAGACAGAGGAGAACACCACAGGCCTAAACCCTGCAGGTCTGTCAGCAGGAGGTGCATCAGTCCAGTTTTCTATGTGGGAACAGCGTTTACACTAGAATTTGCCTTTAGTGGCTTTTTTGGAGCAAATGTGACATTCAGCAGTATAACTGACACACAATACAAAACAATAACTACACAACACACTAACTCTTCTCCCCTTCTCCCTAAACAACCAAGTGCCACATGTTGCTATATCATTTTTTTGATTGGCTGACATTATAAACTTCAACACCAATAGGGAAGGGGTGTTTTTTCTTTTTCTTTTTTCACTCGCAAGTAGAGAGCGTTTGCTAGCGCTGTCCGTAGAAAACGCCGTTTTTGCCGTTCTTCCCGCGGTAAACCCCCAGCGGGTTAATAAATGCTTCATAAAAACACCAAAATTCTAAACATTCTATTAATATATTCAGTATTTACATATAATTAAATATAAAAATGCTAAAGAAGGCCAACATGTGACTTAGCTTTGGTTCACTTGACCCTCTCAGTTTAATGTGGAAGTGTGTAAAGAGAAGAGGGCGTTAATGTAGTTCTCTCAGTCCATTTCAACACTGACTCAGTGAAGCAAACAAACTGTGGTTGTTTTTGTTTAGACTCAACCAATCTTTATAAAACATTCTGCTACAGTACATGTGGCGTGTATTCCCTCTTACCTAACCACTAATAGTATTTGTTATATTAATTTTATGAAAATGCAAGTATCCGGTATTAGCAGACTAAATTAAAAGAGCTGGCTTTCAGATCAAAGTAGATCTGAGCTGTTTAAATCGGCTAGTTTGGATTAGTACCTGCTCAGCCAAGCGATCCAAGCAGGAGGACTGCATGTAACCAATTGGCTGGTCAGTGGCATCATGAGAGCGCCTCGTTCATGAAACTCAAAACCGCCATTTTTCCAGCGTGGTCCTCGATTCTGATGAAAAGCCACAGACACAGAGTATATATACAGATACATCCTTGCCTCGACGTCCACTTTTATTGTAGCACTTACGTTGCATTTAATTATGTCACAGGACACTCGGACGCATTGCTATGACAATGACCATGCACATTAGGAGGTACAAAATTGGAATGGAAAAGCAGTTAATCCAGTGGTTCCCAAACTTTTTTTTGCTAGGCCCTCCTTTGTTTTTCTTCTTTTGATACAAGTTGACTAGAAAAATGTCCCCTACATTTAGGCATTTGAATTTTACCTAGAATTCAACACTGAATGAAACTGCTCTTCCTTGCATTTCCCTTTCCAGGTCAGCTGTATGGACTAGAGAAGTTCTGGGCCTTTTTGAAATATTCAAAGATAAAGAACCAGCCTATTGATCCGAAGCTGCAGGAACACCTCTCGCAGTTCAAGAACTTGGAGGACTTCAGGGTGGTGGTGAGTGTCTGCTGGCTACAAGTTTGAAAGAATGCTTCATGTTATCTCCACACTAGAGTGCTCTTTACCTGCAAGTTTTATTGGGCTAAATGAATTATTAACGAAAAGAGAAGCTAGCATATCCTCATATAAAATTATTCTAACATCATTATTTCATACTGAAACACTAACAGCCTCGGAGCTGCTCAGTCTGCGCCTGCAGTCATAGAACTGTATCATCTGGTCTCAGCAAAAATGAACAATTCTCGTGAGTGATCTATTGTCCCACGCGTAGTTACGCTTTGTTTTCCTGTGATGACTCTCTGCAGCCCCCGATAGGAGACGATGGCAGCAGGAGGAGGCGTACCTCGTCCTCGGCTGGGGATGAAGGGAGGCGTCGGAGACATCCTTCCAACACTACCTCAAAGCCCGCGCAGGCCTCCAAATCCTCCAGCACTTCAGCTGAGTCTGCCTCAGCCTCTGCCGCTGCACAGACCACACCCAAAGACAAAGCCCAGAAAGCAGCAGCGACAACATCTGCACAGGGCAAGAAGACAGAAGCCAGAGCCGGGAAGAAGGAAAGTGGTGCACCAAATAAATGAAGCTCCCCTCCCGTAAGCGTGGGTTTGAAAAGAAGCAAAGTGGGGCGGCTGCAGCGATCATTCATTTCAGAGGCAAACTGCTTGGGTGTGAAGAGAGACTGAGCGTGGTTGATCCAATTTGATTGTTTTTATCAGTGCATTTCATTTAAAAGCAAGCATAGGCAGCGAGCTTGAATGTGTTCACCTGACAGCTCATAACGTTTACAAAAATAAATGCATTCCCTGCATTTTGCCTTTTCAGATGCCAAACTATTCAACAAATACTTTGATTTCAACAATATGTAAGCCGCGCTGGTCTATATAGGGCTGTTAAACTGTGATTCTAAGTTGCCAAGATAACAGACACTGCACACAGTGTGACTAATCTGATACAGCAGGATGTTGGGCGTTTTCTCATTAAGTAAAATAGTCCGCATTCTGCTTTTTTAAAAGTCTTCCTAATTGATTATTTGGGATTCAGATGTGTTTAAAATTGAAAACAGTTGCAGGTTTGTTTGTTTCTTTTCTTTTCTGAGGATATAAACTTCTGTTTTTATCATGACAATCAAAGTTGAGTCTTAAAGTGCCCATATTATCATTTTATTTTGGGGGGTCTGCTAGATTAGGTTTACATGTTTTACCCCATTCTGTCCATTATTGCAGCACCGTCTGTCTGTAAGGCTCTGCTTTTAGCTCCTTTCTGTCCAGAAAAGCACAGTCTCTGGGAATTTGGCTCCATTAATGCAGTACATGTGATCATGGAGAGTTAAAGAAACAAGCGTGATCGTAACATACACCATGCTAACACTAAACCATAGACAGTATAAGAGAATGATGCAACTTTTTAGCTCTAAAGAGTGAAGCCAGTGTGGAAGTGTTTTATCTCTTTACCCCTGTAAAGCCTACTAGAAGTAACCCTTGATGCTCTTGTCGGAGCCGAGTGGTTCCTATCATATTTCATGCCTGCTTATAGAACAAGATGACTGGGTGAGCAATAGACGGTAGTGAGGTTGGTCTCTACCTATTCAGCTACCCTCGGAGAAACCCGCAAACTATTGTAATGTTCGTCAAACCACGTCTTTATTGATATGTACTGAGGTATCAGACCTCGTCATTAAGGATACAATGAAAGTAGATAAATGTTGTCTTTATGAGGAAAAGAGCTAAAACTATTTGTTTTAAATAGCCACCAGGGGGCGATACCTGTGGCTGCAAAAACATATGGTCCTATAGAAGTCTAATGGAAAAGAGCCCTTGGATTTGACCAGTGAAAACACTTTCCTCAATCACCCAGTTAAAGAAATCCCAGAAGGTTGAATGTGTTCATCTGGAGGTAGCATTTTTTTCTGTGGGAAAAATGTCTCATCCCTCATCCAGGACTGAGAAAGTCACTTGGATGAATGAAGATAATCAACTTTCTAGGACTTTCCTGACGAGCTCACAGTGTCAGTTGTTTATTTTGGGTCATGTTGAATACAAAATTAGGTGATAAAGTTACTCACTCATTCACAAGGTGTCACCACAGCGGGTCGTTCCACATGTTTGATTTGACAGATTTTTACACCGGGTGCCGTTCCTGAAGCGACCGCAAAGAGATTTGTGTCTCCTCTCAGAATTGAAACTGAGATCTTCCACTTATTAGTTAAATGAGGTAAACCACTGTTGTACATTTTGGTCAGGCTACGTTTCAGAAAGGAGGATTATCCAGGGTTTGCTCACTTGTAGGTGACATCACAGTGCACACATTGCTTGCTTCATCAGGCTGTTAGTCATTCACACTCAGGTCCCCTTAGAATTCTTTTCTTCTGGCTTCCTTCATACTCTTCCACAACAATGACAAAAGAGCCACATTAAACCTGCTAAAAAGAACTGTTGCTTTTCTGGGGAGATGTTTAGCAAAGTGTAACCATACTTGTGAATGTTCAGCTCTGTCTTTCATTGGCATCAGTCTGTGTTTGTGCTGCATGGTGCTGCTGAGAGAGCTCGTACCGCTCCCACACAGGCTCTGATAGCAAAAATTCATCATGGAGAAATGTTTATTGTTATTGCAATTTAGAAAGGGAGTGGCTGAGATCAAATGTTGTTGTGTTCATGCTATTGCCGTTTAGGGCATTGACTGTGAGCTCAGTGACTCACAAAGATGCACTAACGCCGTGCACAGTCATAACCTGTGCGTGCCTGTCCGTTAAAAGTGACCGCTACTCATGTGTGGTCACATTACGCCTGTAAGATTTTAGTCTGAGATTTTACTGAAAAGTGAAAAGGTGCTCTTTCACACATGAAGCTAACATGTTCAGATACTGTCAGATTAATGGAAACTGGGGGGGGGGGATGGTTGACTGACTACAGCTATAAGGTGGACATTGTTACAAGTCATGGAAAAAAGCCTAGACTGTAAAAGAGGCATTTCAAGTTGTTCACCAGGAGTGAGGACTATTACAGACTAAAGGATAGAGGACAAACCAAAAAAAAAAACCCCATAATAGGGGCACTTAAAATTAGTGAAGGACTCGCACCAAAGCTGCTGCTCCATAACAATGTTTTTACTCTCTGACAGACATTGCAGCTAAACTACAATGTTTTAGTTTTTGTTTAATTTACAGCCTGCAAAAATTCATTTGGGACACTTGACGTCCCATTTTACAACCAGAAGTAGTATAATTTATTTTTATTTTTCCATGTATTTGATGGATGGAATAGTCTTAGGTAAGCATTGCAGTTCTTAATTGCTTTTTGCTATTGAATAAAATAAAAATGTTTAAAAAAAAAATGTAAAAAAATTAATAAGTTTCTGCTGGAATAATGGGTGTGAGCTAGCATCATAAAACTACAGTATATTTTAGCTTGAAGTTTATATTTTGTTTGAGGCTTGGTGCTCTAGAGCACTTTAATGATTAACTTTCCTTTTATTTCACCAATGAACTTAAAATGTGTTTTAGAGCTGACTTTAACGGGAAAAAAATGTAAATACTATAAAAAATCATTTTGCCATTATTCATTTGATTTTTGAGAAGTGATTTGTTTTATTGGTAGTGTGGTGTTGAGTGTGTTTTTAGGGTAAAGCAGTGCATGTTGATGAATTGTAAAATGCAAAAAAATATAAAATACTGATTGTACAAAATTGTGTTTGTGTGATCTGTCCTACTTTATCTCTCCGACTCCCCTACCTCTATTGGGTTTGTGCATTTTTTTAATTATTTTTTTTCACTGCCAAGTCGCCTATCCTGATAAGCTAGTTTTTGTTGTCAAATCACAGCTCGCACCTTTTAACAGCCTAAAGAAGCAATTCATACTGAAAAGTGTGTGCATGGGTTCGGGAAAAAGCAAAAACAGAACAGCTCCCAAGGAATCCAAAGACACCCTGTGACTTAACGTCAGAAAGTCCAATATTGAGGAATTGTCAGAAATCATTTCCCATGCAGTTTTGACTGCTAACAGTCATGGATTGGCCTCCCCACAGTCTGGATCTCTAGCTTATTGACATACAGCATTTAAATGAGCTTTGAATGTTCTTCAAGAAGCCAGGAGAACTATTCCTGAAGACTACTTAAAGAAATGACAAGAAAGCTGCCTAAGAGAGAACTGACCTCACAGCCCATTGTTCATTCAGTGGGCTGGTTTCAATCATTGTGCAAAGGTACTGTTTAAAAGGTTGGGGAGACCTGCAGTTGGCTGGGACTGAAGAAGTCACTTAGAAGAGTGATAAGACGTTTTTCCCACTGAAAACGCTACGTCCAGATGAACAGAATCAACTTTTTGGGGGTGCCTAAGAGAGTTCAGGCTATACTGAAAAATAAAGGTGATTATAACAAATATTCACTTTCAAGCTCATTAAAATTGTACAAACTCTGCTGTTGCCTTATAATTTGTGTGTGTGTGTGTGTGTATGTATGTATGTATGTATATATATATATATATATATATATATATATATATATATTAATATTAGTTGTTTTTGTTATACACACATACACATATATATAGATAATTTTTGTACTATTTTCAAACATATTTTCTATCAGTGTAAGGCGAATCCGCTGACACAAGGAGACTGAAGATCTTGGGGCTCCTGTGGAGCAGTCGCTTTCATTTTTGCCTAGCCGTAGCAGCAGCAGCAGCAACAACGCTGAACCCTCGCTCAACTAGTGGTTCCCGACAGGACGTGAACGCGGCATTGGCCAGGGGCGGGTAGGCGCTAACCGTGCAGTATGGCGGACGATGGAGACAGTTCGAGCGGACCAGTTGACACAAGCGGTGGGCAGGGGGCAGCGGAGGAGTCGGACGGGCTTGGCCTCGGAGGGATGTTGCTGAATATCAGTATTTTAGTTCTAGTAGCGGTGGTCTGTCTGGTGGTCTACCGACGGTGGGGCAAACGGCTATACTCATACGCGGCCCAGGGCGACGAGGCCTCGGCGCTTCCCAAGATGAGGAGACGGGACTTCACTCTGGAGCAGCTGCGGGAGTACGACGGTATCCAGAACCCCCGCATCCTGATGGCCGTCAACATGAAAGTTTTCGACGTGACCAGCGGGAAAAAGTTTTACGGTAAAGGTGAGTGAGCTGTGGGAAAACGACAATTTTTACGATTGCGTGAGGAAGCTGAGGTGTCCCTTCTTGGGGTGAGTTGTCCCGAACCAAAATTTGGGCGCAAACCGTCGGGGTTAGCCTAGCTCTTCGGCTTTGTCTATGTTTTTGAATGGAGTGCTAGCTGTTAGCTAGCCGCTAGCACGACTTTTCTTTTGGGGTTGTGACTACAACTAAAGTTGCAGACGTTTGAACCTTATATATATATATATATATTAATGTACCGTAAACCTGCGACACTTTCTGTTTAAAGTTATGCAGCCGGGAGATGATTATTACGTTTTAGCATGCTAGTCTGCTAACGCTAGCCTGTTAGCTTGTCGACGTGCACAATGTGCGAGTGTCTGGACTGGACCCGTCGCTTGTTTACAGTGATGGGACTCACAATGCATCAATTCTGTACAGTTTGCATGAATATTTTCACCTCAAATGACCTCAGCACTACTGTACTCGTACTGTATGTTTATTTGCGATTGGGAAAAGCAAGTTTGGGTGCCACTGTGTGAAGTTAAATGGAGTTATAGGGACGAGACTGGCAAAACACGAAAAGAAGATATGACACGTCTTTCACTTAGACAAAACGAATGTGACGGGCCCACAGCCGTCTAACGTGCTACTCTGCATTTTCTCTGGCTAGGCTGAGTCAGCCGTCAACTCTGCAATAAACTATAATTATTCAAACAGCAGTCTCATGTGTCAGTCTGCTACTTCACAATGAGAGGACCGAGCCAAGCAGGCCCTGAATCTGTCCACCTCACCAACTTATGACACACTACCAGAGGCTCAGTGGAGCTGGCAGGACCGTGACATAAACTGTAGTGTATATTAGTCACACTGGATTTAATGCTGGAGAAACAGTTGATAGAAAAGTAAAACAAGGCATAAACTAAATAAATTAAAATGAATAAAGATGTGCAACTTGGTAATGGTGGTGTTTTCTGCTGTTCCATCACCACCTTCCTTGTCAGATCTGATGCATTTGTCATTCATTGTGGCATTAAATAGATCCACCCTTTAATCAGAAATTATATTAAGTCATTTGTATCCCTGCAGTTGTAGCTGTCACTCACAGCTGTTGCTCTGTCTTTCAGGCCTTATTCTGGCACTAATGTGGTCCAGTGAGCGTTTCTTTTTTGTTACACATCAAGTCAACATGAAAAAAAACCAGCATGATTCAAATTTAGTAAATGTCTACGTTGCACACTGAAGTTTCGTGTGAAGTGCACGCTGGAGTTTTATCTCTAATTCTCGTGGTTGGTTGTGAAAGGTAAAGAGTACTCCTTATCTTTGAGTTGATTAGCTCTGCTTCATAAACTCTTAAGCAGTGCCAGAGTGAGCATTGATCTGTGTTGGGTTGCACCGTTATATGAGCCTGCAGAGTTTTCACATGCAAGTCAGATGATTGTCCTCTTGGAAGATGATGAAGGATTCAAAACGTGGAGAAAAACTTCAGGAGTTTTATGAGACTGTATATCACTGGTCCCTTTCGAGTGATAATAAAGTCAGATATCAGAAGCAGAAGTCCCTTAGTGTAACACATGTCCTTATAAAAATTAATCTTGCTGGCAGATGTTACAAGACTGGGCTGTAACAAAGGCAGGAAAATACTGGATGTGATCTGATTAGATTACAATGTTTGTTTGACTAAAGCCCTCAGTGCTAATAATGTGGTGAGTTTTGTTGCAGGTCTGGTTTAGAGTAACAAATTGTCATAGGTGACAACAGAGACCTGTCATTTCTGTGACATTTCTACAGGACAAAAAAATTTGTTCTTTTTCTAACAACTGCCTATTCATTGCATCTCTGAAGATTTGCATGATTGATTTTTCTTTCTAATCAGAAGAGTTTGAAGGACTCATTCCTTTTGAGTGGTGTGAACGAGTGAATGTTTGGCATTTCTGCTTGAAAAGTGCCTGTTGACATGATTAAATTTCTGCTTGAGTAACTGTTTAATTGACAGAGTGTTGCAGCCCCAGTTAAACTCTTGTGCAACTCAGGAAATGTACTCCTTAGGTTGCTGATATTGAGTTTCAGATTACAATATGATCATACTAATCTATCTCCAGACTCTAATAAAAACATCAGTAGTGCTCATTCAGCATCTACAATGTGGATGATTTTAAAAACAAACTATTTTTAATGTATTTATTTAGCAGCTTAATGAACACGTTCATGCGTATTTACTGTTCTTGAAAACGTTTAATGTGAAGCAGCTGCTATCGTCACAAGATGCAAGTCTGAGTTAATCATAAAAGGTTAACTTGTTGCTTTACTCCAACTTCATCTGTATACTTTCCCTTATTCTCAGTAAAACCATGTGATGCTTTTGCGCTGCACACACAGTGGAGTGCAAACACTTTGTTGGTTATTTGATTAGTTAAAGGAGATATGAAAGTACTTTAACTCTTACTCATTCTTGCTGTTGTTTGTTTCTCAGATGGTCCTTATGGCATTTTCGCTGGCCGGGATGCTTCGAGAGGCCTGGCCACCTTCTGCCTGGAGAAAGACATCCTGAGGGACGAGTACGACGACTTGTCAGATCTCAGTGCTGTACAGATGGAGAGTGTTAGAGAGTGGGAGATGCAATTTATGGGTACGCTTATGAAGAGAAAATACGCTCGTATTGATTTTGCTCAGATTTCACAACAGCACCCATCATATTAAGTGAGGATCCAAATAGCTAGACAGCACTGACTGAGTTTTAATCTTCTGTTTGTATTGATTTCAAGTTTACTTCACTGTCCAAAAAAGCAAGTTTTTTTTTTTTTGCTTTGTTTGTTTTTCCTCGACTGGACCCTCAGGCCTGTCATTTTGGGGGGGGAAAACACTACTTGCAGTCATTATGTAAGTAGACCCTCACTAAATACTCGTTAGTGACTTATTAGGCTTTTAAAGGTGAGTCAGTGGTGGAAAAACCATCAGTGGACCAAATGGGTCAGCAGCTTCAGTTTGCCCCTTCTTGTAGAAAATATGAAGAAGCAGCTGTAGCTAAGAGCTCTTTTCATAACTCATTAATCTGCTAATGAAGTGACCTGCTGTTTATGCCATATGGGCATTTTTTTGCTTTTTGCCGTACACCTACGGTGATGCCATAAAGTGTCTCATTTACTCTGGAAACAGACAAATTACTGTGTGTGATATAAAGATCAGAAGTAGCACACTGTCAAATTATATCAGCAGTTATTTTCACTATGGACTATTTGCAGTCTGTAGTTAAAAACCTGCAGTTAATTAAAATCTTTTTTAAGAAAGGGAGGTGTTGAAGGATTTGAAGCTACAAAATTATTTATACTATTGTTATTCATTGATTATCCATAGACTTGAAGTCATTTCAGCTCTGAATGTTTGTTGGTTGTCTGGAGTTGAAAGAAACTTTGGAGTGAACTTGAAAGAGACATGCAAAAAAACAAAAACATAAAAAACCCTGAAAATATCTCCCGCCACCACATCTTCAGGAGAGCAGTTAACAACAGGAAGCACTGAAACTGGAAGGAAACAAAGGCCTTCATTTTCTGACATGTCATAATCCAAGGATTATTCTGTGCTCGCTGTACATGCAGCACAGTGTTGGATCCTGTTACAGTCTGTCATTTTAAAACTTTCCTCGTGTGATTTACCTCAGATCTACTGTATTAGTGTCTAATTTTGGACTGGAACTCGTCTGAAGTACTGCCGGGCTTCTGCTTGCTTAAATAACACTTTAAAGCAGGACTGAGCAGCTTTGGCTGAGTTGGTGAATCCCAAACTGCAGTTGATTGACTCTTATAAGAGGATGACAGCATGTCATTTACGCTCAGCGCTGTTCCAGCCCAAAGTTGTATCTTGACATCGAGGGCAAATGTATTCGCTTAAGTATTGAGAGAGGTTTGGGAGCTTAAATCACGAGTTGATTAATTTACTGACATAAAACAAATTATAATGTAATAATTTTGGTTCCAGCCTCAAACACTTAAGCCTTCCCAAACTAAGCCTAAAAACTGAGCATCTTTGATTTTTGGACTGTTGCTGATTGTGTCACACATGGGTCAGATGTCTTGTTTTTACCAGCCAAAACCAGTCTGCTGATTCAGCCTCGGGGGTTCAACGGTCACTTTTTGTGTGTGTGGCTTTTAGGGCAGCCAGCAGACATGCAGGTCCAGATTTCTGTTTCTGCCCTACAGTCATTTATAAATCCAGAGAAAATTAGCGAAGCAAATCAAAGCCAAATCTTTATCAGACATGCAATCCCTTATCTCCAAAATGTATTGACCACGTAAGGCAATTGAATGTACCCTGACCAGCTGTCTGACATTTTACTTGGAAACCCAGCCAAACAATTTTTCCATTGTCCGGTTACTTGTAGGTTAGCCGTCTGTCAGGTGATTTTATTGATCACTCAGCCCTTTGTTTGAGCTTTAAATCTGTTCTGCACTTTCTTCCAGAAAAGTATGACTACGTCGGAAGGTTACTGAAGCCGGGCGACGAGCCGTCAGAGTACACAGACGAGGAGGACATCAAGGACCACCTGAAACACGACTGAGAGGTTCCATCACTCCGACCAAAGCCAGGAGCCCCAAACAGCTGTGACAGGGCCCCCCCAGGCCCCCCTAGACCACTTCTTCCATTTCCTCCTGCCCTATTGGCCTATCTGCCACTCCCTTCTCCTGCCCCACTGGCCAAAATCTTCACTCCTGATTCTGCCCGGTGACATGGCTGCTCTGGAAGGGCAGAATTCAAGTGTAAACACCCAGACCTCCCTCTTCTCTCCATCCCACAGAGATCACCACCAACAGAAAGCGATTGACCGCAAAAACCTTCGAGGAGCTTTTTTTTATCGACAGCAAACACATCTGGGGGCGGCGAGAGGCCTCGTGACATTAGATGTATCTGAAACAAAAACCCTAAAATATTTTAATCATTTGTCTGGGGGAGGGGGAAAGTGTGGTCGTCATGGTCGCCGCAGGGCACGGGTGGAGGCTGGTCCGAGGTAGTCAGAGAAACACATTGGTCTGAGATGATCAGTGGACTGGGATGGGGAAGCGGATTTCTCTCTCTTTTTATCTTTGGTTTAGTCACATTGCAACTGAAACTGCTTCAGCTTCGGACAGCTTATCAATCAATCATTTGATTTATTTTTTTTCTTTTGTTTTTTGTGTTTAAGTCATTGTCTCCCCTTGTTCAGAGGGCAGTGCTGTGGCCTAACCAAAGGCAATTGGCAGGGCGTCGCATTTTCCTGTTGTTTGTAGTGTATGCACTACTAGTTTTCTTTGTTTGTCACCATGTGATTGTATTTGTTGAGTAGCATAGAGGGAGGGCAGGGCGGGAGGGCAAATTTTTGTTTTGTTTTCTCTTTTTTTTTTGTTTCCTTTTTATTTTGGATGGGAGGGGGTGGAGGGGTCAGAGGTCCTCGCCATATGAAACTTGTTTTGAATCACATCAGATGGACTGAATCAGTGATCGGGAATACAAAGGGAAGATGACAGGGCAGTCCTAATCAATCGACTCAATTGTTTACATGCCTCACAAGCCAGCTGCAAGTCTGTAGATTCCCCTGAAAATGGTCCAAGTATTAATTGTGCCTTATTTTGTTTGTTGTGTCAGTCCTGACCGGTCTAACAGAGGAGGCAAGCAGAAGGATGGAGGTGTAGGCTTTTCCTAGACTCGGTCCCCCAGACTTTTAAGAAGGCATATGTTCTATCAGTCGTCCATGCACAGACTGTAATATTTCCCCACTTCACAAACTTTGTAAATAGTCCGTATGAATTACTCAGTGTTACTGCCATATTTATGTAGTTGATGAACTCCATATACGTATAATGCTATGTCGTATTGGCCAAACCCCCCCTCCATTGTTTGTTTTTTTTTGTTTGTTTTTTTGTATTTCCTTCTTTGCGTTCTAAACTTCTTTTTAAATGTGGATGAATTTCCAAAGGGGGGGAAAACAAAATACAAGGAGCGTTGCAGTGTGCTGCAGGGTGGGACCGGGAGCTGTTATTGCAGAAAATGTTTTTCAGAGCCGTTGCTTATCCTGTAAATATATCTATCATTTTATTAAAGCATGTGCAACAACAAAGTGAGCTATGCTGAATTCCCACCACATGTATTTAAATGTTGGGCGTGTGTGTGTGCGTGTCTGCGTGACAGAAGCAGGAAGGGATTTGTTCATGCATAATAAATCAATTTGGTTAATAATTGAAGATGTCTGGAATTTATTTGAGATGCGTGATTGGATCGCTAGCAGGAACACAGTTTTCCCGTGTTTTATCACTGTCTTTCCATCAGTCCTGTTTGCTTTCTTCTGACAGCGATGGTGGGGGAACAGTCATGCTGGGTGGCACATGCATGCAGTAATTAGAAGTTCTGTAATATAACTAAGAAGAAAAAAAAAAGTGCTAAGAGTTTCACAAAATGTGAAGCTGCCTCTAGTAAAGTAAAAACCTTTGTGTTTAACTAGGAACTAAACTTACTGTTTGATACTGCAATAATTTTAAAAAATCTATATGTTGAAGGAAATACTTAGGGTGATGTTAATAATGAGCAAATAACAGAATATTTTTTTACTTCATAGGATTTGAATGAATCACTCAGCCTCATCAGGACAGGTTTGATTTGCTTGCGTAAGACAACCCATACATAAGATATCCTAAGTAGTTAAAACGTGTTTGCATAAAACTGAAACATGACTTGGGTCAACAACACTAATATTTGGATACCGTAGCTCGCTGGTACATTAGCATCAACATTTATAACATGCAAATCTTTGCAAAAGCTGAAATTCGGCCTCCCATTGCTGCACCCTCTGCACATACTGGAAATCTACGCATATATAAACATACTGGATTAATAGTCTTGTGTATGCAAACATTTGCAGTACTGAGCAAAAGTTTTGAAACATCCTTTGGATCCTGTATGGAAGGAAAAACAGTTTGTACAGTTCTAATGAGCTTTGAAAGTCTGTTTTGCATGAGGACCTTTTTTCTTCAACAGAGGCTGAAATCTCTTAGACAAGCTTTCTTGTGATTTCATTAAGCACGAATAGGAATAGTCAGGAATAATTCTCCAGGCTTTTTGAAGGACTTTCAAAGCTCTTCTTTGGATGTTGGATGCATATCGTTCTGATCTCTATCAAGCTGATCCCACTGCTTCAATAATGTTGAGGTCCAGGCTCTGGGGAGGCCAGTCCATGAATGAGTGTTTTTAGTGATTTTTACTCCACTTCTTGTATAATTTCCCTATTTCAGCCTTTTCTTCCTATTTCCCTTCTCTAAAAACGCCTTCCTGACATTAACCCCTCCATAGAGAATATTTCTGATTGTCTTTAGCAAGCAGCTGATTGATCATCTAATGGTCCAGATGCACATATCATGATTTTTCCAGTTTCTTACAGACTTTAAGATACTGTCTGTTTGTCAAAGATCATTTTTAGGTCTGCCACGTCTTTTCTCCTCCACTTCTTTATTTTAATTTATTTCTTAAGGACACATTGCACGTCATGCTGAGACATGCCAAGGTTACAGCTGATAGCTCTTTTGGAATCACCTTGTTTTTACCAAAAACCTGTCAAACTGAATTTTTTATTCAACATTCAAGAAGTTTATTGTCATATACACCACAAAACACAAGTGGATACGCAGAGCAATTAAATTCTTACTCTGCAGGTTCCCTTCACATTAAATAAACTAACTAAAATAAAGAATAGACTTAACTCTGAGCACAGAAAATAATAAAGTAAACAAGTGCTTATGTAGCTTATGTGTGGGTGTAGTAAGAATTTAAGGTGCAAGTAGTTGCAACACTGTCACAGTGGTAATATATACAGAATATGTAACATTAAAATTGTTTATATTGTATGACGTTGTATTATGTTGTATATAAATGTACAAAATTGCAAATTTACAGGTCAAAGAATTCGACAGCTCGACAATTAGTGAGTTTTCATAGGTTCAAGACAAGAAATCGGAACAAGTGTTGTGTTTTTGTGACAGCCTGGTTGTAACAAGGTAACACTTTGTCCCCCCCTCTTGTCCTTCATAGCCACAAAGAATGAGTAAATATTATTTGTGCTTGCTAAGTAATTTCTCCCGGGTTCGCTGTCATATCCAGAGACACTGGAACATTTTTGGTACATGTAACACCAATAATAAACATTAATCCATATTTCAGAGCTGCATTTATTCATTCACGTGGAGCGTAAATCTCTGATATCAACTACTCAACTGCGCCTCCCTCCGCCGCTGATTGATTCGGGAACTTCATCACAACGTGTGTGAGTGAGTGTGAGTTTGGTGTTGGCTGTTGTGGCTCATGCACTGTCGCCGTTGTGTAAAGCCAAAGCGGGTTTCTCCTAATGCTTTCAGCAAGATCACGGATCACGGATGTATCTTAGCTGATTCTCTGCCGAACATTTCCCAGCAGCAGCTCCATCACACACCGCCGACATTTTGGCTGTTTTATCTAAAACCCAAACTAACCGTGCTGCACTTACACCCTCTAAAACCAACCTTCACCAGACTCGGATCCTTCTGGCTGCTTTCCGGACGGTAAGTGGTGATCCCGTGGAGAGTGTTTGTCCACGTTAAGCGCGAGTTTTTCCTCCGGCTGTGAGAGCGTTGTGTTGGTATGTTTCCCCACCAGGAGCGCAGTAATGGCAGAGCATATGTCCCAGAGTGAGCTGGATTACCCGTTCAAACTTCTGGAGTATTTTAACGGCTTCAGAGTGTCCAAGGTAAACATTTCACGGTTTATCTTCGGGAAGTGTCAGTCTGATTTAATGTGTGTCGATTCAGATTTTCTCCACTATATGCAGGAACTGTTGAAATATTACAAACTGGACTGAGGTGGTGGATCTGCCTATAGTCATAGTTTTTTAACTAAAAGTCTGCCTACCAGTGCAAAGTTGTTAACTTGACAGGTCTTTCCGCAGGTGATATTTTCAGCCTGTGAGCTTGGAGTATTTGACCTGCTGCTCAGGTCCCAGGAGCCTTTGAGTGCCCAGCATGTTGCTCAGGAGCTGGGCACCAGCTTGGATGGGATGGAGAGGCTGCTGGACGCGCTGGTGGGCATTGAGATCCTGGAGGTTGAGAAGACAGATGGAACAGGTGAGGAATAGGAGGAGGCGGGTATAGTGTAGCAAGCAAAAGATCCCTGATTTGTTTCTGGGAGGAGATGCAAACCCCTCGGGGTTGTGTCAGGAAGGGCACAAGGGGTGGAAATCTGTAGAGCTACCCGCTGTGGTGACCGAAAGTAGTTTTTGATGTACAGAGAGAAGGAAACTACAAAAATATGATGGTTTCTCCCTGGGCATGAAAATGATCTCCAGTGTGATCATTCCAAAAAGCCAACATGTCAAATTTAAGCTACATCAGGTAATAATATTATAATTAAAAAATGGTATAATTAAATTGTATGTAATTGTGTAACAGTTACATTTAGCTGCTCTTTAAGGCTTTCATTTTAATTTATTGCTCTTTCTCTTCTATTAAAACAGCTTTGTACAGCAGCACCGACGTGGCAAATCTTTATCTGGCCAAAGGCAGCGCCAAATCTCTCCATGACATGATCGTCTACCAATCCCAAACCATCTACCCACTGTGGAACAACTTGGTGGATGCTGTCAGGTCTGTGTATTCACATGGGACCACATCAGGCTAAAATACCACACAAAACGAGCTGATTTAACAGGGCTTTTAGAAATGTTTGCAGATGTAAAGCAACCATTCTCTTTCGCTTTGTGTTGTTTTCATGAGCACAAAGAATTGTTCCTTATCCTCTGTCATCATGCAGGGAGGGGAAGAATCAGAATGAAAAGACATTCGGCCTTCCAGCAGAGGAGGTCTTCCAAGCCATTTACAGGTTGGTGTTGATCCCGCTGCTTCAAGTGTGGCTTTGAGCTTGTTAGGATTCAGTATATGAACCTAAACTGTACCGCACAGATCAGAAGAGGACATGCTGAAATTCATGGGTCTCATGAACTCGTCATGGGTTCTGGATGGACATGACGTTGTGACAGCGTTCAATCTCTCCGGCTTCCAGAACGTAGTAGATCTTGGAGGTAAGAGGCTGTCAGGGATGCTCTGACATCTGAGAGGGGCTATTATTCTTCCCAAGAAGGCAAATAGATATACACACACCTATCAGACATAACATTATGTCCACCTTTAAGTCGTTTAAGTTGCGAGGTGGGGCCTCCATGAATCGGGGCTGTTTGTCCAGTACATCCCATACATGCTCAATTGGATTGAGCTCTGGGGAAACCGGAGACAAGTTAACATCTCAGTCTCGTTGTTGTGCTCCTTGAACCATTTTTGCTTTGTGGCAGGGCACATTATCCAGCCTTCACTCCCCCACATGCATCAGTGTCTCTTGGTGACTCATCATCCTGTCGCTGGCTCACCACTGCTCCTTCGTTCGACCACTTTTGACAGATACCGACCTTTGCAGACTGGGAACACCCCACAAGAGCTGCAGTTTTGGAGATGCTCTGACCCAGTCGTCTAGCTATCACAATTTGGTCCTCGTCAGACTCGTTCATCTCCTTAAACTCACCCATTTTTCCTGCTTCTAACACATCAACTTTGAGGACAAATGTCCACTTGGTCCCAGATATATCTCGCCCAAATAGGTGCCATGAAGAGGAGATAATCAGTGTTATTCACTTCACCTGTCAGTGCTCGTAACGTTATACCTGATTGGTGTAGATACCTCAAATTCATGTATACCAAAAATGAACATTTTGAAGGATTGTTCCCTCTGATAAATGTTGATCGCTGTTTATGAACGATTGCTAGGTTGCACTGGTGCTTTGGCCCGCGAGATGGCAAAGGCGTATCCCTCATCCACCGTCACAGTGTTTGATCTCCAGCAGGTCGTGGAAGTGGCTCAGAAGCATTTCTCTCAGGAGAATGATGCTATTGTATTTCAGTCCGGTAAGTCTGCTATGGATGATTTAAAACACCTTAAATGTTTAAGAAAAAACATACATGGGGGTGGCTGTATGTCACCTACTAATCAGAAGGTTGGTAGGTTCATGATCCTCTGCTACTAACCCCAGGTTGCTCTCCAATGCTTGCGTCTGAGTATGAATGTGTGTGAATGTTAGATAGAAAGTACTTCCCTAGAAAGGGCATAGAAAAATGTTCAAAACCTCCTGTTTGCAAGGTGCAGCCAATCAGAAAAAAGCTGGGTTAAAAAAGAGGAGGAAAGGAGCTTAAACATCTTGTTTTGGTTATTTTGAAATCTGAATCATGCATAGAAGCATGGAAGTAGATATAATAGGTCCCCTATGAGATTAGTTAGGAAAAAAGCATTTTTTTTCTTCACTGTAACCAATAAACTGGTAAATACGTCTTTATTAATGCTGCGCCCTCTACGTGCAGGAGATTTCTTCACTTGTGAAATCCCCACTGCAGACTTGTACGTTCTGGCCAGAATCATTCATGACTGGCCTGAAGAGAAGTGCCTGACGCTGCTGAAGAAGATCTATGACATGTGTGCACCAGGTCAGTACACCAGGTACATGTGGGGGTTTGTTGTTTTAGCGACAAACCACTGAATGTGAGATCTGTCAAGTCTGGGAAAGTAGAGAAGTAACAGCTTCAAAAGCGGACAAGTTATGTTCAGTTTGTGTCAAAATGAGACATTTTCTTACCAGAGTTAGTGGCCAGCTTGAAAATAGCCACTGTTATTACATTTCATATTGCTAATGAGCTTCATCAAAAGAGTAAGAATAATATGAGTATATTATTGAGCGATCAAGTTTGAAGTTGACATTTCTGAGCTCCCAGTTGGAATTTTCATCTGGAACGTCTCCTCAACTCAGAGTCAGAGCAACCCCACCAATCCTGAGGTAATCACAATCACAGCCATAGATGGTGGCTGTGATGTAAACAGTAGTAAAACTGAAAAACTTGTCATCTGTACTGCCATTGTTGTGTATTTGTAACTCAGCCCACTCATCAGGCTCTATCTTTGAATGCCCTGCAGCAGTGTTTTTAAGCACAGAAAACAAGTATTACATTGTTTTTCTTGTGACACGTGAATAGCTCGACCTTGGTAATAATGAAAACAAATCCCATTTTTCTTCGTTTTTGCAACTTTACTGCCGACACTCCCAAGTTCCGACTTCCGTGGTATCTGGAGCACAGCATAAATAACAGTTTTAGTAATTGTTTCCATTTGTTAATGATTTGACCTGTATTTTATCTGCTGCACTGTAAGATGTTCACAAACCTGCTGGCCAACACTAGTTTACTCCACCAAGTACTAAATCATGTGTTTCGAGGGGATCAAACACTTATTTCACTCAGTAGAGTACACATTGTTGCTATATTTTCTCAATTTTTCATTTGATTATTATACTTATAGCAGTTTTTGTTTCTATTTGAAACAAAAACTGCTTTCAGTATCTTTGTTTGTCCTCCTGCCAGGCGGCGGCGTCCTGCTGGTAGAAGCGATGCTGTTTGAGAACAGACGAGGGCCCATCATGACTCAGCTTTTCTCCCTCAACATGCTGGTGCAGACGAAGGGCAGGGAGCGCCCACCGTCCGAGTACACACACATGTTCAACAAGACCGGCTTCAAGAACATTCAGGTCTGCCGCACGGGCAAATCTTATGATGCCATATTGGCCATCAGATGAGCTCAGACAGAGAGCGGGATGCTTAGAAAGCATCTGTCAAAAGTCTGGGAAATTAGAGAAAGGTTAAGTGGAAACTTCAAGGCCTCGATAAGGAACAGATGTCAACATCAAACTGTAAACTGTGGGGAGAAAAAAAAAGTTGTCCACATGGATCTCCAGTTTATGTTATCGTCAGCACCAATTATTTAATATTTTGAAATTTTTCTTACAGTTCACCTTGTCTTTCGACCACACCTCTGGTTAGAGGTTGCTGCTGTGATAGATAATATCTTTTAGTCATACTTGCGTCTATAAGTAATGTTCTCACCTTTCACCAAGCAAAATAAGATTCAAGAATGGGTTCAGATTTTAAAAAAAATTTAACATTTGATGAAGATTTTCTCTCTTGATACCACTCTTATGGTTGTATGCTAAATATGAAGCTACTACTACCACCAGAAGCTTGTTAACTTAACATTAAGCTAAGCTAAGCTAAGCTAACAAGTAACTGTTTAGCATAGTTAGCATAAAGACAAAAGTAGGTTAACCTGCAGATATGTTTAATTTACCTTAACTAAATAAATACACTAAGCTCATAAGCAACTGGTTAGCTCAGTGTCGAGGCTCTGACATGAATTCATTGCTCAAGAGTTGTTCACCATATTGAAGATGACACAACAAGTGTTTGCATGGGAAATGTGTGTTCCCCAATGGGTTGGCTCTCGCTGGGTGAAAATGGTTGCAAAATATGTGCAGGACCAAAATCATCCTAGTGATTGCTTTGGTTGCTAGCACATTGCTTGTAGTTTTTCGTGGTTGTCTGCAAATACTCATCTAGCTGAGAACTAGTACATTTTTACAATTTGTAAAAATTTGTACAATTTGTAAAAATGTTACGCAAAGTGGAAATGGAGAAGCCGTGCCTCACCACTGGAGGCAAGCATGTTTCACAAGTTGCAACTTTTACTTTGAAGGTGACGAATCTTTATTTCTAGCTTGTGTTGGACTTTTTGCAGTTTCACTAAAGTTCGGAGAGTGGCTGGGAAGTGTTTGTAGTCAACTCTGTCACTTCCACTCAAACTAGGACAGCAGCAACATGCTAGCAACCAAAGCAATGACAGAGAGTTTTTCACCAGTTGGTTGAACTGGTACCTATGGCATTTAGAAGCTCCTTGTCTACGTCCCAGCAACTACTATCAACTTCAAGAAACTGGTTGGGGTATACTCACTTCCCTCAGAGTCAGTGGTTGCCAAATGATCACAGGCCATTTGACTGGCTTGTGTGACTGGGGCTTTATTTACTTGATCCTACATTATCACTGTGATCATCACACATCCAAATTGGTGGACGAGTTAATGTCAACACTGACGCTCGCTTCTCTTCTCTTTTATGACTATTTTTTATGCCTATTCAACCAGAATATTAGACCAGTATATCATAGTGGGCACTGCATATGCACCCCAAAACCTTTTTAAACATTTTTGCACAAAGTTAGTTTTATAATTTTGAATTACATCCAGACTTCAGATATAATCTGATCATAAACAGTTTTTAACCAGATAAAGAAAAAAGTCATTTTCACACTGTTGGGAAAACTGACCCTATAATATTTGTTCATGCAAAAATCAGACTGTAAACCTGCTGCCATCATTGCTTTCATTGTTCTACACAATATTTTCTCAGTTGTGTCTATCTTGCAATGTGTCATTTCTCAGTCTCTGTAGAAAAGTCAGTTTTGTCTGTCTTGTAGATCTTACCAAGTCTGTGCTAGATGTGTGTGTCTTCATGTATTTAATGATTCTGTTTCACTCACAGGAAGACACATCAGACTAATAAAGTTCAAATAGGAAAAATACTGACCTTTAAACTTAAAAAAAGTGATGTGATGTGTGTGAACGTGCGCGTGTTCCCAGCTTTCCTGTTCACTGTGACGAGTGGAAGATGAGACGCAACTGTATTTAACCCTTTATGATCACCTCTGTTTACCTTCATCATTCCTCTGCTGCTATTATGAAGTTCTCACTGTGTTGGCTGGTTGAAGAAAAAAGAATCACTCGGGTGCTGTTTAAAAAACCCTCTTTGTCGATGTCTGGTGCATTTTGTCGTTTTATGTTTTATTTTTTTATGATGTCAGTTAGCGAGGCTTCAGGAACTGAAGCTCTTGTTCACACCAGAAGCCGACTCGCATCAAATCGGCTCCTCATAGCTGCTGATAAGTTCACACGTGAATTAAAACATGTGTTAATGGAGCTGTGAGATTATGTTTTATTAGCATGTGTGTCACTGATGACATGTAAATGTAGAATAACAACATGTGCAATAGAAATGGAGCATTTGAGTCACCGGACCCTCCTCCTCCTGCTCATTCCTGTAAGCATGCATCCTTCAGACACACATCTTGGATATTCTGTACAAAAAGTTCATTTGAACAAAAAATATTATGTTTATAATTTTTTGTATTAAAAGTATTGCATGTAAACACAGCCACAGGGTGTTGGGAGTTTGTCCTTGTAGCTGATACTGTGATAGTTCTTTAGTCTTAAATATTTATTAGTTAATGTTTTTACAGCCTCCCTGAATTTTTGCCTGGACTTTACACAGTTTACACATTAGTTATTGAATTACTATTATGTTAAATTGTTCTTTGTTACCAAAGCAGCAATTTTAAGAAGTCATATCCAATATGTAATGTGATCATTTGTCTCGGTTTCTCCTGGCAAAAATTACGAGGATCCAAGAATTATAGATAATGAGTCTTACAGTTTTTTTTTATTTATAATATGGTGTATCCATGAGCAAACTATGCAAAGTATAATAAAATACTTCATTTCACTGAGATATTTTCTTTTGCCTTTTATTCAGCTATTCTGCGTTAACGGGACTATTTTATTAAAGGCTATTTTCAGTGTTTTGCTTGCTGTAACTTGCAAGTTTCCTAGCTTCTGGGATAAATATTCAGATATTATCAAACTGCTTTCATAAATGAGCTGATACAGTATGTTGTAAATAATATCGAAGAGCACAGAAAGAAACACAAAAAGGGGCGTATCAGTAAAGAAAGTGATTATATTGATCTAGGAAACCTTTACGAAGGGAAGAAAATGTGTCCTTTTCTCACTAAATGTTTGTTTTTATGTTGCTGATGGTCTGTCCCTGTAGTGTGTGGTGTCCTTGACAGAAAGCAGAGACTTTGTTGTCAGTAGAAACCCTCCGTCGTACACACTTGGGAAAGAATTATGCACACATTATTATGGTTTGTTGACACTCAAACTGGCAACCGGGTAACGTGGGTTGTTACCGAGGCTGTGGAAACTTCTTGTTTTTTCCTGCA
This sequence comes from Maylandia zebra, assembly GCF_041146795.1. Taxonomy (NCBI): domain Eukaryota; kingdom Metazoa; phylum Chordata; class Actinopteri; order Cichliformes; family Cichlidae; genus Maylandia; species Maylandia zebra. The sequence continues at coordinate 6,970,319 of NC_135185.1, forward strand.
GTGATCTGTTGTCGGATTACTGCTACCAGTTTCGGTTTTGCTGCCCTCTAGCGGCCGATGCACATAGCTGCGTGTGTGCAGAGTAATCTCCTCCCCAGCCGCCACTGTGTTTGTGTATGTGGAATGCGGGTCAAGCGGAACTCAAGGCAAAAACTGCGCTTCGCTTCAAACTCAAAACAGCGGCTCGCATCGGCCTGACGTGCTCTGTACGTACTATGCAATTTATTTAAACTCTACGCTGTTTTAATTCAGGTGCATATGTACCAGAATTATTTTATCTAGACATTTGAGCGAGTTTATATTTCTAGTATGGACGTACTAGCAGTCCGCTAGGAAAACGCGACATCGTCATTTAAAATGGCGCCAAAGATTAACCTCAACCAGTGGATCGCTGGTAAACCTACCACACTGTGCCCTGCTGGTTAGCTGCATAGTAGCGAAAAGGCAGTGTTGTATTAACGATGAGTTTAAATTCACGTGTTGTTTTTGATTTGGTGTAGTTTGTTTTGCACAAGAATTGACCCTTAACCTTTGACAGCGCGCTGTCTGTGCCGTGGGATTTAGTGAGTGGCACCGTAGAACCCTGTGTTATGTTAGCAATATCGGCTAATAATGCTAAACACAATCTACATTACGTGTAGCCTCCAGCTAACTAGTTAGCCGGTGTGCTAACCAACAACGTCAGCGAAACATAAGGTGTACAATGACTTTAGACAACAAAATTAAATATTCGTGATACGAATTAGTATCCATATGTTCTGTTTATTAAGTTAACTTATTTGTATATAGCGAATGTTGTTGCTAACTTAAAAAAAATATAAACATGCCAATTTGAGGCGCCGGTTAGGGATGGGCCTTATGTTACATAACGGAAATAGGAGATTAGCAACCAGGCTAACATTAGCCATGTAGAGTTGCAATGTGACTTAAAAAAATGCAACGCTCCGTGGTCTGCTTAGAACTTGCATCCGTATCCTTATAACACAAGGCTGCCAGAATAGCACCGGGGAGCATTTGTTTTGATCAGCTGGTGGCTTGAGCTAGTTTCTCGTAATTTAGCTCGTACTTTCTGCAGCCTGCTTGCTGGAAGGAGGGGCGTCGCACAGACCCTGGCTAGCCTGCATTTAGCCTAGCCAGCTAAATTAGGGTTAGCACCTTTCTCCCTATGCGGGTTGGCGGCGGATTCTGAGAAATTTCCTCCTGTGCTCTTGGGAGTTGAGACTCCGTGCACGGGCAGCCTGATCTTATAACAGTGTTGCTTCCTGTCAGTGCAGCATGCGGTAACTTCTTCTCGAGCAGTGCCTGGTGCGTGCGTGCGTGTGTGTTTATACAGCCATGCTGGCTGATCAGGACGGAAACCGGTGGGATAGTGACAAGTTCTTGGACTGTTGTTGTGCTTCGTTCTCATATGGCAGAAGTGATAATTTAGCACTAGCATGGCAGTGATTTAAATATTGATTGATCCACTTTTGCCCCCCCCCTACTGTTGGGAACATATTTCACCACAACATGATCGTTTTCTCAGATTTTGCATAATCAATACATCATACCACCGTGTTTAGCTGCAGTGAATTGCAGCTAATTGATAATACCCAGAAGAATATTTTTGGTCAACATGTTTGCTTTTGGTAATGGTGTAACTGAGCATGATTTGGTTACAGCATTGTGCAAAGCCACTCACCAAAAGTAGCATTTACTAACTGACTCGACTTTCTTTGTGTGAGGGGTTTTAAGGCAGCCTATTAATCTTACTACCAAATCTTTTCCACAGTTGTTTATCGTGTACCTTTTCATCCTCCCATTCTGTATCTCCACCTCAATTCTTGTTTGTGAAGTGCCCTTATGCCGGAGCTCCGCAGACAGGTGACAATGAAGAGAAGCAGACACCCCAGCAGCAGCGATGACTCGGACAATGGAAGTAAGCAAAAATATTGTCTCTGCTGACTCATTCATACCAAGTCCACATATAGATGGGAATGAGGGTTGGCACAACCCTGCCAGCACAAGTGCCAAGCACCGAGATAAGTTCAGACAAAGCGAATGACTTCATGAAGTCTGGCTATTTTTAGAAGTAAAAGTAAAGTCTTTTGACAGCTTCCTTGATAACCATGACACTTTTGCTTTGCAGTTAGACTTGAAAATGTATCTCTAATGTTATTGGTGTCAGTGTGAGTAAGTCTGTACTTCCATGTTCAGGAAAGAAGAAAAGAAAGAGAAACAAGTGCAGTAGATGGACAAACATAAAGGAAAAGCAAAAGAAGTCATGTAGTCCGAGAAACAGGAGACAGAGTAGGGACAGGAGGAATGTTTGGACCTTTAAAGACATCCTGGCAGGTCAGGCAGATGGTCTCAAATCTGGGAGCAGCTTGCAGTTGTTGGTTTCCCTCAGAGGTTGGACTTTTACCACATTGTTTAAAATGCTGCCCGGAGCTGTAAATTACAGAAAGCAAAGTACATGCTTCATTATGACTGAGCATTCGTATCATTTTGCCATCTGTTATAAAAACAAACCCCAAGCGCTTACTGGAAATTGCTTTTAGCCTGGTCTGTTTTAGGGTTTTATTAGACAGACAAGTTAAAATATTTAATGCCATAAAGCACACCACAATGATCAATCACTTTTTATTGTGGTTCTTGCAGTTGATTAAAAAATCAGAACAAAAAAACCCCATTTTGATCATCAATTTCATACCTGGCCCAAAGTCAAATTGGCGACTCTAGCTGATAAAATGAAATTGAAAACAGAAAATGTCAGTTGCCCCAGTTTGACTATCCAAATGAGCCAGGCGTTTCTCTCAAGTTTCCCCTCATTGGGGGAAATCCAGACGTATTTAATGGTGTGAAGTTGTTTATTAGAAAATCAGCAGACTTGGGCTGATGCTCAAAGAAGAAATGTGGGTCTGTACAACAGTTTGTGGTGTTTCTGTTTCAGGTAATTCCACCTGCTGGTCCCAGCATTCATCGCAGCACAGGAGGTGGACTGGGCAGAAACCCTCTGAGGTACGCATTTGGTCTCAAACTATTTATTGTGGTTTTTAAAAGGTTGCTGTAAAACTTGAAATGTGTAGATTATAATTAATGGCCCTTCTTTTTTGTCAGTCTTGTACTCTGGGATCGTACTTTAGATTTTAACTAAAGACGTGTATATGTGGCTGACAAATGAATGTGAAAATGAAAGGACCAGCTGGCAGCACATCTGTAAAATAAATGTTTATGTGGTTGTTTATACGTGTAAGAAAAGACGTGCTATCTTGGACCCACACTCCAAGTGTGTCCTTGAGATGAAAGCACGTTTGCTGTTATCTACTGTACAGTCTGTGGACTTGGTCCCTGCAGTCCACTGTGTCCTCCCTTTCACTAGAGAGCCAATCAAATTAAAGCAACACAATGACTTGAGCCAATGCAGGATCCTAATTTGCTGTCTTTAGCTGTGAGGGTCAATGTGGTCGATTATTTTTCCCTTCCTTTTTTTTTTTAACCTGTTCAAACAGTGATATACGTTTTCATACATTCTATATTTATTTATCAGTTGCTTTGCAAAAATGTAATTTAGCGAACCTTCAGCTTTCTTCTTTAAGCTGATTGAAGTTCTTGACGCTGTTGCAGAGACGAGCTTTGTTTTGCAGCAGTTTTCTCTGAAATCTCATTATACACTTAGCAATGTTCATGTTATGTGCTGCAGGTTTTCAGGACGGACCTGATCACGGCCATGAAAGTGCACGACTCGTATCAGCTGAACACCGAGGACTATTACGTCCTAGCTGACCCATGGAGGCAGGAGTGGGAGAAGGGCGTCCAGGTCCCCGTCAGCCCCCACTCCATCCCACAGCCTGTTGTGAGGTAGGAAATAAAAGTAACACATTCAATCTCACTCATAGTTCACTTCAGTGAATAAGAGGCAGCGTAGCTGATGGAGACTTTGACACTTCTAGCCCTTTCCCACTTGTACCCACTTGGGTTGGCTCGACTGGCCTTGGTTTTTATGGTTTTCGATTAGGTGGTAGAACCTGAAACTGTGTACTTAAAAAAAAAAAATGTTTTAAATACCTACTCGACTGGGCTTCTGAGCAGTGCAAAAACGTGATGTCAATTGGCTAGTCAGTGGTGTAACTCAATGAGTCATGAGAGCACGCCTTTACGAAAATCAAAACTGCCATTTTTGAAACCGAGCAACAAATGAAATGGCTACACAAAAAACCCACAGTGGTCCCAGAGTGACAAAAAGCTATACACCGAGCAGCAGGTATGCCATCGCCTTGACGTTCTCCATTGCTTTGGTGTTTGTGTGATGTACAATGAAGTCACGAGACCACGTTGCTATAACAACCCAGCATTAGGTGATACTCGGCTGTAACGGAAAACGTCTGAAACCGAGTCGAGTCAAGCTGAGGCTCCAAGTGATTTAGCACAGCCTGTGTAGAGGTAGATCAAAATATCAAGCTGACGGTGCTAAAATATCACCTTGGAAACCTGTATTGTTTTATCTGTCGACCACTGAGTGCTGAAGGGTTTTCGTGGTTCAGAATTTGCCTTTAGGGGATGTCAGTGAGCAAACACAGTCCGTGTATGATAAAGGCAGCGAGTCTGTATCATCCTGCCTAACAGACATTGATGCATTTCAAGAAAATATGAGTAAACGAAACCCTTATTAACAAAACATTTTTAGAATGCTGGTGAGTTTCTGGTTAAAACCTCTTTGAGGGGACACCAGAAATCCCGCCGTGCAGGAAATACCCTTCTAATAAAATTACAGCAGAGAAATGTTACAGTGTTACTAATTTAGTAACAGTGTTTCCATTCATTTGTATGACCATGAAAGATAATCTTTTACCATCCTGTCTACTGTTCATCAGTATCAGAATTGTAAATATTACATGTTTTATAAATTTGAGGGCTGTTTAAGTGCAAACCAGGAAATCGCATCCTTTTTGAAAGTGTCATTGAAAAGAAAAGTCCTTGAATGCCTTAAAAAGTCCAGAGGTGCTTTTGGGTCGGCTAGGAGCTACTGTAAAGCCTGCCGTACATGTTAGACCACCAGTTGTTGGTTAATAATGTATAGTTCGATTAAACATGCTAATCTTAGCCTAATCTAGATCCATCCCTACTCTCTAACTATAGGCCCATTTCCAACCTCCCTTTTCTGTCCAAAGTACTGGAACGAGCCGCCCTCACGCAGCTCCAGCTATTTCTTGACAACAACAATCTCTATGAGAAGTTCCAGTCTGGTTTTAGAGCTCGGCATAGCACAGAAACCGCCCTACTGAGAGTTTTTAATGATTTGCTTTTAACTGTTGACTCTGGTTGTGCTGCTGTCTTAGTAACCTTGGACCTGACAGCAGCCTTCGACACTGTAGATCACAACATACTGCTAGCCCGCCTTCAACATTGTGTCGGTTTAAAGGGCACTGTCTTAAAGTTTTTCCAGTCCTATTTGAATAATAGGAGTTTTTCTGTTCACCTTGGTGAACTGTCATCTCCCAGAGCTCCTTTAACCTGTGGCGTACCTCAGGGGTCCATACTAGGCCCCCTGTTGTTTATTCTGTACTTGCTCCCTCTGGGCGATGTGCTCCGTAAACATAATGTGTCCTTCCACATCTTTGCCGATGATATTCAGATCTACCTCCCTCTGAGGTTGAACTGCAATGTTTCTTTGCAGCCGCTACTCTCCTGCTTGTCTGACATTAAGACTTGGATGACTCTTAACTTCTTACACCTTAATGAAAGCAAAACCGAAGTCATTGTGTTTGGGCTTCCTAAAGATCCCAACTTCTCTCTTGACTTTTTGGGACCCCTAACCTCCGATTGCACTTCTTCCATTAAGAGTCTTGGAGTTATTTTTGACAATGCTTTTAAACTTGATAAACAAATCAGCTCTGTAGTTAAGGGATCTTTTTATCATTTACGGATTTTAGCCAAAGTCAAGTCTTACCTTTGCAGGAACGATCTAGAAAGAGTGGTCCATGCTTTTATTACTTCACGGCTGGACTACTGTAATTCCCTCTATGCTGGCCTAGATCGTTCCTGTCTACATCGCCTTCAACTGGTGCAGAACGCTGCCGCTCGCCTGTTGACCGGTTCAAAAAAAAGAGACCACATCACTCCGGTTCTCTGCTCTCTCCACTGGCTCCCAGTTGCTTTTAGGATTGATTTTAAAATCTTACTGCTGGCTTTTAAGGTTTTAAATGGCACTGCACCTTCTTACCTGTCAGAACTCCTTAGTACTTATCGCCCCAGGAGATCTTTGAGGTCAGCCGATCTGATGCTTTTAGATGTTCCCAGGTATAAATTAAAGACAAAGGGAGAGAGGGCGTTTGCTGTGGCTGCACCCAGACTGTGGAACAGTTTACCTCCTCACGTCAGATTCTCCAAAAGCCTAGAAACTTTTAAAACTGCTCTTAAAACTCACCTCTTTTCATTGGCTTTTAGAAAGGTTTAATTTATTTGTTTATTTATTTTTATTTGATCAGCGAGGTGTTTTACGAAATTGTGTTCTATTGTATTTTTATCTGTATTTACTGTACAGCACTTTGGTCAGCCTTGGTTGTTTTTAAATGTGCTCTATAAATAAACTTGACTTGACTTGACTTGACCATAGTGTACTGCATGTGCACGATAGTGAATGTGAAGGTCTCGGTTGTGCAGGGTGCTGTCCGAGAAAGGAAAGGAGACGATGTTTGGTAGGCCAAAGAAGTTGATCCGGACATCAGGCACAGAAGTGCTCGGCTACGTGGACATCCGCACGCTGGCGGAGGGGATGTGTCGCTACGACCTGAACGAGGAAGACGTGGCCTGGCTGCAGGTCATAAATGAAGAGTTTACAGAGATGGGTGAGTCACTGAGTACATATTTGTTCTGTAGCTGCTTGTTTGATGGTTAAATCTGTAAGTTATTTTTAGGCTCAGGAACTGAATATAGTTGTTTCTTTTGTTTTTTGTTGTATCAAATGTATCAAATGAAATGAAACAGAGCAGATGAAAGCGTTTTAAAGCTGTGTCCACAGCTGCAAGGTCTGAGATGTTGACATCAAGCTTTACACTCTGTCAGCCTGCTTGTTTGCCATCAGTATTCAGTGAAGTTCATTGAAAGATTAGTATTATTATCCATGTATTTATTATAGATCCTTGTTGTATAAACAGACGTGCAGTACAGGTTTGCAGTCACAAAGCTATTTTCTTCAGAAGGAGCGTGAGCTGAGAGACACAGAGAGCCAGCGAAATCTGTCCTGTTCATCTTTCTTGTCCTTGACACCCTCATAACCTCTCCTGTGCTCCTTCAGCTGCAAGTTGTGTTTATATACAGACTTGGTTTTTGGGTCCAGTTTGTATTTTGAGTAAAGAGTCCGGCTTTTTTTTAGGCTTCTTGTGTTACTGCACTGCTGTTTCCAGTTTCTTTTTGATAACTCTCAGTGTTGTATGTGTTATTGAGCATTTTGTGTCTTCTGTCTGCTTTTAGATGGATGGAAAATGTAGGTGTAATTACAAATTAAAAGCCAAACAAAAAGGGCATTTACTCAGCCCACAGAGAAATATTGATGCTTAAATTGTAGTGAAATTGAAGATGATAAAACCCAGACTCTCCTGCAGGAGGCAGATTTATTTTTTTTTCATCACTGCAGTCTGATCATATTGTCTAACCAAAAGTGTAAGAGAGCATCAACAAATAAGGTAACTTTATAATACCGGTAGATCAGGACATCTTTATTCATGTATATTTTTTCCCCAGCTATTCCGCCACTGGATGAAATCACCATGGAGCGTGTGATGGAAGAGTTTGAGCGCTGCTGCCACGAAAACATGACGCACGCCATGGAGACCGAGGAGGGGTTAGGCATCGAGTATGACGAGGATGTGGTGTGCGATGTTTGCCAGTCACCTGACGGGGAGGACAACAACGAGATGGTGTTCTGTGACAAGTGCAACATCTGCGTTCACCAGGTCAGCCGTCATCTCCCTTTAAAATGAGAAAAAAACACAGCAGACAGAGGACAAATCTGTCATAATTCCCACAGAATATTGTTCTAAATCTGTTAATGTGCGATATGAAGTCAAATCTGTTTTCTTTTGTCAGTTTTAAACTTTTCCCTGTCTAGTAAAAATATATGAAGTCACTCCCATTGAATAAACTGGCTGCGTATTGCTAACGTCAACAGTTATTTAACTTTTTGTACATGAAAGGACTCAAAATAAAATTCTTCCCGTTTTAATGTTTCCTGTAGGGGAAAAAGATGGATTTTGTTAACTTGTTCAAAGAAAAAAGAAAGTTGCAAGATTTTAGAGATTCGTCTCACTGAGGCAAAAAAAGCGACTTGTCTTACATTTTCGGTTTGCTTTTCATGTGACACACCTACTTCCTGTCTGCGCCGTCATTTCTGCTTGCTTTCTGGAAACTGAGCCACTGTTTGGGTTTCTTTTCAGGCGTGTTACGGCATCCAGAAAGTCCCTAAGGGCAGCTGGTTGTGTCGGATCTGTGCCCTCGGCATCCTGCCAAAGTGCCAGTTGTGTCCCAAAAAGGGCGGAGCCATGAAGCCCACCCGAAGTGGAACTAAGTGGGTCCACGTCAGCTGTGCCTTGTGGATTCCAGAGGTGAAGATCAGTCATAATTTCTGTTTTTTAATCAAATGGTCATTGTGGGACTCTAGTAGCCTCTACTCTTCTTCTGATTGGCTGCTCCTGACAGCTGCTTGTCTTGTTAAGAGTCGTAGGTTTTGATCCCACTTGTTTAAAATGTTGGTAACCATTTTGACACACATGGCAGTGACACTGTGTCTAAGACCACTCTGCATGTACTTGCATTTGTCAACACCATGTGCGCTGACATTTGAGCAACTCGTGTCCTCTTTGTGTGTTAAACCCTCTGTGCAGGTGAGCATTGGGAATCCAGAGAAGATGGAGCCGATCACCAATGTGTCCCATATTCCCAGCAACAGATGGGCTCTGATCTGCTGCCTCTGCAAAGAGAAGACTGGCGCATGCATTCAGGTTATTAACAATCCACGGTTCATTTAATGTGAAAAGCTCATCCAGCACGTGTCAGTAACTCAGACTACGGGAGGAGATTTCCACAGTGTGGGCATTATTGATCCACACCGGGTGAAAGGATGCATCAGTGTTCTTCAGTTTACATGTACTGGAAATCAAGGCAGTGACTTCACACCTCAGCAGGGTGGAGGCTTAAAGGCACAGCAGATCACCCAGCAGTGAAATGTTTTAGTGTGTGGTTTTAGATTTTGTGTTAAACATGTTAAATTCACAATAGTAACAACATAAAAGTAAGGCAGGAAGACAATTTGACACACAGCAGATCTGGACTGAGTGATATGGAGAAAGAAATGATCTCTGTGTATATTTAGGCTGAATGTTGGTGCATGATATATGTGTTGGTAGTGTGAGATATCAGCGCTGTGTGGATGGGCATCCGCCCTAAAAACTGTGCCAAATCAAATATGCGAATCCACCCGCTGCGGCAACCCTGTAGGAAATACGAGGGCAGCTGAAAGTACATCACACTGAGATGGCACAATCATCAAAATTCTTTCTGATACAATTTTCAGAAACCTTAGTGATGTCATTCATAACATTTTGATATATTTGACTGTTTTCACTTCTTATTAAGCTGAAGGTACTTCTGTTTGTTTGAAGTGGGTTTGTATGAGAGCCTGAGTCACAGCAAGTAGAGGGCTGGAGTGTTACTTTGGTATTTGATTGGTTTATTTTGATCAATTAAATACCTGTATGTTGTTTTTGCTGCCCCCAAATGGCAAAACACAGAATTGCAGGTTTAAAGAATAACTAGAGAAGAAATTTGATGTTTCTGATGCTAGAGATTCTTTTTGGTTTGTGTCTCAGGCTGTGCTTTGGTGAATTTGACATCTTTGACAGCATTTCAGTTTTGGCATTTTTAAGTAATAAGTTTTTTTTGTTGTTGTTGTTGTTTTATTTAATTATATATTATATTTCCTGTAGGAATGGGGGACAAAAAAACTAATTTTAGTAAACATTTTTCTGTTTGTTTCTTTAGTGTTCAGCAAAAAATTGCCGGACTTCCTTCCACGTGACGTGCGGCCTCCACGCCAACCTTGAAATGAACACTATCCTCACAGATGACGATGAGGTCAAGTTCAAGTCTTACTGCCCCAAACATTCTGGGCTTGAGGGTGACGAGTCCAGGGACCGCGACTCGGGTGACGAGGAGAAGGAGAGTGCCAGAGACAAGAAGGGCAGGAGGAGAGTGAAGCTGTTAGAGGAGGAAGATGCTGCCTCCCCCTCTTCATCTTCCTGTGTGGCCCCTCAGCTCATCGATAGAGCACTGACCAACCCAGAGGCACTCAGCAAGGAAGAGAAGAGAGTCAACCTCCGCAAACTGAAGCTGCAAGAGATGGAGGAAGAGTTCTACCAGTTTGTAGACGTGGAGGAGGTAACTAGTAACTTGAAGCTGGTGCCTGAGGTGGTGGACTTTCTCTATCAGTACTGGAAACTGAAACGCAAAGCCAACTTCAACCAGCCGCTTCTCACGCCCAAAAAAGACGAAGAGGAGAGCCTGGCACGGCGCGAGCAAGAGGTGCTGCTGCGCCGCCTGCAGCTCTTCACACACCTCCGACAAGATCTGGAGCGGGTAGGTTTTGACTCCACCTGCAGCAGGACTCACAGGCGCAAAGACAACAGCGGAGGCAAGAAGAGAAATGTTATGAAGAGCAGGGGATGACGAGAGAAACGCTTAAATGCAGTTCAATAAATTCTCAGTGCAACATAAAAGTCTGCTGCTTATAGAGGAGAGGAGGGCTGCTGGTCATTTATTTATTTAAAAACCAAAACAAACAGGCTTGATAAAGTCCACAGAGGGCCTTTCATTAGTACAGCAGACATAACTGCTTGTATAGGTACATTTATTCTACCATAACCATCTTTTAAAAGCTGGACAAAACTCTTCTAAGATGACTGATGTTATATAGAATGGACCTTTGGCACTGTGAGCCAGCTCTGTGGTAAAAAACATGGAACAACAATCTTTACCATGCGCTGCATGAAACTACACGATCACTAGCGGTTTATAATGCTTCTTCAATATCTAATCAGCAGGTTTGCCTACTGACTGTGATCCACAGTATTGCTGTATGAGGCTTTAAATGAAAAAATGTGCTCTCGGTGCTGAGTTTGGTTGTGAGAGCTGCCATCTTTACCACATTTGGTGGTGAAATATTCCAGCCCTAAATCGACCTTCTGCAGGTCTCCAAACATTGAAGCATTAATTTTTAGAAAACCAAATACAATCACTAAGCTGATGGATGTAATTATCCTGCTGTATTTCAAATCCAGCCTGACAGAGTAAGTCACACTAAAGAGTAAAAACAAACAGTTCAAGTGTCATGACTTAAAATAGTTTATCTTCAGTTGCTCTGCTGATATCTGTCCTCTTATATTTTCTGAACACAGCAGGCTAAATCCTTCTCACCCTCTTGCCCTCTGCTGTTGAGACGTTTGGACTGGCTAGTGTTACATTAGCCCAGCCAGTAGTGCTGAGCCTAAAAACTGTCCTGGTAGACACACACAAGCTAGTTGCTGTTTGACCTTGAAACAAAGACAAGTTTAAGTGAGACATTCAAGAAGTTTATGCTCTCTGTGGGCCAGGTGAGGCCCAGGTGAGACATTAGTACTTTTCTGCAGGGGTACTCAGTTGTGTCAGGGAAAGGAAAGCTGGTTATGGCTCCAGTGTTTATATTGACAGTCTGTCTGGTTAGTTAGCTGTGTGCTGTGAGGTTGATCCCAGATTACATTATCACAAACACAAAACATCTGGTTCAACACATCTTAGGTTACGTTACAAATACCAGAGTCTCTGTTACAGAGTGCTGTGGATGAGTCACTCTGTCGGGAAACCTGTTTACACAAACGACCAGGTTGACGTCTCCATAAAGTATATTTAACTGGTTAATCCCATCATTCTAAAACGGATTAAAAATATATTTTGTGTTACTATCACATAACTTGACTGAACTTGGTCAAGTTTCCTGTTTTTGTTTTCCTCTTCTTCTGTAATTGTGAAATCTTATCCAGGTTTCTGAAATTGGGATATCAGGTTTGTTTGTAGAAATGCAGAAATGAGGCACTTGCTCACGACAATTAAGTCAGCAGAAGTGAAAAGACAGCACGAGCCATAGTTGTTGTAGGATGCAATCTGATAAAAGCGTGACTAAAGAAGCTGCTAATGCTCCACAGGTTCGTAACCTGACCTACATGGTGACTCGGAGAGAGAAGATGAAGCGGTCGTTGTGGAAAGTCCAGGAGCAGATCTTCCAGCACCAGGTCCGATTGCTTGACCACGAGCTGCTCAGCGGTGAGTCCATGAGATGAACAAACTGTTAACAGGTTTGCATGTGGTAGCTTCCACATGAACTTTGCATTCATGTTAGTAAACCTAGCTAGTAGACGGTGTGTCCCATCAGCTTTCTCAGGTCTGCAGGTGAGAAAGCTGCACGTTACAAACTGCAACCGCCTGCAGTTCGTAACGTGTTGAGATATTTTGTATTGAATTATAAAAGTGTGTTTCTGCACACACGACTTCTGATGTGGGGTTTGGTCATTTCTGTATATTTGCACCCAGCAACTATTTGCTGAGCTGATTGAAAGGCCATCAGTAGGCGACGTGTTACAGGCTACGTCAAGTAGATCTTTCTGGATTTCCTTGATGGCGTCGCTGATCGCACGTGGAAACTTTGGCGAGAGAAGAGCAGAAATTAGGATGTGACTTGCACACAGGTCATGTTCCTCATCCTATTCCCAGGTCTGATTCGTGCTCAGTAATAAGTCAGCACAATGTTAAAGCTACTTCCTGTATCAAAAGACTACAAATGTTTGCTACATACTAAAAAAATTGAACTGGTGCTCACAGCAAAGCCCTGCGTTCTGCTGTTGGCCTTTACCTGAGGATAGAAATATTAGAAAAAGCAACTAATTTGGCTGGTTGATAATTACAGATAGTTACCTCTCATGTTTTAATAAACCTGTATGTTTTTTGTGTGTTTCAGGCGATCCTTCAGCAAAGGATCTGGAAAAGCTGTTCTCTCTGGGCTGGTTATCGTCTCAGGGCTCCCAGTCTAGCTCTTCCTGGAGCCCCTCTGGACTGAAGACCAAACGAAAGGAAAAAAGGAAAAGCAGCGAGAGAAAAAGCCTGCCCAACTCACCGCACACTCAAAAGAAAGACAATCTGAGCAAGGCATCGGAGACGAGAGATAGCAAAAGTTCCCAGATCAAAGAGGCCGCAGCCATGGAGGCCAGAATCCAACACATCAGCCAGGAGACACCGTTTAAAAAACTCCCAAAGCCAGAGGTCATTCAGGAACCAGCCGTCGGCAAACTGCCCAAGCATGAGAGCCGGAAAGGCCCGAGAAGGGAGGCTGCGGAGCCCGAACTGGAAGCGAGACGAAAACGGGATATTGAGCATGAGCAGGAGGAGAAGAGGAGGAAAAAGGGGAATGATTCCACAGAAAGCTTCACCAGTCAGGGGAAGAACAGGTTTGGGTCAAAGCATCTGGAGAAAACGGTGTCCATCAGACTGGTAGACATCAGAAACTCTGACTCAGACAACTACTTCATAGATGAAGGGATCAAAAGAAGCCCGGTCTCTCCGGATGTGACGAGCAACACTAAATGTAACAAAGCCAGCACGGTGTCAGACACCGCTCCCAGCGCCAAGACCAACGGCTGGCTGAGGAGAGCCTCGGCCGACAGCTCCCACGCATCTAACGGTCCCGAGGCTGCACAGCTGAGAAGCTGGGGGAAGTTCAGGATCCCAAAGAGGAGCGAGAAACCCGCAAGTATAACGGAGCAAAAGCAGGCGGAGCTACACAAGCCCCTGCTCAGGCCACTGACCAACACGCCCAAGCCGTCGTACCCCAGGACCCGACTGCGCACGGGGACGGAAAACGAGGACTACACGTCTGACTCCAAGGCGGGCGACGGCGAGCTGGAGCCCTGCCTGAAACGATGCCACTCACACCAGCTGAGAGGCGACTCGTCACTCAGCCGCCGCTACGTCTCTGACATCATTCGCCGGGGCGTCCTGGCGTCCTGATGACGGAACAACTCTTAGAAATTAAGCTGCACTGTGTTGTTCGGAGAAGAACGACAGCCGCTCTTTGTACCTTTATTTTTCTCTAAATCCTAAACAAAACAAATAAGGCTAGAGTAAAAACAGAGCTGATATTTATTTTTTATTTGTAACATATGTAAAACTGGGAAATATTTTATTTTATTTTGTGCTAGTTTTTTTCCTTTCCTCAGAATAGAAAGATGTCAAGTTGCCACTTAATCGCTCGCTCAGATATAAACAAGCAATAGCATCAAAGTTGGGATTGTTGCTTGGGACCATAAGCTTGCTATGTCTTTTCTTTTCGTCTCTAGTATTAAACTCGGCCATGAGTCAGTTGCACTTAGTGGAAGAATCAGAAGCAGGTAATCCTCAGTCATACTGTCAGTGATCAGGACTGCATAGGCCTTCTTTTTAATTAATCAGGCTTCATCGGACCTCGACCGCTTCAAAGAGGAGGTCAAACTGCCCTTTTAACGCTGTTTAAACGGAGTACTTCTTCAGTCTGTGGTTGTCCTACGCGATGACGCCGGGTGGGGGTGGGTGGGTTGGCAAACTGAAACAGGAATTCAGAATGTTTTACTCGTCATCAGCACTTAAGTGTAATTTGAACTGCGATCGTATCCATCATGTGCCTAACTTTTATTTGAAGCGTTTGCACTACGAGAGGACGGCACAGGTGTGAGTAGAGTTATTTTTACACTGAATAATTAAAACAAACAAAAAAAGAAAGCGTTTTGTACCCTTGGCCGCTGCTGTACTACTGTTATGCAAAATATTATTTTTTTGTTGTTGTCTTAAAGAGGAATAAAAACTCTGCTGGACTGAAAAATGGTTTCTGTGTCTCATTGATGAGTTGTAGAGATACAGTAACTCAGTCATTCAAGGTATATGTTAAAATGCTCTCATCTTGAAGATCTCCTTATAAAAAAAATACATTAACTTTTTTCCTGGTGTGAGTAGTTGGTTCATGTGTGAGGACCTGCGTGCATGTCTGACTCCATGAGGGCCTGTTGCCCTGCAGAGGGACTTCTACTCGCTTTGCAGCTTGACTGAGAACATCAGGAGTGCCAGGTCCACCTATGGGTGCCCTGAATGCAGGTTACAGGTGTGGAAGAGTCTGTAGACACTGGCAAATGTTAGGCCGCCTTCAAACGTCCTCCAGTGTGACTGGTCAGAGCTGGTTTTAGGAGGATGTCCTTGTAGGAGGATGTCCTTGTAGGGTCACACAGAACCCTGTGTGGTACAGCTCAGACTCTACAGGTCTCAGCATGTTAAATGTTAAAGCTTATGACAATACCATTAAAGACTGAGGGCTGCTGAGCTTTATGTTTGCAAAGCTGCATCTAACACACCACGAGACTTCTGGAACAACGTCCCCTGAACAGGTGACCAAAGAGATGTTCGGTAATGAGTCAGCGCCACGTTTGGTGAAAACCAATCACATCCACATCAGCACAAACACGTCATGATGGCTGTTGAGGGAGAGGTGACGATTAGGATCTTAGAGCTGTGCGTAACCTCAGTGAACTGAAGCAAGAAGAGTGGGACAAAAATTCCCCCACAATGATGTAAGAAACTGACAAAGTCACTGAAAAACATTATGTCAAGTTATCGCTGCTAAAGGTGCTTCATAAGTTTCAAAGTGACAAACAGCTGATTTCAAAGAGAGGCATCAAAGGCATCTCATCTTCATTTTGGTGGAGGGAGAAAACTAAGCCAGTAATCAGATTACTTCTCATCTCTTGGTCCACAGACTACAGTGGAGTTCAGTGTGGTTCTGTGAATGAAGGTCAACATGGTCCATGTAAGGCAAGGCAAGGCAAGGCAAATTTATTTGTATAGCACAATTCAACAACAAGGTGATTCAAAGTGCTTTACAGAGACATTAGAAACAAAAACAAATAAAAAGCATGATTTAAAATTTATTAAAACAAGCAAACAAACAAACTAACTAAACACGCACATTTCACACCTGTTCGCGTGATCTGAACCCTTATCGTAAGGGGAGCTACCAGTCCTTCTGTGGACGAGCTACTTTCTATTTTAAATTCCCTGAATTTAAAATACTCTCTAGACCCAGTCTAGACCCAGCTGGGGAGCTACCCAGAGCTCTAAACCCACTTAACAAACAAACAAACAAACAAACAAACAAAACAGTATATAAAATCAAAACAGATAAAATCAGAACAGTAGATAAAATCAGTAGTTAATGTAAGTTTTGAAATTTAAGCTTATCAAACAAACAAAACAGTATATAAAATCAAAACAGATAAAATCAGAAATAGATAAGATCAGTAGTTAGTGTAAGTTTTGAAATTTAAGCTTAAAAGTGTGGATTTGGTGCTTTATTCAAATGCAGCTGAGAACAGGTGAGTCTTCAACCTGGATTTAAATAAACTGAGTGTTTCAGCTGATCTGAGGCTTTCTGGGAGTTTGTTCCAGATATAAGGAGCATAAAAGCTGAATGCAGCTTCTCCGTGTCTGGTTCTGACTCTGGGAACTGATAAAAGACCGGATCCAGATGACCTGAGGGATCTGGAAGGTTCATACTGGGTCAGGAGGTCACTGATGTATTTTGGTCCTAAACCATTCAGAGCTTTATAGGCCAGCATCAGAACTTTAAAGTCTATCCTCTGACGGACAGGCAGCCAGTGTAAGGACCTCAGAGCTGGACTGATGTGGTCCACTTTTTTGGTCTTAGTGAGGACTCGAGCAGCAGAGTTCTGAATGAGCTGTAGTTGTCTGACTGATTTTTTAGGTAGACCTGTAAAGATGCTGTTACAGTAATCAAGCCTACTAAAAATGAATGCATGGACTAGTTTTTCCAGGTCCTGTTGAGACATCAGATCTTTTATCCTTGATATATTCTTGAGGTGATAGTAAGCTGACTTTGTTATTGTCTTAATGTGTTTTTCTAAGTTTAAGTCTGCATCCATCACTACACCCAAATTTCTCGCCTGGTTTGTGGTTTTTAGATGTATAGATTGAAGTTCTCTGGTGACCTGTAATCGTTTTTCTTTGGCACCAAAGACTATTACTTCAGTTTTGTTTTTGTTTAGTTGGAGAAAATTGTGGCACAACCAGTCATTAATTTCCTCGATGCATTTACCAAGAGCCTGTACAGGGCCTCGGTCTCCTGGTGACATTGTGATATATATTTGTGTGTCATCTGCATAGCTATGATAGTTTATTTTGTTGTTCTTTATAATCTGTGCCAGTGGGAGCATGTAAATGTTAAACAGAAGGGGTCCCAAGATGGAACCTTGGGGAACTCCACATGTGATACTTGTCTGCTCAGATGTGAAGTTACCTATTGATACAAAGTATTTCCTGTTTTCTACGTATGTTTTGAACCAGTTTAGTACAGTTCCTGAAAGACCTGTCCAGTTCTCCAGTCGTTTGAGTAATATGTTGTGGTCAACTGTATCAAATGCTGCACTGAGATCCAGTAAAACTAGGACTGACATTTTTCCACTGTCTGTATTCAGACATATGTCATTGAACACTTTGGTCAGAGCGGTTTCAGTGCTGTGGTTCTGTCTAAAACCTGACTGGAAGGCATCGTAGCAATTATTCTGTTTTAAGAAGTAATTGAGCTGTTGAGAAACTGCTTTTTCAATGATCTTACTTAAAAATGGGAGATTTGAGATCGGCCTGTAGTTTTTCATTTGTGTCTTGTCAAGATTGTCCTTTTTCAGTATAGGTTTGATTACAGCAGTTTTTAGTGATTCTGGAAACACATCTGATAATAAAGAAAAGTTGACGATCTGTAACAGGTCTGACTCTAAAGTCTTTGAGACCTTTTTGAAAAAACGTGTTGGCAGGACATCTAAACAGCAAGAGGAGGAGTTCAGTTGACCTAAGATGTCCTCCAGGTCATTGCTGTTAATCGGGTGAAACTGTTTGATGGTGTTTAAACAGTTTTTCGGTGGACACAGTACATATCCTGGATCTGCTGTTGATGTACCAACTGCTTGTCTAATCTTTTGGATTTTGTCTGTGAAGAATTTGGCAAAGTCATTGCAGGCCATGGTCGAATGAAGTTCAGCTGCCACTGACACAGGAGGGTTTGTTAGCCTGTCAACTGTAGAAAATAAGACCCGAGCATTATGGCTGTTTTTAGTGATGATGTCAGAGAAGTAGGACCTTCTTGCACTCCTCAGTTGTAAATTATAATTGTGAAGTTTCTCTTTATAGATGTCATAATGAACCTGGAGGTTTGTTTTTCTCCATCTGCGCTCAGCTTTCCTACACTCTCTTTTTTCATTAGTCATCAGAGGCTTGTTAATGCAAATCATCTTGCAGCACTGGGATGTAGCATTGTAGTACCTGGATGTTGTAAAGATTCTTTTCTCCTCCTTGATTCACCTCGTTTCCTTTTCTCACCTTTGATTGGCTTTGGAGTTTGCCCTTAATCGCATTCACCTGTCACATGTTACATAAGGACTGCACTTACTCTTTTTACTCCCACATAGGGCGGCAGCTGAGAGTTAGCAGCCCACATGTGTCCTTTACAGCAACAGATAGATGACTGTTCATTCACATTCTGACTGGATGAGCCCATGATGACCTCAAGATTCCTTTGAACCTCCTCGTTAACACTGGACACTGAGGAAATTTGACTCATCGTCTCGTTGGCAGCTTAAAAAAAAAAAAAATTCCATCACAACTAGAAAATTCCAAAGATGATTTGTGATTTGAACGTCTTTATTAAAAACAAAACCACAACTGACTTTATGCTGTATAAAGCAAATCTTCTGGCTCCTGACTGAATTATGCGGAGGCGTGCCATCTCACACTGGTGTCTCGGTGAAAACAGACGTACATTTATTTCTCTCAGTTACACAGAAAAAAAAAAAAAAAGCAGACGGTGGATACATGTTCAACCACTTTTTATTGCACGATTCAGCTGACGTGAGATCCTGCACAAAAGTGTTTCAGCACTGCATCAAGGGGAGGATGAAAAAAAAAAAACAAACAAAAAGGACAAAACTTGTATATTTACAATAAATGCATCACTATTACCACTTATACATTATGTACATATTAGTCTGGTTTACTATGACAGTAGTTACAGAATGAAACCCCTACACGCATTACACTTCAGCTCTACAGGGAATTACAGTGCTTTCAAAAGAAAAAAGGGACTGGTTGGACTACATTCACTCAACAGAACAATAAATCAAGGTTAGGATGAAGATAATTAACATAGGAAGTCAAAAATACTCGCTGAACATTTGGACACGTCCCAGTCACATGCCCTGGGGAAAAACTTTACAAAAAAAAAAGTGCAGTTATTAAAAAACAAAAAACAAGAGAACAGCCTCCTGATGGATGTATACAAGTAAAATCTGCTTCTGAGTCTTTTTTAACAGATTAAAAAAAATAATAAAAAGTTGCTGAAACAAGCGACCTGTTTGGAAGAGAGAATTTAAACAGTCAGACAAATGTGAAGTTAAAGGCACAAGCAAATGTCTGCAGCCTCGTGACCGACTCAAAGAGAGCAGCAGCAGCGAGACCTAAAAATGTCAAATCCGCTCAGGAAGCATAATCAGCACTTTTCAGGCAAAAACTGGCAAAAGTGTGGAGGTGTCACATGATTACAGCAACCTGATTGTGCTCTTCCCTCGACAGGTGTGTGTGCTTTTCAGAAGCAGTGGTTTCAGAGCTCTATATTGTCAGACTTGGCTCAGCTCAGCACTTTAAATAAAAGAAAATCATTACATACATGAAGATACACCTGTGGGAACGCTGTTTTAACACCTTCAGGGGAAAAAAAAAATTAAAATTGGGTGGGGTGAGGGTGTTGGTGGCTTGGCTGATGCTTTCTGGTGCAGAAGGTAAATGCAGAGACTCCCCCCTGCACAAATATCAGGACTTGCTTTTAGGCATTCTAGTGAAATGCTGCACAATCGAACAGAAGCACTGAGCTCCCTCACTCAATGTTGATGTTCTTGTATCGGAACCCCTCAGCTTCAGGCCTCGTTTTGGGACTAGGGGGACATGGTGGCTGTGCCCATTCTTACACCGTCTGCAGGGTGAGGTTATGAAACTTGCATCAGCCAAACACGGGCCAAGTATTTTAGCAGTTTTATGCTCAGCCAAGCGTCTGACACATAGCCCTTGGGGCTCATCGTTAAATGCGACAAAAGTACACGTCAAATATTAAGATGCATTACGTTAGCCAGTGTGCTGTCGTCTGCCAGCGCGTGAGTGTTAAATAATAACCAGACTGCAGTTCTGAGACAAAAACCTCCGGAGGATTTAAAAAAAGAAAGATTTTTTTTAAATCTCAGATTACGTCGATAAAAAGCCCGGCTTTCAGACAGTATTATTATATCTCAAGCCTAAAATCTGCGGAGATCAGATATCAGACACTACAGTGGATATTTTAAAAAAAGACAGAGAGAGAGAGCACCTTAAGGACTCTGAACTGACCCGAAAAGTCACCGTCATTCCTTCGAGAATGTGGCTCATCATCGAACAGAGTATTTAAGACCTGGAAATCCTCCAAGTAGTGTTTTTTTGTTGTTGTTTTTTTTTTTCAAGTCACAGGGCAGTTTTCAGACTGCTCTCGTTTTTAATACCTTCTGTAATCCCTCGTTTACTGGACATGCTTCACACTGTTCAACATCTTTGTTTCACAAATAAACTCAAATTAAAAAAAGAAATCATAAAATTATTCAAAAAAAAAAAAAAAAAAAAGTAGTTCAAACTGAGCTACAACAAAAACAACAGCACACGTCTACAGTTACAGGTCATCTATGGCTACAAAAACAAAAGAGGTCATCTGACGCCTATCCATAGTGTCTTGGTGTTCCATATTACATCTGGCATATATATATACTATATATAAAAATAAAAACAATCCATTTGGCAACCTGTGTGATGTCTTACACTACTCCAGTAATTATACTTTTGGTCTTCGATATACACATATAGATATAAGCTATAAAACTCTGCTGTTCAAGATAATCCGTGTTGAGTGAGAGGAGGCGGCCCGACTGAGGTTCAAGTTAGACGGTGACACTGGCACTTGGTTTCAGTCCTGGCTGGATCAGCGTTAATGCAGACGCCAGCTCATTTCTTCTGTTATATACACGAGGAAAAACGAACCAACAAGCTGACAGTAAGATGAGAGGCTGTTTGGTTTCTGGAGGAATGAGTGTCCGGACCTGTGCTTGCTCTGCTGATTTGTGCTTCACCACAGATGGTTCGCCTCAATGCAGACGAGACGGGGGGAGAGGGGAAAAAACAAACAAAACAAAAAAAGCCTGAAAATTTCAAAGGTAAAAAAACAAAAAGACTCTTGAGCGATGAGCCATTGCTGAGCATGTGAGAGATCAGCAGCTTTCCCTGATAACAACGATGTACAGTGCCTTGGTTCCTGTGAAAACACTATATGTGGATGGGGAAGAAGGGGGCCCGAGTCTGGTTTGGTGTTTTTGGCTCTGTGAAAGGTCACTTCAGGTGTCTGCGGCTTTTCTCTTGGAGCCCTTTGTTTTGCCCTCTGCTCCCTCCGCCTTCTTGGAGCTTTTAGAGGAACGACTGACGGCGGCGGCCGTTTTCGTCTCCGAGTCGATATCCTGGGTGTGGCTGTCGCCTCCCTCCAGCTCTTCGTGCTCCATACAACACAGCTGTCCTGTGGGGGGCCAGGGACGCAGCGCCCCCTCCTGGTGAGCCTTGCAGAAAGAGTTGGGGCAGAGTTGGCAGAAGGCTTCAGAGTTTTTCCCACAGACGTCACAGTGATGCCAGGGGCAGTCCCAGCGGCCTGTGGAGAGCCACGACACTTTCACTAGAGCTCAGTCAGTTACATCTCATCAAAGAACAGCCTCATGGTGCCCATGTGGGGCCTTAACATTGCGAGAGGCATCAATTTTGATTTAAAAAAAAACACATTATTGTAAAAACAGCTAAAAACAAATGAAAAAGAAGGATTAAAGAAATAGGCAGCCGAAGCCCATTTCTCCTTTTATGCTGGAAGCAGTGAAGCTCTCCATTTCCATCTCCACTGCAAACTTAGTGATTAGTCACCAGGTACAGCAACTTTCCTGGGGGTAAACAGACTCCCTCCTCTCTGAAAGCCTGGTTTTGACTCATTTAGTTCAGACTCGTTTGATGTGAAGTTTGCTTGCTGCCATGTAATTTGTGAGTAATAATAACAGGGAGTTAACATAGCATAAACAGATGCATTCAGACTGTCTGTGGAGTCTTACCGAACGGTCTCTTGGTGAGGTTCAGGCAGGACAGGTGATAAGCTTTGGTGCAGGTCTTCTTGTCGCAGAGCACCAGCTGCCCTCCGTCTCCACAGCGGAAACACTCGTCCTCAGATTTTTTCTTTCCCTCCGATTTCCTCTTTTTATACTTTCTCTTCAACCTCTTTCCTTTTGGCTCAGCTGTTTGGCCATTTGAGTTCTACAGAGGAAATGCAGAGGTGAGCAAACTTATGGAACTTCACCAAAGCAGTTTAGTTCTCCTCAATCGATTTGTACTGAATTTGTTTGGATTTGGAAGCTCACCTTCGGTCGGTCACCAAGAAATCCGCTGCAGTTGGGCGCGCCGCAGCGGCACACGGTCTTCTCGTTGCCGAGACAATCAAGGTTGTAGTTAAAAGTCAACTCGGTGCCTGTGATAGAGAAAAAACAAAAACAGATTAAAGAATATACTATAAGAGCATATTTATTGCTTAAATTTAAGACTAAACTTGCAGTCAAATGTCTCTCACCTGCTGGGATGTCGCAGACGGCGAACAGGCCGACACGCGTGTCACCATTCACCGTCCACTTCTGTGTCTCACAGTTGGGCTGACAGCTGTGGTTCATGAAGCGAGAGTAGTTTCCTTTCGGGCCAGCGTCGATGATTCGGTCCTTACCGTCACAAACAGATGGCCACAGTCAGTCATTTGCAGCACCTGAACAGTTTATATCTGATGCACATCCACAACCCAGCTACACTTGCATTTCCCATTTAACAAATTTTGCAGTCGAATTGCATTTGTAGTATTTGTAGTATTGACTACTGTAATGTTACAGCTGTCTGTCATGCAACATTCCCAATGCAATACCAATCTGTTGATCTAGCTCCCCGTGGAAATGGCACCGCTACCGAGAAGTCGGCACCCTAACACTGTGAGGAGCGCAAACAGCCCACCCGCAGGGCGTGCTGGGCTTTCTCGATAAGCGGTCGGTACCAACCTTGTCGATGGTGAGCATGTAGAAGTCGGTTATGTTGTTTTCATGGGCGTATTTGATTCTCGCCCTGCACTCCTCCTCGTCGATCAGCTCTCCAATGTACTCGTTCACAAACTCACCCTGTTCGAGAAACGATCAGAAACCAATCAGACCAGAAACCAGAGATATCGTGTTACTTGTGTAATCTGGGCGGGTCTGCAGAGCTACGGCGTGAGTATTTTTGGGCAACGTCATGATGAATACAGGCCCTTAGCTTTCACGGGCAGCATCTTTAAGCAGTTTTAATGAAATGAACAAATAAGATACTTCAAGCAAGAACACGTCAATGCAAGAAAGCTTCTCACCTTCTTGATGTCGCGCAGGCAGATCAGGCCCCAACCTTTGCCGGGGGTCTTGATAATCTTGGTCTCTGGATACAGACGTTTGGTGAAGTCCTGGTTACAGCAGCGCTCCCCACTGGGACACACCTGAGGGTGGCACTCGTATTGCAGCATGCGGTTCAAGCACTCCGACTCAAACCCACACGGCCGCTCGCCAGATGGCTTGCAGTTACATTTGGGGATCTCAGAAATGTCTGCGGTGTACACCTGAACCTTGCCGACAGGTTTGTTGACCTAAAGGGGGGGGGGATAACATTTTTTTTATAACAAAATAAAATGTGAAAGAACATGCTTCATACCCCATTATGGAAAGGAAAAGCAAAGTTCATCATTCACTCATTTTTAAGATGCAGCACACCTTACACGCACAGGTGCATTTAAGCTACATCAACTCATAAACAGCCATTCTTTTTGTTTTTAAATGGAGAAATTTTCTGCTTTTATTTTGAAAGATCTCTAACAACATGAAAATGTAAAACTGACACCAATCAGCAGTCTACAAACAAAATCAAACGCGGCAAGACGAACGTTTGAATTTTCCTTGTCCACATAAAAACACACAAACTGTTTATGAAAATCCTAAAATTCCATTCATGTAACTCTGTACTTGTGGACCGGTGCTTAGACATAACAAAGACATTTCACACCTTGATAAATTTATATGGGGGAGGTTTACGGCTGTTCTCCTGCGCTTCCTTAGCCTCTCGCTTTATCTTTATCTCCTTAAATCGAGTTTCGGCCTCCAGCAGAGCTGAGGAAGACAAAACAGAACAGAGTATGAGCACATCGAGCTAAAAATACACATTGTGTTTGTTGTAATTATGACAGCATCTGTTACATTACAAAAATCCAGAAAATGGCTTTCATGTCCAGTTGAGCTTGTCTGTGTTTTTATAAAGCATTAAAACCTGAAGACGTTAATGTGGAAGCTGCAGCTTTTGGCAAAAACCACCTTTTAATTACTTCTGTTAACACAAAGCTTGAAAAGAGAAGCTTTTTATAATGATGAGTGGCTTGAAACCAAATCTGATTGTTATGATGGCCTTTAAGTTGTTTTTTTTTTAAAAACTGAGTAATTACTTAATTAGGGAAAACGTTTAAAGCATGCAGACAGTAGAGGAGATCTTCACCATTCTTGAAGACTTTGCCAATTCCATTCCTCTGATGTTTGCTTCCCCTGTCGCCTTCCATGTATGGAAATACTCTGCCCTGGTGAGTCCAGAAATAATCCTTGGAGCCAAAGAAGAAGACTGGGAACTCTCCGATCTCGTGTCGAAGATGCTGGATGTTGGTGGGAATGTTTCTTGGGTGGTGGATCTCTGCTGGCCACCATCTCAGGAGGACAAGAGAAAGATAGAAGCAACAAATGTATAACTTACCGATTTAGCTCAAAGATATGAAAGGTAAAAAGATACCCTTGCATCCAGTTCCCTTACCGGTATGTTCCCAGTTTGACCCAGATGATGTCCCTGTACTTGGGTTTCTTTCCAGCTCGGCAGTCGTTGCAGAACCAGCTCCCATCCGGCATAGCGATATTCAGGCAGTCAGGGTGAAAAGCTGCCGGGCAGGACTCACAGCACAACAGCTGTCCCCCTGCAACACAAGGACACCTTTAGATGGGCGACCAGTCCTTTAGATGCTTACTTACAAATTCAATTACATTTTATTTATGTACTGCCAGTTCACAGCAGTGGCCTCAAGGTGCAATAAATTGTAGGATGACAAGCCCAACCTTACTGCAGCATATTTAAAGGATGGTTTAGAGTCACCTGATCAAGAAGGAAAGTTTGAATCCATAAAGTTGAGAAGGTTTCTGTCCCCTGAATCCAAACTGGGAGCTGGTTCCACAGAAGAGGGAACCAAAGCTGAAGCCGGCGCCCCCCATTCTAGTTTTAAATTATTCAAGACCTTTTACGTGAGGTGAAGGAGCCAATGAAGAGCAGCCAGCTCTCGCTTTCTAGTCAGTACTCTCGCTGCAGCATTTTGAACTGAAGTCGTTTTTCACCATCGCTTTGAGAAAGCATGTTTCCAACTGCACAAATACTTTTCCCACATATCTGTTTAATGAGCATGGGGAAGGACACATCCTGACCAACAATTATTTCAATTATGCAGGCTTAAGTGATTAAGTATCTGGTTAGACAGTAATTCTAAGGATTTTTAAGGCTGGGTACAAATAACCTGTTTTATCTGAATTTAGAAGCAGGAAAGTAGAAATCATCCAGGTCTTTAACACTGTAAAAAAAGTCTCAAAGTATAATCTGTACTGTGCTGATTTATAAAAAACGCACATTAAAACCAATGTTTAGCTTGACTCTCAGCTAAAGAAAGCTCCTACGTACACACTTGTTAATATAGCCTAAACAAGGGCATATAGCTTCATTTCTGTTTGGGTTGTGAAACTGAGATATGTGAAAATAGCTAGTGAGACTTTTCTGCAGGATATAATATTGTAGCTAATAAAGACAAACTTTCTTTCTGTTTCAGTCCGCTCATCTCACACACTCCCACACAACAACACGTCAAAACTGGCTGAGGGAAAGGGAAGGGAAAAAACACTTGAGCTGCTGCAGTTCAACATTTTCTGATTTTCAGTAATAGCAGCCTGGGAGATTAATGGCGCCACATTTGACATTTGAAGTTTAAGAGAGGTTTAGTGAGCTATAAATATGTCATTCAGTACTGAAAAGTAGCTTTATATAAAACTGACTAGTACGATGTTTAATTTTAAGTGCATACAAGTCTCTTAAAACCAATCAGTCTGGAGCTTTTAGTAACAGCCGTGTGTGAAGAGGTGAGCAGCTGCTTCGAACCTTTGGAGCAGACGAAGCACCAGCTGACATTGACATGGCTGTGGTGGCTGTAGCCCTTCTTGGCGTTGAAGTGGTTGGTGCAGATGATGGCAGTGTTGGTGATCATCTCACTTCCTGCAGCCACACACTGATCGCCGATGTGGTACGCTACTGGGCATCGAAGGCATCGCATCAACCTGCCTGCAGCGCAGAGAGCGGGACCAGGTTACACAAACATACGGCGAAGTCAGTGAACTCGGTGACCCAAAGCGCCAGAAGGGCACAAACGAAACCCTGAATGGATACCTTTGTAAACACGGACAAGGGCTCTACTGATAACCGATGACCTCAAACAGAAGTGGCAGGTATTCACTTACTTGTTTATTCCTGTGAAAGGTTAGTCATAAACCATTTGACATGAAACTGCAATTTTAAATAAAGTGATAACTGTTACATACTGGAGATAACTGGGCTTCTACAAATAAGCAAGGCAAAGTCTTACATTTAAGACTTTCTTAATGACACTGTTATAACACTTTAATTCAAATAAGACCAAACCTGCAACAGAAATCAATCAATTGTACTAATATCAACTTTCCAAGTAACACAGTAATACTAGTTAATTAACTGGTACGAGGTTCAGAATCAAGGAAACCAACATTTTATAACTGCCTTCCCGTACAAATTTTACAAAATACACCAAGCTCCGCCTCCGTGAGCTAAAATGTCCTGATGAGAGCATACCTTTGTTGGACTTGTGCTTTGTGCGGCAGCCGTAGTGGCAGCTCAGGCAGGTGTGTAGCGGGCACCGGAAGCCCTTGTTGTCAAACACCGTGAGGGTGTTGAGGCGGACACACGCTTCGTGGTAAAATTTGCCGCAGTGTGGGACGTGGCAGCGCCGGACCTCACCCTCCAACTTCTTACAAATGAAACACGAGTGAATTCCTAAAGAGAAGAAACAGAGAAGAAAGAATCGGCAACGGGAACAGAATTATTGTGTTACCATAAACGGTCTCCTTCTGCTCCACTATTAACGCCGCCTCTGTTCTGCTCACCTGTGCTACACTCCTGACACAACAGCTTGTCGTCAGGTTTGAGAGTCTGATCGAGACAGTGGAGGTGGAACATCCCGCAGCACTGACCCTCACAGGGCACCAGGTCCTCACCAGCCTGCTCACACATCTAGAGGAAAAACACACGCACACAGATTTAAACTACAGCTGAGTGAACTGAGTGAGCTTTAATACCGACTCGTTTCGAAACAAACAGCAGATGTACCTGACAGACAAACTCTTTTTTGCGTTCACCCTTCTTTGTCCCGTCTAAGCTGTCACTCGGAGATTCAGGGCGTCCTTCACTCCCAGAACCCTGCAGCAAACAACGTGTGATGAACTCTGAATAAGACAATGCCAGTTAGCTACAGTTGTACCATTCACACTGAAGCCTCTAAATTTGCTTCTCATCTGACTAACGAGCTAAACTAATTGCCAACATGGCTGACCTCTCTATAAAGACAAAAAGAAACGTCAATCATGAAAACAACTTGAATTGCTGGAGAAACCTTTTCACATTAGTACCACCAGCTGTTACATCCCCTCACCTCGGGATCAGGACACGGGGAGGAACGCCTCTTCTTTGCCTTGGAGGGTGTGGCCTGATTCATTCCATCCTGTTTCCTTTTTCTCTTGCGCTTTGGTTTCTCTGCCTCTTGGTCATCTGTGTACCATCAAATGATCTGGACTTTAACTTTAAGACTCAAAGCAGCTAAGACGCCACAAATCCACAAAGATGTGAATTTAAAAGAGCAGTCAAACAAATATAGAGTACCGGTAATATAATTTTTTTTTTTTACCAGTCAGGGGACTTTTTGACTTCTTCAGATGTTTCCTGGGTTCTTTTGCATCCTTTACGTCGGTTTTCTTTGTCCACCTTCTCCGCTTTTTCACCGGTCCTTCTGAAGTTGAAGCCTGAAAAAGGCAAACGTTTGCTCAGTATGTTGTTTATCACAAATCGCTTGATGTCCATGTTAGATACAAAACATGTTGCGTTTTCAGCATTCAAACATGCCAAGAGAATAATTCAGTTTCTCCAGGGAAAAGTTTCTTCTGAACAAAGAGTTAAAAAATTCTTAGACTTGGGACTGACAAAGAAACCCACCTGTTTTTGAGCATCTTTGCTTGGTTTGGATCTCTTGTTAGACTGCTGATCCTCTTCTGCCACAGCATCTGTTAACAGCCTTTTCTTCTTCTTTCGCTCCTTTTTCACTAAAAAGAAAATGAATGTCAGCTTGGTTGGCTTCCTTCCAATGACTCGTTTTACATTTTATTCATTTAAAATGAATTTAGGAATAATACAGAAGCTGCCTTGACCTTTGCTACATGCACGACTGTTGTGGTCATTTTAGCGCTAGCATACTTTCAGTCCCTGTAACATCAGTGGCTCCTGCTAAAAACTTTGCAGCGTTTTTAAGCTTCAGCCTCCTGATGATAAACGGGTTGCCATAAACCAGCCACTCTGCTTTTCTATTAGTCACAAGAAGCAGTTTAAAGCATGACACTCCACAGCTTTGGTAATTATACGCCAGCTAAGGTCAAATTCGGCCAAAACTCAATTAGTGGTCAGTTAATCTGCTGCGAGGTCTTCAACTTTCAACCAACCTGGAACTGAAACTGGAAGTGAGGCCACTTCTGAAACATCATTTGTTGAAGAGACCTCCTTTGTTTTCCCCTTCTTCACGGGCTCAGAAGTGTTGTCCGCTGCAGACGTTTTCTTTCTCCTCACTGTCTTGGTGGGAGAGTGACCCTGTTTGGATATTCTCTTTTTCTTCTGAGGTACAACTGGTTTACCTTGTTTACCTGATACAGATTTTGAGGAATTCTGCAGAAAACAAATGTTGTTTAATGCATGATTACAGTATTACACATCTTAAGAACATGCGCTTAAAACAGCATTTCTAAGAACTTACAGTTAAAATACTGACTAATCACAGATCAGCACAGCTCTCTGTTTTAGGTTTCAACAATCTGATGATTCAGGTTTATCATTTCTTTTACACCAGCATAAAAATCGAGCTTTTGTATTGTTTGTGGAACAAATTGTGACAGAGTGGCAGTACCCACCGGTTGGAGGGGGAGATCTGGGCTAAGCCTATTCTCTGCTTTCTGGTTCAGCTTGTTGCTTTGTTCCGGCTTTAACTTCTCCAAGATGTGGAGGTTCAGATGAGGCCCGTCGTCATCATACAGAAATCCAAAGTTGGCCATGCGAGCATCCAGGGACATGTCGAGTGCCTCCTTGGCCTGAATGATGCCCATGTTCCACTGAGCCTGGAGTTTACGCGGCACAGAGGGAGTTGTCTGTGGGACAAGTAGAGGAATGAGCCAAGTTACAGGTGACACATTACAGCAGTGATATTCAACCTTACAACTCTGAGGAGAAAAAAAAAAAAAAGCCTCTTCCCACAAACTTATGAGATGCAGACATAATTTCTTTGTTAGCATTTTGTTTGTGAGTAAAAGAGCTCTAAGTGGAATTAAGACTGGTTTTGTAATGAAGTGATAAAAGATTTTATAAACCCCAAACCTGAATAAAGTGAAACTAACAAAACAGTTTGAGGAAATTCAGGGTTTCAAAATTGCGTCAAAGTAACATGTTTCTCATAACGGCACACCACATTTGCTACACAGCCAACACACAGAGACGGCACATAGAGGGGAAAAGACCAAAAGACGGCGGCAGCAGCAGACATACCTTTTTATGGTTGATACGCGAGGCCGGCTGTTTGTTGCTCCGACTAAGCTCTTGGTATTGATCCTCACCAGTGAAGGACACCATGTTCTTCTCAAAGATGTAGCCTCTCTCTGGGGCATCTCCAAAATACTGCACGTGGTAAAGGAGACCTGACCTCCCATTGGCTGTTGAAAAACAATAAATGGACAAATCAATAAAACCATAAATCAATTTTCCAGGACATGTTAAAATCGTGCAGGTGGCCGTGAGTTTCTCACTTTTCTGTTTCTGTTTAAAGTGATGGTTCAGTTCTGGGTCTGTGGTCACCATGCAGGGCCACCAGGGGTATCCTGACACCTTTGTCCAAACCAGATCCCCAACGGAGAAGCGGCTCAGCAAAGGAGCCTGTTCCTTTACTTCCTCTTTCAACTCTGACCTGTTCTCAGGCTGCACAAGAGAAAGAAAGACAGTTACTCAATAAATACAAACTTTTGTAAGAAATGATCATTTTCCCAACACATCGTTAATAGCTGAAAATGTTCTACTTTTAATGTAATACAGTCTGTTAAATTAACTGTACCATCTCTCAGCATATTGCAGTATACTACACTGCACAAAGGGGTTAAGTAGCACTTAAAAAGGTAAGAATAAAAGTAAAACCTCATCTGTCTCTTCAGTTCCCTCCATAATGTTTGTGTGGCCAGGAGGCTCCACTTGGATGTCAGAGGGATTTAAGTTTGTTTGAGGATTTGGTTTGACAGTTCGCCCCCTCCTTTTCTTTATATCCTGCCTCTCATCGGTTCCAGATATAGTACCTTCAGCGGCTGTGGCCAAACTGGTCCCATTGGCACAACATGGCTCAAATAACGGCTGCGTGACTACTTGGGGTATCGTTACTGTTAGTTCAGCTTCAGTGTGAGGAGTACAGTTGTGCTGATGGGTGCCATTTGTGGCAGGCGCTTCGGCACCCCTGAACATAGGTGGCTCAGGGGTACAAAGCTCGGGCAGTGAGTCTTGGTCACCGTTGAGCATGCGGGAGGTGAGGTCTTTGAGCCTGTCGTGACTGTGGTTGTTATGGCCAGCCATCTTCTGAAGAACGCTGTCTTGTAGTGTGGCAGCCAGATGTGCAGCAGCTTTGTCCATTAGCATAGCAGGGTCACTACTCATATCCCCTCGACCTTTCCGTACACTGAGGGACTCCGGTGGTTGCTTCATGCTGATCGGATTGGCTGGTTCGGGCATTGAAGGCAGGGAGCTACCTTTGCTATCCATCACTTCTAACCCCCTCCAGGGTCACTGAGCTACAAGGGAACAAGTGACACATAAAAACGTTTTATTCTACAGGTTGAATCAGAAAACAATATTATCCAGTATTTGTGTGTGGGTATGCTTCTGATTCTTTCAATTTGCTAAACTGCATTCTGAGACATGACTCCAATAAGCATAACGTTACACATTTTACAAAATGGCACTCACTTGCTCCAGCGAGCTTGAATAGAAAGCTGGGAGGGGACACAGAATACTGCACCTGTCACGGAATGTTCTAGCCTTGTAGTTTCGGATGCTTTTACAAGAAAGTAGAGCGACTCGATTGACCAGAAGCCTGAAGCAGCAATAACTGTGTTTAATGAAACAATATCTATACATTTATCTATTCATCCTCCACCCAATAACAACTAATGAGAGTGAGGTCAGGTCAAGCCTATCCTTGATTATAGCCATGCATGCGAACGAAACCCACTTGGCGGCATGAAAACCCTCTTACCGCGATAATTTTAAGTTGGCTTTCTCCTGGAAAATGACTCGCTAGCTGCTAGCTGCTAGCTGCAGACTGTGGCAAAGTAGTATGGAGAATCAGCCTGCAGGCTCCACCGCATGCAGCGAATGTCCAATGAGCGGACGGCTGGCTGTGCCGCGTAACGACCGCATTACCGGCTAGAAAAGCCGCGGAAATGGAAGCAGCTGACATACAGAGCAATGCAACTGGGAGTGCGAATAATTGCTGGAATTTAATCCATACCACCCTTTGTACAAAGCTAAACCATATTGTCTATTGCCCTACACTGTGACAGTAATGTTCGTTGCAGTGTAACTGCAGGACGACTGAAGCTGTCTTAACGTTAACGCAAGCGGTTTTAACGAGCGCTCCGTCTGTACGTTAAACATTAGCGTTACGTTAAAGTGTTCCGCCGGCGAGCGTAGGCTACCTATTTTGCCAAGCGGACTTCTCTATAATGTCATGCAAGAAAAAGGCCCTGGCTATTTCCTGAAGCGGAAGCCACGATGAGGGAATCTCATGGATCACATCCATGGACAGGCGGTCAAGCATTTTCATACAGCGTACAACCGCATCTCTGTCATCACTACAGTCAGCCATTACACCGGATTCCAGCAAATAGACAAAGCCGCCATCAAGACGCTTAAGACATCAGCTTACTTGCTATCCGATTAAACCAAATAGGCAAATACCTACGTGGCGGCATAGTTGCACATTGGCGGTAAATCGTTTAAAATGTTCTGCTTTTGTTTCACTTCTAAATTTATTTTGCAGGCGCCATGACAGCTTGTTTCAAAAAGCTAACAGTGCTAGCCAAAGCTAGCCCCAGTGAACCATTGAAGCCAAGTCAAACTGCACATTTAACGTTAGCATAGATGGCTAACTAGCAAGTCATCTCTTGCTAAAATGGATGGTCGACCCGGATAACTGCACTAGCAAAAACGCAACCAGCTTGATTTTCCCGGATTGACAATAACATGAAAGACAGCATCTTTCTAGTTACCTGCTGAATCTCCTCTCGGTGGTTAAAGGGAAAGAATACCCGTATTCATCATGTAAAGCGAAGGATTTCATTCAAGTCGAATCAAAAGCTTGCGGGAAACTCAAACTCTCAGGCCAACCAGCGCGAAAAATACTAACTTCCGATTGGTCGGCTGCAGAGCGAGGATCCAACCGGTCCTTTCAAAAAAACAACCGTAGGAAGTAGCTGACCCCGGAGTCTCCCGTCTGTTTTTTTTAATGACATTTCACATTTCCCCGTCCCTTTTTATCTTTACAGCATATATTCAGGATAAGTCTTTGTTTGCTTTATGAACAGTGGTGTAGTGTTCAACATTATACCTAGTGTTTGATACTTAAATACAAATTTCAAAGATTTCCCTCGAAAATGTGTCAAATATGGACAATAACAGTGACAGAGTGGCTGAAGTGCTCAAGCTAATATGAGATGACTATACAGGCAAAACCTAGAATAGCAGGTATGAGGTGGCTATGATGGCTGTGAAATAACTGCACATTGTCTCGCTGGACTCTAATCATAGGGGTGGCTTAAAATCGTCAAACGCTTCACGCTAATCGAGAAAAAGTTTATTCTAAATATCAAAATTAGTTTGGTTCCTAAAAAAGAGAAAGAATCAAAATCACAGACTTGCAAGAAAAGTTGTGTGATTCCTTTGTAAGAAGGGTTGTTACAGCCACATCACTGTGATTCTGCTTAATGGGAAACTCTCCGCTCACATTCAATTTTTGTCCAAATTCCTTATCAGTGCTTTATGATAACCAATACCAACACGGCAGAGCATAGGCCCGACGCTTACTTGCGCCTCATGCTGTAAATTCAAGCATAAAAAAATGCAGTACCAGCAGCGCGTGCTAAGGGGCGCGAAACTTACAGTAATCTATTTAACAACAAGAACGGCCCTTCAAAATAAAACTATATATATATATATATATATATATATATATATATATATATATATATATATATATATATATATATATGTGTGTGTGTGTGTGTGTATTATAGTGCTGATTACACATAACGAGAAATTCAGAATAACCATTTTGTTGGTTTGATGGTTTCTTTAGGTAATTCTCTGGGTTAAATCTAGTATGTAGATAGGAAAGATGTCACAGGTCGTCTCTGAGCTGAAGTCCTGGTCAGGATTAAGCTTTGTAACATTTTACGACAAGGCGAACACAGATCAAGTGAGAGAAAGGCATCATAACACTGGCATACAGGGCACTTTAATTACTTAAAACAGAAGACAAATTCTCCCCTTCTGTCACTCAGCAGCAGCTGCAAAACCGTTAATCAACATTTAACGATACTCCACAAATGGAGGAATTCTAAAATATTTTTACTCAAATATTTAGCAACTAAATATATAAAAAATATGTATATATGTATCAGTTAGATTCCGTTTGTCATACCAGTAAGCCACCTCTTCTTTTAATGTGCTACATGGCAATTGACTACTGTTTTTATCAAACACGCTATAGGTCCCATCGATCTATATAGAATAAGGCGCTGAGAAAAACATCATATTTGTCATTAACTTTTAAGTACGGGCTGCTCTGGAGGATTTAAATGTCATCATCAGTGAAATTCTGTCCTGTCTCTCTTTGTTCAGCTTTTCTTTTTAGATGTCCTCCATATACATATATAAAATGAACTGAGCAAGCGGTGTGATGCAGACTTTTGTTCTGTCTAAATCTAAAATTAACAAACTGGAATAAAAAACACTAAATTAAACTACCTCACGAAGGTCACTGGGTTATTTTGAACTGAACCAACTAGGGTAATCCCAAAATTTGGACAGCATGCAGGTCACCGGGTTACTGACTCTCTGGCTGTCACAGACAACAGTGTAATTAAGTGTCCACTGACTGCTGAACGAACAAGCTTGCTTGACTAAAAAATGAATTGATTCTTAGCCGTGGTAATCTTTGAAATGTGGGAGAGTCTCCTACTATTTCATGTATGCCAACATAGTTACTGATTGTCTTCTCACCACCCCTTCCACCCCACCCTTTCTTTACCAGTACTGGCATCTCCTTACTTTACTTAAATATTTATGCAACTAAATACATATAAATATGTCTATGTATTTATTTAATTTATTTACACATCACACTCATTTACATCCTAATATGCCCCTGTATATTCGTTTAATACTAGTTTGCCTTATTTCTGAATGATGTACAGTCATGGCCTGTACATTTTCCTGTCAAAAAAAGAGAATAAAAAAAACTTGTGAAAAAAGACAAATCTGTCATATCTGTGGTTCCTTATATATTTAGATTATATCTATACGCAAATTCATGCTACACGTCTTATAAAATTATATATATACTTATTCGCATTTGTGGTATCATAAAGCGGTCGGATACTACTTCGTCTCTCACTTCTACTCTGAAATGGAGGCTTTTATTTGATAAAGTCACCGGAAGCTGCTTTTTTTAATCGCTGCCGCACGGTTTGACGTCATTATGTTACCCTGGCCCGGCTAGCTGTCATATGCGTAACAGGGAAGGCATGACATGGAGCTAAATTTTCCCATCTGCAGTTATATATGCGGCCTGGCTTGTTAAATCGATCTAAGGAATTGTCAGTTATATGTACCAAGTTAGAGGCCTTTCCGTTTCGACTTCTCGAAAAAGCAGTAGCTCGCTAACCCGATAGCTACCTTCTAACTTAAGGTGAAGATAACCACTTGCATACTGAAAGCATGGCGTTAATCCTGTTTACAAGATCTCGGGCACCTTTAATGAAAACGTCTCGATCCCTAAAGAATGAATTCAGGAAAGGCAAAGGTAAGGTTTCTGTGTTGGTTTGTTACTGCCTAGCTTGCTGTTTACTCTGCCAGTGTTGACCAAATAACGCTAACAATTAGCTTGTTGATATTAGCATCTAGAAGGGTCCTTTACATAGGGTAGGTGGTCCTGGCCCCGGTTTCAGGAATAAACACCTGACTACTCATCACACTCCGGGCGCTCATTCATTCTTTTAAGCTACCGATTTGAAACGAGTCTGTAAGAATAAATTGTACCGAGAGTGTATCACAGCGATGGAAGTATCGGAGTGATACACTCTAAGCGAAGCGTAACCAAGGGTTTAGGTTATCTGAGGACAACCTGGCAATATAATTTTTTTAACTTGGTTATCTGAAGGCAACCTGGTTACACACACACACACACACACACACACACACACACACACACACACACACACACACACACACACGCACACACGTTTGAGCAGATGCTCGTTGCTATGGTACCCTAGTTCGCTAGTGATTAGTCAGCACCTAGGAAGAACAAAAGAAGTAGGATCTGTGGATACACGAGACTATATTTCTGTTGTGTGTTATGATGATTTCACTTAGTTGATTCAAGTGTCTTGCTTTACTTTCACGATTGAGGCCAGTTTGTTTTAGCCTTGCTCAATATTTCACAACTTTGAAGCCGCAGAGTGATTTGGCAGATGAAAATAGCAAATAGTCAGTTTTATACAGCTGATTATGAGTAAAATCAGCATTGACTAGTTTTCTGTGGTTGATTAATTTGAGGTGGGTAATATGACGATTG
Source organism: Maylandia zebra (assembly GCF_041146795.1). NCBI lineage: Eukaryota > Metazoa > Chordata > Actinopteri > Cichliformes > Cichlidae > Maylandia > Maylandia zebra. The sequence goes on from NC_135185.1 coordinate 7,006,860, forward strand.
CATTTTCTGTTTGGGATAGATTTTGCTATAATCGATTATGTCATTCTAGCTCTCCTTTTTTAATCTTTTTGAATATAAAATCCAAGGCATCGTGACTGTTTAGCTATAATGGATTTTTTTTACAGTATAGAGGACACTAATGCCCCAATACTGCAATATGCAAAATGCAATGTCCCCTTAAAGTTGCAAGAAAAAAAACTGTGACCCCTTCAGAATTACCAGGACTTTTGTCATGATCAATTATGAAATGTGGTCTGATGTTTCTCCAAGTGAAATGATACACAAACACAGTCTGGCAAACTAATAACACACACACAGTTTAGCTTTCCCGTGTATTTCCATGAATAAACACTCAAGAGGCAGACTGGTGGACACAAGTGAACTTTTGACCTTTTAGTAGTAGCAACAACCTTCCTGTAGTTGGTGTTTCTGTTCATCAGCGTTTCTGGGATTTCTTGATTCAACTGCGAAATGTTGGCATTTGTCAATGTTTTGTCTGGTATTTCCAGGGAGCGTGGTCTCTGGTTTGTTGTAGAATAATAATCAGGTCCTAAAGCATTTTTTAAAGAAAGTTTGCAAAGAGATATCTGCAGAGAGCACAGTGGACCGTCTGCTGCTGCAGTTTTAATCTCACATCCTCAAATCGCAGATGTTTCTAGCATACTGGTTTACTTCCTTTTCCCAGCCTGTGCTCTGTGATTCTAAACGTATTCAACAAAGACATGAAAAGTGCACCAATTAGTGTACTGAGACTTAGTCACATAGATGCTTCTAAAATAAGATATTTCATCTCACAAGTTTATAAATTAAAGAAATTCAATGTAATGAAATCGCTCTTAGGACTAATATAATATTAAAGGAATCATAGCAGCTGATATGTCTGTGTGCTTGTGGCTTTAAAGTTAATAGGTGTACCACAGCAGGCATTAGAGATGTTACAGGTTTATGCTACAGAATCAATATCATGTCTGAAGTTAAGGTGATGTTTTTTCTCATTGCACTGAGCCTGGGGGTATAAATAGATGAGAGGGTCATAATGGGGATTTGCCTGTCTGCGGTGGACTGACTGAGACTGTGCTCTTGGCTTTAGGCCCAGATTATCAGATAAATTGCTTTCCATGAAGAAAGGTCAGTGCCTTTTATAACCTCACCTGAGACAACTGATATTCCTGTCTAATCATGTGTGAAAATGAGTACAGGAGTATTCATGTAGTATGGTTGAATCTACGTATTAATAAGTAGAGTTCTGAAAATCTTTCAAGTTTAAGATCTGTAATAATAGTGACCTGGAGCTGCAGATTGAGCTTTCTGTCGTGCTGTGATGGCTGAGCATTAGGGGTGGGGGAAAAAATCGATACTGTGTAGTATCGTGATATTTTGTTTGCTAATAATGTATCGATACAGGGACAGCAGAAATTGATATTTTGTTACAAAAAAAGTTTTTGTGGACTGGAACTCTCTGACTTCAGAGCATGTTGATCAGCTCCTTTTTCTGAGCAAGAATCCTGACATTCCTTCACTGTCCAAATGTGTTTAACTTGTTTTTTGGCAGCAATAAACATGACAGTTTACTTATTTTAATTTAAGACATGTTTTATTTTAATTAAGTTTAAAACTTTTTTTATTTAATGTAAAATTATATTTTGTTTTAATTTACTTTCAAATTCTTCAGTTGCTGAATGGGCTGCATAGTTTTCATAAATTGCATAGTTCAGAATAGCTATAATTGTACCAGATGGTTGCATTCAGTTAAGTTGGACTAGACTGTAATACAAACCGTTCAGTTTGTCAACAATAAAACTGACTGAAATGAGAGAAAGACTGAGTGCGAGGCTTTGATATTAGATAAAATGAATATTGATAAAGTTTACCTTTATGTACAGAATCTGAATATCGCAAAATATTAAAAAAAAAATTGCAATAATATCGTATCGTGCGTTAAGTATTGTGATAGATAATATAGTATCGTGGGATGTATGGTGATCCCCACCTCTACTGAGCATTGACCAGCCTGCAGTCCTTTGTGACCGTCATAGACAAACATAGTGAGGTACACGTACACTGTTATTGATTTACACATTTACACAATGCCAGTGTTCATTATCTCTGCACTAGCATTCACTGTGATTGAATATTTACATTTTTGTGGGTACTGTATAATCAGAGGGTCGAGCATTTCAACTCTATGTTTCAAACTTCGGTTTTGTTTGCACACAGTCTGCTGTCGCTCTAAAGAACGACAGCAGACTCCTGTTTTCTAAATGTGCATTAAGAATTAGTTTAAGATTTGTTGGAGCATGGATCTTGCAGTTCTTCACAGCAGTTGTTGGATTGGTTGTCTCAGCAACATGTGCATAAAGTCTAACCTACTTGGGGGGGCCGGTGTATTCAGTGTAAACAAAATTAGATGGATGGACTTAAACAGTGTTGACTAACCATGGCTGTGGCCTTTTGGTGGGGGGAACCGGTTGGGATTGGTGCAATTTGTTTCTCTCTTGCTGCGCTTGTGTTGCTTCTATAGGATCTCTGTAAAGTTCTTATATGTGTGAAAAGCTTTGTGGCCTCCCATTTGTCATCACTCCAATCAGAGTTTCTGGTCATGGTTTCTGGTATCGATATATTTGTTAATTCGCTAATTATCCTTTGGCTTTGAAGCTGAATGAGCCGGATCAATGTGGCCAGGATTAGTCTCTAAGCATCGTCCTTGAGGCGGTGATGTAAATCTTCTTATAGTTTCCCTGATTTTTCTTTTCGGACGATCCAGTTGGTAAACCAGTCAACCAATCAGTTGGCCTCACACCTTTTGATTGGACAAATCAATATTCAATATATTGTTATTCCCAGGTTATGGTTTCATGATTGGTTACTTTAGTGTAACATGTCCTAACATGTCCTAACTTCACCATATTCTATTCATTTTAACTAACAGCCCAGGCTTAATGAAGGTTTATTCCTACAGTTAATGCAGGAAAGCTTCTATCAGCAGTTTTCTTACTTCTGCTTTAAGGATTTTACAGTATGCAGCTATGCAACTGTCTGCGATCACATCACCACAAAAACAAAAATGAAAGGAAAAAGCAAATTATCTGAGAGTACACAATTTCATATCGTCATCATAAGTAAGAGAAACCTGGAATAGAAAGCTCTGTTTGTCTTTTTATTTCTTTCAACTAATTTTTGGAGAATGAATTTCATTGTATTTGCAGTGTTTGAATGCGAAACCAAAACCATAAAACCCCCAGGGGGATTCGAACACGGAAAAGACAGCAGTGCTGTGTAGCCTGGGGACATGCTGGAGAGTTGAGTTGTCCACTGTATTTCCAGGGTTTTCTCTCTGTGCTACTGTAGATGACCGCTAAGCCACAAAGGTGAAACTGTTCCAGTAAACTCTCTGTCCTCCTGGCTGCAGGCCACAGCCTCATGTTCAGCTGGGCCATGCTGGGCTCACTCCAGCCGGCCATGTGAGAGCTAGAAAAGGGGCGTGACTGAGCCCTCGGCTCTGGTGTGATTGGTTAGAAGTGTCTCACCACTCCACCTTCTAGCTGCATGCATATCACTGTAGTGGTCTGTGAACCCTGCTGTGGGCCTCGCTGAGGGTGTGAATAATTAGCCACCCAAGAAAGATCAGTGGAAAGATATTTACAGAAGACTGAGCGACTTCAAGGCGGTTCTGTACAGACAAATACATAAGAGCAGAATATTTAAAAACAAAACAAAACAAAACATGTGGCCATAGCAAAAACTAACTTTTTATGTATATACTAAAGCGTCCCCCCAAAATAATAAAAGGGCAACCTCAAGGTGAATTGACTTTTATGGGTATTCCTGAACAGGCGATTGCAAAGGACACAAAGTTTGATGATTGATGTTATTGCATGACTAGTTTTAAGCACAGTGTGTTTTTGCTAGTATGATTATCAGTTTATTAAGAAAATCTGCATAAATGCGTTGGAGCTGCAGATAACTGCCGATGAGCAGGTGCTGATTTGCTTCTGGGACGTTCATAAAACCAATATACACTGTGTGTGTGTGTGTGTGTGTGTGTGTGTGTGTGTGTGTGTGTGTGTGTGTGTGTGTGTGTGTCCGTCCGAAGGCTTTTTTTTCCCCCCCAAGGACACACCTGCTTTAATCGTATTTTCTTCTTTCTTACAGGGAAATTACAAGAGGGTTCCTATTTCAGCTGCACAGCCTTCACACTTTCCAGTCAAAAGTAAGGCAATTAAACCAAATGATCCAAAATGTGTTGTATGATATGCAAATTAAGATCTATCAGCATGTTCAGGTGAAATTCTATTTTAATTTTGTTTTTTTGTGCCTCCCTGTAAATTACACTCTATTCCTTTTTTATAGGAAGTCATCCATTTCAAATGCTGCTTTATATTTTGTCCAAGACTTGATATAAACTTTGGGTCCTGAAACTCTTTGCTCTGTGTCCTCAGACCTGATGGGCTCCGACTCGGCAGCTTGGCTCAGGTCTCTTCGTTCGGTCCTTCCTTGCCCGTGTCAGATGAATTTGTGGGTCCCTGTCAGAGCTCAGACGCACAGCGGCTCTACTGCGCTTTTGCGTCGGGCGCTTCCTCTTCAATGTACCCTGCGGTCGGAGTGGGGCCCCAATGGACGATAGTACGACCGCGAGATATCTCTGGTGTCAGGTGGATACATACCACGAGGAGGAGATGGGATGACTCCAAGGTGGAGAAGTCGCTGCGTTCGTTAAAGGATAAGAAGAAGCTGGAGGAAGGAGGGCCGGTGTACAGCCCGACACTGGACGCAGAGCCTGTCCGAAGGACGCTCCGACAGTGGGTTGTAGATGAAATCAAGCACTACTACCATGGCTTCAGGCTGCTTTGGATCGATACCACCATTGCTGGGCGGATGTTCTGGAGGGTGCTGAACGGACATCCTCTGTCTCGCCGTGAGAGGAGACAGGTGAGTGTTGCACAGTGTGGCTGCAAGACATTGTCATTTCTGTAGAAGCTACATTGTGGAGAGATTGTTACTGCTTTGGGTGCTGCCAGGCTTTGTCTGCTGCAGGGTCTGGTGCCGGTTGGGGTTTACATTTTTAAATTAGACATTTTTTTAATGTATCTGTCCCGAATTACAGATCCTGATTTAGTTTAATGGTAAGAAAGGGCAGCAAACATTTAATCTTTAATAGTTTTTCAGGAATGAATGTTCTTTTAAAACCTTGCAAAAGATTTCAGTGTGATCATTGGAAATAGTTTGAAAGTGGGCTCACTGACCTTTTTTTTTTTTTTTTTTTTTTCTTTTTCTTTTCTCAAACATTCACATAAAGCATGTAATTCTTTCGCGGTCATGCAGAAATGTAAAAACCTGCTGATTTCTGCTGGAATGAGCAGATTTAATGCCTGGAATGTATGCCATATGTCACAGATATGAGAAGACATTACCAAATCTATAAAAGTGAAGTGAAGATTACATTTGTACTACACAGTCATACCAGAATCCCAGTGCAGGCTATACTTTGATTCAGTTAGTGAACAAAAATGTAGGTGAAAGGAAGGGTTTTCCCTGGTGATTGCTCTCTCTGTCTCTGCACTGGTAACACACACACACCTCTGTGTGTGTGTGGGCTGCTGCAGTTTAGTTTCCAGCCCCTGAGGGTAAATATTTAAGCCTAAGATCTTTTTAATTTATACCAAACTCAGAGTAGCACAAAAGTGTGTTTATTAAATGAAAAATTGTTTGTAGAAGCTACAAGATCCAGCATTTCCACATTGAAATATGCCTTCTTTCTGTAGCCCAGAGCAAGAATTAATGCCAACCTCCAGTCAGCAAACAGTTTCCTTTTTTCACCTGGAACAAGCTTTAGCTTGTCTTTAACACAGTAATGTCAGTTTCAAGAATGTGAATTGAGCCCACTAACACAGCTAATGTAAGCTTATTTAGATAATGCTAAAAAGAGGCTCGTGTTTTAAAGGTTTCTCCTGCCTCATGATCAGGTGTATCAGTAGTAACAGAGCTACAGAGCTCAGGATCATTAACAGCAGAATATGAAGAAGCGTTCAAACGTTGCTCAGTAACAAGTAAATGAAAGTTTTTAGTGCTTCCAGTGAAAGGAAACGATTCTTTTTCTAGTCCGGCTCAGAGTTTCCACTGAGGATAACCGACGTGAGTTTAAGAGATCAGCGATGACTGAGCACCGATTCAAGCCTGACAGCTCAGACATCTTGTTCTATACCGTTTTATCCATAGCCTCTCAATCCTAATGGGATCAATTATGGAAACGGGCCGCACGCTGTGTTTACTCATCAGGCGCCGGGCAGATTGTGCCTTTTCATTAAAGCTCTTCAGGAAGAAGCTTTACCTCGCGTACCAGATTCATCCCATCTCTGCACTCAGCCTACATCTCTCATTTTGTTGTGACTTTCACAACAAATCCCTAACGCAGCTGTTGTTGATAAATTCTGTGCAACAGGACATGGTATTAAAAATATGATAAATTCGATTATTTACACAGTTTTGTTTTAATACAGAATATATTCCAGTTATTAAAATGACTTCACGAGTATACTGCATGAGAAATGTAGGATTTGTGTGAAGTAATGCAAATATTTCTGATGAGACAAGCTGCTCGGAATCCACGGCAGCGCGATTCGCTGTCTGGACTGAGGCCCGGTTCGGTAATCTGCCAAAGGTTCTGGCACACACAGGTGTCATTTCAAGGAAGGTGGGCAGGTCAGCTCAGTTCACACTTATGTACTGTTACCTCCAATCCAGCAGCACAGGATGGTGCAGATTTAGGTGACATAATTGGCGAGTTGCAAATGCTTCTTAGTGACTAATTTTGACTTCTGCAGGGAATCTTTGTAGAGCAACGTAGCCTACGCAAGTGGCCGACGGCGACCCAGCTCTTTGTTGCGGTCAGGCAAACGTATTTTCTTCAGGTTTTTCCACTCTGTGTATTCCCTCACGTTCAGTTTGATAGCTTTGGCTATGTTCCCCCAGGAATTTGCTGACATCCATGAAATGTGGTGATTGTTATTCTCTCACTGATTAATTCAAAAACGGGAATCAAACGTAGGCCAATCACAAAAGTTGCGGCCTGTGTTATGAGATGTGTTGATACATTTCCAGGGAGGTGCACATCGGGTAACAGCGGAGGCTATGTGGCAGGGTATTAGAGGGGTTTGTGGTTACAACACACCTAGACATAGATTTGATACAAAGGTATTAACTGTGTGATGTAATGAGATCTTGTCTGGGAATCCTTCCATGTTCTTATTTTAATATGTGGCCAAATTCACATTTCACTCACTGCTTTATGTCCAACTTAAAAGAAACCCTTAAACTGATACTTGGGAATCTGCCATTATACATTTATTTTAATTTTGTTGAAAATTCCCATTTAAAAAAACGAAATGACCCATTTGCCTTGTTACACTTGATTGTAAATTCAGATGAAACTGTGATTCAGATTCATTGTTATTTGATTATTCGTGTTAAAGCGTGCTGGAGAAAGGACATGCAGAGATACGACATGTTTCTCAATATCCACTTACACAGAAGTTCAGTAGGGTGTGTCATTCTGTGAAATGATGTGATGTAACCTGTTTTACAAAACTCTTAAGTGAAGACCAATCTTTTTTTTTTTAAGTCGCTTCTTTAATATTCAAATTCAGAGATATGTATGCGTCATACACCATAACACTGAGCCCTACAGTATACACATTCATTAACTGACTTCATTGTGATTATGTTAAAGCAGCTGGGATATAAAGCCTCAGTGGAATGCTAATGGTCGCAGGTCAGTGCAGAGGATGACCGCAGCTTCCCCCCATTAAGCCCACACTATGACCCCATCTGCACCTTTTCAAATGGAGCAGGCTCCCTCAGAGTTCACGTCCCAAACCCGTCTACATGCCATTCATCTAACCTGGACTGGCTTTGCCTCCTTAATCTCCTCCTTTCATATTCCCTTACAATACCCAGGCCTCCCATTTAAGGCTCCCTCCATTTGAACGTATCTCACCCCCTCCTCCCTTCTTTGATGTGGAACTCTGGGAGATGATATACATGTCAATGGGCCTGCAGACAAAGGCCTTTTCACTCGGGCTGGCCTAAATCCTTCACCCTACTGGCCCACTGACATGCAGGTGGGAAGAGCGGAGAAAGGAGGACTCGTGTTTTTGGCCTTTTCCCCTCTGTGCTGTTTCTGTAGACGGTTCGCTGGAATTGTGTCCTGGATGGTCAGCGAGCCACGTTTGGACAGCCGTACAATGAAGTCAGCCAGTGTTGGCCAAGTGCTTCTGTGCTCTCGGGATTGTTCGGGTCTGCGCTGAACAAATGTGCTTCCTGTTGGATCAAATGGACAGTTTTAGAGCCTTGTGAGGCCAAATGTTCCCTTTGCTCTATGGCTCCATGCAAATACTGTGTGAGTGGACGGGGGATGTATAGAGGTGGGCTTGGAAGTGCTGACTTTTGAAACTTATTAGAGGGGCGATTGTAAGGAGAGAATAAAAGATGAAATCAACATTTTCACACAGTTTGTGCATTGCTGCTGCCCTCTGCTGGTGGCAGATATGAACTACAATGGTGGGAATGAATGGCACTTTTTTTTCCTGTACCCTCCATGTTTTAAAAAAAAAAAGAAAAGAAAGAAAAATCTTTAAAAAATATGAGAACACTTTAAAAACACATCAAATCTCAATGGTAAAAAAATCATGCATGCATCATTGCAGCAACACAAAATGATACTATGGGCTCCCACGTGGATCCTAATGAGACAACGGCTCTTTTGAAAATCCAAACGGGAGTGCTAACATAGATGCTCATAGTCTCACTTAAAGATTCCATCAGTTTACACAGATCTGTCCCATTTGCTGATATTATTTCCTTTTTTAAATTTCCTTTCAGTTTCTCAGAACATGTGCTGATGTCTTCAGACTTCTTCCTTTCCTGGTGTTTATCATCGTTCCCTTCATGGAGTTCCTGCTTCCTGTAGCTCTGAAACTCTTCCCCAACATGCTGCCGTCCACCTTTGAGACACAGACAAAGAAGGTAAGTAGAAATGGGTGGTTGATTATTTATTTATTGTATTTATTTTTAGCTCCACGATGCTGGGTTTGCTAAATATTGTGATTGGAACTGTATGTCATATGTAGTTGTATTATTCAGGAATATTATACATGTACTTAAGTTGTTATTTAGATGGTTATCTAATCTAGACTATGACAGTAACAGTCTTAAATAGCCCTATATGACATTTTTATCACTTTGACCAATCTGTTGAGCTTGACCAGGTCTTGACTTGATATTTTAAGTCTTTATAAAGTAGTTTCTATATGTTGGCAATAGAAACCACTGGTAAGGATCACAGTGTCTAAGTTATGAGACAATTTTCCCCTAATAAATCATTAGTTGACAGTGAACACCTGGGTGGATGTGAGCTACCTCTACAAAGTTTTATCACAATCCATTCAAAACTTTTCAAGCTTGTTCACAGACGGTAAAACCCACACTTACAAAAACATGACCTCCTTGGTGGAGGTAACCTGCGTTCTGTCCTGTGTGATAAAGAAAACTTTTCTTTTAGAAGCTGGTTCCAGTCATCAAAATTGTATTTGACAAAAAAACGTTTGAAACAGTTTGTCTGCTGTGGATTCAACTATCCGTTCCAGCCTTGAACGCAAGCGGACTGTAGAGATTCAGACTGTGTTGGTCCTCATATGTCTCACCATCAGTGCTAACATCATTTGAGTGGGATTTACTGTAGTGCTTTTAAGCAAACTGAATTTGTAACCTCTTGCTTTTTAGGAGGAGAGGTTGAAAAAGGAGCTGAGGGTCAAACTGGAGATGGCCAAGTTCTTGCAGGACACCATTGAGGAGATCGCTCTGAGGAATAAGGCAGCAAAAGGCGACGTGACGGAGGAATTCTCCACCTTCTTCCAAAAGGTCTGCTTTCTAACACCGAGCAGTGTGAAATGAGGAGAATAAAAAGCTCATTGCTGCTCTCTGGTGGTGAAAATATTAATTTATTTTTATTTAAAACAGAGTTGTGACCAGTTGATTACCATTAAGAGCGTTTATAGTGGAAATTTAAGTATTTCTTCCGTATTTTCTTGTTACTACATGCTTTCACTGACTATATTCATTTCATGGATTATTCTTTGCACGGGAGAACAGCAGTACATCTTTTGCATGTAAACCTGGTCTCATTTAAACTTTTTACAAGCCCTGATCTTCTCATTACTATAGATCCGGGACTCTGGGGAGCGTCCCAGTAATGAGCAGATCATAAAGTTCTCCAAACTGTTTGAGGACGAGCTGACGCTGGACAACCTGACTCGACCTCAGCTCGTGGCGCTCTGTCGTCTCCTGGAGCTCCAGTCAATTGGGACCAACAACTTCCTCCGCTTCCAGCTCATCATGAAGCTGAGGGCCATCCGCGCAGACGACAAGGTACGAATCTCTGTGGTTAAAAGGAAAAATAAACCTGTTGTTTTATGTCTGAGCACACGGCAGCACCCGGGTGAATGCAGCGACACTGGCCGCTGACTCTGTGTGACCTCTTCTCTGTGTTTATCAGCTGATAGCAGAGGAGGGGGTGGAAAGCCTGAATGTGAACGAAGTGCAGGCAGCGTGTCGTGTCAGAGGGATGAGATCTCTGGGAGTCACAGAAGAACGACTAAGAGAACAACTCGGCCAGGTAACGACAACAGCAGACAGATGGGGGCATTTTTCATTATTCACTGTAAAAATAAAGTAGAGGTTTGACCGTCTGGAGACTTCAGGAATGGCATCAGGGGTGAAACTCTTAAGATGTATGTTTGAGTGCATATTTGTAATAACCTCTGTAATGTTGTGTTTGACTCTGGTAGTGGTTGGAGCTGCATCTCAACCAGCAGATCCCCACCTCTCTGCTGCTTTTGTCTCGAGCCATGTACCTCCCAGATACCCTGTCTCCTGCAGACCAGCTGAAAACCACGCTGCAAACACTTCCTGAAATGGTGGTATGTAAACAGTACAGAGCTGGGATATAAAGTTGCAGGCAGTACTTTAAGCTCAACACGCAGCCTCGGTCAATACTGGAATACAGGCGAATATCCTGCCCTCTGCTTGCTTTTCCAGACCAAAGAGGCCCAGTTAATGGCGGCGGAGTTGGAGCTCTCCAAAGTGGATAACAAGACCAAACTGGAGACCATGCTTCAGGAGGAGGCAGCCATACGGCAGGACAACAAGGACCGAGAGATGGAGAGGCTGGCTGATGCTGCAGAGAAGGCTGCCAGGGTACTGACTCTGTATGATGTCTGTTCAGTGTTTAGGCCAGGTGCTATTTAAGTCTTTGATACCAGTGCCAACAAACTGACAGACTTTATGAGCCAGTTTAAGATAAAGTTATTATTACCAAAAGACCTTAAAAGAGTCTGACCAAGCCTTAGAGGCCATGCTTTTGCTACACAGTCGTGAGTTTTCAGGTAGAATGATGTGCTCTTTGTTTTTCATTGAAGCTTCAGCTTAGAGAAATCAAAAGGTTTCTGTAATATTCCACATGATTGGATTAACTCTAAATCTGCAACTTTCTCACAAGAAAAACTAACTGCCTAACCCTAACTACTGCAACAAGGACACATCTCCCTTAAAGCTGAAGGCTTCCTGCAGTCGTTTGCAGTGTTGTTTCTGTAGGTGTTGCTATAGGGTTTGAACCATGCTCTGTTTTCTGCAGGAGGGTGAACCAGAGCTTCAAGCAGAGAGGATGAAGCGCAGTGAGGCCGAGCCAGCTTCATCTAAAGCCGAAAAGGCAGCCGATTCAGAGACACTGAAGGACACCGCACCCATTATAGAGGGACTCAAGGTAAAGTTAGTAATAGATGATAACATTTATTTTATTTATTCTGTTACATGTTTAATATTTTTATGCATTTATATAATATTTGACTTAAAGTCAGAATTCTAATAAAGCTTTTCAGTTTAACCCTCTAAACCTGCCTCATGTGCTGCACACATCCAGTTTTCTACTACACGTAATATCATGTTGTATAGTTTCCTTTACCTGGAGCTTTAATTTCAGACAACAGAAGAGATTTGCATTGATTGTATCATATCCTGATGTTGTTGGGTTTTTTTTTCACTCACTTGTTGCTGCCTTTTCATTCTGTACCATGCAGTTTGAGCAGTGGCAGAGGTTTCTGCGTTTCCAGGTTGGCTTTATTAACACCTCCTCCCAAATGATCCCTGATACTTGTTCTATCCCTGAACCTATGGTGTCTGGTCTTCCTCTGAGCAGATCCAGATGTGGGTTAAACAGCACTAGCATGTTTTTTCCCCAAGACTGAGAACATAATCAGAGTTAGAGGAAGTACTGTCCATATTCACGACAACATTGATGCTGACATAAACCAGTAACTGCTTAGTGCTTGCAGATGAGAGCAACAACAGTGTAGCGAGGGCAGGTTCAGCTTTGGGATGAAAATCGTACAGATTCCAGTTTCAGACCTGTTATAAAGACTCGGAGGAAGTTGTATTTTCTGAATGTGAAATTTATTTTTTCTTTTCTTTTAAAAAAAAATTTAAAACAGCAAATACAAACGTCCATATATTTAGGCCAAATTGCGCTAATAACCTGTGGTGAGTATTTGTCTGCACTTTCTAACTTATAAAAATTCCCACTCATTACTTTTATTTTTGAAATTTCTTAAAGAGATGCTGTTTGGCCCACGTCTACACGGACCTCCCCTCGTCAGTCCTTCAAGCCGTGTAACATTTCCATCCTTAACTAAAAACCTTTGTAGTGCCTCAGTTGTTTTTTTATGTGGAGTATCCCACTATGCCTGCCAGTTTCCCTCTTTTACCACTTATATTTAGTTGTTTTAGGGTTTGTTTTGTATCAAATCCACATGTTATACGTGCTAAGTGAAGACAGTGTTTGACCTGGTTCATGTAGTGGTATACACCCATCTTGCTCCCATCTACCACGTGGCTGTGGTAATAATTCACAATCTAAAAAAGTAACTTTTTTGTGAACTTCAGATTAGGTTGTCTTGATTTAAAAGAACATATGTTTATATTTTCTTCTTTTCTTTTTTTTTTTAATAACTTCCAGGCAGAGGAGATCACCAAGGAAGAGATTGACCTGCTGAGTGATGCCTGCTCAAAGCTGAAGGAGCAGAAGAAACTGCTGACTCTGGAGAAAGAGGAGCTGGAAGAGCTGAAGGATGATGTCCAGGAGTACAATGAGGTGCCTTATTTTGGCTTCAATGGACAAATTTAATGATTTATTGCCAATCAGGCCTAAATTTTTTTAAGCAGTTTTACCTCAAAATGGAGTATTAATTTGTAATGCTCCAACTTCTTTGGCTTGTTTTATGTGGTTGTTTCGGCGTTTTTTTTGTGTGTGCAAAATTTGCATCTGTGCCCTGTTTTCCAGGATCTGGAGGAGATAAAAAAGGAGCTCTCCAAGACTGGTCAGGAGAAGGCCATAGAGGAGTCAAAGGCCAGCCAGCGGCTTTCTAAGAGGGTGAACCGTATGATCGGTCGCATTGACAAGATCATCCTGGAGCTGGAGAAGGACAAGGTCATCCTGGATGGACAGATGGACAGTGGATCCACCCCACCTGTTGGGTAAGAAAACAGCAGCCATAACAGCTTCAGTGAGAGAAGCTGCCGTATAGCATTAGACAGAACTGGATCTGTCACGTGTAACTGCTTTCACTGGGGGACTCTTTGATTTCAGGGAACTTGGCGTCATGATAGTTTTGCCCTGCAGATGAATAATTCAACATCTAAGAAATTTATTTACCTGCTTTGTTACTAAGCACCCATTTTAAATTCCGGCTTAATGCCGAAGTTCAAAATAACAATTTTACTAATGACTAATACTTATGTTTTTTCAGTTTATTTATTTTGTTTCTATAATTGTTTTTCATTTTGGTGTCTTATTGTGCAGAACGCTCCCTCAGTCTTGTCCTCAGACGCCTCTACATGCTTTTACATGGTGGGCCACATACAGCCCACTTTGATCTTGATCCACGGTGTCTATTTTTTATTTTTTGTTACAGTAAACTCACTGTAAAAATCCAAAATTTCTATAGTACATAGTGAAAATGGTAACTTTGTGTCATTTCATGTTCATCTATCTCTGATTTACTGTAGTGTAGTATGAATGGCAGGGGGCGTGGTCTATATTAGTAGAAAATGCCGCAAAACTTGTGAAAATACAGTTAAACGTCCAAAATTTACCCCTCCCTTCACATTTTCCAGAGACATCTATTGGGCCAGATTGGCGTCTTTGGTGGGCCGATTACATTTGACACCCTTGCTCTACATCATTAGTTCAGCCAGTATAGACTGGCAGCTGTGACACTTGCGTCAAATAACAACCATCCTGTTCCCTTTGACACATTTTGTCTTTCATTCAAATTCTTCTTGCTAACCTGAGTGCTAGCTTAATGCGCTACCTGAGTAAGCTAACACCTTGGTCACTGGCTCACATCTTCCTAACAGACTAGACTTTGCCATAGAGTTAGGCTTTGGAGCGTGTTAGCTGCCACCTCGTACCTAGCACAATAGCTAGCTGGCCAAGCTAATTGCATTATTGCCACATGGCTCAGTAGCATAAGCGCTAACCACTACACTAGCCAGATCACTCTAGCTCTCACCACAGCTGCCTGACCCAGTTTATCTATTTTAGGTTGCTCAGGTAGGCTGAATGAATGAGAAATGATTTAATTTGTTTTTAAAAAAGAGGGCTGCCCCTGCTGGAGTGTTGATAGAAGCTTCTAAGGACAATGCTGACCGAGCGTTCCCCACAGTGAGACGCCTCAATCGTATTAACAGCCAACCGGGCTTATGAAATGAATAACTTTAAGTTATTTATTCCCACTTGTGGTTTGGTTAAACAGATAAATCATAGTAAAATGTTATTTTACCATTCTATAGAAAGACTATAAGTCTTTCAGCTCTTCATCACTCTTTGAATATTTTATATTCAGAGCAAACAAAAGCTCTTGATACAACACAAAGATTGGCTACTGACATCTGTATCTATCCTTTTATATGCAAAATATCAGTTAGCGAGGCTAAAGTGATCAATGTGCTCCAACTGCTGTTGAACTAGACCGCTCTGATGGTTTTGCAGCTGCGTGTGTGTGCTAGTCTGTAAAAGCCATGAAGCTTTTGAAAGTGAAGGATCCACAAGCAACCTTTTAATGAAGAGCGCCGTTCGTGTTGGCTTGTGACTGCATAGACAGACTCACTGTTAGCATATATCTGATGGGATAGAGTACATCTTTCCTGTTTGTAAAAGTTAAACAAGTTGATTTTAGTAGAGTCCGCATCAGTTAAATCAAGCTAAACAAATTAAGCTGCACAGTCTGGCCTTTAGTACTTTGATCTTCTTCAGATTACATTTCCTTGATTTTTAAAGCAACACTTGTAACATGTTTATACTTTATATCAGCAGGTAAACACAATGACAACAGGATGAAAACATCAAAATGTTGCTTATGGATCATTGACCCAAATGCTTCATGACATGTATCAGTGTATCTAACATAGCTTGTCTTTGTAATTGATAACTTTATCATCTTCATTGTCATCATCACCATCTTCATCATCATCATCATTAGTGTTACTGTAAAATGGTGGTGGAGATAACAAAGGGAACAAAAGGTTTCCCCCCCTCAAAAGTGAATAATACCTTTTTAATGTCGTTTTCAGTCGTTTTGACTAAATTGAGTCCCTAATTCATTTGAAATTTTACAGATTATTCTTTGCTAAATATAGCGGTGCCAAGAGGTAAGCAAAACTGGGGTAAACTGCCATTTGCTTGCTTGTAACATGCTAGCATGGTTTTTCAGATGCTGAAACGGTGCAATAAAGGATCAAACACTGCTCTCATCTTATTCTCAGCTTCCATTTCTGCTCGCTACATGTGGTTGCTGTGCTTCAGACGTGCTAAATGTTGTTTTTTTTGTTTTCTTTTTTAACCTATTTAATGAATTAAATCACATTTAATTAAAATAAAATGATTGGAAATGTTTGATGTTTGTTCAGACTGTACGAAAGTCTCCGAAATCTTAAAAAAAAGGATGTATTGGACATTATTTGGCATGTAAGCTTCTGTTTCTATCATAGGGCAGCTTAAAGAAATTAGTTTAAAACAAATATGCTGCATTCAGCATGAATAAATGCGTTTAACTAAATCAAATTCAATTAATCCTGCCGTTATGACAAATTGCACCAAATTTTTTTGATTGGTGTGTTTTTTTTTTTTTGCTGATTTTTTTGGGAACCTTGAATGCAGCATGTTGACCCTAGACTTCTCCACCACATTTTACGTCCCGTCAAACCTGGTAACCGTTTCCTGTATACAGTCTGTTCTATACCTTTAGGGAGAACCTGGTCAGCATCGACGAGCTCATCAACATCATGCGACAGATCCAGAACATTCCCGAGCACAAGCTGCAGAGCATCGCCGAGGCTCTCGACGACAACAAGGACGGGAAGATTGACATCGACGACGTCATCAAAGTGAGTTGATCTGCTATGAGGAACATTGTTAGGGATGGGAAATGATAAGAATTTAGCAATTTCGATTTCATTATCAATATCATATCAATAATATTACATACATGCAAAATGCTGAGTGCTCAAATGTTTGTGCATGTTGGAGGTATGTCCCGTCTTTGTTGTGATCAGTGTTCATTACTCAAAAAGTAATTATTGCACAGAACACTTTTCTTTAAAGTAATGCAGTACGATACTGAACCACACCCAGGTTAAAGACACTCGTTACGTTCATGTCATGTTACTCTGTAAAATGATCTGAAACTGTCTCATAATTACTATTTAACAATATAAGCCTGCAGGCTAGAGTTCCAGATCCTAGTATAAACACAAAGCCAACAACACAAATACAAGATTAAAACCAACACAAAGAGACTTTAAAGCGATCGTCACGGTGATTCTACTGTAGACACATGAACAGGTAGAAACGGAGACTGCAGCCTGAATGCTCATCACTTTGTTACCTGTTGAAGTTCAGCAGCGGCTGATTTCACTTATTCATATAGCACATTTAAAAACAGAAAGTTTGCCCAAAGTGCTGTACAGAAACAAAGGGGTAAGAAAACAAGATAAAAAAAACACTGACACTCACATAAACGCATAATAAACATATCAACTCACACCAGTCTAAACGCTATAGAAAAAAGGTGAGTTTTCAAAATTTAAAAACAGGAAGCAAAGATGCCGGTCTAATATTTAAAGGCAGCGTATTCTAAAGTTTTGGAGCCATAATTGAAAAGGCTCGTTCTCCTCCATGTTTTAGCCTAGATTTTGGGACAACCAACAGCAGCTGGTCGGCTGACCTAAGGGTCCGGGAATATAAGGCTGAAGTAACTGGGAAAGGTATGGGGGGAGCAAGACCATTTATAAACCAGCGTTAGGAATTAATTCTGTCATGAACAGGAAGCCAGTGGAGAGAGGACAGTTCATGCCAGTTAAGAGGCGGGCAGCAGCATTTTGAACTGAAGACGTGCAAGAGATCCTTGGCTGACTCCAATATACAGTGCTTACAGTAGTCGAGCCGAGTTGAAATAAAAGCATGTGTTGGTAAAGTTGGTCCAACACTTTCTAATCATACAGGAGCAGTTTGTTGACAAACTGCATTTTTCAGCATTATCTAACACAGTGTAAGAACAACTGTACAGTACTCTGTTTTGGTAACTATTGTCCAGGATGTAAATATGTAAAGATTTTGTGTGTTTCTGTTCTGTGTCCTGTTTTTTGTTTTGTTTTTTTTCCTGCTGTTACAACCAAATTTCCCCATGTGGGACAATTAAAGGATTCTATTCTATTCCAAGCTAAATTGCTAAGAGATTATTGAATTAGCATTTTGGATCCATGGCCAGGTACAGTGGGGCAAAAAAGTATTTAGTCAGCCACCGATTGTGCAAGTTCCCCCACCTAAAATGATGACAGAGGTCAGTAATTTGCACCAGAGGTACACTTCAACTGTGAGAGACAGAATGTGAAAAAAAAATCCATGAATCCACATGGTAGGATTTGTAAAGAATTTATTTGTAAATCAGGGTGGAAAATAAGTATTTGGTCAATAACAAAAATACAACTCAATACTTTGTAACATAACCTTTGTTGGCAATAACAGAGATCAAACGTTTACTATAGGTCTTTACCAGGTTTGCACACACAGTAGCTGGTATTTTGGCCCATTCCTCCATGCAGATCTTCTCGAGAGCAGTGATGTTTTGGGGCTGTCGCCGAGCAACACGGACTTTCAACTCCCGCCACAGATTTTCTATGGGGTTGAGGTCTGGAGACTGGCTAGGCCACTCCAGGACTTTCAAATGCTTCTTACGGAGCCACTCCTTTGTTGCCCGGGCGGTGTGTTTTGGATCATTGTCATGTTGGAAGACCCAGCCTCGTTTCATCTTCAAAGTTCTCACTGATGGAAGGAGGTTTTGGCTCAAAATCTCACGATACATGGCCCCATTCATTCTGTCCTTAACACGGATCAGTCGTCCTGTCCCCTTGGCAGAAAAACAGCCCCATAGCATGATGTTTCCACCCCCATGCTTCACAGTAGGTATGGTGTTCTTGGGATGCAACTCAGTATTCTTCTTCCTCCAAACACGACGAGTTGAGTTTATACCAAAAAGTTCTACTTTGGTTTCATCTGACCACATGACATTCTCCCAATCCTCTGCTGTATCATCCATGTGCTCTCTGGCAAACTTCAGACGGGCCTGGACATGCACTGGCTTCAGCAGCGGAACACGTCTGGCACTGCGGGATTTGATTCCCTGCCGTTGTAGTGTGTTACTGATGGTGACCTTTGTTACTTTGGTCCCAGCTCTCTGCAGGTCATTCACCAGGTCCCCCCGTGTGGTTCTGGGATCTTTGCTCACCGTTCTCATGATCATTTTGACCCCACGGGATGAGATCTTGCGTGGAGCCCCAGATTGTGAGAGATCATCAGTGGTCCTGTATGTCTTCCATTTTCTGATGATTGCTCCCACAGTTGATTTTTTCACACCAAGCTGCTTGCCTATTGTAGATTCACTCTTCCCAGTCTGGTGCAGGTCTACAATACTTTTCCTGGTGTCCTTCGAAAGCTCTTTGGTCTTGGCCATGGCGGAGTTTGGAGTCTGACTGTTTGAGGCTGTGGACAGGTGTCTTTTATACAGATGATGAGTTCAAACAAGTGCCATTCATACAGGTAACGAGTGGGGGACAGAAAAGCATCTTACAGAAGACATTACAGGTCTGTGAGAGCCAGAGATTTTCCATGTTTGAGGTGACCAAATACTTATTTTCCACCCTAATTTACGAATAAATTCTTTACAAATCCTACCATGTGGATTCATGGATTTTTTTTTTCACATTCTGTCTCTCACAGTTGAAGTGTACCTCTGGTGCAAATTACTGACCTCTGTCATCATTTTAAGTGGGGGAACTTGCACAATCGGTGGCTGACTAAATACTTTTTTGCCCCACTGTAACTCCCTGATCAGTCCTTAAGCGCAGGTGTGATCGACTTTGATCACTGGCAGGAGGAAAATGGGTCATCATCGATCCGAATTTGGCCTTGGAGCTGCTATCCAGCATGCCACAAGGAACTGCAGTTTTTATAAAAAATAAACAAACAAACAAAAAAGATTAATCTGATTCATAAATTATACCAACCTCTAGTGGCCATTTGAAGAACTGCACTCTTTGGTATCTACTGTTGGCTTGATTTTTCAGCGCCTGCAGTTTCTGTTTGGAGGGATTTTATTTTTTTTTTAACATCACTGTGGTCATGTTGCCAACTTGACTGCCAAATACATGTGTTTTATACACCGTTTTTACTTTTGCTTTTAAAAAACATACCACAGTCTTAATGTGTTTCTAGAGGTTTGATATGCTTTAAAATGAACAAACTCAAAGAGTCTCGCTTGTTAAAAACATTTCAAATGTATGGCATGTTTATGTTTAACCTAAAATATCTCCAGCCCATTTCATCATACAAGCCTTTAAAAGATGTAATGGAAACTAATGGGAGGCTATAAACCAGGACAGAATGGAGGCGTCCAAAATAGTGTCAACACACAAAAACATAGTATCCTGTAATTTCTACATCCAAAATACTTCGCTTTGTTTGAGTCTCACCAAAACATTCTGGTCTTTCCCATAAGTACAATAGCGCTTTATAAGCATCATCAAAAGTTGAGGGTATTGTTATGTGCATGTATATCCTCCACGTGTCTTCAATTGTCTTCTATTCTGTGGTTTTAAACAAAAAATGTTTGTTTTTTTTCAGGTAGTGGAACTGATCGACAAGGAGGACATCGACATCTCCACCTCACAGGTGGCCGACATCATGGTGATGCTTCAGAAAGAGGAGAAGCTGATGGGGAAGGAAAAGGCCAAAGAGAAGGCAGAGAAGGAACAGGCAGCCACACTCAAAAGTTAACTCATTTTGCTTCAGAGACACGAGTGTTTGTAAAAAATGAGCACTCTCCATTGTGACTGGTATCTGGTCATAGAGGACTCTGGACACCAGGTTGATCTGGAGAGGTCGAGAACCGCAAGGTAACAGCTGCCTTCTTCTGAAAATGTCATTCTGCTACAAATTGAGCTCCTAAAAATAAAAAATAAGAAATCTTCAGAGAAGGCTTGTTGCCTTTTAAAATGTACAAATTCAACAAGAAACTAAATTTCTGTCATGTTAAAAAATTAAGTAAGATGTGTGGTAGTTTTACTTCAGTATTTATCAGTGCAGGGAGCACAGTGACATGGAATTGAAAGCTAATCGGAAAAATGGTTTGGGAAATGTGTTATCAGACGTGTTATTTAAAGTTGTAGGTGAACCGTCTTGCCTTTCAGTTCGTTCATGTCATCATCTCGGAGAAATGAGCGATCATTTCCGAACTTTGCACAGTCAACATTGTCATTTCTGTCATTCCGCTCACTTTATTTCCTCTTATATTTTATTTATCCACCTCATACCTGTTTGTAAAGTTTTTTTAAGTTGTACTTGGGCAGGTAGCTTATCGCTGGCTATAACGGTGGCTGCAACCAAAGATGTTATTGGTATTGGAAACAACACAAAAATACTCAAAACATGTTGAAATTACAGGTTAAAAACAATCCATTTTAAAAAGGGGCTTCTAGCGATTATATGCTAAAAACTATTTAGGTTTTTCTTAGATAGGACATCAAACTTTTTCCATGAAAACCAAAACTATAGTACTGCAATTTCTTTACATTTTGCACTCACAAATGGGGAAAAAGTACATTTAGTGCAGCTCTTCATAGATCTTCACTCGTAGCTCTTTATTTAATGCCAAAGTTGCACTGAGATGCATTAATAGCACATTCGAGGTACTCCTAAAGTCATCAGACAAAACAGCAAAGATGGATTTAAACTGTGTAGGATCAGTGTAGGGACAGAAGCCACCAATTAAATGCGTCTGATGCTGCTGTGACAAGTCAGTTGGGCTGTCCCCGAATGGTCCTTCGTTGGGTTCGTGTTCGCCCTTCAGTTTGGATATTGAGATGTTGTTGTTGTTGTAGCGTTTTAGCAGCTATGATGTTTTGCTTGTTCGCTCTCTCAGAGCAGCCTTCGTTATCCGTCGCTAAGGCTTTAAATGTTCCTTGTTGATTTCTACCGAAGCACGCAAACCCAACAAACGATACTGGGGACGGCAAAGTTTAGGAAAGTAAGAGATTCATTTTGCAGTAATTAGTCTGGAAATCGTCCGCTCAGGCGATAGATGAGTTCATGAGTTGTGTCGTAGTTGTCATCGTTTAAATGCAAAGTGGCCTTCTTATCACACAAATTTTATGGTTCTTATAACACTGCATATTTATTTCTGAGGATTTTTAAGAATTTAACGGAGTTGTGACGTTTTCGATTTGCATAATAATTAAATTCTGAACAAATTTGGATGAATTTAAAATTTTAGTCCTGTCTTTTTTTCCTTTTTTGTTCTTTGCACTGTAGCCATGAATGTACGTAGTATGTAAACAAGATTCCTCAGGGCTGTGTGATGATTTTAGATGATTAAATATGTCCTGCTACCTATCCACATATCCCATTCTGTGTTCACACTGCATCAGCTTTTCAATGAAATTTTAAACAATGCTAACTGCACATTTCGATCAGGGGTGCAGTTAATTATTATTTTGCTTATTGGTGCTTCCTAAAAACTTAAAATAGAGTGAGGAAAATGCCCCCTAGAAGACTCCAACCTCATGTTTCCAGTTCGCTAATCCCTCTAATAAATGAATGGAAAACAAATATGTATAATAATGACATTTGATTCCCTAACCATTAATGGTGCTGACAGTATTTGATAAATATTTTTTTTCTGTCTAATTATCATTATTATGCAGCATTTTGAAGACACGTTGACATTTCTGACATCTAAATGATGTGAAATGTAATCTTAATGAACTGATTCATGGGGGAAAAGGGATCAAATAGAAGAATTTCAGACAGATGTATCTAATAACCTCAGATAAAAACTCTTGGTAGTGATGAAATCCAAAAATCTGATTGCTTCTTTGACCGCTGGTGAATTTCTCACATAACTGGCTTCCTGTCCAGCCACACGCGGGTGCCGCGTGAACCCACCGTAACGCCTCCAGCCGCCTCTGTCTGATGAGCTGACCTAGTTTACGGTCTTTGCCGCCGCTCTGGTGTTCCTCCTGCATAATCAGAGAAGAACTCGGGTGTAAACGAGGGTGACGGAGTGGTACTTAAGATAATGCTGAGTGGACAACGCTTCATTTAATCCATTCCCAGAATCCGCCGTCCTACACGTGGAAGTTTAAGAGCTTGTTCATCTTCCATCGGGCATCGTCCCAGCTCGCATCCAGTGCTGCCTGGCGGAGCAAAGGCTCTGCTTCGCCTGGGACCAGTCAGACTGATGGGTGCGGGGTAAACACTCGTCCCATACATGGGCCAAAGCCAGCTCCACTAGAGGGTTGTGTTTAGGTTAGAGACGCTCCGGCGGGACATGGCACGCCGTGCGGTGCATAAATCCGCAGCCAGTGTAAACACTTTAAAAGAACGTTGTGACAACGTCTCGTTTACACTCGGCAGGAGAGCGTGGTGTTTGTGTCACCCCTCCCGCCTGACAAGGGTGAACTCTGAGGAGCACTTTGTATATCAGCACGACTGGCCCTGTTTGGGACAGAGAAGGGGAAAGAGACTAATACCAGAGTGTAAGACTGATGGAGATCAATACACAGGGTTCCTGTGCAGGTCCAGAAAGGGTTGAAATCGACAGGGACCTTTAATGCGTTGCAGTCATTGCTGAAATGCAGATTGATGTCAGTAATGTGCAGTTGCACAGAGCGCTCCTGAGAGCTTATTTTTTACCTTTAACATGATTTTTGCCATGTTTTACTAAATGCACGGAGCTTCAGTTTAGCCAAAGACACCCGACTAGTCAACAAGCAGATAATCAGCCACTTTTCCCTTTCTTTTGATGTGCAAACAGCTAAAAACAAACTGGTTCCACCTTCACCAGTGGGAAGATTTGATCATATTCTTTATACTCAATTGGAGCAAACTGGATATCTACCAGTCTAGCCAACTCTAAAATTCCAAGATGATGGAAAAGGGTGAAAAAATACATCTCAAAACCTACATATTACCACAAAATGATTGCAATATATGAAAACTGGTCAAAACTTCAAATAAATTCAAGAAAACTCAAACTTCCCTCAAACTAACACTTCCCCAAATGATTGTATGTCCTTGTCTGTGGCTGCTGTGCTGTTTAAACTGCAGTCTTTGAGAAAGAAGGAGGTGTAGAGATACAGTTGGCAGCGAAAGCAGTTTGACTCGAGGCTTGTGTCAGCAAATTTTCATTGCCAACCAGGCCGAGGCTCATTTCTTACCTTTTATTCCTTCATTTAGTTCCCTCATGATATTTTAGAAGAAAGTGACTCAGGAGAAATAAAAAGGTGAGCCGATTTTTAGCACACTGTCACTAACGTTGACTGTTCTCTGCACAGTATTGCCACAGTGTAAATGCACTATTCGTTTTTTTTTAAGCAGTTGGTATGTGTTGACTGGCCGTCTCTGTGTGAATGTCTACAATACAAACCGTCCTCTCAGACTCCTGCTCAGTTGTGGGTGTTGGGTTTAGAAGAACAAACGCTTAAAGGATAATTTTTTTCTTTTCTCCCATTTTGAGGTGGAACAAGTGGCTTCAGCTTGTTAGCAGTATGCTGTAAATCTTTAATTTAAAGTCATCCGAGCTGATGAACTGGGAAGCCGACCTTAAACCTTAATGACTGAACGCTTGCTCTTTAGCCTAAGCTGATTCCACCAGTTTAGTTTTTCTTGTCAATTTCTGACAAAAATCTACATATTTTGTGCTATCAGGTAGAGTAGCTAAAAAGCATTGTGGACTTGGCTTCTTTTGATGATATAATCGTATTACTCTTCCTGTTTGGGGTTTGATGAGCTTGTAGTAACACCTCCCCCCACTTCTTTTTTTGCACCAGTCTTTTTTTTAATTATTAGCGATATGCTGCTTTTTGTAAATTATAATCGAGTTTTCTCTTGTGCTGGATGTAAGAGTACAGTCTGTGTAAAGAGGGAAAGGGCAGCTGAAATGGGTAAAGCAGTGGGGATGTGCTCTGTCTGTATTTTCGGTTAAAAAGTAGAAAACGTGTTTCACTATATTTTAAATCATAGTGCAGCCAGACCCATTAACCCGGTAAAGACTGAACCTTGAAGTAGTTGCCAGAAACTTCTGGTATAAGGGTTAGGGTTGTAATAAAGCTAAACTCGCATATGAGTTTTAATTTGTATCAATCATGAATTTATTTAAGTTTTTTGGGTGGAAAAAAATCGCACTGATGATGTCGAGGGTTAAAAATTGTTCTAAAGCTGTGTTCAAGAAGAAGGCGGAGTGCCTCCCCTTTTAAGATCAAACTTTATTGATAATTTATTGATATTGATATTGCTTTGGGATCGTTTGTGTCCGAAACGGCAATCTTTCAGCACAGACTCTAATTGAGGATGCCAAGGCAAATTCACAGCTTTGTCGCCTCCAAAATGCACTTTGGCTTCTTTCTGAACACACAGACACACAAAAAAACCAAGTCCAAAATTCATCTTCGATGTGTTTTAAAGCATCAGAAAGGCCACAATCTGCTTACACGATATTAAACCTCAGAGAGGGGAAAAAAACAAAACCCAAAGAACTTTATGAAATCTAGTTGTAAAAAAGAAAACCAAATAAAAAAGACAGAAATCAGAGACGTTGCAGTAAAATTGCAGTGTAAAATCTTACCCGGTGACACGGTGTTTTTGATATGTTAAAGATAATCCACGTATAGCCTGCTGCAGTTTGATTCAATAAATAAATAACAGAAATGTTTTCAAGCAAAGTTTCCTTTTTTTCACGACTGGGTATTTGATTTTAGTTGAATTTCAAATGTATGACAACACTTTGTAACTGAGATCTTGTGTTTATGTAAAGAATGAATCACAAGTTTTGAATAAATTATGATTTCTCATTTTTGTTTGATTTCTTTATTGTTTCGTTTTACATCTCATTATCTTTTCTAAGTCATCCACACCAACATGTTAGCCATTGTGTGTCATCTGTAAAGCTCGGTGAAGCCTTTTTTTGTTATTTCTCACCCCAAACCATCATGTTATATACATTTATTTTAAAGGGATTTTAGACTGAGCCACATGTTCTCATGTGAAATCTTATTTTTACTTGCAAGATCTGAAATATAACCTTGATTTCTGTATCATTTAATGCTAAGCTATGCACTTATACTGTTAGCTTTTATCTTTGCTGTCAGCCCCATTTTATTCAGAGCGTGATGGTGAAATCCCAACACTGCAACCCGAGCTACATTATCATAACGAGCCAGTTAAAGAAAATATGTCCAGTGAGTTACGTCAGAGGTCGCACATGTCCGTCCTGTGACCGTGGCTTATGCAGTATGGCCTACAGAGAAACACAAATCTGGACATTGTGTGTATTTTTGTACAGACTTTCTGGGAGTGGGTTGCTCTCTATCTTGTGGATGCTTTCAGCATTGGTTTCATTCCCCAGGCTGTGATCTCTGATATTATAAATGACTAAAGCCCAGGGCAAATGTGTGGTAATTTGCTGTGAATTTCCCATTACAATCTGCAAGCCGAAGTGTTAGGGAAACACCCTGGATTTGGTGTCACCTCTGTGGTGACAGGCTGTTTAGTGCTGAGACACTTCCTGACCTCGCTGTGAGCTCGTCCAGGCGCTGTGACAGATTTCAGATTGGCTTTATTTAACTGTGCACTTCAGAGAAAGGTTTGAAAAGCGGGATGAGCGGTATCCTATGAGAGGGCAACAGGATAATTGTGGCAGGGAAGAAGGGAGGCACTTGACACACATAGAGTCAGTACAGTTCACCATGTTCCACAGGAGCAATAAGGCCGTTCTAATCCCCTACCTTATTAAAGCTTTCTTGTTTGCATTCAATTTAGAAAAGAAGAAAACCTACTTTAAGTACTTGAGTGCAGCTTAATTCACGGTGAGACTTTATAGATAGCAGCTGATGTAACAGCGCTACAACTGTTACTTTACAGACTGGCAGCTCTATCGACGGTTTATAAGCATAAATTGTATTAAAATACTATAAATCTCTAAGTATAAAAACTCTAATGCTGCTGTATTTAACATTTTAACAAACTTTTAACAAAATCAGGTCTACGGCAAAAATGCTTTTAAAAATAAATCTAGTCAGACTTTATAATAATACCGGAGAATGAAACACATTTCGACTTTTACATTTAGGTATCGTGATCAGATGGCCACTTTAAATAGTCACCCTATTTTGGTGAAAGGCTTAAATGAAATAAGAAAAGTAACATTTCAAATCTTATATCAACTCTCTTTGACCTTGGATTTGACCTTCCTAATAGCAGGGACATGTTGAAATACTGCGACAATGAGATGCCGACTCTAGTAACAAAACGCATAGAACAGCTTGCTGTTTATCTTTTTTTCTCAACCTTTTTAGCTGTTTTCAAAAATAACGGTACATTACAGTAGAAAATGTGTTTCTGATGGCGCGGTGTGACAAAAGTCCGTCCATCTCATCTAACACCACACTGTGTAGTCTAGGCTCCTTGTTTGACAGAAACATTTTCTATTTCATGCAGGGGGAGAGGATTTCTAGGCCGAACATGACTCCTCTAATTTGCTGCCCGGTTGCGATCCGAGTTGTGTCACAGACAAAATACGAGACAGTGCTCCACTTTAAATTAGTCGCAGAAAAATCCTCCAGCTGTGATGAAGAAGCTTTCAGGCACAGTCCAACAGTGACACGTATTTTTTCGTGTCACTGTTTTGTTCAAAAGAATTTTGCAATAGCATGTGTCTGAATATTTGATGTAAAACTGGGAATACTCGGGGCCCTATGCATCCAGTCCGGCTGCTTTATTCACATTCACATTGTTCCTCGGTGTATGACATGCTTTCGTGCAAGCTTTAAAATGCTGAAAATGAAACCCAGTCATGTGAAATGTGTGTGGCCCAATGTAAACACCTGCTAACGGAGCACTAAAACCAGAAGAGCTGAACTTGCTGAAAGCAACAGACACCCTGTAACAGTCAAGTTAAATGTTTTCCCTCTTTGTTCCTGCGCTCCGCTTCCATCCTTCATCACATCCCCGCGGAGAACAAAAGATATTTACACCTCAGTCGGTTCAGCAGGTAGGTGTCAGGAGTTTGTCTGGGCTGCCTGTCACGAAAAGGGGAAGCGCATCTCTAAACCAGCTCACGGCGACGGCGTTTCGGGCCTGCAGCCAGTAGCTGAAGAAATCGCATTGATCTCGGGAAGCGCGAGGTGTCTGCTTCAGGGCGTTTTTGTTTATGGAGGAACAATATTCTAATGAGGAGGTGTTGATTACAGAGGCGCCTGGGAGGTTTTGAGAGGCTTCAGCAACGCAAAGATGATGATGCTGACAGTTCTGTGCATGCAGTTTGTAATCGGGTTCATGGAGACAAAGACAAGACTGAATGCTACCGTGCAATGCTGAAACCGCCTGTTGCCCTCGGGATTGTTGAGCGTTGGCTGTAACACAGTACGGCCTTTTTTAATTTCAGTGGGAATGAGATCCAATGTGAGGGTTGTAAAATGAACAAGTTTGGAAAATGCATCTTTGGAATTCAGGGTGAAAGGCTAATGAGTATAAGCTACCTATTTCTGGGTCACTCTAGATTGCTGGGAGTGAATATCAGAGCTGTACAATGTTTGTATATGCTTTGCAAATAGACTATTTAGTTTTTATTTCATGTATAGAGTTAAATAATGTATATATAGATATATATAAGTTATTAATCCCAGAACGCTTGATTTTATCCCCCTCACAAACATTACTTCCAGGATGTTATTTAAGATGATCCACCTTTCCATCTGTTAGAGGGATTTGGGTGGTTGCCAGTTTGGTACCTGCTGCCGAAGGCTGCAAAATTAAACGCAGAAGCAGATCTCAAATGCTACGATCAGCTGTATGAAAATAACAGACTTGAGAGTTTCCATGAAGTGTGCACTTAAAACAGTTGATGGCTCATTTTGAGGTCTTAACTGCAGTATGAGCTGTGTTCTTTAACACGTGGTTTAAATGTAAATATGTCACGTGGCAGTAGCTGATCCCTGACTGTCGTACCTGAGCGCGGTTTGTAAACGCAGCTTTGTGAGGAATCCTCCTGTTGTGTTGGATCTGCTGCTGAAAAACTGTCATCCTGTATATTTCACGCTCTCCTCACAGCTCCCGCAGCGAGCTGTGAGATTTTCTCAAATATGTGATCTGACTGGGCCAGTCTGACTCTGGGGAGGGAAAAAAACATTCAGCCGGGAATGTGTGGCACGCTTCGGCCCTTCATGTACTCTTAAAACAAGAGAAAGAGGAAGTGACTTGTTTATGACACGCAGATGATGTCTTTTCGTCTCTTCACAGGTGCTTCATGCTGCTGTACTGTAACATTTTTATTTATTTCTTTTTAAGCTTTGGGTCTCCCACAGCAGAGGCTTAGTTCATTAATGACCGTGTCTAAAAATCAGTGCCTGTTTACATATGTATCTCCTGGAAAACTGCAGTTATTAAAACAATCAAACAATCTCCTTACAGTATAATGACTCTGACGTTTTGGATTGAAGTACATTGCCTGTTTATGCAACTTACTTCAACTGTAGGATTTACGCCCACCTGGTGAAATAAAGTAAGATGTATCTCTATTTTTAGCTCAGTGTTTGGTCTCCACCACCTCCTTAGGGGGGAAAAAGTGTCTTTACCAGCTGTTTCTATACATTTCCAGTTAGTCTCAAAGCAGTTATAAATCACTGTTTTATAAAGCGACAGCTTTAAACTTTGATTTTTTTAGTTTGGGCACAGAAAGAACTGGAGAGACTGCAGTTTGTGCTAAGTGTAGATGATAGCAAAGATTTTGAAAGCTCATCTTTGGAGTTCGCCTTCAGTCAGCTATTATTTGACCGACTGTAGATTTTTTTTTCTTTTCTTTTAACCTCATGTTGCTTTGAAAACACTCAAAGTTAACATGTCAAGAAACTGCAGACAAAAAAACAACACCTCACAAACCACAGTGGTGCTAAATGTTAATGTAACACCTGGCAGGTGAGGTCTATGAAAACTTCCTGTTATGTCACACACTAAGAAAATCTGCTGTTACATGGTTACCTTTTAGTTCACAAATATGAACATAAAGATGCAAAGAAAAAAAAGTACAAACCCTGATATACTCAGTTACTCTGATGACCTCTGAATTGCTTTTGTATCATTTTCAGAGTTCTGCATTATGCTTCAGCAAATTATTTGCTTTGGGTTTCATCATTTTCCTGTGGTTGTAGTTCAAAGCCATTCATTTAAAGATTCATGGTCACTGCTGTTATTCCATCAGTCACGACAGCTGAATGTTCAGTCTCTGTACAGAGGCTCCTGAACCGCTTTCGAAAGCTGGGAGAGGACATAAAGAGAAACAAGAACTCCCGCAGCTGCAAACAACCTGAAAGAAACGCTCACGTCACATTTTACACTGAGATGCTCATTTGTTGTGGAAGAAGTCGAAATACGCCGCAGTCAAAACATGAATGTTTATGGAATGAGAAACTGATCCCTGTTTAGGCTGAAAACTGTTTACTGCTGATAGCGAAACCGCACCGCTGCTTTGTAGTCTGACGTACTGCAAACTGCTCCTAAACGAAGCAGAGCTGACACATCTGCATTGTTCTGAAGGTGCTGTGATCACTTTGCTTGAAACTCACTGCAATAAATCTCTCATCACGTCTTCTGTCTGTGGTTCTGTCTTCTGTCTTACTGGATACAAACCATACTGATCAGAGCTCGTGACGTACAACTATTTCATGTTTAAAATATTTATTTAGTCTTTTAATTGTATGCAAATCAAATCACCATTTTAAAGTTTTATTCATTTTTTTTTTATTAATTAAAATCATGGACTTGATACCAGAAGAAAAAAACGCTTTTGTGCTAAATAGGTTTGGGGTGTCTTGCTCATTTCACAGGTTTTGCCACTCAGGTCTTTTGCAGTCTGGCCACCAGATGGCAGGGCGTGACAGTGTTTTGGTGGCCTGGATGAATAAATACCCCCACTGGAAACCCGTGACTGCTTGTGTTTTTGTGAGTCCTAAATGAGCAGAGTTGTGACTGAGAGCAAATAATTAAATAACGTAGGGTTAGGTGGGAGGGAAATCATTGTTGCCATGTAAGCTGCTGATCCGTTAAAAGAGCCAATGAGTCGACTTTTAAAGACTGTGATTGTGCAGCCTTTGTGGTTTCATTGCATTTTATTACAGGAAAAAAAAACTATAAAAGTGTTTGTTACTAATGTCCTTAGTAGCACAGCGATTAGGCAAAATAGAAAATGGGTGTTGAAAGTGTTGAAACTGAAATGTTGTTTTCTGAAGATGGTTTTAGATCACCTGAGAGACTGCTTGCCCTTCGTTGTTGTTGTTTTTAAGATGATTGTTATCCAGCAAAATTTTAAAGCCTTTTGTTCAACTAACATTTGTTTTTGTCATCGTTTTCTTATGAATTGCTCAAAGAAAAAGTAGTTGCATACATTCATGTCTATCAGAATTCATATTTAGTAGATTTAGATACAGATTTCTTTAATGACCAAACTACACTCAGTAGACACTTTTATAGTTACATCTACAGACACGGTCAAGATGACCTGCTAAAGTTAAAAGAGCATCAGATTTGCAAAGAAAGGTGATTTTAGTGTGGTTGTTGGTGCCAGATGGCCTGGGCTCAGTAAGTCAGACACTGGTGAAACTTACTGGGATTTCCCCACACCATCCGTGGAGTTCTGGAAATCAGGCAGATAGGCAGTTCTCTGGGTGAATGGGAGCAGCGAGTCAAATAACCACTTGTCATACAGACAGGGATAGCTTAGTAGGTAGCGTGGTCGCCCCATGATCGGTTCGAATCCACTGAACGGCTACCCTGAGGTACCCCTGAGCAAGGTACCGTCCCTACACACTGCTCCCGGGCGCCTTATTAGTGGCTGCCCACTGCTTTACTGAGTGAATGGATGAAATGCAGACAGAGTAATTTCCCCACAGGAATCAATAAAGTATGCATTGATGATTATTATTAAACCAGGGTATGCAGAAGAGTGTCTGTGATGATACAGTGTATCAGACATTTAAGCAGATTTGCTATAGCAGCACAAAATTGCACAATAGAAGACTGGAAAGATGTTCACTGGCCTGATGAGTCTCGATTTCTGCAGCAACATTCAGACGGTAGGATCAGAATTTGGCATAAACAACATGTAAGCATAGATCCATCGTGGTAAAAATACTCAGGCTGCTGCTGCTGGCAGTGCGATGGTGTGTGGGGCATTTACTTTGAGCATTTCGGGTTCCTTGCAACTAGCTGAACATTGTTCGAAAAGCACATCCTCATGTTATGTCACAAAGCTGAAATAATCTCAAGCTGGTTTCTGGGTTCACTGGACTCAAATGGCCTCCACAGCCACCAACGTCGGCTAAGTTTGAAATGGCGACTCAAGTGAGGACAGTACCGTGGTTCGTATACCTTAGTCCCACCCAGCACTTTATGACCCAACATCAGTCCTGGACCTCACAGCTTTTTTGTGCCTGAAAGGGACAAAATCTCTGCAGCTATAATCTGGAAAAAAGTTCGAACCGACTGGAGTAAAGACTGATATGGCAGCAAATTAATGCCATGGTTTTCAGATGAAATGTTGAAACAGTTGCATGTGGGTGTAATTTAATGGTGTCCACCTACTTTTTAAAAATATACTGTACATGATTAGGTAGTCCTGTAAAAGCAGAAGGTTTTGTTGTTGCCAGCTCTCTAGAAATAATTACAGTACCCAAGTAAATTTGAGGTATATGTTAATTTTACAGCTCTGGGCTGCTCTGTTGAATGGCTCAGTTAAGTTTTATGTGTGTGTTTGAGGGCACGCTGCACTGAGCTCAGAAGGAGAGCTAGAGAGTCTCCAGGCCTGTCTCCCCTCCAGACCAAACACACATCCATCTCCAGTGACCTCTGCGATCTGGCATCGAGTTAACCTTCACTCTGGCGTCCATAAACCGCCTGGCTCATCACAGAAGGCCACCCAGCGTCTGTGGTCACTCACAGGAATCAGTATTAGTGGGAGATGATGAACACGTCTAAGCAACAAACCTCGCAGTCAGAGAACGTACATACAGACTTTTCTTTTTAATATGCAACAAAAAGTCTCACAGCAGTGCTGCTCCTGTTCTCTGCCTGAGCTACATGGACAGAAGTGAGTTTTATTAAAGTTTTGTGCTGCATTCAGACTGGGAAACCACCATGACTGTTTCAAGTTGCAAATCAGTTCTGTTATGTTTTTAAGACTTGCATCAATTTCCTATTTTCTAATGTTAGTTAATGCTTAAATTACATCATCAAATTAGAGAAGATGTGACAGCTAACTTAACAGTTGAACTTTTCCTGTTGATTAAGTGTTGTATCCTTTACTTAAAAAAATAGTAAGAAGCGGAGGCAGCTGTAACCAAGGTGATAACAGCCATCCATCAATGCTTTGTCCTTAGACTGCCAGGGGGGCTAGACCCAAACTCAGCTTACATCCTGGACTGTTTGATGGTTCACATCAGGACTACCTCAAAGAAATTCATAAACACGCATTCTGACACTCATAAGATATTTTACATGACATTGAAACG
Source organism: Maylandia zebra (assembly GCF_041146795.1). Lineage (NCBI taxonomy): Eukaryota > Metazoa > Chordata > Actinopteri > Cichliformes > Cichlidae > Maylandia > Maylandia zebra. Next base: position 7,040,076 of record NC_135185.1, read on the forward strand.
TAATAGCCTATCAAAATATCATTAATATTGCACATTTTAGACAATCTATGACATGTATGTTCAGAAATATCAACTGTGTAATGTTCAACTCTTTTGCCATATTAACCAACTTTAGATGAGTTCAGCGGTTTCTCTGAGGTTAAGGTATGTGGGATTGCCATGTGTTTCCCTGCAACTGCTCCAGTTGTCTGAAATTCTCACAAAATGCTAATATTTCCTTCCAAAGTTAGTTGGGACCATAAAAAGAAAACAACTGTTAATTGTGTATGCTTAATGCTTGGTCTGCTCAGTGTGTAAATAGGAAACTGTTTGCCAACTTAATACATTTTTAAATTTAAATTTAAATTTCGTCGTGTGTAGCATACCATGTCGCGTCACTGGCTAATGCTACTATGATGCACCGTTTACGAAAAAAAAAAAAAGAAACATTCATCCACTTCTCCTTTTCAAGGTGGCAGGGGGCACTGGAGCCTATCCGAGCGCCCCCTGGGCGAGAAGCAGGGTCCACCCTGGACAGGTCGCCAGTCCGTCGCAGGGCTAACACATATACAGAGACAACCAATCCAGTCACATTTACTCCCGCATTCACATGGGTGTTTAGTGTTTCCAATAAACCTGTCCCCACTAACTACATGGACAGAAGTGAGTTTTATTAAAGTTTTGTGCTGCATTCAGACTGGGAAACCACCACGACTGTTTCAAGTTGCAAATCAGTTCTGTTATGTTTTTAAGACTTGCATCAATTTCCAATTTGCTAATGTTAGTTAATGTTTAAATTACATCATCAAATTAGAGAAGATGTGACAGCTAACTTAACAGTTGAACTTTTCCTGTTGATTAAGAATCCATGCAAACATGCATGTTATAATACATGCAAACTCCACAAGCTTCCACCTGATGGTGGAATTGAACTCAGGACCTTCTTGCTGTGCCGACCACCGTGCCAACCAAGGACATGAAGCGAATACACAGAAATACAGGTCCAGTTCAATCAGTCAAGATAGCAGAGGTGAGACAAACAGACAGCTATTAGTACACCTAAATCAATTACAGAATGACATTTGGCAACTGCAAGTTATGAGTGAAATAACTGTTGGCAACACAAAGCAGGCGGGACACAAGATTCCCAGGTGAGCGACTGAAGCAACAACCAATGACAATGCAGGATACTGCCGCTTGATATATTACCTGGTAGTAAATATGTTACCTAGACAACCATAAATTGAATATCCAGCCTGCAGCATCAAAGTGATGCGCAACAACCAAAGCTTCAGCAAAATTCAAACATGAATCCAAATATTTATTATGAAGGGGGAAACTAGCTTTAAAGACCAAAACAATCTGTAAGCATGTTCATATTGGAGTCATCTATGGGAATGTTGGGGGTAGGCTCAAGTGGCCGCTGGAGGAGCAATCTATGTATTTTAATCCCAGTCAACAATAGATTTCACCACAATCTTCACCACATTTACTGCCGTGAACGCAAATCCTCTCAACGAAACACTCTGAACCTCCGGAGTAAAAAGGGGCCACAGACTTTGATTTAAATGCAGATGACGTTTTCAGGTGACTGGAGGCCAAGTTCACAGTTTATTGCAGAGAGATGGAGGGAGGGGGGGACCAGCATTGTCTGGCAGGTGGTAAGGCTGCTGCAGGTTTGCAGCGTTAGCTTGTCTGGAAGGGAACCGTGCAAGGAGCAGCAATGAAACGATTTTCAAACAGGGGTTTCCTGGCTGCTGTGCAGCCGGCCGTTCCTCAGAGACTCATTAAGACTTCCAGTGGGTCTCGGTGTCTGGTGGCATCATTGGGTGGAATAGACGAACCACCAGAGAAACAAAGCAAACCCTCCACTACTGCTCCACCCGGCTGCTGCTCCTTTATTGTTTTTCTACTTTTGTGATCAGCTGCTTTGGGACTAAGAATAAAAATGTGTTATTCAAAGTGAGGTATGTATGAGTGTGTGCTACTGATGGCAAACACCAGTGAGATGTGAGGTTTATTACTTAAAAAAGTTTGAAAGGTAGATAAGTTTGGAAAAACTTTTAGAAGATTGTAAAGACGTTCAATTAAAAGATTATTATTATTTTATCATGACCTCTTATGTTAGTAATGTAAGTATATTTAACAAGGCTCAATTTCCAGCCAGACTGAGTGATATTTGAGCTCTACTACAAAGACCCGATTATGTGCAATGACAATATTTGTGCGAAGAATTCAGGATTTTTGCTTTTTCAAATATCTGTTCTTGTTGGCTAAAGAAGGGATCACGTTCTGCAACTGAAAGAAAATTAGGGACTGAAATAAATGATTTTTTTTGCCACTTTGAACATTTCTGGCAGCAGAACAAGCTGAAAACACAGCACTCATATGAGAACATTTTAAGCCGGTAAGCTTGCCAGCCAGCAGCGATGCTGTTTGCACACATACAGCAAGTCTGGTACAAATGAGCAAAACCATTTATTTAAAGTAACGTTTCTGACTCGAGCTCGATCCAGTGTTAGGTCAGGTTTTGTTCTCCACCATCATCTCACAAAAATGTGTCTTTCTGCTTACTGATGCTGAGCATGCAGCGCTTTTCAGATGTTTCTGCTGATTCACCTTCTTCTGCCTGATTTGTCACGAAACTAGTCTAAGAGTCAGACAGTGAACCTGATGCGGCTTCTGAAACTGTGTGACATCAGTCACAACAGTCCTGAACTGGAGACAAAAGCCAAATGAATAAGTTAACCTTTTCAAGAAATGACTTCTTCGCCCTTACTGTTGTTGCATGATGGGGTCAAATCTTCTCCATGGTGTCAAAAATGGTATCGAGTGTTGATTAGATTCCTGGGTATCGGTGTTGAGTTTGAAATTCTAGCATTGTGATGACCCTAGAATGGACTGAAACTGCTGTCCTGCTGTAGAAAATAAAATGCAGCAACTTTTCACTGTTTTTTCTTGTCAAGGTTTGTTTTTTGGTAAATTTAAAAAAAATGGAGAAAGTGTAAAAGTCCAAATTTTAGCTGGGGACCCCCGTCATTGTCAGGTACTGTGGTACCTGTGGTTGTTGGTTGGTGGAGGAGATGCTGTGTGTATACATATGTCCACATATGCACGTCTGCCTTGTTTAAGGTGTCTCTGCGATAGAGCTGTATTGTTCCCATTTAATCACCATCCTACCTCAAATTGGCAGCTCTCTCAGCAAAAGCTTTTTTGGGGCCGTCATCAGCATTTCATCACCATTACGGCTAATTCACAGCGGCACCCAGAATGAGGCATTTCTCTCACATCCCGAGCAAATCAAAAAGAGAACGTCTGAGTCATCCGGCAGACGATGGTCAGGTGAGAGGTTTCGTATCCTCTCCTGAAACTCTCATAGTTGTTCACATAAGATACACATTCAAAAACTCTTTTATGGACATTTGAAATGAATTAAGTCTAATACGCACAAAGATTATGGAGTATTTTAAACACATTTTCACAAAAGTCTTTTTTTTTTTAGAGAGTTTTTACTTGTTCCTGCTTGCTTACAACTTTCACCCAAGCATAGTGTATATATAGCATGTTTAGTCTCATATTATCTAACATCAAACTTTGCAAAACTTTACTGCACCTTTGAATAGGAGAACATGGCAAACACCTAATTTTGTATGTGTATGTGTTACTGACAAAATTTGGAATAACAGCTAAAAAGTATTTTACACAAGCAAATAATAGTGTTCTGGAGTCCTCTAATTTCATGACCTCAAAGTGTGTTATCATAATTCATCATCTAAAAATGATAACAGTAATCATATAATAAAATATGCTAGAATGAAAAATTGGCACTACCGGGGGTCAGTTAAACTTTTCTTAACCCATAAATGCTCTAATTTCTCTAAATCTCTTAAATGTATTATTAGAATTCCAACTTCTGTAATGACGTTTTAACTCACGCACTCTGGCGAACAGCAGAATTTGATTTATTGACCAAAAATGTGATCATTTGCTGAAAACACTTGCATGTGCAATTCACAAGTCTGAAAGTGGAGAAAGTTCAAGCCTTGGTCTCCGTACATGTGACTCAGTGATCCTCAACAAGAAGAGTGCGTCATTGTCACCCTGCTGAGTTTTGCACATAACTTGGGAGGAATTTGCCAGGACCCAGCCAGGAACAAACTGGAGACACTCTGTGACTTTATGGCGGGAAGCTTTATGATTCAAACTCACTGTTTGAATCAGAGTCTGGTGGTTTTGTGCTCGATTGCAGTGTTTTTTTTAACTTTAGTGGTGAAAGTGTTCTTTTTGGAGATAATGTTCCATCCATCCATCCATTCGCTTCCGCTTGTCCTTTTCAGGGTCGCGGGGGGCGCTGGAGCCTATCCCAGCTGTCATAGGGCGAGAGGCGGGGTACACCCTGGACAGGTCGCCAGTCTGTCGCAGGGCCAACACACAGGGACAGACAACCATTCGCGCTCACATTCATTCGCACATTCACACCTAGTGACAATTTGGATTATCCAATTAACCTATCCCCACAAGCTGCATGTCTTTGGACGGTGGGAGGAAGCCGGAGTACCCGGAGAGAACCCACGCAAACACGGGGAGAACATGCAAACTCCACACAGAAAGACCCCGGCCTGATGTTGGAAAGTGTTTTGGCCTTTCTTTTTTTCCAACAATATCTTTATTGCATTTCAAAATTACATACAGAAATTGGAGTACTTCCTCAGCAAAGGAAACATCCAGGGCAGCTAAATTATTGTATAACAGTCAATCGCCCTCCCTTGCAAATCAGACACTTATAAGATGTTAGAGAGCAACAGTTAAGTGGAAGTACAAACTATATGACCTGTAAATAATAACTTAGTCAAACAAAGGAAAAGGAAAACACAACCCCCCCCCCCCCAAAAAAATAAAAAAAATAAAAAAAAATAATTATATATATATATATATATATATATATATATATAATAAGCTTCTCTATTTCCAAGGGTTGCTCAACATCAACTCGGTTACACTATTGTGCATGGTTCAAAGTTACAAACTCAAATGTACAATTCACACAGCATTAAAGATCAAGTATAAAAGAGATTAATTTAGGAAACTGCAGAGGACCACCAACATTTACACCTGAAACACAAGTCTGGGATATCACCATTATACTTATTAAGCTTTTCTGGAGTCACATACGTCCTCATTAGCCAATTATATTGCAATACTTTGAGACGAGTATTGGTAGTTTGTGTTTGTGCTTCAGCACATGCCTCCTCCCAGTCTTCGGAGTCCTCCTGTAAATCTTCCCTCCAGGCATTAAGTTTTCCTAAAGAAGATTCAGGGGAACCCTCTACTAACATATTATATAATTTGGAGATTATTCCCTTTCCAAAGCAATCTCTTTTCATTTCTGTTTCCAAAGTGGAAAACGGAGGGATTGACAAACACTGATTTTGAGATGATCTAATAAAGTTTCTCATTTGTAGATATTTAAATCGATGTTTGCATGGGATATCATACTTGGAAATCAACTCCTCAAATGACATCAAAATCTCACCCTCTGATCCCACGAGATCCCCTATTGTCTTTAAGCCTTTGTCAGCCCACTTCCTAAAACCAGGGTCTGCTCTGCCTGGAGGGAAAAACTGATTACCCCATATTGGGCTAAAGCGTGCGAAAGAGGTGGGTTCACCCAGGTATTTTTTAACCTGATACCAGATCATAATCATATTTCTGACTATAGGATTTTTTGTCTTTTTTTTTTCAACATTTTGACTTTTGCTGAGTATAGGTACTGGGGAAGGGGAAGAGGTACTGAACTGTTTTCCATATTTGTCCAAGGCGGGGGGGATTTATCTGTAAAATAATACATCATAGTCCTCAATTGGGCTGCCCAATAGTACCAAAGTGGATTGGGACATTTGAGGCCTCCTCTTTCATACGGTAAGTACAAGAGTGATAAACGGAGCCTTGGTCGTCTATCATTCCACAAAAAACGTACAAAAATTGTCTTCAGGTGTGAAAATAAGTTAGCAGGGGGTGACAATGGGATGTTCTGGAACAGGTACAAAAGTTTGGGCATTATGTTTAATTTAAGAACATTAATTCTCGCTATAAGTGACAAGGGCTTCCATCTATCTAGGGATGAGGTGATTGAGTCTACCATAGGGGTGTAGTTAGCTCCAACAATGTCTCTCAAACATGGCACTATCTTAATCCCCAGATAGGTAAAACAGTCTACCATTTTGAATTGGAAAGAATTTCCAGCACCCTCTCTCTCTTCTGAGTTAAGTATCATTAATGAAGATTTTTCTTTGTTCACTTTATATCCTGATATCTGTCCAAATATGTGTAGTAGATCCAACAAGGCTGGGATAGACTCCTTCAGCTTTTCCAAGAAAAGAATAACATCATCTGCAAATAAAGCAATTCTGTATTCCTGTTGGTTTACTGATAGACCAGTTATGCTCTTATGGGACCGCACCGCAATGGCAAACGGTTCGATTGCTAAAATAAACAATAAAAGTGACAAAGGGCACCCTTGCCTACAGCCCCGTTTAATTTCAAACGGTTTAGATATAATTCCATTTGTCAGTATTTCAGCATATGGCTCATTATATAAAAGTCTAATCCACCGACAGAAATTATCCCCACAGCCAAATCTTTTTAATATTTCAAATAAATAGGGCCACTCAACTCTATCAAAGGCCTTTTCGGCATCTAATGATAGTAGAGCAGTGTCCGGTTTTCCCTCCTGACTATGAAGAATATCCAACACTCTTCTCACATTATGAAATCCCTGTCTACCCGCAATAAACCCATTCTGATCACAGGTAATTAGATCAGGTAAAAATCTCTCCAGTCTTCGAGCCAAAATTTTGCAAAGTATCTTTAGATCCACATTAAGAAGACTTATTGGTCTTAGGCTACCACATTTATTGCACGGTTTACCAGGTTTGGGCAATAAAGTTATCAGGGCTCCTCTTAATGAGACCGGAAGGATTCCCTTTTCAAATGAATCCGAAAACATGTCAAAAAGAGGGGACAGCAGTTTAGTTTTAAATTCCCTATAAATTTCTGTCGACAGCCCATCTGGGCCTGGGGCTTTACCTGTTTTCAAATGGTCTATTGCTATAGATATCTCCTCCTTTGTTATAGGTGTATCAAGATCTGCGCTCATTAGTCCTGAAATGCTGGGCAACTGAAGGGTATCTAAGAAGAGATCTTGCTCTTGTCCCATGTGTGTTATGTCTGAGTTATATAATTTTTCAAAAAAACCCTTAAAAGTTTCATTAATTCCTAGAGGGTCAACAATAACCTGTCCATCACTGTTTTCAACTGAGGCAATGTTTTTCTCATTCTGTAATTGACGGAGGCGCCAGGCTAATAATTTCCCGGGCTTTTGATCATAGAATGTCTGTTTAAGACGCAAAAGATGTGAGGCTGCCTTAGAAGCAGAAAGTTCATTATACTGTGTTCTTAGTAACAGAAGCTTTTGATGGACTCTTGGACAAAAACTTTGAAAATATTCTCCCTCAAGCATCTCAATCTCTGCCTCCAACTTTTTTGTTTTCTGATAAGTTTGCTTTGCTCTATAACTTGTGAAGCTAATAATCTGACCCCTTATGTAGGCCTTAAAAGCTTCCCATCTTGAGCAGGGTGATGTTTCATCCCTATTAGTATAAAAAAAATGTTTATTTGGTTATCTATGAAAGATATAAATTCTGAGTCTAGGAGCCACTTTTGTTTAAATCTCCACCTAGGGGGATCTCTCTTCAGTCTCAAATCTTCATATATTAACGAGTTTGGCGAATGGTCAGATATTAAAATATTATCATAGTGACAGTCCTTTATTTTATGACTCAAATTGGCAGAAACTAAAAAGTAATCAATACGCGAGTATGATTTATGTGTATGTGAATAGCAGGAGTATTTTAAGACCTTAGGGTTCATATCCCTCCAAATATCCCTCAGATCAAGTTCTTTCATAAAATGTTGAATAGTTTGCCTACTTTTAGGATGAGAGAGATCAATACCTGAGCTCCTATCCAATTCTGGGTTCAACGTACAATTAAAATCCCCTGCTATAATAAGGCTACCAGACAGACATGATACTGTAAGAAAAAGATTATGAAAAAACTTTGGGTCGTCAATGTTTGGAGCATAGATATTTATCAGGATTATTTTTTCCGTAATAAGTGTGCCCTGTAAAATAACATATCTCCCAGCCTTGTCTTTAATAACCCTTGTCACCTGAAATGGTATAGATTTGTGGATCAAGATCATAACACCTCTTGCCTGAGAAGTGAAGGGCGCAGAATTAGAGCTGGGCGATATGGACCAAAATTCATATCTCGATATTTTTTAGCTGGATGGCGATATAAGATATATATCTCGATATTTTTTTAATCCCATAAAGTAAGAACAAAAAGAGAGTTCTTGGTCAAAGGTACTTGTCCCAGATGTCACACATGTAACTTTTATTAAGATACAACTGTAGATGTACACGAAAAAATTGTCAAAAATAAATTGTCAGCATTTATTAAATAATAATGCTCCATTTTTTTTCTTTTCATACATAACAAAAAGCTAAAAATTGTAAACTAAATGTAAAATGTAAACTAAAAAGATGCAGATCTAAAATAACAAAGGCATCTTGCTCTTTAAAAAGTGCTTACACTGAATTAAAGTTTTCTAAAGTGCTTCTTTGTGTGTATTGCTGAACAATCATCTGGTACTTTGTGCAAAAAACCAAACATGTAAACAGATTGAATGAAATTAACAAAATTACATTCTTTGGTCAGTGGGTCTTTGTGCAAATCTCCAATGACAATAACAATATAGAAAGAACACAAACAAGCAAGGCCAACAACTGTACAGCTTACAGATTTTGTGCCAGGAAAACTAATCTGTCAACATTATCAGGCTTCAACGATGCCCTGTGGCAGGTTACAATGTTTCCACTGCAACTAAAAATCCTTTCAGAAGGGGAGCTGGTAGCTGGCGCACAAAGATATTTCTTGGCCAGGAGGCTCAGTGCTGGAAAGGCAACTTCATGTTCCTTCCACCATTTGAGAGGGTCAGCATCACTCTCTACACAAACTGACAACAGGTAGCTAGAAAATTCATTTTCGATTGCTTCCCTTTTTGTGAAACCAGTGTTGGTGGCTGTGCTGTGCTGGAAGAAGCTTGCCAGTGATCTCTTTTTTTTTAGCTGTGTGTCCTACTGCTGCTTCTTCTTGGTCTGCAGACTCAGGCACGGCTGGATCAGTCAGCTCAGACAAACACGTACCCTGATAGCTGAGCAGAGACTCTGCCTCCAAGATGAGTTTATGTTTTAGTGCATTAATCTTCTCACTAGGGATGTATTTCGCCCTGAACCGTGGATCCACAAAAGAAGCCATGTCCAACAGGTCACTGGTGGATGGATCTGCATATTTATTGTTGAGGCAATCCACAATGCGGGTCTTGATGGATTTACACAGCTCACTATCCTCCTCTCCAGGTGCCAGGAGACTAGTGTTAAACAGGTGTAGCACAGGTCTGACATAGGACAGGGTCACATACTTCTCTCCTGAAAGTGCATCAGTGAAGTCCTGACAGGGTTTGAGAGCTTTCTGAACTGCTTCCAGGACCTCTATGTCCTGCCAAGTAGGGACTAGAGGTCTGGTTTTCATGTCGACAGAGAGGACTTTAGAAAGTGCTCTTTCCTGCTCCAGAACTCTCTCTATCATGAGAAGCCTTGATCCCCAGCGAGTTGTTGCCTCTGTGAGTAGCTGGTGACTTGGAAGACCCAGCTGTATTTGCACTTCAGCCAGCTCTCTTCTCTTCCTCCAGCTGTAGGAGAAGCTGCTGACGACTTTCTTACACAGAGAAATAGCCCGGGTAATGTGAGCATCATCCATAGCATGTCCTGTGACACACAAAATACAAACTTTTAAAATCACTTTAATTGTTATGTTAAGATGCAAATCACTCAAAGGCAAATTAACATCCATCTCAGTTGTATAGAATGTGATGCATAAGACTTAACAATATTTGCAAAATGTGTCGTGTATTGTATAACCTAGAAATGGTTCTAGTTAAACTATCTTGGTAAAATCACCAGATCACCAAATGATTAGAACATGTTTTTTTTCGTTTTTTTTTACACCTTTTAATCTCACTATGTATTTAAAAATGTATCCCTGTCTTGTCTCAGCTGTGGTCCTCATTTAGTGTCACAACTCAATCTAATACAAAGACAAATACACCCCAATACGTTTATTGGATTTAATAGGGATAGTTTATTTATTTGTTCAACTAACTTTCGATTTCTAAGTGATAGATGTATATGCTGGCTATGACTTATAAAAATATTTGTCTTGTGGTCCATAGGCATGTTTAGCTCTACAAGAGACTCTATACACTTTTCATTTATTAGCGTTTTTTTTTCCAAATCAAAAAATTCAGTATTGCACTTACCAATGGCCAGATGAAGCCTGTGACCAAAACACTGGATCCTCGACCACTTGTTCAGTTGAACCGCCTTGACAATATTAGCCCCGTTGTCAGTTGTTATAGCAACCAGTCCCGTCGGGTTGAGCTTCCAGGTTTTGAGCACATCCTGCAGGGCTTCAGCTATATGCTCTCCGGTGTGGTCTTGAGGAAAGTAGCTGGTCTGGAGACAGGCAGTTTTCAGTTCCCAGTCTTCCATGAAATGTATAGTCACACTCATATATGGCTCGCATGTCCTGCTGGACCACATGTCGGTTGTCAGTGCGAAGTGAGACACTTTGGTGAGCTGGGCAGCGAGACTCTGTCTAACATCAGTATACATTTTTGGCAGTGCTTCTCTGGTGAAGTATTTCCGGCTAGGTAACTGGTATCTTCGGTCAAGAGTTTTTAGCAGCTGTATAAAGCCCTCTTGTTCCACAGTTGAGATGGGGACCATGTCTTTAGCAATATGATAGGCCACTGCTTTAGTAATTTCCCCCCACTTCTCACTTTTTGTATCATATGGCACAGCACGAGTATATGAGTGTTGTAAGGTGGTCTGTTTCACGGCAGGAACCTCGGAAGACTTTGCGGTCTGGGCTACAGCACGCAATTTCACACACTCTTCATACTGCACTTTATGGCGCAGTTGTAAATGGTGGTAAAGATTAGTGGTGCTCGAACCTTTCGTTGCGACGCTTTTTCGACATTCTCTACAGAATACATTATTCTGCTGCTCATCTGACACTTTGAACCCGAACCATCTCCAAATAATTGAGCCATTGGTTTTCTTTTTTCCGACGAGCTCCTCTTCGCTAGCTCCTGTGTCCATCTTGTTGCCAACTGGAGGTTTAGCGATGGGGGAGGGGGTTTGTGTTCAGTGAGGGTGAGAGGCGGGGCAAACAAACCCAGATGAGAGAGAGGCAAAATAGCGGCTCCACAAGTGTAATTATAACGCAACATAGACTATATCGATATAAACGATATTGTCACAGCTTATGTCTTGTATAAAAATATATCGATATTTTTAAAAAAATTGATATATCGCCCAGCACTACGCAGAATATATACTGCCTTGCCACCTCCTCCTAATCTTTGCCTCTTGACTAGACAACAGGTGCGTTTCCTGCAGCAGCATGATATCAGAGTGCATAGAGTTCAGCCTAGACATTACTTGTTTTACCTTCTCCAGTTTTTGTAGCCCTCTGCAGTTCCAAGAAGAAATTTTAATTCTTATCCCACCAGACATAACATATAACACTGAATGAGCTTCCCAACACATTTGAAATATTAAAGGACAGAGAAACAAATAATACCTGAATGTCAAAAACTACATCCATAACAATGAATACTGAATATGCCCCTTTAACTTGAACTTGGGCACCCATTTCCCTCGCCCTATACATATTGGCACCTGTCTAACAGCTAAAGGTTGTTCCACCCAAAAGTGAGGATCAACCGACTGTGCCTGAACACTTTTCCCTTACCCCACCCCGCTATGCAAACAAAAAACTCGTTATTGAATACGATAAGAAAATCAGGGTACTAATAGTGGCTGTGAGCCTCTGGACCAATAAACAAATAAATATAACAAACTGGCCTTTCTCTTTCTCCCTCTCACTTCTTTTTAAACTTAAAGCTCAGTAATTATCCCTCCATGCCAACACACTGTAGTATGACCATGATTACATCATCTCACCCCGGTCCACTTTCTGACCTCAGAGCCTTCACAAAGTTCTCCGCTTCACCTGGCAGGTTAAAGATGCGGAACTGTCCGTTGTGTGTCACTATCAGTCGCGCAGGAGGAATCATGCCGTACCGGTAGGGTTGCCAACTCCCTGAAAAATAAATAAGGGACACCTCATGGCCAGGGCCGGGCAACCCAGTTGTCTTCACCCTTCCCAGTGTGGTAGCTCTTTTTTTGTGTGTGAAATTATTTTTTAACCATTTGACTTGAATTTGATTTAAGCAGATGCATATTCTTTTTGATATGACCATATGGGAAACAAATGATCATTTAGCCATTTATTTTTAGCTCACAATGACAACATTAACACAGTAAAACAGGTCTCTTTCTTAAACAGAAGCCTGTCATGCTTAACTTTTGAGAATATAAGTAAATCTTTCTTTAAAAGAACTCTGTCCTACTTAACTTATTATATAAATTAATAGAAAGCAATAGAACGAAAAATATTCTTGTAACAGTGCACATTTAGTGCATTTAGTACAGTTGGCTTCAGCTGAGGTATTATTTCAGCTTTTCTAATGCTAATCAGCTGTTCCTGTTTGTAAACCCGCTTGTTCCCATGATTATGCATCTTAACTCATCATATTCATCTATGTATTACTTTTATGTATGAGTGATCTATTTGTTGTAATCATCTATCCTTGCAGTTGTTTATTACACAAAATAAATTATATTATCACACTTCTGGCCACATAGCGCTGATATTCACTGCACATGCCCATATTAACCTTAACCAGAGGGTTTAAAAAAAAACAAACCAGTGTTTACATACCATATCTGCTTCTGCCGTGGCCTGGTGGATAAAAAATTGGTTAAGGGTTCCCCGAGCTGTCACGCCCCTCATGTTCTTCATGTGCCCACCACTAGAAGCATGCCTATGGAAAAAAGTGCGCCGGCACACAGTGCAGTGCACGTTATAGGTGTTATCATGCATTTTCCCAGCCAGGTGTTTTCCTTTTCCCATTCCTCCCTGTACTTTTGCAGCCTTTTTTTTTCTTTCTCTGAGGGGAACAAACATTGCTGCTCTAATGCTGGGCTCACACTGTGCGATTTTTGGTCCATTTTGAGCCGATTTTTGAGTCGTGCGACCGATTTGGTGATCGGCCCGTTTTTGGCCTTCATCGTGCATCGTTTAGTATACGTGGGGTAACGAGAAGCGGCTGTGTCACCACACCCGCTCACACTGCTCACGCGCAAACACGTAAACGTCGGTGAAAAAGACGGAGCAGCACGGCTGTGCAGCGTGTGATCTGGACACAAGCGATGGAGGCACAACTTGTAGAACTTTGGAAAGCTCATCCGAGCCTTTTCGATGTGGCATCACAAAATTATCATGACCACAACAACCGTGAAAATAGTTGGATTTACACTGCTGCTTAATCACAGCTGCCTGATCATGTTTTTCATTAGCAATTTAGCAAAGTTGATGGTGTTGGTGTGTGTGTGTGAGTGAAAGACAGAGAGAGCGACAGATTTTCTGTTACAAGCTTCATGTTATGGAGGCACAGTGTGAGCTCTCAGGTCGCATCAGAGCATCGGGCCGTATAGTGTGAGACCTGCATCGTGACCCACCAACTTCTAACCCCTGCGAGTCAATCGTGCAGTTTGAGCAGGAGCTGAATAACGTGACTGAAAAAATCGCACAGTGTATGTCCAGCTTTAGGTGTACAGTCGTCCGAGACTTGCACCGCAGTGTCGGCGTTTGTTTCCCTGTTGGCCATGCTTCTTGTTACGGTCATCTGTTGTCTTCCGGTATTTTCTCCGCAAGCGACCTTTCCTCGACCAATGAGATGAGCGGTAATCTGAATTGTCATACTCGAATTGTCATAAGTGTGCTGTCAGCTCATTGGTCACAAAGCAGGAGAGGGGCTGGGAATTATGTTTTCAAACAAAGTGTTAATTCCATAAACATTTATAGACTACTTTTGATTCTCACTGTGTTACAGGATAAAGTGCGTCCCTTATTAGCTCAATACGGGACGTGTACTTTTGTTTCGAAATACGGGACGATTCCGTTTTTTAAGGGACGGTTGGCAACCCTACGTACCGGATACCCATGGAGCGAAGCTGTTGTCTCACGGCGTCAAACTCTTTCTGTTTTTTGTGCACTCCGGTCGCTAGGTCCTCATAAAATCTCACCGGGCGATTCTTGAAAAGAATCTGTCCCTTTGCCCTGGCAGCTCTTATCACGGTCATTTTATCCTTGTAATTTAGAAACTTCATGATCATAGTCCTTGGTGCAGCGGTATTTGACATATTCTTCTGGCCGACCCGATGCGCTCTCTCCAGCGTCAGAGCGGTTCGTAGCGGCGCCAAGTTCAGAGCCTCCGGTAGCCAGCTTTCCAAAAAAGCGCACGCGTCTTCTCCTTCTGCGTCCTCGGGCAGGTTAACAAGTCTCAAGTTAGATCGTCGCGATCTGGTCTCCAGATCCAGCACTTTGTCCTCGAGGTTTTTGTTGTTATTTTCAAGAGTCCGTACCTTTGCTTCCAAGGTGGTAATGCTATCTTCCGCTGCAGATATCCGGGCCTCCGCCTCGCTGACCCGCTTGGCACACTCATTAACATCCTTCCTCACGGTCTCTATTGCTGACAAAATACCATCAAGTTTGGAGGAAAAATCGGATTTCAAGCTTGCAATAGCCGCCAGTATTACGTCTGAGCCTTCGGCCGTCTCTTCCCTCTCAGTCGGCTCATCATTTCCCTCCTCCACCGCCTGGCTAGCGTTGATACTAGTCTCGCTATCTTCACGGCTAACGCTAGCTTCACAGCTAGCCTCAGAGTTCAACTTAGAAGTGAAGTCAGATAATTTCGATTGAGTCGGTCTACCAATGTTTTTCCCGGGTTTCCTTTGCGAGAGAGGCATCACAGCTGTCCTAGGTGTCGTTCAATGTCTAACAAACGAGTATTATTCAGGATTTTACAGAAAGATAGCGGAGCAGAAGTGGGCACGTCCTTTCAGCCAGCCGCCATTACCGGACCAAATTTTGACATATTCGTTTTGGCCTTTCTTGATCATTTTTCCAGAAGATTCATTTTTGCACAACTCACCCTTTTATTATAAATAAAGGCTTAAATATAGCTGCGTTATAGGGGTCATTTTCCATTTTGCCAGTGTGCTCTTGGGTCTTGTTTAGAGTTTGGTTCATTTGGACACGTTCTCTGTACTCGACACAGGCCTCAGGACTTCAGTGCCAGACGTAGCATCACTAGTGATTATTGTATTTTTTAATATAATCTTTTGTCTTTTGTAGGTATAATAAAATCCATATTTTGAAGGTTACACCTGTATCTTCCTGGCTGCTTGGTCCCTAGACTACAGTCTTTTTGGTCTTTTTCACAAGTTGTTCTTAAACTCTGAATTTCTTCCTCAGTGTGTCTTTTCTCTCTCTGCCCTTTTATTCATGGAGTTCCACAGGGTGCCATGCTAGGACCATTTCTGTTTACACTATACACGATGGGATTTAAATAGGAAGATTTTTCCTGTTAAAAGGGAATTTTTCTTTGCCAGTGTCACCAAGCGTCCTCTGATTTCTGTGGTTTTCCTTGTATTATTAGGGTATTCACCCTACAACATAGTTGACTGCCTTGAGTTGACTGTTGTGATGCAGCTCTATATAAATAAAACTGAACTGGATTGAAAAATATACCACCCATGTGGTGCTTCAAAATGTTGTCAAGTAGGCCAAAAAGCATGTCATGACTCTGGCTCTAGTTTCTTCTGTCCTTCTTTGTCCGTCTGCAGTACATCTAACCACATTCAAATCTGGGTCCCCCTTTTCCCAGTGTGATAAAATGAAAATAAAGTTTCATCATATCTGAGTAAACTTGCTTACCACGGGACTAGTCACACTGGTGAGCATCTGAAGACCTCTTTTCATGTCGTCTGGGGAGATGTGATGGAGTTTCACACAGAGCTGAAGCGCTCTTTGTAAGCAGCAAAGAAAATTGAACTCCCTCTTGTACCACACACGCATACACACACCTCTCCCTCCATCTCTTTCTCTCCTTTCCAGACCAAACCACACCACAGATGTGGTGGGAGCTCCGCTGTGGGAGGAGGGAAAGTAAAACAGGCTAAATAAGACGGCTTGAAAGAGGAAGAGCTGGCAGACGCACCACCAAGAGGATATTTCCATCTTTCTTAAAAGCATCTCTGTTAAATGAAAAACAAATGTGTGATTGATGTGTTTGACTTTGGCGATGACGACAGATGTAAGAGAGGGGAGGCTGTCCCCGTCTCTAAATGATCACTTTGAAATTAGAGACCGGCAAGAGGGAAGTGAGAGCAAAAAAACAGTCATTCAGAGTATCAGTGGGATGCAAAAGAATGCGAGGCTGCTTTGATGGTGAAATAGACTATTTCTTTTCTAAAGCTTGTGATCAAAAATGCATTAGACACAAATAAAGGTTTAGAAAAGAAACAGAAGATTTAATTAGTGTATTCAGGCTTGACAGAAGAACGATTAAAGAGCTCTAAAGAAATAAACAAACTCACCTTGATGGGATAACTACTATCCATCCTCCCAGGCGTTTACGCAACCGCTAATCCAATTAAAGGTCGTGTGGGGGCTGGAGCCTATCCCAGCTGTCACGAAACGAGAGGCGGGGTACGCTCTGGACAGGTCGCCAAGTTACTAATACTCAACAAATCCTCAGTAAACTTTAAAGTTGGGCATGAAATACGAGAAGCGGTGAGCCAGCACAGAACATCGTGGAACGGGTCAAAGGATGATGGGATACAAACAAACTGAATGTGATGAGTAGTCTGAAAGTTCTCCGTGTCTAACTTATTAGAGTATTATATATGAATGCAACCTACCCATATATGTGCAATATCATTATTTTACTGAATGAAATTGAGGAAAACTAAGGTCAGAGATTTATGAAAAAAAACCTAAAAGCTAAATAAATAAAGCTGATACCCCCGAAGCTTCGGCCAATCTAACTAGATTTTCTGTCTTTATTTTAGCTGCAAACCCTTTTTTTCTAAGTGCAAGTTTCCATAACATTCACATAAAATTTGCCTGCTTAGCGTGTAGCTTCATGGTTAATCAGTTTTCCCTGTTGGGAGCAGCAGCAGAAGACGATGACATGCTAACCCACACGTGACCCATGATGACACACGTTGCTTTCTTCACAGCCACTGGATAAAAGCTGGTGCTGGCTCTTGAGTGCCAGGACCAATCAAAATGTGGGGATGAGGAATAAGATTGCTGTGCTGTCCCACATCAAGAGGGGAACCTGTTCATCAGCCAGGAAACAGTACACATCTGGACAAAGGAGGACTATGAACGTTAGAGGTCATTTTCAAGCATATATGACAACCTGTTATTATTGGACCTATACTCGCTACACTAAACCATCTCAGCTCTGTCCATTTTCTTTCCATGAGTGAACTAAAGCATTTGTCTTTAAATTATTTTACCTTTTCATGCCTTTCAGACAGATTACAGACAGGAAACCCTCATGAAGAGAGTTATAGTAAATAGTTCTTCCTGAGTTCTCTGCTCCCTCACACGCATGCTTCATTTATTCACAAAGACAAATGAAAGAAACAGAACGAGAAACTGTGCTGAATTTAAAAGGCTTTTATGTGTCTTCACTTTTAACTGCACAACAATGACGACTGGGAGTCCTTTCAAAAATCTATAAATTATAAATATGTGTAAATGTGTCACCAGAGAAATCTTAATGATGCTGACGCATACTCATGTTCTCATGTGCGTGCATTTGTGTGCGTGTATGTATCTCACCAAGCTACCAAAGGACACACACACACACACACACACAAATCATGTGTCACGCTCACTTAAAAATTTTACAGTGTTTTGGATGGCAGTAGGCTTGCCAAGCTTTGGCTGGGTAACCTGCCGCCACCTTGGCAGCCAAACAGACGGGACCTTCAAATATTTGCATTTGGGATAGGAGAAAATAAGCTGAGGTGGAAGTCCCATCACCTTCCTGTTTCTTGCCTTCCTCGCCACACTTTCCGTCAAGGTGAGAAGAAAGCTGGCAGAAGGAGGACAAAGGTGGAACTCCAACCATCCAACCAAACTACCCTTATTATGTTTAAACAGCAAGAGGTGTGGGCGACATCCACTGAATCACACCTGGGAGTCATTCCCACCTGAAAGCCAGTAACTGCACATTTGGCTGTCGATTTAGCACCCACACAATAACAACAGGATTCAAAAGGAGGGAAAAAGGAAGGGGGAAGGGAACATAAGAAGGAGACTGGGAGAGGTGGAGGGGTGGGGTGTCTGTGGGCACACCCACAGACATTTTCTGGCAGCATTGCAGGACAGGTGGCGCTTCCTCCTTCTTCTCCTTTTCTGTGTAACTGCATTTTCATTTAGACGGCCAAGTCCAGTGTGCTTGAAGGGCATTCACACGCACGCACGCACGCACTCACACACACACACACACACACACACACACACACACACACACACACACACACACACACACACACACACACACACACACGGCTGTGGAAAGCTGCCAGGTCGTTGCTGATGTTTATGTGAGGGACAGAGAAGCCTTTACAGTGAGCGATGCAGCCATCCTCTCATTGCCGCCCACCCACCAACACCAGCAGCTCCGCTCTTTGTTTACCGCCTCTAACTTGCAGGAGGACAAAAGAAGTCAGTTTTCAGTTATTTTTAATGCAATTTAAAGACAGATAAAGGAAAGGAAAACTTCTTAAAACATACGTTTGCTTTGAATACTTCTACTTTTTGCATCCTTGTTTATATTTTTTGTTTACACGTACAAAACCACCACCTACTGACCAATCAATTCATTGGAGACAAGCGTAGCAATTCTTTTGGACCTCGGTATGCAAATAGTAAAAGGTTTATAGTTTTTAGAGACTGCTTATAGTTTCTGTTGTTCCCTGAAGACCACCATGAAGAAATATATTTTTAAAAGCAGCTCCATTCCTTGCTGTTTTCCCTCCTCACTGAAATCAATTTTAAAGCCTTACTGTAGTGATATAACCATCAAATCAAATCAAATCAATCAAAATATGCTGGTAGTACTGTTTGTATTTGGGATTGGTCAGATGCTTTCAACAGTTCCTCCGTCATGTAAACACACTAATGTTTAGATGAGGAAACCCTGGCTTGACTTATCGAACTGATAACCACGTTTGTCTGAGCCACATACCCGATGTTAGGATAAGTGGAGCCAGATAAGGAAATGATATATACAGGCTCCATTGTTCAAACAGAAAAAGGAAAACAAATCAGATGTAAAACCGACCATGATTATTACAGTGACGTAAATATAGACAGTCATATATTCTTAAAGGTGCTACTTTGTCTCCAAGTGCACTTGATACAGTTTCTTTTTCATGCAGTGCTATATTGTGTTGAAAATTTCTTATTAGTTCCCTTTTCTGCTGTCAATCTGCTGTTTTCTTCTCAGTGTTTTGCATCGGTGACCAACTGTTAGTCAGTTGATTGGTAATTTTGCAGCCACAGCAGGTAAAAGCACTGAGTATAAGCAGCAAATGAACTGATTTATACTTCTCCTCAGGCTCTAATGATGTCAGATGAACACTTCATGTGTGTAGGGAACTTCTCTCTGATAATATCACGTCCAGGATGGACCAGTGCAGCACTGTACACCTTTCAGGTGATGTGTTGAAGTCATAGCTCTGCCTTTTATATGAAGCATATTTCAGATAAGAATAAGAATAATAATAAAAAAACACACATCATGTATTTATTTAATTTTTTTAAAAGAAAGTAATAAATCCATGTGAATGCTGATTTGCAATATGAAGTCATTTCCTCTCACAAGGTCAGGAGCCTTTTCAAAAACAAACACCTCTCCTGATCCACATGCACATACCCCAGTGTGAAACATAGCACTGGTACCAGTGCTACTTGCATATGCAGTTTTAAAATTGCTGCCCAGCCTCACATTTATTTAGTGAGTCACTTTCATTTCACTTCATAAAGGTGTGTAGAAGGACGTGAACTCTGAACCATTTGCGTTTATTTTCCCCCCAAACAGCTAATACAGTGACAGCCATTAGATGTGAGACAGCTGAAGTAAATGTGTCTTATTCACCACATAGTCTGCCAATTTAAGCCCACTCTCTTCTTTTATTTGTCTCTTTATATCTCCTTTTAAAAGTCTAATGTAAACTAGAAGCTAGGGAAATCACCTCTAGTGCATCAGTTTGCACTAATTTCACAGCGGAAACTTTATCAGCTCTAAAAAAAAAAGCGAGTCTCTGTTAGTGTCTTCCAGAATTTAGCTGTCAGTACATAAAAGTGATATTTCTGACTGTAGCAACACCCAGACTCTTATTTTTAAAATCAAACAGACCATTAGAATAACTAGTTCATGGATCAGTTTAATTTACTTATATAATACTTTGCAATTTCTAAGAGATGTGATGTAAATTGTGACTTTATATGTCCAGCTTCTTTTTAAAGAACTTAATGTAGTATGTGATAATATCACTGAGATGCTTTAAAATGCAGGCTGTTAGAATAAGTGTCCAGTCTGAACATTTCTGGGTGACAAGTCTTTTAAAACATTGTCATGAGTGGAAGAAGATCACACACCCTTCCCCTTCCTCTTACATGCAGTCCTGCAAGGCTGGGGTTTAGCACAGCCTCTTCAGATTTACCGAACAGGAACATGAGCCCGATGTGGAGGTATAACTGCAGTGACAAGTCAGGGAACCTCTGCGTCCTCTCCCGGTGATGGCCAATAGATCTCATTCAGATGGGGATGGATGAGGCTGCATACAGAGCTGCTGCAGCATGGCCACATCCCCATTTGTTTTCATTACGCAGCCACAACAACCTCGGCGGATGAATAGAGAGTGGCTGACCATTGTATAGATTTTGTGAAGTGCGTCGTTGCTTCTTCCTTCACTTCCTACATTTCTGACCAGCTGATCCATGCAAACAAAAGTTTGGAAGGTTCAGTCACAAATCACTGGCTTGTGCAGGTTAAAGGCAGACAGCAGCAGGTGAATGAGTGGCGTGTCTCCCTGCACGCCTCACTTGCAGACAGCCGAGAGTCCATTTTAACCACCTCTCTGTGATTTCCCTGCCATCTAACTGTCTGTGGAGCTTTCCAAGTGTTAAAGTTAGAAGCCCATTCTCCTCACACTAATATTTTTTGTTGTTGTGTTTAGACAGGCTTTGTGATTGAATTATATTCTCAGGGGATGGAATTTCTTTTTTATCCTGAGGGAGACATACACATAAGTGAAAAAATAACATGTGTCACAAATTGTTTTGTTTTGAGTAGGACAACATGTTATTCTCTGAAGCGCTTCAGTGACTGAAATACTTGGAATGAGGTTCACGGGACAAAACATTCGCCTGAATTAGATAAAGCCCTGGATTGAAGTCGGGAGCATTTATATATTATGAGCTGCAAGTGCAAGTGCAAATACTAAAGGACTTCAGGGGTGTGCGTGCAATTCCAGAGAAAATGTTATGGCAAAAACGGACGGAGTTTTAAAAAATGTATTGTAATGTGAAGAGTGTTATATTGTAATATCTACAGCAAGATAAGTGTATTCATTACCGTAAACTACAAAGGACTGTGGGAAAAAACTGACCAATGGCAGAAAAGATATCTTTCAAAAGCACCGTTTTTTAAAAAAAATAAAGAGTTCAGTAACAACAACGGTCGCCTCAAGGCAATTTGTATTGTAAGGTAAAGACACAACAATAATACACAGAAAATCCCAACAATCAGAAAACCCCCTATGAGCAAGCACTTTGGTGACAGTGGGAAGGAAAAACTCCCTTTTAACAGGAAGAACCCTCGGGTAGAACCAGGATCAGGGAGGGGCGGGGCCATCTGCTGCGACCAGTTCGGGGTAAAGAGACAGAACAAAAGACCTGACAGTCCATAAATAAGATTGCTTTACTGGGAATATAAAGAAACTTGACACTGAGCATATTTGTAACTTGTACTTTCAATAAAGAAAAAACATATTTTAAGGACAGAAGTTCATCACTAATTGTGATTTATTTTGTAGCGTGTTTAGGGGGAGGGGTGGTATGGTATTGTTAACATGCTGAAGCTCAGAAACTCATTTTTTCCATGTAACTGAGTCACAAAAGCACAAAAGATTTTACTTATTTTTTTAATAGATTTTTTTCCACATAAACCTAATTTTGGTTTTGCTTATTGGTTACTGTGATCAAACAGTCAAACAGAATCTATCTATCTATCTATCTATCTATCTATCTATCTATCTATCTATCTATCTATCTATCTATCTATCTATCTATCTATCTATCTATCTATCTATCTATCTATCTATCTATCTATCTATATATACATACATACAGTTTTTATTAATGACTTATACATTTAAATTGGCTATTTGCTAAAAATGTGCAATTCACTGCAATATCTATTTCACACTTATATATAGTCAGGGAATTTTAACTCACAGTTTAACAAATCAATGATTATTGAGCAGCAGTGACTGTGTGACATGAATGTGTAGCAGAGGTTTCAAACATCAGGTTATTTCTGGTGAGAGAAGAGTAAAAACATGATTGTTCAACTTGATTGGCAGTCACTAATCAGCTAACCTGATTGGAATTGAGCAAACCTGCTAAGTGGAGAATTTCCAGAACGATGTGTGAATCTAAATGCAGCATCGATGGAGGGGCCTCCCATCCAAGCATTTGTGCTCTTAAACTGGATCTAAATTTGAGTCTACATGTAGTTCCTTTTCCTCACAGTATTTGAATTTAACGGGGTAAAAAATATAGCCCCCCCAAAAAGTCTGCTAAGCGCTACTAGTTTTTAAGTAAGTTATTAACGAAAGGTAATTTGGAAATGAGAACTCTTGCTTCATTTTACTGCCAATGCTCGTAAAAAATAGATGAATGAAAAATAATAAACACCAAAATAACCCATTAAAAGCTGCAGTTTTCAAGCATTTATGAAGAAGTGAAGTAAAGATTAGTTGCTAAAGCGTTGTGAGCATGTGAAATGCTCAGCAGTACGGTGATATATTACACTAGATGTAGTCTCTTGGTACACTTGACTTCACCTCACACAGGGGGTGCACGCGAGTCTCAAACGATTTCAGCTGAAATAAGATTTAAAGCCCGAGGCTTAGCTTATTTTCCATGACATTATGCAGAACTACTGGAATAGATGTGATTGACTGACTCAGGCTTATCCTTTCAAGCATGTGGGTACTTACGAATCTGAAATATTGGTTGATTTCATGAATAACCCCGACACTCTGGCTTCCCTCTCGGCTTTATCTCACTCTGGTGACTTATTATACTACTACAGGTCAAAACCCTCGAGGAGAAATTGACGAAATTTCATGAAAGAACGAGGAGTTAGTCACACTGCTATACTGGGACACGTGGGAAAGTTGATGTGTTCCCCCCTTGGCGCTCCCCAACACTCCCCTTCAGTTAGCTCATATTATTTCGGTGTGAGAGACCGACCCCCCAGATGTCTCATTAGCTATATCATTAGGGAGACAGCTGGAAGGGGGTGCAGACAGCTGACGTGGGGCTGAAGGGGCAGGATTAGCTGTGACTTTTGAGTGGGTGGGGGGGTTTGTGGGCTGGGATATATTCAGATCTCATGTCCAATGCTTCAGGGTCTCATATGATATATGCAGAGCCAGTATAAGATTTGCTCAGAGCTCTTTCTTAAAAGAAAGACCACTGTATCTGTAAGGTTTAGCTCTTTGACACCATCGTTTACTGAGATATTAAGTAACTCGCCTACTGCAAGAGTTTGTAACATATCACATCGTTTATAGGAATATTTTCGCACTTTAAAACACTTTTGTTGGTGGTGAACCTTAAGATTAATAAATAAAGACACTGCACATGTGACAAAAACAGCAGTTTCTTGAAAGGCCACTCAAAGCTGGCCCCAAAAGCAAGTCATTTTAGACTCCATGCTGAAATGACAAACTTTAACATGGTTTACAGTGGCTCAGTGGTCTTACAGTGACAGGTTCAAACCGTGGTAGGTCCCGTTTGCATGGAATTTACTCTCCTTGCTTCTGTGTACTATTTGCGGGATCTCTGGTTTCTCTCACTATTGAAAAACAACCAGGTTAATGTTGCCTGTGTTATCAAATGAGATCGTTAGCCTCAAGAATTTTACTTCCTGGATATATATTTATATTTTATTGATTTAAATTTTATTACTGTTAAAGTTATATGTTATTAAGGGCGTCAAATGACAAGTGGACACTGACATAGGCCGGTTGTAGGTATAAAGCTATCTGCTAGTTTGTTATTGGTTTTTGTCTTGTCACTAGCAGGTGGACCTTTCTCTAGTGTACACGTCTATGGATGTCCACTATTTACATTTTTTGGTTGGTGTGGAGCACCCACAATTTCGTTCTACATGTACAATAACAATAAAGGGAAATTCTATTCTGTTCTGTTCTATTCTAGTCTATGTTAGGTTGCTAACCAAGCTTGCTAGCATTAGCTGATATTTTACTACGCCACCCTTCTGTTCAAACCGAAAAGGCAACAACTGTAATGCCAAACTTGAGCTTTCAAAACAAAGCAAACATTGACTTTATTTTATTTTATATGCACACTATAGTTAAGACATGGGTAACATATAGCATGACCCCCCCCAAATATAGCCAAAGCAGCTTGAACAGACAGAACTAAAAACTATCAGATTATGTCATTTTCATGCTTGGCATTTTATATTAGAATCACTGGTTGGCTTTACATTAGCGAAATGATTAGCCTCCATGTAAACTGTGCACTGCTCATTAAACTATCATAAAACCACACTGTTTTATTAAATTATACAAGAATAACATATAAAAGAATCACGTAAAAGTAAATGCATGAAGAAAATGTTTAAAAGTATAAACAAAAATATGAAAGCTTCATAAGTTCTCTGAGCCTTTCAAGAGTGTTATACCATGAGTAGTCCATCTAATGATACATACTTTTCACTGTCTATGTATAACATAATACATAAAAGAATAAATTAGAATAACTACAGGATATATTGTGTTATTCTCACCATAGAGTATACATATAAGATTTTGATGTACAGACTCCTTACTGCCTCCACAGTAATTACGAATTATGGGTAAATAGATAACTGATCAGCAGTTAATGTGAGCACCTCTATAAAAGAAGAAGTTTTGGGAGTTTGCTGGTCTTAGGCATTCGGATATATGTTAACACAATGTGCCAAAATGTTCCTAAGAGTGCACGTTTACCCTAGGTTAGATCTTTTGGAGAAAAATCGAGAGCTATATCCAACAGAAATGCTGAAAAAGAAAAGAATCGAGATGTAAGTCCAGACCTTAACCTGATTGAAATTCTGTCGTGGGACCACAAGAGAGCTGAGTGTAAATAGCAAATCTTTGCTTTTTCACATGCAGACATAAGATTTTTAAAATTGTATTTAAATACAGCTGCATTAGTAAATAATTACTGGAGAGATTAAATATAGCCCGTATCTTTCCCCCTTGCATTCAGGATCCCAAATGTAATTTTTATAGTACGCTGTAATTTCAGGAAGGCCTGGAGGACAGAGTAGCCTTCTATTCACTGGAGACTGGATAAACAAAATTGTGAAAACCCAGTTTCAAGAAGTCACACTGAACAAATTAGGCGGTTAAGAGTACAGCGTGATAAATGAGCGAGCAGGGTAAACATTTGCAGTGGGTCGTGTTGAGCAGGCCATCCGCTCACAGAAGCCTCAGTTCTTCAGTCATTAATGCGCTCTGCACTGACTCACAGATCACTCACGGCTAAATTATAGGCTGCTTCTCTGCAACACTGGCTGCAAACCACAGGGATAAAAGTCTGTCAGTGTATATGTTAGGTAGAGTGGTATGTACAAAACTGTTTTCCTTGAGATCTAGGTTTCATGTAAACATGCCAGAGTTTCTCTGCATAAATCACACCTCTAACGTGCACTTGAATCATTAAAACAAAAAAGCTTCGATCTACACTTGCATGTTAAGAAAACAATAATACTGGATGGAAAGGCTAGTCATGTAGTAAACAGAAGGGCTTGTTCGAAGTGCCCTAAAATTTCTATATAGGAACAATACTTGCTGCAAGAAGCACAAATCTGGTCACAGAATTTTTCACCTTTGAAAAACAAAAAGATTTTACATTTGATGAATTACATCCTGAGAATCGTGACTATATAGCATATAGTGGAGTACAGATATGTCTTAAAGCACCCCTGTGTCTTCATACATGCGAAGAGCATGGGTGTGATCATTGTAAGAACAGCACCGACGGGGGGATGGGAGTTAGCGTTTACATTCTTGCATTTTGCTGCACTTCTGCTCCTTCAACAATGTCGTTCTTATCCGTTCCACAATTCTCAGCGACCACAGCGGCCGAGCAGGCGACAGCTGCCAAGACAGAAAAACAACGGACACCATTTTACTCCGTGTGAACCCATAAGAAATTCCTGGAATGGCCATGATTCTAATGTGCTCCTATAAGGTTACATAATGAGGGTGCTCCATAAACATAATCTTCGTTTCCTTTTTCCTTCCTCTTCCCTTGATTTCACCTTCTCACCTCCTGCCCGTGCACAGGCTCCCATTCTAACATCGCTGGATCTGTTTCCCACCCCCCACTGTCTGTTCCATATTTCACATTATGAATTTGGACTCCCACAGCTGCACTTACACAGCTGTTATTTAATTGCTGCTGTAATTTTCTTATGCACACTGTTGGATATATTTTTTTTTAAATTCTAGACCCCCTTCACAGCAGATCATGCTGGGTCACGAAACAGCATGAAGTACAGTACAAGACACCCATTTATCAAATGTGATACGAACTGTAGTCTCCTGGCAACTTCTAACTCTTTAAAAGATGTTATGGTTATTACTTAGTGTCCAATTATGCAGCTGTACCCTTGTGCATGTGACACATAAAAATGAAAAATGCATTTAGACTGCATAGAGTATATACTTGGTGAATGCTTGCGTTCTCTTTGAAGCATTTTGAGCTATTTTATTTAGAAAAACGTCAGTCCTGCATTTATACATGAATCCAGTCCAAGTCGATCCAGCCAAGATGTCCCAGTTTTCCATCTGCATTTAAATGCAGCATGCATTTATAACTCTGTTGTGCTGAGATCGTGAAGAGAGTCTCAAAACTTCAGTCGGAGAAATGTGTCAGGTCACCTGTGCACATTCATTCAGCAATCTGTGAATAAGGATTTTACAGATGTTTTTAAACATTCAAGGTTGAGAAATATATGGTGGAGAAGTGTTTGTATTTACGCTGTGCACCTGACAGCCTCGTGGTGTTCACGTGGCTTGTCTTTGGATTAGAACACACATTTATGAGTACCTATTACTACGCACACATCTTAAAGAGTACTATTTAACATGCATTTGGGACAACTTGAGACAAATCTTTCTTCATAGTCTGGATACATTGCATATGTTTAGATTTTCATAAAGGCACCCACCCACACTGCAATGTTTGAAACACACTAGCGTTGTCTATTTTGTCTGACCTTGTCTAAAAGGCATCTCAAGCATTTTAGCTGTGCGGACCCTGCAGATACACACTCCAGCCTCTAGAGAGCATTAGTGAGGCTTTAAACCTTCAGTGTAAAGTGTGGTTAACGGAACTGTGTGATCATCTAAAAAAAAAAGATGAAGTCACTGCATTTCAGTCTTTGATTGGACGTACATGAAACCAAAGACGTCCTCATTCGCTGTAACATTTTGTCTTCTCATTCGCTGTAACATTTTGTCTTCTCGTTCAATGTCATATTTTGCTCATATATACCAGAAAACCACTTGTCCAAGAGCACTGACAGCATGAAATAACAATCATGTAACTGAAGAAACCAACTGTGCATTTTTCTTGCAACAGAGTTTATATGTATGGATCATAAACAAGCAGATCGGCCTCAGTACGCTACGTTTTGTTTATGGTACACTCGTCCTTCTCTTTGGCTGCCTCCCCTCCCTCCTCCTTTGTTTCTTGAGTACTTGGAGTGGGTGTTGTATGAAAAGGCCTATTTAAAAAAGGACCTGAGGGACCCTTAGTTCTCCCCAACAGCTGCCCAGCTGTGCCCCTTGTCAACTGCCCCCAATCCCCTGCCTCTCCCCCCAACTACCTCTGACCACCCCAGCCACTCACCAAAGCCTTGACATCACAGCAACAGCGCCAGCAGCTACTGTACAGCTGTAATGAAAAGAGCTTTATTCTTCTCAGGGTGATGCAAGGGTCAATTTTGAATCTGGGCGAGGGTGCCCACTTGGTCTTGTAAAAATACACTTTGAGCCTGCTTTAAAAAAAATGCCCAAATTCTTTTGAATATGATGCAATCTGTAATGAAAGTTAATCCGCAGATCAAAAAACTGCATCTCGCGTCACAAAGATTAACAGTGATTTCATGCCACCCGCTTTTCTCTCCTTGCGTGCACCGTGTCGTTCCCCATGCCTCACCCTCAAGATCCATCCTCCCCATCCTCTCTCTCCTCAGGCAGCAGCGGCAGATGAAAGCAAGCCCGAGCAAGCATGAAAGGCAGTGTCTTGGCAGTCAAGTTGACCTCCAGGCTTTTCTACTTTCTTGCGTTTTTTTAATCCCTCCCCTCCCACCTATTCACCTGTAAAGCCCTCCATCTCTCCTTCTTAATGCCCGTCTGCTGCTCTGACAATCCCCCAAACCTCAGCTCCATGTCCGTGGGTGGGATTGAGAAGTTGGGAGGGTGATTAAGTCCATCACGCCATTTCTCCCCCCCCCCCCCCTTTTTAAATTCTGTTGTTAGTCGCTCTTGTTTTTTTCTCTTTCCAAATACAATTATGAAACTCACAGGAGTGATATCAAGTGTTATGGCTGCTGCTGCTGGTCTTACTTTAGCCTTTATCCTTTTGGTGTTAAGGAAAGCAGATGAGATCAGAGGAAAGTTGAGGAGTGGTGTTTACAAAAGACTGAATAAGACTTGCTGATCTTGGGCAGTCACCTTTAGACACACCTCAAAAGGCACTATGCAGTGTAAGCGCTTAATCACTGTATGCAGGTGGGCATGTCCTACGATGGAAAACTGAGTTACAAATGTGAGATGGGCATGCTAGTGCCCAGCAATTAGATTTCTTAATATCACCACTCCTACAGCAAAGTGCTTTTAGTAAATACGGCACTGTGGGCAAATATCACAAAGGTCTGGTAAACAACTCTGACCTCCATCCTCTCAAATTATTATTCATACACACCTACTTTACCAACACAAAACATTTTTGTCTCAAAACTCCGAAGAGACTTTCTGATGAATCATGTCTATAAAGAAACCATGATTTAAACACACATCAAAAAACCCTGAAAACAGGAAATGGTTTGTAGCATATACTGCACTTAAAAAAATGAATAACTCTTATTGAAAACATACATAGATGTACACACAACAAATGCACTTGGAGTAGTAAGAAGTTTGATTTAAAATTAAATCAAAATGCAAATAATAATTTTCCTGTTTGTACGTGTAAGAAAGTGTAGCGGTCATTTGTTTGAATCCTTTTATTTATGGAGTTCCTCAGGGTTCCGTGCTGGGACCAGTTCTATTCACACTTTACATGATGGGATTTTAACAGGAGGTTGCTTTTCTTCCCATTGTCACCAAGTGCTCGCTCATAGGAGATCATCTAATTGTTGGCGTTTTGTCTGTATTATTTTAGGGTCTTCGCCTTACAATATAAAGCGCCTTCAGGCAACTATTGTGATTTGGTGCTATATAAATAACATTGATTTAAATTTTTTTTATAACCATGCCTTTCACTGTATTATATGTACTTCTTGTGACCTTAAATGCACACATTTTAAACAGCATTTTAACCTCCTTGTTTGTAGTATCTTGAGTTTTGCTAATTGCTAATTTTAGCAAAAATAACTCTACCCTACTGATGCTAACAAAGTTGGCAACCACCTGGTAAATATATACTGAGGTCTTGGAGTGACGTGACTGCTAGCCACATGACGTTAACTTGTCTGCCAATTTGGATGTGTGATTTAAACAAGATCCCAGTCACACAGCCCTAGAGACCAGTCTGGCAACCACCAGTCATGGTTGTGTATTCCCTGATGAGTTGGGGAGCGGTTGCTGCAGGTTGCTGGTAGTTGCTATGAAATTGATTGCTATAAGCCCCACTAACACAGACCTAGCAACCACCTTGCAACCGCGGATTGCTAGCAACACAAACGTAATCCTCGACTGGTTGGTGAAAACCTCCTTGGATTGCATTGGTTGCTAGCAAGTAATTTTAAAGAATAGTAACTATCCAGTCCACTGCAGACTTATCATTGAGTTCTGCTGTGAAATCTAACACTAACATTTTGCTGTGGCCCTTGACTTTGGGACTAGTTGAGAGCCGCAGATGCTTTTACAAATGTTAAGCATCAGAAGAAAAAGAAAAAGAACAACTGGATGAACTCAACATCCCATCCCCACAAAGCACCTGTCAGGCCTGCTGGTTGCTAGGCAACAGCTCCCCTCACCTCTCTCCTCCACTTTGCTTTATTCAGAGACTCTGTTTCAGTTTTTTCTCTCTCTTGCACACACCCTGAAACCCCAAATCTGGTGTTCTCCTTAGGAAAGAGGTTCTTATTAACTCAGGGATGGGTATCACGTTACCACTCCGCAACAGAGCTGTGTTATTGCTGCTGTCATGTGGACAGGTTTAGCGCTGAAGCTAACTAGGTCTGGGACCAGAGTGTCCCCCCCGCCTCTCTTGGTACTCCCCCTCCTTTCATCGGAATGAACAGCAAGGCGCTAACAGCCATGAGAAATCAGGCATGGAATTATTCAAAAAGCAATTCAGTCTAAACAGTGGGGAAGATATGGAGCTAGCCTTTCACTGAAGTAGGCACCTACTGAAAAACATTCGCAACTGCTATTCATTTCACCCTGTGAGTGACTGAATGTTGGAAGAACAATCTCAAACACTCTTTGCAGCATATAGTTCATGATTTAACAAGCTACCGCTGAATTATATAGAGAACAAATCAGCATGACAGATTAGGGCCGAGCTCGGTTCACGTATCTTTTTACCATATGTATCCCACACTTCAGCTCATGTTTTGAATTGAGACTATTTTTAAGCGATAAAAAGGTCAGATCCAAAAACTGTGTAGATTGTAATCACCACATTGTCTGCTTGCTGTGCTGTCTGTGTTGCTCATCTGGACAGTTGGATTTGTTTTTATCTCACCGATCTTAAATGTTTTAGTGTATATATTTCTGTCAATTTTTAATGCCCTTAAAAAAAGGATCAAAAACGGCTGGCATGAGCAGCAGCTACAAAGCAGTCAAACAGCCATGCAGTCAATAGACAAAGAAAACCTTTGTAACTGTACTATGTAATACTGCTGTGAATGATAATGTATTGTGTTCTGTTTGTTAAACGTTATTATGAATTTTAATTGTGATCTGCTTTTCTCCTTTCTCCATCACGGAGAATCTTCCTGGATCTTCAGACCCCTTAAATGTCCGTGGAGGCGACGGCGGAGCCAGAAAAAAAGAGAATTCTGAAGAAACGCTGAGCTAGGAAAGTCAGCGCCAAATATAGGTATCACAGTGCTGAGTAGATATCATCAGATAATGTCAGAAAATCGTTAAACATTAAGATGCATAGTCATAGTTTTTATTTGGACAAATGGAATGGTAAACGTGGGAATCCTCCTCCAGGAAAATCAGACACTTAATTTCCTGCATTATGATACATTTTTATGCACTTTCTTTCTGTGCGATGGCTTATAGTAGAAAAGTGTACACACAGATGTGCTTGGCTCCACATGTGTAAAGAGATGACTTTTCTGATATCAGGCTACTTTCTGTCTTTTGTTTGGGGATGTGACTTGCAGAGATGGGCAGTAACGCGTTACTTGTAACGATTACTTTTTTCAGGTAACGAGTAAAGTAAGGGATTACTACTGCAAAAACGGTAATTAGATTACCGTTACTTTCCCATAGGAACGCTGCGTTACTGCGTTACTGCGTTACTAAAACCATGATTTTTTGCGAGAATGTCTCATGACAGTGACGTAAGCGAGTGCGACGTTGGTGACAACAGCTGTGTGCAGATCAACAATGGATCATATATCGAGTGCGGAGAGAATATGAGCGTGCAGCGTTTAAAGCGTGGAAGTACTGACCTTACTTTGAGTTTAATTCCATAAAAAGTGACAAAAACATTAGCGTCCGTTGTGCGTGGGAAGAAAACTTCTTTTTACAGCGAAAAAAACCCCTAAATTTCCAAGCAAGCCGTATCCTTCCACTGACCGCAGCGGCACACCTGCACCAGGGTAAACCTCCGCCTACCCAACTCCTGCTTTACAGGTGAAAATAGAGCAAAAGGACCGCTAGTCTTTGATTTTATTTATTTTCTGCTGTGTTTTACTTGCATCTATTTGAAAGACTGAGTGTAAACACAAAAAATATATATATATTTTATGTGCTGGAATGTGCAGAAAATAGGTTTAAGTATTAAACAAATTTCTTCCAGTCAGAGAATGTTGCATAAAATTAAATTTTTGCTTGATGCATAAAGTTAAAAGATTAAAACTGATAAAACAAGTTTTAAAAAGAGACTTTTCCATTTGATTACATTTTGTATGATGGATTATGCAGAAAAAGTAGAATTGGGCTGAAAGCTCTATCGCTTTATCACCTATTCAGGTTGTAAATCGTGTTTTTAAAAAGTAACTAAGTAATTAATTACTTTTGAAAATAAGTAATCAGTAAAGTAACTGGATTACTTTTTGGGGGAAGTAATCAGTAATTAGTTACTGATTACTTTTTTCAAGTAACTTGACCAACACTGGTGACTTGCTCAAACGTGCATGTGCCACCCTGTTACAATCAGTCATACAGTTGAGGGATGTGCATTTACTACAGTGACATTCATAGAAAGGCTAAAGGAGACTGTGACACTCCTAAAAATAATTCTCCAAACCACTTTGTAGCTGTAGAAGTGAAACATATTATTACAATGATCAGTGGGGATGGGGTGTTTTAGAACATTCTCTTTGCTAACAGTAAGAATACCACATGCTGAAAAGACCTCAGTACTGTGTCAATCGCATTATCCAGTGAGATGTTTGTCAGGTTAAATGGCATTTCTAAATTGGCCCTAGTTGTGGATGTGAGTGTGAACTATTGTCTTTTTCTCTGTCTTGACTGGTCACCTCTAGAAGGTGTACCTAGATGGGATAGGCTCCAGGCCTGACACCGTGTCAGCCAAACTTCAGCTGTCGGTCAAATGGCTTCACATTTGACTTTAGAAAACTTTGGTATACAAAGGAGTTTGTGGTCAACTCAGTGACCACTGATTATTTCTGGTAACCGCTCCAAATAAGGCACACTTACATGGTCTTTTTTTCTTATTGCACCATCACTAACTTTTACATTTAACGTTCTACCTGAGGCCTGTAGACTATGAGATGTAGGTTCTCTGAGCATTGCTAGACTGTCTAAGAAGGGAAAAGAAGAATATACATTTATCTACAATACTGAGTTGAATTCTTAAAGCATAAAAGTTGCCATCATGATGTTCTCATGTTGAACACATAGTTTCAAACAGACCGAGTTTGTCTTTATGACATCTACATCTTTGAGAAGAAAACACCAGCAGATGGAGTAGAAGGCGCTCCAGTGATCCTTTTGTCTGCTGCAGATCCAGCATCTCTTGGAGCCGTCTTTTTTTCTGGCGGCTATATTACGCAGCGAGTCACCAAACTGAAAATAGATTGAAAATGCAATTCCAGTTTCTGGAAAAGGAACCTCATCGCTGGTGGTTTAGTGCTCAACTCATGTCCCTGAGAAATGTTTGGTCTAACTTGACTAACAGACTAATGCAAGTCTACAGCCTGCTAACCTTCTTTCAGCTGTCAGTTTTTGTAATCCTACCACATGTTTTGAAACATGGTTTACTGTTTGTATATCCAGGGATGGAATAGCAGTCCAGGATTTTGAAATACACTATTTTCCTCCCAGACATGAATTTCAAAGCAAACCCAAATTGCAAAGAGAAACATTTTGTAGGAGAAACAAATTATGATGCAACACAGGAAAAAAAGCACCACTCAACATTTTTCCCACTGATGTTAAACTAAACCAGGAAAACATACTTTTTTTTTCTCCTACATTTTGCACGTTATTACCCACAGTTTTTCTGCATCACTTAAACAAACAAGATAAAGATCCGCAGGCCGAGATAATGACGACCCGGTCGTCGCTGGTCAGATGAAAGGTTGAGCAGGTGGTGGATGTTTGTTGATACAGGAGCGAGGACGTCTGGAAGAATGTTCCGCATGTGATAATTGTTCGCAGTTGAAAGAAAAAAGGGGGAATGAAAAAGATCAGAAAGTAGACATCTAGGAAAAGAAAGAAGAAGGAGATTAGAGAAGGGAGGAGTAAAAGAAAACTCTGGGTACTAAGAAGGGGTCAAGAGAGCAATTGACACTTGGCATACACAAGTGTGTGCATGTGTGTGTAGGTACTTCATCCTTACAGTTCTACACTTTTAATCCCAACTTTATTTCCCTTTTTTTCTTTCGTTCTCTGTTCACGTCTCACTACTCCCATCTTAGCTTTCCTCCACTGGTGATGTGATTTCTTGCCATATAGTTCTGGTTAGTAAGCTTCCCACTTTTTGCACATTCATGATCAAAAGGATGAAGCCTAACAAAGGTGGTGATTCTGAAAAACCTCTTCAGGAACTTATGTTTTGCATCAATATGATATGTTCAAACTGTCATATGCAGTTGTTGGTCAGAGGTTTACGTAGACTCATCAAGGGTATTAATCTCATGGTAATATTGGTACTTTATTCATTTCTTTGAACTGTTCTTTTTCCAGGGTGGAATGATTGTACAGCATATTTCTTTAATGACTTAAAAAAACCCAAGAATTTAATTCACCAGCTTGAATTTATTTTCGATTTTCTCTAATCCACGCAGGATCATAAGCAAGGTCAAATATATACAGACACAACCACTAATACTTGGAAAAGTGTACGTTCCACCTCCACCAGATACTTTTTAATGCCATCAACAACTTTGCAGTATAATTCTGGCTGGATGTTTGACCATTTCAACAGGTTTGAGACTGAGTCTTTGGGATGGCCATTTATGAAGATTAACCTTAGCCCACATTTCAAAACCAGTTTTGATGTATGTTCGGGGCCATTATCCTGTTGGAACTATCAACTGTCTAGCTGTCCTCGTTCTTCATTATTCCATGGACTGCAACGTTCCAGTATTACTGTCATTTTGAATTCAAAATCCTGCTCCTCACATACAAGGTCTTAAATAATCAGGCCCCATCTTATCTTAATCACCTTGTAGTACCATATCACCCTATTAGAGCACTTCGCTCTCGCTCTGCAGGCCTACTTGTTGTTCCTAGAGTATTTAAAAGTAGAATGGGAGGCAGAGCCTTCAGTTTTCAGGCCCCTCTTCTGTGGAACCAGCTTCCAGTTTGGATTCGGGAGACAGACACTATCTCTACTTTTAAGATTAGGCTTAAAACTTTCCTTTTTGCTAAAGCATATAGTTAGGGCTGGACCAGGTGACCCTGAATCCTCCCTTAGTTATGCTGCAATAGACGTAGGCTGCCGGGGGATTCCCATGATGTATTGAGTTTTTCCTTTCCAGTCACCTTTCTCACTCACTATGTATTAACAGACCTCTCTGCATTGAATCATATCTGTTATTAACCTCTGTCTCTCTTCCACAGCATGTCTTTATCCTGTCTTCCTTCTCTCACCCCAACCGGTCACAGCAGATGGCCCCGCCCCTCCCTGAGCCTGGTTCTGCCGGAGGTTTCTTCCTGTTAAAAGGGAGTTTTTCCTTCCCACTGTCGCCAAAGTGCTTGCTCATAGGGGGTCATATGATTGTTGGGTTTTTCTCTGTATCTATGAAGCGCCTTGACTTTTGTTGTGATTTGGTGCTATATAAAGAAAATTGAATTGAATTGAATTGAAAACAGCCCCAGAGCACGATGCTACCACCGCCATGTTTGACAGTCAGTGCATTATTCTTAGGTTTGAAAGCCTCACCTTTAGTCTCCCCAATATACCTGTTGTCATTGTGGCCAAATGGCTCAGTCTTTGTCTTGTCTAACCCTAAAGCTTTTCTTCAGAAAGCATTTGGCTGATACTTGTAGGCAGCTGTAAGTTTCAGTCAAGCTTAAAGGGGTTAATTTAAGAGTAGGTTGGCATCTTGGTTGGCATCCTGTCAATCCATAGAGATGCAAAACTTGCTTGAATGTGAACAGTGACAGTGATGTTCCAGCAGTTTTCAGCTGGCGGATCATAGGTGATTCCAGAACATCCTAACTAGAGCAGGGCGATATGGCCAAAAATATTTATCACGATATATATTTGAAAATTTGCGATAACGATATAACTGACGATATAATTGATGCGAGACAAAATACAACTCCACAACATTACTAGCGCAAAAAGACAACCTTCCATTTATTTTCACTTAAACAAGAAGCTGGTTTTTATGTACATTAAAGCTTTATAAAAATGTAACAGTGCAAATGCAAATTCCTTGCTGAAAGTTTAACCAAAAGACATTTCCAGTAGAAATGGGCTGACATATCCTGAGCATAACCATGTATAATATCCACTGAAGTTAAAAAGAGGTGCTTTGCAACATTAAACTGCAGTGTGCAGTACGTATTTTTCGGACCATAAGGTGCACAGGATTATAAGGCACATTAAGCGAAACAAAGCAGTCAGATAAATCAAACTTTATTAAACTCATTCTTCTTGCTTCCTCCACTTCTGTACCATTGATTCATTAATGTTGAATTCTCTGGCAGCTGCTCTATTCCCATGTTGCTGCAGTATATTAATGACTAACCTCGTATTGTGGATGGATTATTTCAGTTGTTCTCCTGACTGAAGTTTGGTCCGTTTACAGCATCCTGCCATGCGATTGCATTTGTCTCTAACCATGAAGAACCTTCACGTTAACTTTTATAAGTGGAAAAGTGTTAGTGTTCGTCCTCCAGCTTCACTGTTTATGTTATACTAACATAGCTGTGTCGCTAGCGATCACGTAGCACATCATTATATACCAATTAGCCCAACTTCAGTAACCCTACAAACGTCAATGCTGTTTAGTTTCCTGTCTTCATTTATGTTGGAAGTGATAGCAGAGCTGTACGTTTGAATTTTTTCAGAAATCTCTCAGTCAGAACATGCAATATCATGCTTAGGTAACTAGCGAGCTAACTTCCGCTAGCTTCCTGCTAACTTCTAACTCCGTTAAATGTAATAAATTTTGTTTTCATGGATGCCTGGAAGTTAAACTTCATAGTTACACCTGGTAAAGCAGCAATGCTGATCGTTTTATTAAAGATGAAAGAATTTGCACAGTTTTTAACTCTCAGTGATGCTGCAGTGTTCGTTTGACCAGAAGTATACGGAGTTTAGGACCCAGATTACTCCCACATTTAAGAGCATCTTAGTCCGACAAATACGACAATAACGACGGCCGCTTGCATGTTCTGCAAAGAAATGTGCTTTGTCGTGTATCTGACAAACTACCAGTTGTAGTCAGTCATGCTCACTAACAAGAAATAACTAAACCATGCCCTTGTCAACAAAAGACACTGGAGAACGTTCACCACCAAAAGCTATTCCTATCCCCATTACCAAATGATCTGCCAACACGATAAGCTGAGCTGGTGGCAAATCTGTAGACTCATGTTTCTTTCTTCCACCCTTATTTCCTTTACATTATTTCCTCTTTCCCCTTTTCCTCCTCGCCCTCCCCATTCCTTTTTCCTCTGATCTTCCTTTTGTGTTCTCCATCTTTCCGCTTGTCCTTTTTGACACCCCCCATTACTGTCTGTTCCCTTCTCTTCCTCTTCTTTTCTCATATCTTCCTCTTCTCTACTTATTTCTCTGTGTGCCATCAGGAAGTGCCTCGTCAATGGGGACTATTGAGTGTGCCCGGCTCTGGCCCAGTTGGGCCTCTCTGGCCCTTCAACAGTTG
Source organism: Maylandia zebra (assembly GCF_041146795.1). NCBI lineage: Eukaryota > Metazoa > Chordata > Actinopteri > Cichliformes > Cichlidae > Maylandia > Maylandia zebra. The sequence continues at coordinate 7,078,269 of NC_135185.1, forward strand.
TCTTGGAGAGGGACAGCAGCCGCCAGAGCTGGCTGTCCTCCCACTGTGCTTCTTTGGCCCAGCTCGGCCCAGAGCTGCTGGACTGCCCGCTCCCAATGCAAACAAGTCGGTCCGGAGCCAGAGGAGGTGCTGCTGGTGGATTATGTATGTGTGAATGAGACAGAGAGTGTGTATGGGCTGGTTGGCTTGCTGGCTGAGCTCACTGTCACAGCTTGGATGGACATTCAAGAGGAGGCAATAAAAAATTATGTGGTTTTACTTATTCTTTAATTTGATATGATGCAGAAAACTGTTTGAACTGATTATTTACCAAATACCCAATTATACCCAGTGCAGCACTGTTTCGATGCATCTGTTAATCACAGCAGACTTAGTAGACTATTAGATATGCATACCCTTTAAATGGCAACATAAGGATCAATTGGACTGTAGTTTTGTGACTGACTTTGGAAACTCTGGGATCCTCCCTTATGGTTTCCCCATTTTAGCGCAGAAGAACCTGACTTGACACTTGAAAAAAGACAGAAATATAAGATTGGTGTGGGGTTTTTTCTAGCTTCACCTTTAAATACTACATAAAAAAAGTCTGTTTGTATAACTGCTTGCTGTGGTGGAGTTACACCATATAGAAACTATCCTGAGAGCCACAGCTGTGGCCTCCAGTTCTGAAAAGAGCTGGACACTTTGATTTGGCTGTTCTTTGGTGTAATGTAGAAAAACATGCTGCAACTGTTTGAGAGCATGTGATACTATAATTATGCAATGTACATAGCCCTACTACAGTATGTAATTATGCTTTAAACCACAGTCTGTGGTTTCTTTCAAAACAGAAAGTCTGCTGTTGAGAAATAAGGGAAAAAGCACAAAGTTGCTTTGGTCATCTTTAGCATGCAGCTGTGAAATAAAGATAGAATTGGCATGTGAACAAGTTACACTTTTGCCCCCTGGCAAGACTTAAAAGACTTATTTTGAGATTTCACCTGAATTACTCTCAGCAGATAACCTGATGTGTGATGTGCTGCTACTTCTGGGAAGTCACTGCTAGAAACTCTTTACTAAAGAGCGGGTGCTTTAAAAAAAACTTCGTCGGTTTTTGGGTGAACCATCTGTTACTGTCTACCACAGGCCAGCCCAACCATTCAGATTAATGAACCATAGGAAGGAGAGACACGAACAGGCTAAACAAATCACTGTCTGGGGAGGTTTGTAATCTGTCAAAATTAAAACACAGCTTTAGCTGTAACTTCTGGTTTTGTCACCAGAAGTTCCTCAAAGATGTATCATCTCAGCTAAGGTAGCAAGGCAACTAAAAGTCTTCTCTTTTATGACACACATTTATTCCATGGCCTAAATATAAAAGACGAATGTAGCATTTGGTTTTGGACTCTGCGTTAGCTTCAGGCATGTTGGTTTTTTGGAGACAGAAGTTACTATATGTCAACTTTAGTGGGTTCTTAGTTCTTCATAGCAAACTTAGATAGTAAGCTGCATTCAAAATCTGTACAGATAAACATATCTGCTAATTATATATATAACAATAATAATACTAGAATTTCACTCATTAAAACTGAAGCATTAACTTCTTGTGTGGGCTCTACCACAAAGTAAACCATTCTGTTTGCATGGTCCAGTTCAGTGCCTGGAATTACTGGAAGGGAAGCCTGGAACACAACAATGCACTACAGCGTATTGCTCACTATGTTGGCATACCTGTCAATCAAACTGCCAAGTGTCCAAATGGAGGAGGAAAAAGAACACCGAGTGCACAATTGTCATGAAGGGGGAAATTACCCAAATGGCTCTAAACTAGTCTTTGGTTCAGACTGCCAGCTTGTTGTTGTTGTTGTTATTGCTGTTTTTAGTGCTTTGGCACATATATATTGTCTATAATTATTTCCAGCAGAGTCACACAGTGTATGTTATTTAGAGAAAATGCAGCATGGAAGTCTTGTTGTGCTTTGACCTGCAGGATAAAGAGCTAGAAATGGTATCACTCGGATCTGGCCCACACAATGTGCTTAGACATGGCCCACATACCGCAAAGAATGACGACCCTTTGGTGGCCCAAATTTGGTTTGCCAGAGGTGGCCCACACATGAGCCAGCACAAGGCCAGTTGTAGACACACTGCTGGCCCTGTGCTGGCCCAGAACAGTCAGCCTCATGTGTACCTTAATCAAGCCACGTAATAACAACATGCATAATAGAGCAAAAGTAACATGACAAAACTCTGTTCAGATAGCATATGGAATGATTCTTATACAGCGCTTTTCTACTCTCCCAGATTACTCAAAGCACTCAACACAACATGCCACATTCTTCTAATCACAGACATTCTCTAAACTGAGTGCTTCCTAACTACTTTCATACACATTCACACTCTTGACATGCAGACTGGAGGAGCCAAGGATCAAACCACTAACCTTCCAATCAGTAGGTGACCTGCTCTACCTCCTGAGCTACAGCCACCCGGTGGTAACATAACTAAACCGTCACTTATTTTTTTGGATAAAGTGTACACTCACAAACCTGTCAAACGTGCATTTGAAATGTTGGCTGCCATAGCAGTATTGTATTATAGTATTAAACCCGATACTTTGATCCCCATGATAGAACAGAGAAAATCAGGAGTGGTCAAAACATTTATTTTTCTTTATTCAATCATCTTCCGGAAGACAGAGCCCTGCACAGCCCAAAGCCAGTTGCAGAATCTCTAACATTAGAAGCTAAAAATGTGTCTCATATAGGTGTTATTTTGGTACTTTCCACGTCACACATAGTTTCGATATAAACAACTCCTTATATGTTACTAGTTCCGCTTTTTCTGTCTGGTTTCCTGTATGTATTAATATGCTTGTACAGCTCTACACTAACTTCCTGTTTTTCAGTCTGGCTGAGCACTTAGTTTGTGAATCAAAACTGGCTTTGCTTTACAAGCCTTTATTATTAAAATACATAAAACAATATAATCAGAAAATAAGCACTAAGAATATATACATTTATTCCTTAACAATAGTCTTCTAACTAACAGGAGTAACTGTCATGTTACTCCTGGAGGTACCCAGGTCCAAGAGAAAGCTCAGAGGGGACAGGGCCTTCTCTATTGCTGCTCCTAATCTGTGGAACAAGATTCCCAGCACATTAGAGAGGCCCCTTCACTGTCCACTTTTAAAACACGTCTTAAAACCCATTTTTACTCCTTGGCTTATGACACAGTCTGACCCTGATTTTATTGTTTTAATCTAATGTGCTGATTTTATTGTTTTAAATGTAATTCTCATCATCATTTTTATACTTTATATAATATTTTATATTTTATTATTGTTTTTTAATGTTTGTTTTTTAATTTTAATTTTTTTTAATTGTTTAAATGTCATTTTAATAATCATCTTATTTTTTTTAATATTTTTTATTTATTTTATATTATTTTTATTATTATTTTATTTCTTATTTTTTGTTCAATGTATCATTTCTGGCATGTCAAGTGTACAGCACTTTGTGTTCAGCTGGGGGCTGATCTGAAAGTGCTATATAAATAAATTGCTTGCTTGCTAAAATAGGAAAACAACATAACAGCAACATAAACAGTGCCATCGTTGCCAGACCTGGCCCATATCTGGTTGACATACACTCTGCCATGACACCAGTCAGTAAGAAGTGCCAGCTTTATGCCAGATTTGGGCCAGACCTGTTTTCTATGGGCCTGGGTCACATAAACCAAACCATAATCGAGCTAGATATGGCATGCCATCACATAAACAGTGCCATCTATGACAGGCCTGGCCCATATCTGGATGGCATACCACTTACCATGCCAGACGTCAGCCAGCAGTGCCGGCTTTATACCAGATCCGGGCCAGACCTGCGTGCTATGTGGGATAAGTGTACGTGTATAAAGCCTGTATAGACAGTAAACATCTGCTTCTTTAGTTGAGTGTTATTTGTAGGAAAGTAAGGAAGCTAGAAAGCAAATATGAGGATGCTTTGATGCTGACAAAACAAAATGACACATATAAGAGCATAAACACTCTATAATATACTATATATGAGCAGCATCAGAGGGCACTGTGAGTTAATGGAAAGCTGAAGAAAAAAAATACTTTTGTTCTTTAGGAGTTTTTTTTGTCACATTGACAAGGTAAAAATGATAACACCCTAAAATACTTAATGTACTGTTATCACTATAAAACACTATGCAGTGAACACAGTGCAACTCTTTGAATATATAAAACAGAACAACATCAAGCCAACCATTCTTTTAAGCCACTGTGACACCCGCAGTCTCTGACTGATGTTTCAGTAAATGAAGAAGAGACTTCTCTCTGCTTTGACATACAGTAATGTAGCAATGCAAGAACAATCGAAAGTGTGACACGTTGCCAAATATTATCACAACAAGACACAGTAGCTCTTTGATTACATGTTTAAAACCAGCCAACAGCTTTGAAGTACATGCAGGACTTGAAAGACGAACTGCTGGAAAACGAGGAACTAAAAGCATACAAGACATCACTGAAACCACTTGCCTAATGCTGTACAAATCTCCTTTGGGCTGTTAAACAACTCTGACCCATGGAGAGATTAGCAAAGACCTCTGAAATTGTCTTGTGGTAACAGACACTACGGCATTAGCGGTAGATCCTTTAAGTTGCAAGGTGTGGTTCTTGGATCTGAGCGAAAGTCAACACCTTAAACTCTTAGTCATATTCCTCAGACCAGTCATCGCCATGAAGTACAGCAAATTATCCTGTGGAAAGATATCAGTGACGTCAGGGATTACTGCTAGTAGGAAAGGGTGTACATGATTCGCAAGCATTATCCGCATAAATGCCATTTGCTAGATATAAAAGAAAAGGTGACTCATCCTCCTTCCACGGCTCCATGATCTTGTTTACCTGCACATGCATTGCTTTCTGCGGAGCACAGGGGTCCCCCACCACAGTTGCATATATAGCAAATTGCAATGCTCTGTAGAACCTAGTGTCTATCCATCAATCCTTCTTCTTTCACTTATCACTTAATTTAGGGTTGCAGGAGGCCTATCCCAGCTGGGTTAAGGTGAGAGGTAGGGTACGCGCTGAACGGGTCACCAGTCTATCAAAGGTCTAGCATCTATCATAGCTAGCACATAGCTTTTTAGTAGTTTGTGCTATAGTGGCTCTTCTGAAACTGACTGTTCCCCTTTTGCCTAGCAAATACCACCTTTTGGCAGATCAAACTGTAACAAGATAATTGTTCACATTAAATGAGAGTGGTTTTAACCAAAGCTGAGAAGCTCAAATCATTGAGTAATTACTACAGTCTGTCTAAATACAGTTTAGCTGCATCTTCTGAGAATCAGAAATGAAAACGGTATGCGAGTTGATTTTGTAAATATGGTGTGTAAGTACAGCATATCCAGTTTGTGAAAACTGTTCCTTTGTCAACTTTGTGATGCTACCTGTACACCAAGACAGGTCCATAGCAGTTCTTTTATTCTGAAATAACTTTGGATGAACCAGGCTATATTTCCTGACTTCCCACTGTAGATGTAAAACATGCATGTAGCTTCCAGGTCAGAAAAATGAAACCAAGGTTGCAAGTGCTTTAAATTTAAAGATGATACTTGTGGTTGGTTTGACAAACAGTGTGAACAGAAAGGGAAAATCATGAGCCACATCTCAAATAGAGAGGAGGCCTCCTGTTAATATAAATTGAACTTGTACATGATTCGCAAGCATTATCCGCATAAATGCCATTTGCTAGATATAAAAGAAAAGGTGACTCATCCTCCTTCCACGGCTCCATGATCTTGTTTACCTGCACATGCAGGTAAACAACTTGAGTTTATGGGCTTTTTTTTCATTTACAAGTTTTAGTGACTTAAGAGTTTAAAGTCATTCAGCCATCTGTTTATACATTGTGTAGGTTTGAAATGTCAGCATTATTCTGAGAATATTCTCCCCCCCCCCCCCCCCGTAACGAGACAGTCCTAATCACCAAGTCTAAATTTGGGTTCTCAGTGAGCATCCCAAATTTAACTTCAGTTACTGTCAAATGTGGTAACTGAATTCCCCCGGACTGTCGCAAGCTCCACATGTCCACCCAAAAGGAATGCACTGATTCACAATAGAAAAACAAGTGATCCAAACTTTCAATGTCATTTTCACAGAATGCACAGGCGTTCACATCTAGGTTAAATTTCAGTCTTAGGAATTCATTAGTCTTGGCAGCCGGGGGTCAGTCCGCCAGGGCCTCCGCTCCTGGCCGCCACCCGGCACACAATGCACCCGACCCCTATGGCACCTCCTGCGGGTGGTGGGCCTGCGGGAGGATGGGCCCATGTCTCCTCTTCGGGCTGTGCCCGGCCGGGTCCCATGGACTAAGGCCCCGCCACTAGACGCTCGCCCTCGGGCACCCTCCCCGGGCCTGGCTCCAGGGCGGGGCCCCGGTAACCCTATCCCGGGCAGGGTAAACTGTTCCCTCGGTGTCCTTTTCATAAGGGTCTTATGAATCGCTCTTTGTCTGGTCCCTCACCCAATAAGGTTCTGTTCATAATTTTTATGGACAGGATTTCTAGGCGCAGCCAAGTGGCGGAGGGCTTTCGCTTTGGTGGCCTCAGAATCTCATCTCTGATTTTTGCAGATGATGTGGTTCTGTTGGCTTCATCGGGTGAAGGCCTCCAGCTCGCACTGGAACGGTTCGCAGCCGAGTGTGAAGCAGCGGGAATGAGGATCAGCACCTCCAAATCTGAGGCCATGGTTCTCAGCCGGAAAAGGGTGGAGTGCCCACTCCGGGTCGGGGATGAGTTCCTGCCCCAAGTGGAGGAGTTCAAGTATCTCGGGGTCTTGTTCTCGAGTGATGGGAGAAGGGAGCCGGAGATCGACAGACGGATTGGGGCTGCAGCTGCAGTAATGCGGACGCTGCACCGGTCCGTCGTGGTGAAGAGGGAGCTGAGTGTAAAAGCGAAGCTCTCAATTTACCGGTCGATCTACGTCCCTACCCTCACCTATGGCCACGAGCTGTGGGTAGTGACCGAAAGAACGAGATCGCGGATACAAGCGGCAGAAATGAGCTTCCTCCGAAGGGTGGCTGGCCTCTCCCTTAGAGATAGGGTGAGAAGTTCGGCCATCCGGGAGGGGCTCAGAGTAGAGCAGCTGCTGCTCCACATCGAAAGGAGCCAGCTGAGGTGGTTCGGGCATCTGACAAGGATGCCCCCTGGGCGCCTCCTGGGTGAGGTGTTCCAGCCATGTCCCACCGGGAGGAGGCCCCGGGGCAGACCCAGGACACGCTGGAGAGATTATATCTCTCGGCTGGCCTGGGAACGCCTTGGTATTCCCCCAGATAAGCTGGAGGAGGTGGCTGGGGAGAGGGAGGTCTGGGCCTCTTTGCTTAGGCTGCTGCCCCCGCGACCCGGCCCCGGACAAAGCGGATGAAGATGGATGGATGGATGGAATTCATTAGCTGGGTAAATCTCATTTATGACTTTAAAATTAACCTCTTTTGCTTTAGGGGGAAGGGGAAGGCTTTAGGACTAACTATTGGGGTGGCTATTTCATTTCTGAAATCCTGAAGCAATGCAAATTAGCCACGTGGTGCGATGTAAGGAGCTCTCTGATTGGTTGGACAAACACAGGCTGGGTCAGAGGGGATTGTTGGGGTTTTCTCTCCTCTGTCTCTTTTTGACCTCTTTTTTTTTTTTTTTTTACCTTGTTTCTTTATTTACTTGTTTGTTTATCAAACAAAATAATAAACCAACCAACCTTAATTGATCCTTTGAATATTTTTCATCTAATTTTTCCAAAACATTTTCAAACATTCAGATCCATCTTTTATTTTCTTGTTGAAATCTCATAAATGGTGAACTAAAAACCGTGGAATATTGTTTGAAACACTGAAACTTTAGTCTTCAAGGGAACATGTTTGGCTTTCTTGCAGCTTTTATTTTGAAAGTGGAACACTAATCAGTGCTTCTCCACACCTGTGGTGCAGGCGCTGCACAGACCTGGTTGGGCATGCGCTGCAGAGCATGCACACCTGAGGAGGGGGCTGACTTGATCGGAAAGCACGCAGAAACAAGTCGAATGGAAAAGACAGACCGATGAGGAAAAGCAGACAGAAAGAATTTAACTGAGCTTGAGATGAAACAAGATCTCTGCCTGACAAGTAATTACCCCTGTTTGGTTTAATGTTTGATTTTAAAACAGTGTAGCTATGAAGCTCAGACAAATACAGATCACATATTTTCATACAGCGATGCTCCAGTCAGGTTAATGTTTGTGGGTCATCACTGTAAAGACTGCAAGTTATTGGAGAGTGTCTGAAAATGTGTCTGTAAAACGCCCCTTCAGTCCCAATTTTAACCACCGTCTGCACATCTGCACTTTGGTCCCGCTACCTACTCTTGAAAATGATTTGTTTGTTGGCCTTAAGTAAGGAATTCCTGATGCCCAAAGTGATGAAATAATACCTTCCCTCAAATGCCTTAAAGCTAAAGTACTAAGCCCATTTTGAAAATGTAAGGAGTAAAAGTAAAAAGTTGTCAGAAAAATGACCACTCAAGTAAAATACAGAGACCTGAAAATTCTTCTTAAACACATTAATTTGTACTTTGTTACTTCCCACCTGCCCTAGGTTTGGTTCAGGTTTGCAGTATCAGTTTCTCAATGACGAGATCTCCACTCAGATTAAAAATAAATAAATAAAAACAACCTTAGCCAGAAATGGTGGTGATAGCATTAACCATTCTTGTTAGCACAGTGGGGATGTTCCTGGCAAGGCTAACCAACTAGTCGCTTGTGCTGAAAAGGATGATACCAAACCGGGAAAGGTAAATAGTCTTTAAAGTGAAATGTAGAGGTAAAATCAAAAGCAGTGTTGGTCAAGTTACTTGAAAAAAGTAATCAGTAACTAATTACCGATTAATTCCCCCAAAAAGTAATCCAGTTACTTTACTGATTACTGATTTTCAAAAGTAATTAATTACTTAGTTACTTTTTAAAAACACGATTTACAACCTGAATAGGTGATAAAGTGATAGATCTTTCAGCCCAATTCTACTTTTTCTGCATAATCCATCATACAAAATGTAATCAAATGGAAAAGTCGCTTTTTTCTTAAACTTGTTTTATTAGTTTTAATCTTTTAACTTTATGCATCAAGCAAAAATGAAATTATATGCAACATTCTCTGACTGGAAGAAATTAGTTTAACATTTAAACCTATTTTCTGCACATTCCAGCACATAAAATAAAATATTTTTTGTGTTTACACTCAGTCTTTCAAATAGATGCAAGTAAAACAGCAGAAAAAAAATAAAATCAAAGACTAGCGGTCCTTTTGCTCTATTTTCACCTGTAAAGCAGGAGTGGGATAGGCGGAGGTTTACCCTGGTGCAGGTGTGCCGCAGCGGTCAGTGGAAGAATCCGCGAGTTTCTCTGTGAATTTCCCATTACGTCGTTGCGCAGTCGGTGCTTGTTTAGGGTTTTCTTTTTTGCTGTAAAAAGAAGTTTTCTTCCCACGCACAACGGACGCTAATGTTTTTGTCACTTTTTATGTAATCAAACTTAAAGTAAGGTCAGTACTTCCACGCTTTAAACGCTGCACGCTCATACTCTGTCCCGCACTCGATATATGATCCATTGTTGTCACGAACGTCGCACTCGCTTACGTCATTGTCATGAGACTTTCTCGCAAAAAAATCACGGTATTAGTAATCCCTTACTTTTCTCGTTACTTGAAAAAAGTAATCAAATTACAGTAATGTGTTACTGCCCATCTCTGCTCAAAAGTAATGAAAAATGGCCAATTATACCCCAGAGCAGGGGTGGGCAACTCCAGGCCTTGAGGGCCGGTGTCCTGCAGGTTTTAGATGAGTCTTTGATCTAACACAGCTGATTCAAATGGCTAAATTACCTCCTCAACATGTCCTGAAGTTCTCCAGAGGCCTGGTAATGAACTAATCACATGATTCAGGTGTGTTGACCCAGGGTGAGATCTACAACCTGCAGGACACTGGCCCTCGAAGCCTGGAGTTGGCCACCCCTGCCCCAGAGGGTTACATTTTTTCTTTTAAGTAATGCAATAGTTACTTTTTCTAGTAATTAGATACTTTTTTGATACTGTAACTCAGTTACTAACTCAATTACATTTTTGAAAAAGTAACTGATAACTATAACTAATTACCTTTCAAAGTATCTTGCCCAACACTGGCTTTTATACCCTCTACACTTCAAATCCACTCAACAACTATTGGATGATGTGAAATGCTGATAACAAAGTGATGCTGAACCTCACAAAACAGCTGAGTAATTCCCAGGGTTTTCATATAACACAATAAAAACACGATCAAACAAATAATTTTAAGATTATCTTTCTAACTGCATAGTTTTTAACTTTTGATTGGCATATAAAATACCCCAGAACACCTTATTAGATTAGATTAGATTAGATTAGATTAGATTAGATTAGATTAGATTAGATTAGATTAGATAGAACTTTATTAATCCCTCGGGTGGGTTCCTCTGGGAAATTCGATTTCCAAAAAAGCACAGCACCGACAGAAGTTACAGAGTTACAGAATATTATATATATATATATATATATAAAAAAACACCCAGCACGCCCCTGCGGGCGGTTTATCCTTCAAGCTCGGGTCCTCTACCAGAGGCCTGGGAGCTTGAGGGTCCTGCGCAGTATCTTAGCTGTTCCCAGGACTGCGCTCTTCTGGACAGAGATCTCCGATGTTGTTCCCGGGATCTGCTGGAGCCACTCGCCTATCTTGGGAGTCACCGCACCTAGTGCTCCGATTACCACGGGGACCACCGTTACCTTCACCCTCCACATCCTCTCGAGCTCTTCTCTGAGCCCTTGGTATTTCTCCAGCTTCTCGTGTTCCTTCTTCCTGATATTGCTGTCATTCGGAACCGCTACATCGATCACTACGGCCGTCTTCTTCTGTTTGTCTACCACCACTATGTCCGGTTGGTTAGCCACCACCATTTTGTCCGTCTGTATCTGGAAGTCCCACAGGATCTTAGCTCGGTCATTCTCCACCACCCTTGGGGGCATCTCCCATTTTGACCTCGGGACTTCCAGGTTATACTCCGCACAGATGTTCCTGTACACTATGCCGGCCACTTGGTTATGGCGTTCCATGTATGCCTTGCCTGCTAGCATCTTGCACCCTGCTGTTATGTGCTGGATTGTCTCTGGGGCATCTTTACACAGCCTGCACCTGGGGTCTTGCCTGGTGTGATAGACCCCAGCCTCTATGGATCTTGTGCTCAGAGCTTGTTCTTGTGCTGCCATGATTAGTGCCTCTGTGCTGTCTTTCAGTCCAGCTTTGTCCAGCCACTGGTAGGATTTCTGGATATCAGCCACCTCCTCTATCTGCCGGTGGTACATACCGTGCAGGGCTCTGTCCTTCCATGATGGTTCCTCATCTCCCTCCTCTTTCTTGGGTTTCTGCTGCCTGAGGTATTCACTGAGCACTCGGTCAGTTGGGGCCATCTTCCCAATGTATTCTTGGATGTTCGTTGTCTCATCCTGGACTGTGGTGCTGACACTCACCAGTCCCCGGCCCCCTTCCTTCCGCTTAGCGTACAGCCTCAGGGTGCTGGACTTGGGGTGAAACCCTCCATGCATGGTAAGGAGCTTTCTTGTCTTTATGTCAGTGGCTTCTATCTCCTCCTTTGGCCAGCCTATTACCCCAGCAGGGTACCTGATCACGGGCAGGGCGTACGTGTTGATGGCCCGGATCTTGTTCTTACCATTCAGCTGACTCCTCAGGACTTGCCTGACCCTCTGCAGGTACTTGGTGGTTGCAGCTTTTCTAGCGGCCTCTTCATGGTTCCCATTCGCCTGCGGGATCCCCAAGTACTTGTAACTGTCCTCTATGTCTGCAATGTTGCCTTCTGGTAGTTCAATCCCCTCAGTTCTGACTACCTTCCCTCTCTTTGTTACCATCCGACTACACTTCTCCAGTCCGAACGACATTCCAATGTCATTGCTGTATAGCCTGGTAGTGTGGATCAGTGAATCGATGTCTCGTTCACTCTTGGCATACAGCTTGATGTCATCCATGTACAGGAGGTGGCTGACAACTGCTCCGTTCCGTAGTCGGTATCCGTAGCCAGTCTTGTTAATGATCTCACTGAGGGGGTTCAGGCCTATGCAGAACAGCAGTGGGGACAGAGCATCTCCTTGGTAGATCCCGCACCTGATGGTGACTTGTGCTATGGGCTTGGAGTTGGCCTCTAGTGTTGTACGCCACATCCCCATTGAGTTCCTGATGAAGGCTCTTAGGGTCCCATTGATCTTGTACAATTCTAGGCATTCCAGTATCCAGCTGTGGGGCATTGAGTCATAGGCCTTCTTGTAATCAATCCAGGCAGTGCACAGGTTGGTCAGTCTGGTCTTGCAGTCTCGGCTGATTGTTCTGTCTACCAGAAGCTGGTGTTTTGCGCCTCTGGTATTCTTGCCAATTCCTTTCTGTGTCCCGCTCATGTATTGACCCATGTGCCTGTTCATCTTAGCCGATATGATGCCTGACAGGAGCTTCCATGTAGTACTGAGGCAGGTTATTGGTCGGTAGTTGGAGGGGACCGGTCCCTTCTTGGGGTCCTTGGGGATCAGGACCGTCCGGCCTTCAGTTAGCCATTCCGGGTGTCTCTCGTTAACTAGCAGCTGGTTCATTTGTGCTGCCAGACGCTCGTGGAGTGCAGTTAGCTTCTTCAGCCAGTAGGCGTGAACCATGTCGGGCCCTGGTGCTGTCCAACTCTTCATACTGGAGACCCTTTCTTGGATATCTGCCACTGTGATGGTTACTGGACCCTGTTCAGGGAGGTCGCTGTGGTCTGCCCTCAGATCCTCTAGCCACTGAGCATTGCCGTTATGGGTTGCATCCTTCTCCCATATGCTCTTCCAGTATTGCTCCGTCTCCAGCCTTGGTGGTGCTGTTCTCTTATTGTTCCCTTGCCACTGAGAGTACACCTTTGCTGGTTCTGTGGAGAACAGCTGGTTTATTCTCCTGCCTTCTATCTCTCTGGTGTACCTCCTCAAGCGGCTGGCCAAGGCTGTGAGTCTTTGCTTGGCAGTTTCCAAGGCCTCAGGTATGGACAGCTTGCTGTATTTCTTAGGCACCGTATTCGTCGCACCTTTCTGCAACTCCGTTAGTTGGCTAACCTCTCTCCGTGCTACTTTGATCTTGCCCTCTAGCCTCCTTCTCCATGGAGGGTACTGCCCCTTGTGGCTGTTCAACTTGTAGCCAAGCATCTCACTGATCACTGCTGCCGTATTGTAGATCAGCTTGTTAGTGTCGGTAATCGTGGTTGTAGGTATTGCCCGTAGTGCTGCATTAACATCATCTAGCAGACCTTCTGAGGGTACTTCACGTAATCTTGGTAACCGGCTACGGGGGATCCAGGTTTCAAGCTTGGCCATGATCCTATTTTTCAGGTCAGTTCCTCTCGCACTCAACGATCCTTCTCCTATCACACTTGGGGCTATGTACCCAATCTCAGGTGGGGGTGATGATATCTCCCCCCTGACCTGGCGTCCTGACTCCTCCTTGCCGTAGCATTTGTGTTGTACCTCGTCAATCTCTAGCTGTGAGAGCAGTCCCTTCTTTCGAATGTTGGAACACTGAGCTACTAGTTGTTTCGCCGTCATTGTGGATGTTGGGTATCGAAGAATCCATAGGTCCCTCATCCTATTCATGTAGCCCCTTCCGCCGGGGTTACTTGCGTAGTAGCATTCCAACAACGCCCTGTTTTCGTCCCTTGCCCACCGATGCCTTCTTGTTCCAGTAGCCCACTTTTCGTCAGGGTGCCCTGGTTCCTCAACACCTGACGCGGACCTTGTTGATCCGGGCGACGTCCGAGCCGGCATGCCTTCATATTTATCTGTCTCGCTCATGTCTGCGGTAGGCTTGCTTAGCATAGGGGGTCTAGCCTTAGGACCCTTACTGGATACAGACGCCCCAGGCAGGAATCGAACTTGCGATCCTCTGTTCCAAAGGCGTGTAGTCTAACCACTACGCTATCCAGCATAGTAGTATATATATATATATATATATATATATATATATATATATATATATATACATACACACACACACACACACACACACACACACACATATATAAATACAGAGACAATATAAATAAAATATACGAAGGGGATAAATAGAATAAATAGGAATAAAAATAAAAATACAAGTGAATTGCACATTTCAAGTATTGAGTCTATTGCACCGTTGACTATTTACAAAAGTATTGCACAAAAGGTATTGCACAGTGAGGTGAAGAAGCACTACAGCTTAGTTGTTCCCCCCTCCTTTGTCCTCCTGTTTCCCCTCCCTCTCCCCTTCAGAGAGGAGTTAAACAGTTTGATGGCATGTGGGACAAAGGAGTTTTTAAGTCTGTTAGTTCTTGTCTTTGGGAAAAGCAACCTGTCACTGAACAGACTCTTCTGGTTGTTAATGGCCGTGTGCAGAGGATGCCCAGCGTTGTCCATAATGTCCAGCAGCTTTTTTAGTGTCCTTTTCTCTGCCACTGTCACCAGAGTGTCCAGCTTCATGCCGACCACAGAGCTAGCCCTCCTGATCAGTTTTTCCAGCCTGGATGAGTCCTTCTTTGCTGTGCTGCTCCCCCAGCACACCACAGCATAGAAAAGTACTCCAGCAACCACTGACTGGTAAAACATCCTCAGGAGCTTCCTGCAGATGTTAAAAGACCTCAGCCTCCTGAGGAAGTACAGTCGGCTTTGGGCTTTTTTATACAGGTGCTCTGTGTTGCATGACCAGTCCAGTTTATTGTCCACCCACAGCCCGAGGTACTTGTACTTGTTGACCACCTCCACCTCCTCCCCCTCTATCTGAACCGGCAGTGGACCTTCTCTGGACCTCCCGAAGTCCACAACCAGTTCCTTAGTCTTTGAGGTGTTGAGTTGCAGGTGGTTTGTGTGACTCCATGCGACAAAGTTCCTCACCAGACTTCTGTACTCCTCTTCCTGATCATCCCAGATACACCCCATGATGGCCGTGTCATCTGCAAACTTCTGAATATGGCATAATTCAGAGTTGTAGCAGAAGTCAGAGGTGTACAGGGTGAAGAGAAGAGGGGACAGCACAGTTCCCTGTGGTGCTCCTGTGCTGCTGACCACTGTGTCAGACGTGATGTCCTTCAGCCTGACGTACTGTGGTCTGTCGGTGAGGTAGTCGGAGATCCAAGCGACCAGGCAGGGGTCCACCTCCATCCTGTTCAGTTTTTCCTGAAGCATACAGGGCCGGATGGTATTAAAGGCACTGGAAAAGTCAAGAAACAGGATCCTGACCGTGCCTTTTCCCCTATCCAGGTGTGAGTGGGCTCTGTGTAGGAGGTACAGGATGGCATCCTCCACTCCGACACCCGCCTTGTATGCAAACTGTAGTGGGTCCTGGGCATGTTGTACCTGTGGTCGGAGGAGGTTGAGGAAGAGCCGCTCTAGAGTCTTCATAAGATGTGACGTCAGTGCCACCGGTCGGAAGTCATTCAGCTCATTGGTTCTTTTTGGGGACCGGGACGATGCAGGATGTCTTCCATAGGGCGGGCACTCTCCCCAGTCGCAGACTGAGGTATTATGGTGGATTGTGTTCGTCAAAGGAAAAGCCCTGCATTGTGCCGTTATACTTGGGTGTGGCATGAAGAAAATCTTTAGACAACACATATCTGTAAAGTTTTTTACTTACATTTTCACTGCATGTTTGAAGTGTGCGAAGAGTGCAATGAAAATATACAAAAAAGCTTTTATGTAATATTACCTACTGTCTTAAGCAGGCTGCAATATTTTCCATTACTGTAACCTACATTGCATTACACACTCCAGCATATTTGCACTATGAAGGAACTCTACCATGATACTCTATATTTCACCAGCATTTTAATCGAACTCCCCAAACAGTGCTGGGGGTGCTTTCTAGCACTGTACCTCCATATTGATCGCAGAGAACAATAGAGACCTGAAGGCCTTTGTAGTCCAGCTTTTGACAAAGAGCCGTTTGCAGACAGATAGAAATGTGCGTGGAGTGCAGAGCCACTGGACTCACCTGTCACTGCGCACTGAGGAGCGTTTAATCTCCACTACAGCTCATCCATCAAACGCTGACACCACAGGAGACAGCCACTATGTTTACATGCACAGAGCATTCACTTCTAAGTAACCTAGTTACTCGACCGCGATCAATTTTTTTGTCATAGGCACAAGTAAAGAGCTATTTCGATAAAAAAAATCTCTAAATAATTGAAGACAATTTATATGTATAGATGATGGATGTGCTGCCCTCACTTTCAAGCAAGAATAAGACATCTAAATGTTGAGAAACGTTTTCTGTGGGGATACTTCATTTCCATGCACGGAAGCAGCCTGGTTTTGATCGGTGCATATAAATGACACCACTCTCAATGACCTTGCTAAGCTTATAATTTAATTATGGGTTATAGGTAGATTTGGATGTCAATAAAAAGGCATGGCAAGCGAGCAGTACCTACTATCACCGCTGCCATGGAAATCCTCATTTATTTACCCTGTAGGCTATTAAAGGAAGCCTCGGTCACTGAGGGAGCTGGCAGCCAAATCCTTTCATATATTTTATGGAGCAGCAGGCTCAGAGCAGACAGGAATATTCTATTAACTGTTTTTTTGACAAGAGGGAAACTCAATCCCACAGTATCAAAGGTTCATGTAGAGTCTGGAAGCTTAACCTGAATAATACTTTAAGTATGACCAATAGCTGGGTGGCTCTGTACATGTATTTTTCACTGCTTTGCAGACCTATACATATAGAGTATTGTGCTAAGTGCCAATACTATGTGCTCGATAGATTTCCATTGTGTTTTGAATGGCTTTGGGAGTGTCAAGATGGTTATATTGTATTTAATACAGACCTGACACTATTTAAAGGATCTGGCAGCATTGCTTTTACAAACTAGTGTGCCTCTTTTTTCCTCTTGGATGGCAGAGGAAGTCCCAGTTACATTATTTGTAGGCCAAAAGTAGCACGTTTTCCCCCTCTAGCATCATGAATGGGCTGGATGTACACTGCAAAACAACAGTGTAGGTGAAATCATTAAATTGTTTTTTGACTTCATGCCTGAGGGCTGATTAGGTCTGAGTTACAGCACCTTTCTGACAAAACTAAGATAAATCCATGTTCTCCAATTAAAGGTTACAAATAGAACAAATAGGAGTGGATTCTTATGTCTGAAAGAAAATCATGCCAGAATAATTATTCTTAATATGTGACCCACACAGGAACTTTGCAATGGTCTACACTGTTTTCTTATGGTAAGTTCAGCCTTCAGGGTGACTTTGTCTACAAATTTAGCGGTTAATGCTGTTTCTCACCTCTTTTTTACCCATTTTCAGAGCTGTAGGTATTGAAAAATGACATAACCCTTTACCATGTTTACTGTTTTTCCGGTGCCATTTGTCCCCCATTTTACGGAGTTGTTCTTCTTTTGGTTGCTCTCTTCACTGATCGCCAGAGTGGATCATCTACCTCCATCTACTCCTCGCATCCTGTAGCTTCTGTCCCACCAACTCTCTGTATTTTCTCCTTTACTACATCTGTGGACCTTCTCTATGGCCTTCCTCTTTCCCTCCTATGTGACAGCTTCACATTGAACATCCGTTGTCTAATATATCCACACGTCTAAACCATCTCATCCTTGCCTCTTTAACTATTGTCTTTAAGCCACTAAACCTGAGCTCTAGTTCTGATATACTAGTTTCTAATCTTTTACATCCTGGTCACTTCCAACAAAGCATAGCAACTCTGTCACCTCCAGCTTAGCTTCCTGTCTGTTTTACAGTGCCAATGTCTCCAAACGATGAACCATCACCTTCATTGTCCCTCTTGCTACTATCTTTCTCTCTTCTTCGCTTCCCTTGTTCACTGTCCTTTGCTGACCATTCATAAAGCAAAACATCACATCTAAAGTGTTTTTTCTCAACAAGAAGCCATACAGCTCCTCATTGATGGTCAACTCCAGTCTTAATCTAGTTTCAACAACTCTTTCCTGTAGCTTTATCCTATGGCTCATCCACGTCCATCTGTAGCTACTACAGCTCTCCACATCACTTGTGTTCTTGAAATTTAGTATCAGTACGCTTCTTCTCAATTCCACAGGCACCAAGTTGTTTTAAACAATCAGATCAGAAAGTCCACTGCCCTCCCTCGCAGACATCTCCATACCTCCACAGGTATGTCCTCTGGACCAACCACCTTTCCACTCTTCTATGAAGAGACCATCCTCTCCATGGCTGACGTACTTCCTCCTTACTAATCCTCTGCTGATTTTCCAGCTGTCTTTTATTTGTCTTCCTCTCTCATTTTCTTCATTCAACTACTCCTCAAAATATGCCTTCCATCTTCTCAACACTCTCGTCACTCTCTGTTAGCTTATTAGTGATCACTTAATAATACAGTTTTCTAATATGTCAAACTAATTTTCCTAACCAGACAGCTGCCTGCTGAGGGAACCTAACAATATACATTTCCTTGAAAAACTTATAACATAGCCATATTTGGATGTCATTGAGGCAGCTGCTCAGTCTGGAGTTAAGGCTGAACTCAAGGCGTTCCCAGGCCAGCTGAGAGAGGTAATCTCTCCAGCCTGTCCTGGGTCTGCCCCGGGGCCTCCTGCCGGTGGGACACGCCTGGAACACCTCACCCAGGAGTCGCCCAGGAGACATCCTTACCAGATGAACCACCTCAACTGGCTCCTTTCGATGTGGAGGAGCAGCAGCTCTATTCAGAGCCCTTTCCGAATGGCGCAACCTCTCACCCTATCTCTAAGGGAGAGGCCAGCAACCCTTTGGAAGAGGCCCAATCTTGTTCTTTCTGTCACTGCCCACAGCTCGTGACCAGGTAAGGACTTAGATTGACCGGTAAACTGAGAGCTTCGCTTTTACACTCAGCTCTCTCTTCACCACAACGGACCGGTACAGGGTCTGCGGCACAGCAGCCACAGCACCAATCTGTCTGTTGATCTCCCGCTCCCTTCTCCCGTCACTTGTGAAGAAGACCCCGAGATACTTAAAGTCCTCCACTTGGTGCAGGAACTCATCCCTGACCTGGAGTCAGCACTCTACCTTTTCCGGCCTTCCCCGATACTAACCCCAAGTTGCCCTCCAATGCGTTCATCGAAGTGTGAATGTGTGTTAGTGTTGATTAGTTTGCACTTGTGCATGTATGAGTGGGTGTGAAAGGGTGAATGAGGCATGTTGTATACAGCGCTTTGAGTACTCCGGGAGAGTAGAAAAGCGCTACATAAGGATCAGTCCATTTACCATTCTGGCTGAGGACCATGTTCTCAGATTTGGAGGTGAGGAATCTCATTCCCACTGCTTCACACTCAGCTGCGAACCGTTCCAGTGCGAGCTGGAGGCCATCATCCGATGAAGCCAGCAGAACCACGTCATCCGCAAAAAGCAGAGATGAGATTCTGAGACAACCTAAACGAAACCCTCCGCCACTTGGCTACAGCTAGAAATTCTGTCCATAAAAATTACGAACAGAATCGGTGACAAACTAAATGAACAGGAAAAAAATCTATGAAACAAATGTTAATGCTGCTGTTTTTTATCTTTTGTTTCTACTACATAAAAGTGTCATGCAAATCCACGTAAACCAGTGACTTGATCAGTCAGAGCTGATGCTTCATGTAAATTAATAGCTGTGGCGTACAAGAGTGGTTTCTCTAAGTTACAAACCAAAAGAAGAGATAAAAAGGATGAGTGGAGAACAAGTTGGCCGCACTGTTGAAAAATACATGAGCTACTCTTATATTTTGCAGCATAAATAGGTGCATTTCATCATCCTTACACAATTTTGGCTGATGACTGCATTGTGGTAACTACAGGGGGTGATGTTTTCCTCCCTCTCTGCTACAGATCTGTTGATATCAAGATAAAAGTTATCATCTCATTTGGCTGAGTAATCAGTCAAGTTTAATTTACTGTGATGGATACGGCTCGCTATAGAAGCTCATTCCTAGTATGAAAAAAAAAAAGCAGACATGAAACTGAGGCAAAAAATGAAAAAGAAATCATAAATAGTCAAGAACTGATTTATTAAGACAAAAACTAATAAGTTCAAAATACCCTTAAACATTCTCTCAACATTAACTGAGCAGTTAAAACAAGATAATAAATCTGTAGTCAGCAAGTCAGAACGCAACAAAATAACATTTGGACTTGATGAAAATAGACTTCATAGATTCAAAGTTTACAGTGTTCTGTTGAAGGTAGTGCTGTGTAATACTGCACATTTTGGTATCGATCAATACGACGTAAATAAATACAGGGGAAGCACTGCCGAGACCAATATTGATGCTTTTAACCTATAAAGGCCGTCTGTGTAGAGGAGAGCAGTGTGTGATAATTTATTAAATGAAATACAATTTATTTACAAGTTCTGAACACATTTTATTGACCTCTGAATCACAGAATTTTTTATTTTTCACAATAATTAAAAAACTCCACTCTTTTCAGCTTTGCAGGTACTTTAAACTGGGTGTTTTTTGGACACCTGGAATGTAAATGTGCTTGTCTCTAAAGCAGTTTGGGGAAGCTGGGGGTGGCTATAGTTCAGGAGGTAGCGCAGATCATCTACTGATTGGAAGGTTAGTGGTTCGATCTCTGGCTCCTCCGATCTGCATGTCACATATCCTTGGCTAACCCCAAGTCGCTCTCCGATGCATCCATCGGAGTATGAATGTGTAGGAATGTAGTTAGTAAGCACTCAGAAGTTTAGAAGAAAGTGCTTGTGTGATTGGGTGAACGAGGCATGTTAAATAGAGCGCTTTAAGTACTCCGGGAGAGTAGAAAAGCATTATCCGGTTGTTCAGTCTGACGTCACTAGCCGTGTCTGGGCCTAAACTCCGCTGCAGGTCCATATATCCAACGATCACTATGGCATTATTGAGAGTTGAAAAACTGTCTAAAGTCTTTCATCTTTAATAAAATGATCAGAGTTCTGTCTACCAGGTGTAACAATTGAGTTTAACATCCAGGCATCCATGAAAACGGAATTTATGACATTTAACGGAGTTAGAAATTAGCAGGGAGTTAGCTCACTAGCTTCTATCTAAATACAATATAGCATGTCCTGACTGTGGGTTTTGGAAACAAATTAAAACGTACAGCTTTCTTATCACTTCCAACATAAATGAAGACAGAAAACTAAACAGCAGTGACGTTTGTAGGGTTACTGAATGTTGCATCTTCAAAAAATAAAAATACAATAACTGAGCCTTACACCGGGGTATCGTTGCACTGGTTTACTGAACCTTACTTTCAGGGCATGTACAGAACATGAGCATCCATTTTCTACTGCCTCCTACAGGACACACTCTTCTTCCACTTCCTTACACATTAATGTAACACAGAACTAATACTGCCTCTCCTGGCATTACCATTGTAACAACACATTCATTCTGTTTCTTTCAGAAGATTAACAGGAACTTAGGATGTAGGTATCTATGAATAATAACTATTATGTATACTCATATTTATATAACCACTTATTTCTTGCGATACCACATCTCCTCCCCCCTTAAGTCAACAACTCCCTTGACTTACAAAATAACTGTTTATCTAAAGAATGCTTAACAAACAATCAACATGTAATTAAGGTAACCATACAACCATACAACTGTACATAGGTTTCCATGTTTCTCTTTTTTTTTTTCTAACTAGGAAGGTACGTCCTTCCTGTGAGATCAGAGCGCATTGTTGCTCTATTTCTGGAAGATCTCACACTACCTAACAAAGTCCTTTAAAGTCTCTGGTGGACGTCTCTCTCTCGGGGAACGTCGCAACACGGGTGTCCCTGAGGAGTCTCCGGGAGCTGGAGTCTCCGGAGCATAAGGCAACTCCATTGCCGGAGGTTGTGGCGATGTGTCCAACTCTGATGGCCAGCAGCACTCAGGCACTGATTCTTTGTCAAGCAATGGCTCCACCTCCCTGTCTGGTGTACTGGGAACAGTGTCAGCCACTCTTGCTCTCACCTGATCCACATGCCGCTTCACAGTTTGACCTGATCCAATGGTAACAATGTAAGACACTGGACCCGATGCTCTCACAATGACTGCGGGAATCCACTTCGGGCCATAGGAGTAGTTTCTGATGAAGACCTTGTCTCCTGGTGTGAAACTTCTCAGTCTTTTCTTGGTGTCATGATTTTCTTTCTGTTTCGATTGTTTGTGCTGCACTTTTGTTTTCACATCAGGCATGAGCAAGTCCAAAACTGATCTGAGTCTCCGTGACATCATCAACTCTGCAGGTGATAAACCAGTAGTGGCATGCGGTGTGATGCGATAACTGAACAGAAATCGGGACAGTCTGGTTTGCAAGGTATCACCTTTGACTTTCTTCATCCCCTCCTTAAAGGTCTGGACCGCCCTCTCAGCCAGCCCATTTGAAGAAGGGTGGAAAGGTGCTGATCTTACATGGTCAATTCCATTCTGCTTCATGAATGACTCAAATTCAGCACTTGTGAAGCATGTTCCGTTGTCTGAAACTAACATTTTAGGTAGTCCAAACACACTGAAACTCTGGCGCAGTTTCTCTATAGTTACCTGTGATGTAGAGGATTTCACAGGGTAAATGTCCATCCACTTGGAATGAGCATCCACAATGATTAGAAACATCTCCCCGAGGAAAGGCCCTGCATAGTCCACATGGATTCTGGACCATGGTGACTCCGGCCACTCCCAAGGGTGTAATGGTGCAGTAGGTGGTGACTTGGAGTGTTTCTGACACTCCTCACATGCCTGCACTTCTCTTTCAATGTTCTCATCCATCCCTGGCCACCATACATACGACCTTGCCAAGCCTTTCATCTTCGACATGCCTGTATGAGTCTGGTGCAGGAGTTTCAATATTTTGTCTCGGCCTTTGGTGGGAATAATTACTCGGGCTCCCCAGAGCACGCAACCATCCCTCACACTCAGTTCCAGCTTTCTCTGTCGATACGGCTTTAAACAGGTGTCGGTCTCAGTTGGCCAGGCTTTTAAGGTGTACTCGTGGACTTGCGACAACAAGACATCCTTAGCTGTCCATCGTTTGATCTGTGCAGTGTCCACTAATGTGTCATCCAGTACATCCATCATCAAAACCTGCTCAGCCATCTCTCGCTCAGGTGCTGAGTCTGGTACCGGCAACCGGCTGAGCGCATCCGCGTTTTCATGATGTTTTCCTGGCTTGTACCTGATGTTGTACTCGTAAGCACTCAATGTCACGGCCCATCTTTGTACTCTTGGTGAGCCCATCTGAGGTATAGGCTTCTTTTCATTGAACAGTGAGATTAGGGGTTTATGATCTGTGTAAATCGTGAAAACTCGGCCATACAAGTATTTGTGAAATTTCTTGATGCCAAATATCACAGCTAGACCTTCTTTGTCAAGCTGAGAATACTTTTTCTCAGCAGGAGAGAGTGTGCGTGACATGAACCCCAAAGGTCTCTCGCTTCCATCCTCCATCTTATGTGACAATACGGCGCCTACGCCATATGGGGATGCATCACATGAGAGAACCAACTCACGGTCAGCAGAATAATGAACTAACACCTCTGCTGAGTTCAACAGGTTCTTAGATTTCTGGAATGCTTCCTCTTGTCTCTTTTGACATGTCCACCGTACCTCGTGTCTCAAAAGTTCATGTAAGGGTGCCAACCGGGTTGCCAGGTTTGGAAGGAATTTGTTGTAGTAATTTAGCAAACCTAAGTATGCTTTCAGTTCAGTGACATTTGTGGGGGTAGGTGCGTCCATGATTGCTTTAACTTTCTTTTCCACTGGGTGGAGCCCCTGGGCGTCCACTATGTGCCCCAAGTACTCCACTTTCTCTTGCATAAAGGCACACTTGCACCTCTTTAACCTCAACCCAGCTTCCTCCAACCGGGTCAACACCTCATCCAGGTTCTGTAGATGGCTTACTTCATCCACTCCAGTCACTAAGATGTCATCTAAATACACTGCTACATGAGGTATCCCCTTCAAAAGACTTTCCATGGTCCTCTGGAATATTGCTGGAGCAGAGGCCACTCCAAAAGGCAATCTGTTATACGTGAACAGCCCCCGCGATGTGTTTACTGTCACGTACTTTTTCGATTCGTCATCCAAGAGGATTTGCTGGTAAGCGTGGCTCATGTCTAATTTTGAGAACTGCTTACCCCCGGACAGTGTGGCAAACAAGTCCTCCATTCTGGGTATGGGGTACTGCTCCAGTGAAGCCACGGTATTTACAGTAAGCTTGTAATCCCCACACAGTCTTATTGTCCCTGTGGGCTTCAGGAGTGGCACTACTGGTGCCGCCCATTCAGCATATTTCACTGGCGAGATGATGCCTTCTTTCAACAGTCGGTCTATTTCCTCGTCGACTTTTGCTCGCATAGCAAAGGGGACAGAACGCGGACGGAAGAAGCGTGGGGTGGCATCACTTTTCACATGAATAGCAGCTTTCATTCCTTTCAGGGTGCCCAACTCCTCTTTGAACACATTTTCATGTTTACTTAACACTTGCTGAAGTGTTTTCTCTGTTGTTTTGACTTGGTGCAGCTTTCTGTTGTTAGGACTGTTTTTCACTTCACCCCAGTCCAATTTAATTTCCTCGAGCCAAGCTCGACCTAGCAAGCTGGGGCCGTCGCCTTCGACCACCACCAGGGGCAGATGTTTTTTCTGCTGCTTGTATTTGACGCTGACTCGTGTTGCACCAATCACCTTAACAGGATCCCCTGTATAAGTTTCGAGCTTGATTTTGATGGGCTGCAGGCTGGGGGGCTTGCTGTCTTTCCCTGTTTCTCTGAATGTTGCTTCGTTCATGACTGTTAGGCAACATCCAGTGTCTATTTCAAAGTTCACCTTTTTTCCATCAATTTGCATATCCACAGTGTAGGGGTCTACTCTTCTTAAGTGTACCGCACTGCCACACCCTAACTTGAACAGTTTTCTTTTGTGCCCTTGACTGCACTTGACACAGTTCAACATAAAAGAGTCATCTTCAGAGCTATCAGTTTTGTTGTTATCTGCTTTCTCGCCCACATTGTGAGTACTGTAGTGTGAACTCTGCTTTTTTTCTTTCTTTACATATGTCGATCCATACTTTTTCTGGTTCAGTTTAGTCTTGCTTTTACAAGCTCTAGCTATGTGTCCCATTTTACCACAAGCATGACATTTTTCTTGTTTGTACTTACAGTCTGCTGCTGTGTGCTTGGTTCCTTTGCAACGATAACACTCTTTATTTTCTGCTTTAAAGGTACGACTCTCCTGTTGTCCTCTAGCGAGACTGAAACATTTTGCTGACGCCCCTGAGGTCTGCAGATCCTGTGCATTTTTATTTGCAGTCTCCATGGCTACTGCAATTGACAGAGCCTTGTCAAAAGTGAGATCTATTTCTGACAAGAGACGTCTCTGAATTCGGTCATCCTTAATTCCGCAGACGATCCTATCTCTCAACATCTGTTGTAACGTGTTGCCATAGTTACAATCCTGTGCCAGGCGACGCAGCTCCGCTACATATTCCATGACGGTTTCATTCGGCTTGCGGGAGCGAGAGTCGAACTTATACCTTTGCACAATTTCACTGGGCTTCGGATCGAAGTGATTTTTCATCAGAAGCACCAGCTCTTGGAAGGTTTTGTCTTTGGGCTTGGCCGGGCTGAGAAGGTTTCGCATCAAGCTGTACGTCGCTGCTCCGACGACACTTATTAATATCGCTCTTTGTTTCTCTGCATCGTCGATCCCGTTAGCTGCGAAAAACTGCTCGAGTATTTCCGTGTACTCATCCCAAGTCTGATTCTTTGGATCGAACGCTACTAGCGTACCAATTGTAGCCATTTCCGCTTCGAGGTCACTGCCTTCTATTTCCAGCCGAAAACTTTTGCATTCTTTGAAAAGCTAGCCAAACCTGTAGCCGACTCCATCACTTTATTTTCCTCTCTTTTCTTTCAGTCCGATCGCCCAAACTCCTTCCCCCTAAACGTCCTCGTCGCCAAAAAGATGTTGCATCTTCAAAAAATAAAAATACAATAACTGAGCCTTACACCGGGGTATCGTTGCACTGGTTTACTGAACCTTACTTTCAGGGCATGTACAGAACATGAGCATCCATTTTCTACTGCCTCCTACAGGACACACTCTTCTTCCACTTCCTTACACATTAATGTAACACAGAACTAATACTGCCTCTCCTGGCATTACCATTGTAACAACACATTCATTCTGTTTCTTTCAGAAGATTAACAGGAACTTAGGATGTAGGTATCTATGAATAATAACTATTATGTATACTCATATTTATATAACCACTTATTTCTTGCGATACCACACTGAAGTTGGGCTAGCTGGTATATAATGATGTGCTACGTGACCGCTAGCGACACAGCTATGTTAGCATAATATAAACAAGCTAACTTTTTTTCCACTCGATAAAAGTTAACGTGAGTGTTCTCGGTGGTCAGGAACAAATGTAATCGCATGGCAGGATGCTGTAAAAGGACCAAACTTCAGCCAGGAGAACAACTGAGATAATCCATCCACAATACGAGGTTAGTCATTCATATACTGCTGCATGGGCTGGGCTGTAATTACATCCTAAGGTTTTAAAAACTGAGCTTAAATAAATGATTAGCAGTAATAAAAGCCGAGGGAGGTCAACAGTGATCACTGACTGTTTTAGGAGCTTTTTGAGATCAAATAGAAGAAAATACATAACATTAAACATGTTAACAACACAAAAGCCATATTAAACGCAGACTACTTTAGACCCGGAAGTAGGATTCGTCGTGTCATCACTGAACAACCGGATATATAACAATCAGTCCATTTACCACTTTAGGCTTCTGTTGTTTAAATGTGCTATAGGCTATAAATAAAATCAACGTGACAGTCAACAAATAAAGCTTCATCTATTTTTTTAATGCATATTTTAGGTATATTTTTACATACTAAACTTAGTAGATAGAAAAAAGTAATCCGATGCCGATATCAGCATTAGTAACGATGCTATTGGTTTGTGGATCAAGCTGCCCACCTATATTTGAAAGATGTTAATCTAAAAAATCATTATATTTTTCTCTGGTAATGCATTCACTTTTTCTGTCTCACGCTAGATTAAATTTTCCGAACTGTGATGCCTCCTTCCCCCCCAGGCTTTACCTTTTGGTGTCAAAAATGTATCCCACATGACAATCAACAACATCAAGGTACTGTGATTTGACCTGATGCGTCAGACTCTGTGGAAACTTCCCATATCACAGCTGAAACAGCTCTTCATCCACACCTCCTACCCATCACATTCCACCTGGCCCCACATACACAGACCTCCTGAGCTCTGTCTTGATGGTAGCAGCTAAGTTTCACAGGCTCACTTTAAATTCCACATTGGTAGCACTGTGTTACCTTAGTGTCATCAGTCATGTTCATTCCTGTCTGGCAAAAAAGTGGAAGAAGTGTTCTCGAGTGTTTCTGCGTGTGTGTGCGTTGCTGTGGATGATCAAAACATCCTGCAAGGTCAAACGAAAATGTGAAATGTGTGGGTGAGAAAAAGATGTATTGTTGGCGCAGTGTGTTGTTAAGTTTGTCATTGATGCTACTTTCTAGGTCAGACGTCTAGTGAGAGGGGAGATTTGAGCTCTCAGTGGGGCTACCTGCAACTAGCTTAAGGTTATAAAAATAAAAGAGTGAGGGCAGGAGAGTGAATGTGAGTGAGAGAGCTGTCTTTGTTGCTTACCTTGAACGTGAGACTGAAGACAGTTTTCGCATGTGGAACCATTTTCCCCAGCCTTAATGACTGCTAATTTCATGGCAAATAAACTAAACAATGATGTCTTTGAGTCTCGCTTCATTTATAGAGCAATGCTACAAGACAAAATCACATTCTTTTCCAGTTAAAGTGCAGCTTAAATGTTCCTTTCTTATCTACCAATCGACCTGTGAGTGCACTCAGCCGGATTTAGTTTTGTGGACCAGTGCATAAATATATATATGTGTGTGTTTTGCAACATAGGCCAGCACTGTTGTCTCACTGCAGGAATGTACTCGGTTCAAAGTCACCATCTGGCCAGGGCCTTTCTGTGTGGAGTTTACATGTTCTCTCCATGTTTGTGTGGGTTCTTACTTCAGCTTCCACCTACAGTCCAAAGACGTGCAGTTAGTGAGGTTAGGTTAATTGATGATTCTAAATACCCATCTGTGTGAATATGAGTACAAATGGCTGTCTGTCTCCCAGTGTTAGCCCTGCAACAGACCGGTCCAGGGTGTACCCCGCCTCCCACCTTATGGCAGCTGGGATAGGCTTGTGAGATGATGGAGGGATGGCTGGATGTTCAACTTTGAATTTCATGGTTGTTGGCCTGAATATTTCAGAAACTGCTGTTCTACTGTGATTTTCCCACACAAGGAAGTCAAGGGTTTACAGAGAATGGTATAAAAAACAGAAAACATCCAGTGATCATCGATTGAGAAGAATAGTCAAACTGCTTTAAGCTGACAGGACCAAAGGACAGGAGAGAAGAGGGTGTCTGAAAGCGCATCACACTGAACCTCGAAGCAGATGGGCGGCAGCAGCAAAAGACTGCATTGGGTGCTACTTCTGAGATCAAGGCTACAGTTCATATGGGCTCTCCAAAATGAGACAATAGAAACATTGGACTGACGAGTCTCTTCTGCTCTGACATTTGGAAGGTAGGGTTGGAATTTAAACACCACGAAAGCATGAATTTATCCTGCCATGTACGACAGTTCAGGCCACTGCTTGGTGGTGTGTTAGTGTGAGGAAATTTTGTTGGTGCTCTTTGGGCCGCTTAGTACCAACTGAGCTGACCATGTCTCTTTATAACCACAACGTACCGATCATCTGATGGCTGCTTCCAGCAGGATAATGCATTGCCTTACAGCTCTAATCATTTCAAACGGTTTGCTTAAACATGGAAATTGAGTTCTCTTAAATCGGCCTGCACAGTAACCAGATCGCAACACAACAGAGCAACTTTGGTGTTACCACATTTGGTCTTTAATGCTACCATAAAGAAAGGAAAACTCAGCGGTGGCATTTTAATACATGAATTTAATATTAAGTGCATCAAACACATCATGAAATAAATGCTGATTGTACAATATAGTGCCAACAGAGTAATAACAGGATAATAACTTCCCCAGTGTTGTTTCCTATAAATCTGCTTTCACTGGCCATTTCTTTCTGCCACCAGTTACTGACTCCCCTGGGAAAGTTAACTGTAACTTAACTCTTACTTACTTATGAACATCTGACGTAACTGTAGATCTATACTGAGAACATGGAAATTATCTATTGCAAGTTTTAATATAAGGTAAATGTATTTTGATGGGTTAAAAGTTTTCCATTTCTGTTACTGTGAAGCTGTTATTGCCTACCAAAATGCTTTTACGGTTTACTAAACAAGAATCGGTGTGTGCGTGTTTTACTCTCACAAATGGTGCAACTGTGACCAATAAAGAAAACCTGATGGTTAAAGATAGATGGTGAGTTTCTTTTCCTTTTCCTATCTTTTCCTTAGCTATCCAAGTTTAGGTTGAAATACATCTTACATCATAGCTGACTTTTCAACACTCATCCTCATGTCTGTTGATGTGTGCTTTGCTACAATAATGTGTGCAGGAATGATCAAATACGTGAGACATCAGAGTTCAAACAGCACACAAAAATGTATTTACATAACCAAGGACACTTTCAGAAAATGACAAGAAAGAACCACAAACACGTTGTAACCTCCACTCCCTTCAACCACCCTGATAAATGCTATTGAATGTTGTG
Source organism: Maylandia zebra (assembly GCF_041146795.1). Lineage (NCBI taxonomy): Eukaryota > Metazoa > Chordata > Actinopteri > Cichliformes > Cichlidae > Maylandia > Maylandia zebra. The sequence goes on from NC_135185.1 coordinate 7,108,079, forward strand.
ATACCGTGACCTACACAGGCATTTTCCCCCCATGATTGCACATCACGGGTGAACTTGTCAAAACAGCTCTGAGACAACTCTTAACAACCAGGGCCTTCCCGTCAACCATTAATCCAACAATTAGAGAAAAGGCCAGAGAGATGAGCAGATGCTCCATAAATGGGAAAGGCTGAGGGAGTCCTGGCCATCAAAGGTATTCCTAATCTCTCTAAGGAGGATGACCAAGGAGAGTAAGAGAACAGCCGTCCTCCTGTAGTACAGACGGATTTCAAATAGTCTACTGATAATTCATGTGGCTAAATTTAATCTGGACAGGCAGCCAAAAATAGTTGAGATTGCCTGTAAGAGGGTCACTTTGAATCTAGTAAAGTGCTTATTTAATCAACAAACTCGCTCACCCTTCTATTATTAAAACTGGAGGATCTACGGTAACCAACAATACAATAAGCATGTGTACCTGGTCATTAGAAGAAGAGTGATTCATGATTTTGGAAGATTTGGTGGGACTGAATATGGCAGTGCTGTGTTACTGAAATAACAAAAAAGAACAGGAGACCTGAGCAATCAAGACCTTCTGCAACTTTGCCTGTAAAAACCATCCATTCTCTTCCACTTATCCTTATCAGGGTCACAGGGGGCTGGAGCCTAGCCCAGCAAGATTGCGAAAGGCAGCTTCGCTATTCTGACATAAGGCTAACACAGAGAGACAGATGACCATTCACACTCATATTCACACCTATGGCCAATTTAGACACGTTTCTAAACTGTGGGAGGAAGCCGGAGTCCCCCAGTGAAAAATCTGTGGAGGACGTGCAAACGCCACACAGAAACACCCCTGCCAGATGTTGGCAGTCAAACTCAGGACCTTCTTGCTGTGACATAGTGATGCTAACCGCCATGCTACTGCACTGCAAAAACCTTATCTGATTTAAATTTAGCTTTGTACTTTGCATACTGTGCACAACATGTACACGCTGGATTGGGCTCTTTCTTTGCTCATTGTATTTTCTCAGGTATGGGAAGCGATGTCCTGAAAGTTAACGTAACTGATCCTCTCAAGCAGCCACATAACGACTTGCTTCCTAAATCCTGTCTACATACCCATAGGTATATATTTAAGTTAGCTTTAGGATGAACTCAAGCCAAACTCAGGCCAACAAACACATCAAAGGAACACAGCCATGGTAGATTAACTAAAATAAATTGAAATACAGCAAACTACCTCCTTGCCTAGGAGCAAACAGTGTCAAAAGAAATGGGAACCCACCCCTAAAAACAAGCAAGGTACATGGTAATGGCTACAAACTCACATATTGACTTCTGCTGCATCTGGTTCAACTGGAAAGAGCCTTTGGGACAGAACAAAGGAACTGGTCATTACCTCATCAAACACTAACAAAACTAAAGAACCACATGTTTGTGGAGAGCAAGATAACCGAACAGGTTCCACACACAAAAAAGTTAGCTTTGATGAACACAGTGTGGATATCTGTGACTGCTCCACATAATGACGCCACATCACACGGAAAACTGTTACACAAAAATATACAGAACGCTGCTCTTATACAAAAGCATAATCTAACTTACCTAAGTGTTATTTGCCCTTTTACTTGGCTAGTGTTGGGATTGCAAGGAAAGAATGTATCACACAACACTTTGTGGGTGTTGCGTTAGCAGCAGTGGATAGCTGCTTCTGGCCTGGTACAAACCAGTTAACCTGAACACTGGATTTTCAAAGTATCCAAAGTGAAGCTATAGTGCTTACTAGGAATAGCACATACAGATGGGGTCACACAGGAAGCAACTTGCTCAGTGTATATCACTGTAGCTGATGGTTGGTAATTAGTGGACACCACTTGCGTAGATAAACATCTGATGAACATACTGTATCACCCTGCCATATGTCAATCAATGGCATCCTTTGCTGTTGCTCACTGTGTTAACTGTTCATGGCAGGCCAAAATGATTGACACGTCACTGGGAAATGTCCTGGTTCTCTGGACAGGCAGTCCACCACTGGTCACTTTGGTGAAAGTGTTACTAAACAGACTTTTGGAGTTGTTGGGTGCTTATCTATTGCTCTAGTGAGACAGCTACCAGCTAGTTTTTTTCCTCACAAAAATAGTGTGTAGCTTTCTAAAAAAAATAATGTGAATTTTACGTATTGTCTTTCCCAGCTAGCAACATTAGCACTGTGCTCTCTGCACTGAAGTTGTTATTAATCTCTGGTTCTCTTCCACAGCATGTCTTTTATGCTGTCGTCCTTCTCTCTCCCCAACCGGTTGTCGCAGATGGCCCCGCCCCTCCCTGAGCCTGGTTCTGCCAGAGGTTTCTTCCTGTTAAAAGGGAGTTTTTCCTTCCCACTGTCGCCAAAGTGCTTGCTCATAGGGGGTCATATAATTGTTGGGTTTTTCTCTGTATGTATTATTATAGGGTCTACCTTACAATATAAAGTGCCTTGAGGCGACTGATGTTGTGATTTGGAGCTCTATAAATAAAACTGAATTGACTTGAATAGTTAATCCATTTTAAACAAAGCACTGGTTAGTACATATCCACCAAGAGTTTTGGAGACGTACAACATGTTCTTTTGTCCTAATGATGACACACTTTTTCTGTGGTAAGACTGAGAGCCTCTCTTTATACTTCGTCATATAAACATAATGTATGACATAAAATACAAAACAGTTCTCCACAGTTCAAACAATGCGGTAATGCAATTTCAGAATCATGATCGGTAATTTTGCACTGGCAGATCAACACACATGCCAACACAAATGTTTGTGCACTCCAAAAACAAAAAACCTTTCCAGCCATCCATTCACCCCTGTTTACAATGAGCTAAGTTCAGGCTGTGTGTCCTTACCTCATTATCACCTGTCCCTCAAGCACTGTGGGCGGAGCTCTGATAGCTTCTCTCCTGAAATAGAAAACACAATCAAAAACGAAATCTATGCTACGTTCAGTCACACAGTAAGACTTCAATTTGAATTTGTTTGAAATATTATACAGATTCTTGATTTTTTGTCATTTAATGCTCTTTAATCACTTAAACAGTTATTTTACCTCTTTAACCAATTGTTGCTTCTGCGCCCGCCACTCTAGAAGCCAGCTTTTAGAAGGGCATCTAGCTAAGACAAACCTGTGTTGGTCCCTAAACTATCATCAAGTCTATTCCTGCTTTTCAGTGGGACAGCAGTTCTCCAAGGAGTGCTGAAAACCGGATTGTTTTACACACACCTGTTTCAAAATGTCACTCAGCTACGCGCTTGTCTCAGAGGGAGCGCAGTTAATCGCTGATTTGGCACACTTACAGTGACAACATACCAAGGTCCAGTTTCAGGAACTCAGTCGCGCACTCACAAAACAAACTGTCATTCTTATAGTCTCCCACACGCATGTAGTGTTTCAGACTTGGATGCACACAGATAAACGCACACACACAATTCAAAAACTTTTGCAGAAACATGTACATTATGCTAATGTCACAGGCACACAGCGTATGTAACAGACACTGAGACCTCATGATGAGACAAACAGTCCCTCTGCTCCGCAGACATCTTTGATTTTCCTCCCAATGTTGACTCACAGTCAAACTGTGCGAAACACATAAGGCTGCGTTTTCAAAGCCAGCCTGAAACGTGCAATTATTTTCAGTTGCCTGCAAAAAAAAAAAAGGAAAAAAAAAGACCCACAGTTTGTATATACTGGAACGCTTTGTGAAGCTTTGTGGCTTTGACTGAATGGGAAACAATTAAAGAACTTTTTGGCAGCACATGAAGCCAGACAGCGATAAAAATGGTCAAGCTTTTCAGCACGGGCGAGGCCTCTCAGTTTGGCCTGTCAGGAGGTCTGAGAATCTTCCAGAAAACTTTCCTCCTGGTCTCCCTGGGTTTCATTATTTAGGGACAAAAATACAAAAGTTCTGCTGCTGTACTCATTTCACGTTTGTTAAATATTAGTTATCAGAGCTAATTTACGTGAAAGGGATTAATCATGCTGTAGCTAGCCACTGTAACGTTGTAACTGCATGACTTATTATGCTATTTTCATTCATGTGTCTTTTAGAGACTCCCAGTGGTCTCCTTCAAATCTTGAGGCAAGTGAACTAATCTGACTGTCGTATTGAATATTTTCTGTGCAGTGATTAATCTCTTTTTGGGAAGGTTTCACAGGCAAGGTTCAAGCCTAGTTGCAAAGACTTGTCTTAAAATAGCTCTAGATTTAGCCTGTTCTGGATTAAACAGATCCAGTCTCAAGATGGGGACTAGAAGCTACTCTGGGCCTACGCCGAGGCTTTAATTAATCCTTCAAGGTGGTTGCTTCAACTTCAGCTTTGCAAATTTGTGAGGGCTCATTGACAACCCTGGGTATTTAAATGAGCGTTGACATGCACTGCAAAGACCTGCCTCATGACTGCTCTAGTTGTTGAAAGGACGATTCTATTGAAATTTTTGACAACATAAACTTTTCAACATTTTCTAACATCTGGAATCCATCATAATGAAACTGGTTTTATGTGTTGCCAGAGAAACAGCTGTGTGCAGAATTGTCTAATAGTCTGCAGGGTCCTTTTTTAATGCAAAGTTTTAGAGAAAGATGGTTCCAGCTTCTTCTTCTGAGGAAGATGAAAAGCTAAATCTCAGCTGACGGAGAGCACGATTGTGTGTTTTTGTTTTGGAAAAATCCGTGTTTTTAATGCGCTGCCACTCAGTGCATTTTTACGAGCGCGTTTGTTGCAACAGTAGAACTCTGGTTGGATAAACTGACCCTCGAGTACAAATTCATGTGTTTGTTGCCTTCCTAACTAGTGTGCCTTCTTTTTCCTCAGAGACTATGGGCTCTGTTTCTGTTTGGTAGCTGTGTCATAGCTGTACAACCGACTCGTAACACCAGTGATGATGCTCAAAATCAAGGTTGGGGCATCCCCGTGCCTGATGACGCTGCTGTTTCTTTGAAGTCAGGAGCCACGGCACAAAGAATCAACCAAGTGACACACTCACAATGTCAGCAGTTTCCATGGCAGTGAACCAACAATCCCGAGGTGCACTTCCCTCAAATTCTTGAAAAGTTTCAAGGGTTTGTCACCATGGTAGATTGCCCTGATGTCGGGTAACTTTCTGCCTCCTTTGAAATAGGAAACCTGCAAAAAAATGTAATTGGGGTAAATGATTTATTTATCATAGGGCTTTAGTAACATTTCAAAGTTCTCCTCAGTAGATTTTGCTCGCTGCTCTGTGCAGCCATATTTGATAGCAAGGCAATTGCAGAGCTTGCCTGGTGAGAGGCAACCTGTCATAGCCATTTCAAACTGACCACGACTGGTCTCAGACCAGTGGGAAAAGGTTAATGAGTAATTGTCTAATTTATAAATGGAGAAAGACTGCCAACTCGTTACAGTCTGAGTCAGTCTGTGCCAATGAGTGCAACTTTTCTGTGCAACATCTCTTTGCAACAGTGGACTGAATTCAGCTGGTTGCCAAATGGTTCTATTCTGTTTATATATCCATATAACAGAAAGCTTGCCAAGTGCCTATGCCATTTTGCAGTTAATTTGCCATCACACAGTAACTACATCACTATTTTCACATTTATGAAGTTCTGGCGAGATTCTGAATGTCTTGCCAGAACATTCACAGAAAAATAAATTGTATGTAGACGGCAACAGATTTTGCCGTTCGTCACCATATTGTTGCAGACAGATTACTTGTAATTGACCAATATGACCGTTTTTAATCACAAACTAATAGACACGTAGTAGACTGACTGTGTTATTGTTGCTTTATCTTCTTGAGTGACCAAAGTTGACTTCAAAGCAGCCATTTGAAAGACAAAGAAATGGCAAGTTCATTGCACTTTTGATCTTGTTGTTGTCTCCAACCACTGTTTCCCATAATGTGACGGCAGCACTTATCAGACTCACAGATTAAACAGTCTCAGGGAACAAAACGTAAATGATGCCCAAACTGGAAGTCCACAGATGCAGTTCTTTAATGCAGCTTTTTCCTGAAGCAACTGTTTCTCATCATTTTACACTTGATAACATGTGCACTGTTTTACATGAAAAGATACAGATGTGTAGCTGGCTGATTAGCAGACTCACCACTTCTGCTTTAGAGAAGTGAAACAAGTATCCATCCCTTTATATCTGCTTTGCAGTTACCCCTCCTCGACTCCAGCTCCTCCTGTGCTGAGAGGTGGATTAAAGGTCTAACAGGAGCCTAAAGTGGGAGTGTAAGTTTGATGAACTGCAGCTGAGACTGTAGTTAGCTGAGAGCAGGGAGGAGAAACAGAAGGGAAAAGGAGAAGGAGAAGAAGGGGAAATGGGAAGTCAACAGGAGGAGGAGGAGAAAAGTGGGGGTAGAGGGTGTGTGCGTAAGTATGTGTGTCTGGGGGATGGCGTGGAGTGGAAAGCGTCCAGTAGCACAAACACCTCTGAAACAGAAACATCCATTTAGCAGCAAAAACAAGCCCCCCTCACAAGACCTCCATGAATGGGCCACTTCAGCAGGCTGAGGAAGTTCCAACGAGGGGCAGGATGTTCCCCTCAGGACGCACTTGAGACGGGCTGAGGGCCAAAAGCCTGAATACATAGACCCCTCTCTCTCCCTCTGTCACTGTCCAGCTTTGCCCTCCCACCCTGGCCGTGCCTTCAGTACCCCTCTGAAAAAAATCTTCCCCTCCTACCAGCCATTTACTGAGCTGCAGCCAGTGAGGCGGCGAGGGAGGGCGTGGAACCATGCTCAGCAAACAAAGACAGAGAGGCAAAGACTTTACTTGATTAAAGAGCAGTTAAGATGCTATGAGAGGCTAATTTGTTCACTGCGTGACAGAATCAACAGGAACTGGGGCAACAAAATCTCTGCTCACTGCATTTCCTGTTGCACTTTAAAGGTGTTATTCAAATTCTCAGCATCTTTAGTTTCCCTCTCTGCATGCTGTACACATACCATGTCATGATAATATACACATTTTACTGAAGAAAACAATTAATTATTGTAATTAAATTGTAATAACACATCTTCACATTCAGCTGATTTACATACCTGCATGTACTGGTTTTGGACCTTTAAGTTTAGCCCCTACCTTGGAGGAGACGAGGTCATAATATACAAAGAATTTCTTTGTCATAAAGCTAACTGGACGCACTCTATTACAAATTAAATATCACCACAATAACCAGTACGGTCACTGTCTTTGCTCGGCATCCTTGGTTTGCTGACTCGGCTTGTTAATCAATCAGCATTTGACTTTCACACAGCGCCATTGTTGCTGGACAACGTAAGTGTGTCTCTGTGTTGGTCGAATTCCCATAATCCTCCTCTGTACATATAAGAGCCTCTTTATGCAGAGTGGCATAAACGCTCGGTCTCTTATTTCTCTTCAAGCTCCTTTAAATAAGATAATAACACAGTAATGTGTCCACTTGTCGATGGAGATATTCGGGAATCAAAGGAAACAATACCATCCAGTAACGACAGTTATCTGTAGTTGCTTTTTACTTGACTGAAAAACCGTGTTTAGGTATTGCTAAAGACAGTATGGCAGCACGCTGGTGCAATGGTTAGCACTGTTGCAGCACATGCAGTTAGTGAGGTTAGGTTAATTAGTTAATCTAAATTGCCCGTAGATATGAATGTGAGTGAGAATGGTTGTCTGCTTCTATGTGTTGGCTCTACGACAGACTGGTGACCTGTCCAGGGTGTACCCTGCCTCTCGACCTATGGTACCTGTGATCGGCTACAGACCCTCCGTGACCCTGAATTGGATAAATGGAAGAGGATGGATGCATGGATATTTATTTTTAGCCATGCTTGTGACACGGCCTGAAGGGTTGGCCCTACAAACTGAGTATATCTAATGCTGAAGTCTTTGTTGGACAATTTTCCTCTGCATGCAAAAACAAGTATATTTGTGTAGAAATCAGTGATAAAAATGACAAAAAATGTTGGCTTTTCATGTTTGTAACACATTTTTGTTTTCATGATCTCATAATAAAAAATAGCATGATAGTCATTTTGTAAATTATGTTTCCTTTTAGAGTAAAATCAGCTTGGCTACCCCATGATGGCTACCTCATCGTTGATAAGTTGCCATCAAATTGACCCCGTGAGCATCGTTTAAATGCCACAGTTTAAATGAGCATCGCTTACAGTGTCCTTTACACCACAGTGTTATCCTGACATAAGGCACCATGTCACAAACCTCAAATTACCTTAAACTGGTTTCTCAAGCATGACAATGACTTCGCTGAATGCAACTGGCCTTCGCAGTGATCCGGTCTCAGTCCACCTTTGGGATGTGGTAGAAAACAAGATTTATATCATGGACGTAAACCGACAAGTCTGCAAAATTTGTCAGGAATGTTTCCAGGACTTTGAAGAATCTGTGCCAGTTCTGAAGACAAAATAAGGCTGAACTGGGTACTAGTGACATGGATGTAGTAAAGTCTCCAGTGACTGTGTTTCTTTGCAGCAACTTCTTTGTCTTTGTTAAAGTCTTGCATTTCATCCCTCAGTTATGTAAGTTTGCGTAGAAGGGAAAAGTCCCGCAATCTGCGTCTGTACTGACAACGTTCAGACGAAACAACCTGAGACAGCGGGCAAACAAACATGCTGACATTTGTACTTTTGTGGTATTTTAGCTCCATTTCATTGACATACACTTCCAAACTTCTACCATGAATCATAAAATCTGTCTGGGGTTTTTTTAATGTTTGACTCGTTTTTTGCCACAGGAACAGTTTGTTTTTGCAAATTCATACTCTTAGCGACAGACACACTGCTGACAGCAAATGCTATTATATTGTTTATTGAAAACGTTTTTTTTTTTTTGACAGCATAGTTTGTCAGGCACAGAGACACAGAGAGAGAGAGAAACTGAGAGAGAGAGACATAAAGAGAGAGTTGTGGAAAGTTGTTTTGTTTGCTCAGAGGGGGTGTGATGGTGGAATGTTACAGAGGATTCACCATGAGCAGAACAGGTACGTTACAACAAAAGCTATGAATTACACACACGCTAAAAAAAAAAAAATCAAATAATGCCAAATGGTTAGTTCCACCTTTCTATGTTAGAAACATGAATACAGAGGGAGGAAAAATAAATAGTGCGGGATTGTGAAAACAAAAATAAATCTGAGGATAACTTTTGCAAAAAAACACAAAACCCCCGACAAACAAACCCTGCAGAATGCAAAATGGCGGCAATAAAACAAATGCATGAAAACGATACTTACAAAACAGCTCTACTCGTGCATACTTAAGCAACGTAAAAGCGCATTTCAAACTATAAATTATGCTGGACTAACTCATCGCGAGGTTAGAACTATATGAAGCGTAGAGAAAAATGAAAATAGTGCGGAGCTGCTTGACAACTTACTGAAAAAAAACAATCCACGTGAGAAAGGACGTGAATGTTTGGGTGTAGTCGTGCAATATAGGGAAGGAAAGACGTATACTTAAGATGACACCCCTCTCCCTCCCCTCCTGATCGGAAACGGGAGAATAAATAAATAAATCCGAGCAGTGACCGCAAGCGTTTAAAGGTCAACGCGTGACTGTAAGTACAGTAAGAGTTGCTCCCTGCTGAGGCTGTGGGGGTTGTTCAGTTTAGTAGCAAAGCAACCATATTCACTCAAATATATGTGTTGTTTTTAATGTGTCGCAGATACTTCTGCACAATAATACGGAAACGTCTCCACTAAAACTCCCGATTCCGATTTTATTTGAATTGTGAAACACCGTCACATTTGATAGAAGATTTATTATCTTTAATAGATGTGTTTGACAGGTTGCTGAAATCACATGACTCAAAATCAAAACCGTGGAAACGAGGTCCTGGTTATTGCCAAAAATGGGACACGTCTTAAATACAACACATTCATTTTAAGAGTGATGAAACAGAGAGAGCCCATCAGTGTCAAGAGTAAAAAGCTCGACATGGACACAGAAATAACATGAAAAATAAAAGATAAACTATGCCAGGAGCAAATCCTGATGGGGAGCATCAGCATCTAGTACAATTACTACTCTACATCATCATCTTCTTCTTCTTCTTCTGGCTCTTTAATGAATAACAACACTGAAAAACTGAAATAGTTAAGAATAAAAATACTCTCACCATAGGGAAAGCTTTTACCCAGCATGGAAGAATAAATACAACAAAACATCATCTGTTTCATTAGATCCATCCAACCTTTTACCGAAGTGCCTTTTTTGTTTGTTTTGTTCACTTGGGAAAGAAACGAAATAAAAAAATCTGGCTAATAGTTGCCCGCTTCTAGTGAGAACTTTATTTTGGTAATTATACATTCAAAATGTGATCAAAATGAACCAATGTCCTAAATTATTTCCAGGCACTTTACAGAAAAGGGCCAAAAACTGTTCTGAAAACAGAAATAACTACGACTTTGTGTGGCTGCTCACTATGCAAAGGCCTTGTTTCAGTGCTCTACCAGTGAAGCAATCAATTAAAATATGAATTTTCACACTTTAAAGTACTTCAGGTGAGGTGAGGGATGACCACATGTTTAAAGTCATCTCACACACTGAAGCGAGGCCTTTGCAGAGCGGCGTGTCTGCACCTTTTCCATTTAGCAGCGAGTAAAATGTGTTAGTGAACCCTTCAATGCCACTTGAACGTCGCTTTCCCTTTTGTGACTTTTCTGAAAACAGATCCTGTAAACATTTCAACGCTTTTGCTTTTTTGGGGGAGGGAGGAGTCGGCTAGACAGATGACTGCATTAAAAAAAAGAAAGAAAAACAAAAACAAAATAAAAAGATGGATCCATCCATCTTGGAAATCCCATGATCCTTCCCTGCACGTGTAAACCTCTGCCCGCCTACATTCACCAGTGCAGTATTTGGTTCAGAGATATGAAGAATTTGATAAAATACACTTTTAAGACTAATTTGGCACTTTTCTCAACAAATGGAAATTGAAGAAGGACCCACCACAGAGTCTCATTCAACAAACCAATATTTATATATTTATATATATATATATATATATATATATATACTGTATATATAGTTTCTTTTGTTGCCGTGTGATCTGTAAGTCGCACAGCATGCCTTCATTTCAGTATTAATACTACAGAGCAGCGATAAAATCTCAAGCGTTTGGGCAGAGTGTTTTTTTCCCCCACACTCAAGCACAAAAGGACAACAGCTTTACATTTCTGCCTTCAAGCTGATCTTTTCATCCGTGAAAGTGTACACAGGCGCTCAGAGTTTTGAGACTGAAGCTTGTTAGCGCTGACCCTGTGACCTTTACGAGTTAAGCAATTGAAGCCTTCAGAAGCATGTTTAAAAAAAAAATCCCCCTATAATTACGTTAAATCTTTTCAAACAACACCAGCTACAGGCGATGCAACTTGAATTCCTCTTTTTGGTCATTTTTAGACTACGAAACAAGTGACATTTAACAATTACACATGAAGAAGCCCATTTCTAACCCTCATCGTAGCTGCTAATCTTAACCCTAACCCTCTACAGAAAACTGTCAATACAGGCTAACACCTTCATGTTTGCAGGTGAGATGTTACTCTGACACCAGCCTTTGTGGTCAGATGTAAAAAATGACTATAATGCCAAAACTTGGAAGAACAATTGATCCAGATGGCTGCCCCTCTCTCAGCCTGGATCTAGCAGAAGTCTTCCTGTTAAAAGGGAGTTTGTCCTTCCCGCTGTCGCCAAATGCTCGCTCTGATTGTTGGGTTTTTCTCTGTATTATTGTAGTTTCTTCACCTTACAATATAAAGCACCTCGAGAAGACTGTTGTGATTTGGTGATTACATAAATTGAACTGAAATAATAGAAGCAAACACATTAATCTTTTCATGGCCTGAACAGTAAAACAGTCCAAACAGGAGGATTTTTTTTTCCCTTACAAAGGGTCTGAAGGCTTCTTATGATTCACAGCTAGTCATTGTTGTTGATGTTCAATATGTGTTTAAGTACTAGAAGGTCTCCCCGGTACGCATCTCCTGCTTTTTCTTGCCCAGCAAGAGTGAATCGTCGCTTTGATACGGCAAACGCTAACTTTTCTAAACCAGAACTCAGAACTCATTGGAAACATCAGGTTCTCCTCAGCAGGAGCCTTCAGCCTTCATGAGTCCTCCTCCGGCAGTCAAATCGCACTCTCTCGCTCTCAAAACAAAACAAAACAAATCATCTTCGTGTCATACATTCTAAACTGTAAACAAACCAATAAAAAGATGGATCAGAAACCAGAGGAGTCTGCCAGTTGTGAAAATAATATCGCAGTTTGGTTGTAAAATAAGTTACAAAAACAAAAGGAAAAAACCCATTGAAATAGAAATCTTTGCGTACAGTACTAAAAATCCTAAACTAGACCTTTCGAACTTAAGAACCACATGTTAAGTCTATAAATATCTTTACAAATATACACGTTAATTACTCAAATAAACCTTTTCTGATTAAGTGTTTTACACGTTCATGACAGTGTCTCCTAGATTGCAAAGTTTCCAATCCTAAAACAATATCTTAAAAAAATGTCATTTTTTGTCTTTTAAGTACACGGCTGTGGACAGCATTATGATACATATTTGCATTTATATATTTACAATAAATCACTTTGTAGATACATTTTTAAAAAACCCCTCATAACCTCGCTGTTCTTATTACTGAATGGCCCTGAAGCTTTGCCTCATCTTTGATGAGGAAAATTTGTTCCATGATTATCACTTTTTCTTTTTCCCAGGAAGCTAAAATGCGGATGATGGCGTACACGTTCACGAGGAAACGCTCACGTGATCCTCTCTGTTGCTGAACGTCTTCTAGTAACTCTGCGGAAGAACAAATCCTGTCATTGAGCTCACGCTGGCTTTGCTGGTATCTCGTTCATCAATTTTCTTTCACATCGCTTTATTGCGATAAAAGGGCTCCGTGTAGTAAAAAAAAACAAACCGAAAATTGGAGGACCCCCACCCACTGGATCACCAACAAGTCACTCATCAATGCCCTTCATTTCCTCCTCCTAAATCCAGTCTCAGGAGGTTTAATCCCAGTAGGCACGGAATGGTTTCACCCCACAGATTGTCTGTAACAAAAGACTGGCCCGAGTACAAAAATATAATTTCATTTCTGAAAAGAAGAACACAAACATGGTTCAACGGCAAGAAAAAAAAAATCCTTCAATGTTTAAAGAGAGTTCGTGGGGATGAGGAGAAAAAGAAAACACGAAACAGAGCTTTGTCCGAGAGTTTAAGACAAATCAAAAAGAGCTGAAGCACTGTGGAAGTATTGCATGCTGAGTTTTCTTTTTTTTCTTTTTTGTCCCTCTCCGTATCTTGAGGTGCTTGAGTCAGTGAGCGGTGATATTTCTGTCACAAACTGTGAGAAGAGGTTAATGTCCGACCTCCTCCGGCACAGGTTTTATGTCCTAATCACCCCGTTACTGGGAAGCTGTTTGGGAAGACAGGGCTCGTCAGGCAGCGGGTCGTGGGCGAACACGGAGTCGTCCCCTGAGGAGCAGGTGCTGTTGGAGTCCTGACAGGTGGGCGAGTACTGCTCGAAGGGCACCGACAGGTCCAGGTACTCCTGTCAGAGGAGAGGTCAGAGGTTAGACTCTGGTGTCACAGTCAAACTTTTTCACTTTTTGGTGGTCAGATGATTGGAAAAAAGTTTAGCGTATTATTCCAGGTCTTCAGAATATGAAATACTTTGGAAATGTTATGCTGCTTTACATTGTTCACTCGCATGCAACTTTAAAAATACACCCAAACATCTAAAGAATCTCTCATTGCGACTCTTTAGCAGTGTTTTTATGGTTGGGTGACGCAATAAGCTGCGTGTGCTTTTATTTCTGGTGTTGTGTGTGTTCTGCAGCTTTGCAGGGAGACTTACGTCTGTGGAGGTCATTGATAAAATCCGGTCGTGATCTTCTACCAGCTGTCTGAAGGTCGGCCTCTGCGATGGCACAGCGTGCCAGCACTCCCTCATGATCATGTACCTGGAATCCCAACAGCGAGGATTTAGTCACACTGCATCTCGTTCACTACATTCTCCGGTCTTAGATGGACTGTTTTTACTGTTTCGGTTTTTTTAGCAGACTAGACATAACACAAAAGGTCCCTATTAGGCTCATTTCCAGCTCCTTATTTTTATTCTTAGCTTTGAGTGATTCACAGTTGAAAATGATCTCATATCTATATTGTACAGGGCCATTTAAGGTTTTCAGGGTTTTTTTTATCATTAACTTGGATTCCCTGGATCTTTTCCCGTGTTGTAGTTGTGTGTCTTATTTTGAAAAAAATATTTACGTGTTACCAGAGAGCATTAAGGGGCAGAGAGGAGGACGTTACTCTCTTGTTGGCGCATTTCAAAAGGGGACGCTGCTAATAAAGTTACACAATTACACAGTAAATTCTTGTTTATTATTATATTTACAAAATACCACAGTTTTCGTCCTATCATATCATTTTATTTTGTTGTATTTATCTGTGATGGATCACGGGGACATCTAAAACCTGCAGGACACCGGCCCTTGAGGCCTGGAGTTGGACACCCCTGCCTTATACAAACATATTATGAATACAGTATTTTAATGACAGAACAACTCATTAAAACATCGAAACCCTCCTAACAAAAAACACTTCAAAAAAGAGGTATAAAGTTATGGCTTTCTGGGAATGTCAGCAAATGTATGACAGTATGACAGATAAACAGAATATTACTGAGGAACATAACAGGGCCCTGGTGTAACCTGCTGTTGTTTGGCTCATCTGGACAGCCTCCTGTAAACAAAGGCAACACACTTATACTCATGCAGACACCTACAGTTCATGGGTGCAGTTGGCAGGCTTGTCCATTCGATGTCCTTCCTTCAGCAGTTTAAAGAGTTCTTCCACTGGGATCCCTGGGTACGGCGAGCCTCCCAAGGTGAAGATCTCCCACAGCAGTACCCCATAAGACCACCTAAACAGCAGCGCAAACACACGAGGAATATAGATCAGAGGTCGTAGCGACGCCGCGGTCTAAGGCAGTCATAGTTCACACAGATGCGCTCTGTCCACCGATCGATCTGTTTGAAGGAAAAATCGATCCTCGGTAATGTTAACTGCACTCAATTTGAAAAAATCCATTTGAAATTCTTATTGTTTCAGACAGCTGGTCAATATTTGTAAACAAACAAAAAAAATCTACTTCTCTTGCCTCAAGCAAGAAATAAGACGAGTAAACGAAAGAAGGAGATGTAATCATCAGTTCGTTGTTTTGATGGCTCAAGAAAAAAAACAACACAAAAAAACGAAGCGTGCACAAAAATCTTGTGGTAAATAGGCAGCTATTAACTATGGACGCAGATAATGATGTTTCCACAACACCAACACAGGCCTGACCTGAAGGGAGAAGCAGAGATAAATGGGAAAACTTATTATACAGCATCTAGCGTTAAAGCGCAGCTGCTATCTAAACCAAGCCATCATCTCTCTTTCTTTGTCTCTCGGTGGCAGCAGCTCCAATGAACCCCCGTATTATTTCTTAATGTCTAAAAAATGAGGGACAGTAATCATATAACGGGCAGTCTATTAACTCAGCATACTATTGTTTGGCTATTCGTCCAGTGAATCAGAATGAGTCCCCTCCTTCTATTGCAGCTCTCGCTAGGTCTAATCTAATTATCCGCGCTCTGGTCCAGAGGGTGAATAAATGAAAAAACGGCCGCTACACTGGCTTAGCCGGCTGGTCCTAAATCCGAATACGGCGCACGCCTGAGACAGAGAGGGAGAGAGTCGGATGAAAGCCTGAGAGACGACTGTGGTGAAAAAGAGACATCAATATTCAAAGAGAGGGAAACATGTCAACAAATCAGGTGTTCAGTGTCACAGCAGGATAGTCGGAATCAGAAGGAAGAGCAGAAAAGAGAGGCTGCTTATATTTATTGATGGTTGCTAGGAATGAATATTCACAGGCTATTAGGTGACTAACAGGAGAAGAAGGCAATGAAGATATAAACACTTCATTTGGGCACCTGCAGCAACGGGAGCTGACAGTCTCGGAATCTCAATGCAAGCATCACCGATGGCTGATTTAGTGAGATTTAGAAGGATAATCACTTTGGGGAGGAATGAATATAATCCTGCATTTGGTGTGCTGGTTCAATGATAGCTGTGGCAATATCTATCGACTTCAAATGTGTTCATCAATCAGCCCTGTTGGGCGATGAAAAGCCACTGAAAGTACATGTGCGAACAGACGAAGAGGAACAACGCTGCCTTAGTAGCAAAAAGGCCATGCTGCCACTACTAATTTCGTTAGTGGGGAACTCGTTATTTGCTTGGATTTTCTCTTCACCAATCATACCAAACCTGTTACTGACAATCTGGCAGTACTGCATGTGCTAGGTGGTTGGAGACGAGAGTTAATGAAAAGTCAGCCACAACTTTATTGGCTTTATTTGTTGCCCAAGCATTGCTTCTTGCTGTTTTCATATTCAGCACCGACTCTCTTCGTGACTTATACGGAAAAACAACATCATCTGTTTCTGGGGCTAATAATAGACTCTGACGAATGGTATCCATCTGTGATTTCAGTCCTGTAGACACTTTTAATAAAGAATATTTGCACATGATACCAATCAACACACCACTGATCGTGTATTCTTACAGCAGACATTAATAAACGTCAGCCACTCATATAAGCAGCGGCATGAGTCAAATTAAGAAAATGAAGGCTGTTAGAATATATCAGCGTCGCAATATAATGACCGACTTTGTTAAAGAAGTTTTGAGTAATATTGTGAGCAGATAAGTGCAAAATTATTGAAAGGCTTTTTCCCATGTGTCTTTTTAACATAGTATATCTAAACATACTACTTTTACTGAGCTATAGCATAAACCACTACAGGATGTGCTTTAACTCTGTAATGCTCAACGCTTGTAAAATGTATCTTTCTATTTATATACAGTATAAAAACTTCAGTAAGGGTTTTTAGCTGTCGCTGTGAAAGCATCGTGCCAACAAAAAGGGAATTGGTTTAGAGGAGGTGGACATAAAAAGTTATCAGAGGGTTTCCAAGTGTCAAGATTTGGAGTGAGAAGTATCACCAAGAAACTCAAAGAGAGCCACACCGTACAGAACGAGCCTGGCAGAGGTAGGGAGCAGAAGATTTCAAAGACTCTTTGAGAGAAGTGTCAAATAATCCCAGAACACCAGAACGCAAAGAAGACAATCGCACACAAACTCTGCACAGGAATGGACTGCGAGAAAAAGTCCACTTCTGCAGAAGAGAAACCATCAACCCAGACTCAACTATGCTAAGGATGACCTGGAGGAAGATACTGCATACTGGAAAAACATGCTTTGGTCAGATGAGACAAAAATAAAGCCATTTGATCATAGAGGCACTGCTTGTGTTTGGAGGAAGAAGGGAGAGGCGACCAACCCCAAGAACACCGTCCTCACAGTCAAACACGGTGGTGGGAGTATTATGTTCACAGTAGAAGGAATCATAAAGGAAGGATATGTGAAGATTTTGAAAGAAAACAGCAACACACGTCACTGAGGAGTGTCCCAGTCCTGGTGAAGTCTACAGTGAGTGTCATTGACTGTGGGGTGAACTGACGACCAGGGTCTGTGCAGGAAGTTTGGAGGAGCTCGAGAGATTCACAAAAGAAGAATAGGCTGGGACTGCTCAGGAGGACATATACAATTGAGTATCAGCATCATGGGGGCTAATAATTTTAATCCAAAGCAAGCCTTGGTTTTTGGAAAAGCTGTGCTAAAATGTTTCATAGGGAGACTTAGAATTGCATCTTCATCTAAAGATATTGACATTGCTTAATTCAGGCTTGGCCAACTCCAGGCCTCGAGGGCCGGTGTCCCTGCAGGTTTTAGATCTCACCCTGGGTCTACACACCTGAATCACATGATTAGTTCATTACCAGCCTCTGGAGAACTTCAAGACATGTTGAGGAGGAAATTTAGCCATTTAAAGCTGTGATGGAGCAAGGACACATCTAAAACCTGCAGGACACCGGCCCTCGAGGCCTGGGTTTGGACACCCCTGGCTTAAATGAAAAGAATGGCATCTACTCTATCTGTGACCATATCTTTGCTCTAAGCCTACCAGCATTACATTTACTGTTCTACTGGACATTAATTCGTTTATTTAGTTACAGGTAAGTTTCTTTCCCTTTAAAATCATTTCTGCAAACGTGTCAGTGCCAAAAGCTTTAGTCTTAATCATACCTGCTTTTACAACCCAGCTGCTTTTGGCCCACACCTTCCCCACCTTCCCTGCTTTTAATGGGCTAGTGCGTCACTGTGAAGCTGCAGTGAGATTTCTCCACTGCAGCTTTTATAGGCTGACACCTCCGAAGCTGTCCAAAATAAAATCCTCACCTCCGTGACATTGGCAGCGGCCGCAGTGCTGGCTGAGCCTCTATCTGCACTAAATAACTCTGGTGTTTGAAGTCGAAAAGAGAACTGGTGATGTTAATGACGACTTACACGTTTTCTTGAAAAATGAAAAATGTGCGAAAGGACAAAAATCCTATAAAAATGGCTCCCAAATGTTGCCACTGTGTTTTCTGCCTTTACAGCTGTAAATGAGCCAGGAGGGTTTCAACAAGCATGAATCTGACAGGAGAAACAATATGCACTACAGTTTTTTCATTGTTTTTTAATTGATTCGCCATCATATTTCCTATAAAAAAAAGGGGGAAAAATAAGAAATCATTGCGAGTCAAAAGTCAAGGTCCCCCAGGGTGTGTGAGAGTAAACTGGCTTCAGAGCGACTACTGTATAAAAGGAGGAGGAGGAGGTTTGGCGGGAGGATTGACTGTGTAATCCAGACCTGCTGAAATAACAGAGAAGCCTGATTCTCCCCTCGGCCTGTTCCCAGTCTAGTGTAATCACACGGCGAGCCAGTGTTGACAGGGGCCTGTGTTTGGCTTGGATGGCTGTGCTGGGGACACGGCGTCTGGCTGTAGCCGGCGGGGCTTGGGGGTTGAGAAGACGTTTTGGGGTGGGGGGTGGTATGTTACAGCTACTGCAAGGCAGGCCGCCTCGCCTCCTCACCTTTCTTCTCTTGATCGTGGCCAACACGGAAGCAATCAGAGGTTGTGAAAACTGTCTCTGCTGCCCAGATTCCTTTTGAAGTGCTGTGGGGAAAGTGCCCCGAGGGAACACCTTGTGATAAATCCACTGACCCTCTTTATCTCCTCCTGCTCTGGGGCAGGTTGGATTTTCACTGATAAAACAGCACTAAGATGTCGGGACTCTGTTGTGTTCCTATCTCTCTCTGCTGTCGTTGGATAGAGATTAAAAGAACAAATGCAGGAATGCGCCGCGGCTAATACGCGAGAACCTCGGGGGTTATCAGGTGAACCGCAGATATTTGGAAAGGGAATGTTATGATTCCATGTTCGCACACGGTTGATGCTAACACGCTCAGTCACGATATTTCAACACCCGGATTCCGCCGGTGCACTCGCTTACACGCGACTGGGCAGTTGGTATGTGACGGTTAGTTTGTGCAAACTCACACATCGCTCTGGTGCGTGTAGACCCGGTCGAAGAGAGCCTCTGGAGCCATCCATTTCACGGGGAGACGACCCTGAAACAAAGGAGACAGAAACGCTTGGGTCAGCAGAAGCACTCTGTACGGAGCTGACAACCAAACACTCACACAAACACACAAACTTCAGCCTAGTCACGCTGCCACCACCACAGCTTGAACTTCAGCTAGCTTCAGAAATCTGATGACCATTTCGGTGCTTCATTCGCAGCAACGCCTTTGCTTGAAAACACATTCATATCAACACTGTGGAATCCGCGTATACACTTTTAATTTTGCTCAATCTGCTCAATTCTACTTTTGAGATGCGACCCGACCGTGACACTGAAAGAAAAGACTTTCAGCCATATGTAATAAGCTGCTGCTGTATTCAATACCATCCCATCGTATCGCTTCAAACACATAATATTTTCCTAAAGGACAGCACTGAAGGAATGAGCCTCACATTTGTGGTCTTTTTGTAGTAGTCTATATTGTGCACGTCTCTGGCGAGACCGAAGTCGGCGATCTTCATAACGTTGTCCTCCGTCACAAGGACGTTTCTGGCTGCCAGGTCTCTGTGGATGCACTGAGGGAAGAAGAACAAATGCATCAAACACACGGCGCATTGCACTCACGCATACACGCAAATATACTGAAACACTGATGCAAGTTGACAAGTTTTATTTTGCACTATGAAACGCACAAACTGAACTTTAAAAGCCTCAAATTTAGTTTAAACTTAGAGTTTTAATTCACTAATCTAATTATCTTTCAATTTCGCAATTAACACATTGCTGTAATGGACTTGATTTCTTCCTGTTAAAACGGAGTTTTACCTTCTCACTGTTGCCAAGTGCTTGCTCATAGGGGGTTGTCTGATTGAGAAGTTAAGTGCAGGCCAAAGCATCCTTTTATATGATAACTGAGTTAAAGTGAAGCAACGTGGCTAACCTTCTGTGACGCAAGATACTCCATGCCTCGGGCAACCTGGTAGGCACAGGACACCAGGTCTTTGAACGTGAGCTGCTCATCGGGGATTTTGCACGTGTCGAAGGAGTAGTCCATGCCCGGTGGCCGCCGTGCACGCAGGTACTCCCTCAGGTTGCCTTTGGAGGCGTATTCCACCAGGACATACAGAGGACCTGCACGGGAAACAGAGAACAAATATGACTTTCATGGCAATGGTTAAGTCCTGCATTAATTCTGTTGTTACTGCACTCTGCGCTCACCATCCTGTGTGCAGGCTCCGAGTAGGTTGATGATGTTTTTGTGTTTCCCAATCATCTTCATCATCTCCATTTCTGACACCAGGTCTGATAAATCTTTATCTGTGGCGTCATCTGAGATAAGAAAATCAATGGAGCATTTGTACTGACGAAAATACGAACCGAAGCAATCAAACCAACGCAAATCCAGTACACAAGACAAACAGAACAACAGCGAGCATGGTAGCACTGTCACTGCCAAGGTCATGTATTCATTCCTGCAGGGTAGCCACAGTGATTACTTACCTTTCAACATTTTCACAGCAACAGTGAGCGACTTGTTGGGCTTCTCTTTGTCGATGCCAACAGCCTCAGCCATAACCACCTGACCGAAGCAGCCTTCTCCCAGAGGTTTACCCAGAGTTAGCCTGAAACAAGTGGCCAGATTTCAGACTTGGAGTTCAGTGTGTATACTCATAAGACTTTAAGTAATTTGATTACATGTAAATTTCACATGTAATTTTGTCACATAAGCACAATGTAAAGTGTGAAATATAATTTACTTGACTGAATAATTTTTTTTGAGCGCGTGCAGTGTGCTTTTTTCCTCACCGTGTCCGAGGGAACTCCCATTTGGGGTCGGACGGCAGCTCCAGCTCCGAGACGTTGGCGAGCATCGGGCCGTCGCTGGACGACAGACGGGCGATCCTGACCAGCGGCGTGTTTGAGTTCATGGAAGAGTTGGAATCCAAGGACACCTGCTTGGGTACAAAAGAATAAACTGTTATAGTCTCTGAAAAAGAGTTTGGTGACAGGCATTCAAATAAAGACAGAGGGAAAAGAGAAATCTAACCGTGATCTTTGACCAAATATTTTTTAACTAAATAATGAATAAGTAATTCCTTTTTCAGATCAGTTTGACTCTTTATTATTTATTCAAACAGTCCTAATATTTTTGATGTTTTTGAAAATGAACCAGCCCCTGAAACATAAAATATATTCAAAAGAAATCTTTTCTCGTGACACACTGAAAATCTTGACACTCTTTTGGGGGGTGAAAAAAAACAAAAACTGACAAAAATACATCCAGTGCAAAATCCAGTCAAATTCAAAACCGCTTTGAAGTTTAAAGAACAACATTCAGTGACTTGAGATAAAACCCTTTTTGGGAAACATCACACATCTCGGGACCAGACCAATGTCAGTGACTTTTACAAACAGCAGGCCTGTGGCTGCGCACGGGAGGAAGCGAGAGGTAACAAAGATGAATGAAGGAGGATGCAGAGGTGGGCGAGTGAGTGGCGAGGTGGGGTGGACATCTCCATCCATCAACAAGCTCCATTTCTGGATCTGCGGTCATTCCGCTGAGCCCTTGGGCTCGGCATCCTCCCGCCATTTATCTGACTGCTGGGGAAAAAAACGATGGCTCGGGTCTGCTTTTTGATAGATCTGTTTATGTCAGGGTCTGCCGGCTCAGACCCTTCAGGTGGGGTCCTGAAACAAACATGTCCACTTACCAGACTTCTTGACTGGAGGAAAATGAGAAAAAGGGCCCTGACCACAATTTCAGAGGCATGAAAAGTAATATCTGATAGAACATGCCAGGAGCTTTACAGGAGATTTACTCAGAGTTATGAAAAAAAAAGGAGAGAACAGGGAGATTAGCTTTACAAAAACGAAGCAAAGATTATAGAAAAATGCAATAAGAACTTTCCCTGCACTACCTTATAAGACCATTTATATGAGCGCCGCACAAGTAGAAATGATTTAGAGGCTACAATTAAAAAATGTTTCGATAGTTGAGGTTTCTACTTGATATAACCTAACAATACTTCTTTATGTACCAAAAAAAAACCCAACCTCAGACTGTATAACAGCCTTTACAGCTGAAACCTTATCGTGGTTTTAAAAGTCTGTTTGTTTTCCAAGAACTGCATTATGGCTTTCAAATAATATTTTCTTTTCTAAAAATGCATCGTTTCCATTTTGAGATGCACAACCCTTTAATTATGGAGTCGGAAAGCTGGATTTTGCACAAAACACACAGACACACATAGTGGCTATGTCCTGCACACAGTGGGAGCCAGCAGGGTGGGGCCGAAGAGATAATCGCAAACTCGTCTACATGTTAGACATTCAGACAATCTTGGCATTCAGAGAGAAATGGTAAGATGCACATCCCTACCTGGATTATAATTACTGTAAGAGACCAAAAGTAATGAGCTAAAGGCTCACAGGGATTAGTGCGACTGCTCTAAATAATCTGTTTCTGACTGTCTTGTTTTGTTCTTGGCTCTCTGTGATGTCATTCAAAGTGGCTATCCTTAATATGCTCAACCCAGACTCACAGCTCTGGCTCTGAGCACAGAAGCCTATTTGTCCCACCTCTTGTTCGACCTTCTCTTTAGAGAAAAGGTTGAAGGTAAAAAAGCTTTTTTCAGATGGAAGATAAACTACAGTACGTAGGATAAATCAGGATTTCTTGAACTGTGATTCATGCAAAGCTAGAGTCCAAAAATAATAACTTGGACTTATAAAAGAGCGTAATAGTTCCCTTTTAACCCCGTACTGCCAAGTGTATCATATCTGATATCTTATTTTTTGAAGCCTCATCAGTGTGTTTTCATTTCTCCTAATATGATTTTGCTTGTTTAAGGGAAACAAACCGTGAACAATAAATTGCACAAAATGCTATTTGTAGCAGAAATTATAAAAAAAAAAAAAAAAAAGAAGAATTATCTTGATTTAACCTAAAAACTGAAAGCCCCCTTCATATATCTGTTAAAAGTTAGCATTAGAGCTGCTCACAGTAAAGCACAGTAAAAATTGGTTTATATTAGCTATTTGGCAACATATAAGAATCAGCATTTATAACGGCATATAAATAACAATTAAAAAAGTAAAGAAGAGACAAAGAAAACACACTTTAACCATTATATCAGTGCTGACGTTGTATAGTTAGTCCACAAGAGGGCGCTCTGCAACTGATGACAACAGAGCGTAAAATGGTGACGACGACTCGCGATCCGATCCGCAACTGATCTTAGCAAATGATCCATGAATAAATAACTGCATAACAAATGTTGAGGAAATGTTTTTTCGTGCGTCTTAATTAGAGATGGACCGATCCGATATTACGTATCGGTATCGGTCCGATACTGACCTAAATTACTGGATCGGATATCGGAGAAAAATAAAAAATTTAATCCGATCCATTAAATATCACGAAAGCACCTCACAAAACTTGCAACACGCCGTAACTCGCCTCAGAACGTCGGAGCAGTATGCATCACGTGATAGAGCAGCTGTGGCATGCGGGACCTGTCGGTGGTCTGGATAGCATTTGGAGCTTCGCTAGCAACCTGGCATTTCATCTCCGACAAAGTTATCCCCGAGAGAAGTAAAGCAAGTGTGTAAGTCCATCTCTGAATGTTTGTAAAGCATCCCTGCGTTAAGCTTAACGAGCGACTGCCTCTCGCTCTCCGGCTGCTACTTCAATCGTGAAACTGCTAATGATCAGCTGATCGGCTTTTCTGTCGTGAGTCTCTCTTGTTTGTTTTTGGTCCACTTTGCACCAGAAAGAGCAAACCAGCGGCTGAACAACAGCAGCACGTTTAAGCTTGATAAGCTGTTGTTAGAATTTATTTAATATTACTTTCTACACCAGGATCTTTTTCTACGTAGCTGACAGCTGGTAACTGTGCAGGGGCGGATCTAGCAAAGTTTAGCCAGGGGGGCCGATAGGGCATGAACAGGGAAAAGGGGGCACAAAGACATACTTTTCTTTCTTATTCTCATTTAAAATGTCTAGCTTTTAATAAATAATTATCTGACACCCAAAGTTTTAATTTGATGTAAAATGAATAGAAGTCCATTACTGTATATAGTAACTATTAAGTCTAATATATATACCCTAGTAAGCTATAGTACATTTTCCTTTGGGAAGGTACCATCTGTGCAGTCTGCAATTTTGTTGAAGAAAGATGTTGAATCTATTTAATATTTCTTGAAAAATAATTGATTTCTGTGCATTTTTTTTCACACTGCATCAAATTAAGGTTGATTACGTTGATTAAGCATCATGAGGTGGAGCGTGAGGGGTGGTTCCCTATTTTTTATTTATTTATTTTTGTTGTTGCTGGGAGTTGGAACCCTATTAGTTAGGTTGCTTAATATTTACGCTAAGTACTCTTTAAAATACCAGAATAGGGAGGATGGTGTAGGTTTAAGTTTATTAGATTGATCAGTATTGCTGAACTATGAAATTTTTTTTTGTATACAGGTATAACAGAATAGCTTTAGTGTAGTTGTTGTTTTAAACTTGAGTATGAACTTGCAGACTTGCAAAATGCAGCAAGATATTTTATAAAAACAGTTTTGTTGATTAAAAAACACTATATCGGATTCATATCGGTATCGGCAGATATCCAAATTTATGATATCGGTATCGGTATCGGACATAAAAAAGTGGTATCGTGCCATCTCTAGTCTTAATTCTACCCCCAAAAAGATGACATCTGACAGCGTCCCCCGTACAGATAATGACGAATTTTAGCATCTCAGTATAAATCAATAAGGATGTGGTTTGATGACCATTAGAAGCAGTTTCTGTTATTTTTTCAAGGGTAGCTGCATAAGCAGAGACCAGCTATGCTAACGTCTGATGTGCACCCAATAATTTTGTTCTATAAGCAGTCCTGAAATATGACAGAAACCACTAAGGTCAGAAAAAGAGCTTGAAGGGTTAAAATATCAACATCAGTCTAAAAAAAAATCCTGTATCTGTCGGTCTGTCTCTGAGTGTTTACTAACAAGTCAAGCTAGCGTACCCAGGTTTTACTCTTTATGCTAAGCTAACCCGCTACTAGCTCTAGCTTTGTGTTTACATAAAGAGATGATCAATCCTTTGTCTCAACTCTTGTTGGAAGAGTGCTCAACAATTTTTTTACAAAATAAATTATTCCTTCAGCCCTCGAGACTTGCTTTAATTTCAATAACAGCCTGTTCGATAATAAACTGAGCATGATTAGCCCGATCTTAGTAGATACTGTATCTAAGCTTGAAGTCACGAAGAGTTCTTCGGACTAAAAGCTGCGGCAATGCAGCTGCTCCACTCTGTGTTTCTTCGCAAACAGTTGATGAGAGAGAGTGTGTGATACACTCAGAGTGAAATCTAAAACCAACACTGACAGTCACAGGAGCGCATAAATATCCCTGAACCAAATCTGCTCCAAGATAAATGTGAACACATGTCACCAGTGTGCTGCCGTCCATCGTCAACACAGCGCCAATTAAACAACAGGACAGACAGACGCGTAGAAACCTTCTTTAACCAATTTATACTTTGTTCTATTATTTAAATGACAGATACCCCAAACTCTTCCTTTCTTAGTTTGACCTGGGTTATATACTAAAAGCTGCATTAAACAGACAAGCAGAGAGAAGAAGGGTTTTGGGAAAGTCTTGTGCAAATCTTGTATCTACTTTCTGTTACCTGTCTCTTGAGGGGGAACTTTGACAGTTTTTGCACGGGAGGCGTGGGCAGAGTCTTCTGCGTGGTCATCCTCATACGACAGAGGATTGCGATGACCACGGCGAGGATGAAGAGCACGCAGCCTGTCACGTAGATAAGGATGTCGGCGTAGTAGTCTTCCTTTTGTGGACTCACTGCTTTAGGAGGGAAAATGTGAAAAGTCAGTTGAAATTCACCAAATTCACACAGCATTTTGTTTTAATTCCCACTCAAAAATAGCTTGCTTTGTTCAGTAGCACACTTCAACCAAATGGATTTTTAGTGAGCATTTTCTGTGAAGAAATATCCATAAATCAAAAGAGAAACAGATCAGAAACTTGTTGTTCCTCACTGAAAGCTCGCATTCACACCGTGGGTTGGGGCAGCAACCCACGGTGTGATCATCGTGTAGTTTTATCCTGCTGCAGGTAATTGCACCTGTGATACGCTTTTCCTCAGGGAGGCAATTATTGTCTTGAAAAGCAAAAGCTGAAGTGTCGTTAAATTGCCTCATAGCCCAGAGACATCTGAGCAGACGATCTGCTCTGATTAAAAAGCGCCTTTCAGTGAAGGATGGATTGCATGTTCGGTTGGTTAAATTAAAGGGATGGTGACAGAGCGTCGACGCACTTAAAATATGTGCTTACAAGTAGCAATCTATGATAATTAGGTTTGAAAATTGATGTTAAATATTGTGCTGCAGAGCAAAACAAGTTTCGTGGCGTTTCTAACATTTCAGGTAACACAGGTGGGAGAAAATGGACCCACAGAGTGAAGAGTATACCTGGAAGCACCGTCAGCCAAGCAGAGTGGTAAGAAAAGCCGATAGAGTTCCCCGCGAGACAAGTGTACTCGCCCGCATCCTCAAAAGACACATTGGTCAAGAAGAGAACCTCTAGCTCCTTATCTGTAGTGTTAATGCCAGCCGTCTGTGGAGGATGAGAGGGAGGAGAGGGAAGAGAAAGAGACAGAGAGAGAAGATATATCGTAAGGCGAAAGCTTCTTAGAAGAAACACCAAATGCACCCTGGAGGAAAGGACAGTCCTGTTTACTGTTGTCAGCACCATCACCCACACCTGAAAACACCCAAGCAGCACCTACACCACGCTGTGAGACAAGCTCGTTGGTTCAGCCTAACGCCACAGGCACTCTTTGATGTAATGAACTCCTATCAAGAATTTTCTAGACTGTAGCAGTGATTTACTTTCATATGTGGAATCGTAAGACACAGGCATCCATTTCCACATTTAGAACAGGCAGAAGTGTCATAACAGAGTTTCCTAACACAAAATATTTCTTACAGACTTCTGTAAGCTTCTTTGATAAGGAGAGTTTTCTGTTGCCTCCAAATGCACCCGTGAGTTTAAACTGAACCACGTACAGTTGACCTGATGACAAAGCTTGCCTTTGGTTCTGGACTTGCTTATGAAGGTCTTTGTGTGTTTGTGAGAGGAAAGTGATTTGCGCCTTTGGATCAGTGTTTTTCTAGGAATGCCTCAAGGATCAGTCCTAGATCCTTTATGTTTTTAAAAGAAAACAAATTCAAATAAGCACCGGGTTTTGTAAAGATGTTTTAAAAAGATATTTTTAGTTTAAGATTACTGCTGCAAGATGTCATTACCAAAATGGGATTTCACCTGAATTTTTTACAAGTAAAATTTAGAGAGCCAGATTTATTAAATGGTCCGCAATCCCCAAATAGAGCTCAGAGGCCTGGTTAGTTTTATGGGTGATTTAATAAAGCGCCATAAAGCACAAAAAACCCTTTTTTTCCCCCAGCTTTTTAAATTGTGCAGATATTTAACGTTAGTAAATCAGTTTGCACGCTTGATTTAAACAGTCTTAGTCTTAAATAGTTTGTGCCTTGAGAAAGGAACTCACAGAAATACAACAGGGTCTGAGTTCCCACCTCTTACACGCCATCTTGTCACTGTGCACTTTTTGTAAATATCAAGAGTATCATCAACATCAACTTTTTTTTTTAAGCACCAAAGCCCAGCCTAAAAAGTGCATCACTGCAGTTGCGATTTTTCTTTCTTCAAATATCATTTGGTGTGATGACCGCTAGGTTAGTTTGATTCAAAGGCAGTGCTGGATGTGGCTTAGTAAAGGCTGAGGTGGAGGACTTATTCCCCGTGCCTCAGTAATGAACACTGACATCCAGACGCCTGCTGCATGCTCTCATATAAAAGCACATTAATATAGCAGGAGGATGCTCTCCCAGAGAAATCAATACTGGCTTGTTTGTGTACGGGTACGCTTTGGTCAGTAAAGGTTTTATGTGGGCTTTAATCTGTGTGTGTGTGTGTGTGTGTGTGTGTGTGTGTGTGTGTGTGTGTGTGTGTGTGTGTGTGTGTGTGTGTGTGTGTGTGAGAGACTTTTGAAGTTTTTGCATTAATTAATGGCGCAATATTGTCTTTCTCTTATCGACCGGGAAGGAAGACAAAGTGGAGCTAAAATAGATGATGGCCATTAGCTAACTAAATGCGAGCATTAGAACTCAAACCTCACTGATGAATGTGTATAGGTGTCAGCAAGCCAGCGAGCCAGTCAAAACCCACAACCAAGAGGAACATTGCAGAGAGGAAGAGGCACAGCAGATCAAATGTGGTGACGACGGTTCTCGCCCAGAGTTCAGAATTTACCTGGTTTGTATATGTTAAGCCAGAAAGCGTTTTCTGACTTTCCTACAAAGTTTGAAGCACGACACCAGTACTTCCCGGCATCTTTCTCTGTCACGTTGGACAGTTTCAACTTACTGTGGGTCTCAATGTGTTTACTGACAACACTCTGTAAAGGGAAAATTGAAAGGCAGAGTGAGGCCTTCACAGCTCCTGCAAAAACACATAGTAACAACATGCAAACCTACATACTACACACACATCTAAAAGAAGCACTGCACATTGGTTTTTACATTTACAACATTTTTTTGTGTTATTAGCTTAGTTTCATTGTTTATTGTGAACAAAGGAGACCTCTTACGCTCATTCTTATCTCCACATAGCTATACGTGCTTCACAGCTCAAAAACGATCCAGCTTCTCTCCCTTTAAGGCAAACTTTCTTCTGATTGGCCGATCCGTGTGTTTTCATACATCACAGAGAGCCATCATTGGAAAAAACTGCCTCAAACTGAACATTTAAAGAAGTCTTATCATCCTCATCATTTAGTCCACTATTGTAACAGTATATATGTGATAGAAAATAATGAAAAGCATGATGAATAAATCCTTTATAAGCTGCTGTTGTAAAAAAAAAAACAGAGACAGCCAGGCTATGACTTTCCAGTTGTTTACAGATTTATGCTAAGCTATGCTAACATGACGTGAGAGTGATACAGTGAGGCATAGTGTCATTCTGTCAGTTTTGTTGATTAAAAGCAACATGTCAAACCTGTAAGATCATAAACACGCAACAACAGGAACACACACGAACCATACATTGCAGACTCGCACCAATCCGCGCTGTCTGTTGCTAGTTTAAAGGCATTACAGTATGTCAGTCCTATAAGGGTGTAAACCTGTGAGTGTAAACACTCACGATCTGACTGGGTGCTTCGCTCGCAGAGAAACTGCTGCTAAATTATTAAACGGGCCCGGCGCATAAAGGAGAAAACATATCATGTTTTATAGTTGCTTAATGAACATCCACGGCTTGGCTCCAGACGTCTCCTTCTCCCTCCCCCGTGCGGGGCGAGTCACTCATCGTTAACTCTTTTTCCAGGCATCAAAAGAACGATTCAGGCATTTCTCAAAACAAAGAAAAGAAAAATTCTTTTTTTGACCCCCTCGTCTCACCCTAAGCTGTATTTAACTTCTACAGTATATGCCACACACGAGAGAGCATATCATGTCTGAGTGAACTGTGGTGGGCCTAGAGAGAGAGACTGAGAGTGACAGAGAGAGAGGGAGGCACACACAAATCTCAGTAAATACTGTTTCAATTATGCGGTAGTCGAAAATAGAGCGTGGAGCCGCAGTCTGGGCTGACAGGCTTGCTTTCCCCCCTCTTTCTCTCTCTTTTTGTTGGCCTCTCTCTTTCTCCTCCTCTTTCGCTCTGTCTTACTCTCACTCTCTCAGTCCTTTTGCTTTCTATTTTACTCCACCTTCTCAGACGTACATTTCTAAAGATTTGCTGGACACTTTATATGCTGATCTTGTGTTTGAAGTCGTGAAGTTACGAAGACAACATACTGCACCCACAACCATATCTCTTATCCACAAACGACCCACGTGTTTCAGCTCAAGCATAAATTAAATGACACTACATTGATGTAAAAGGCTTCGGCACAGTCAGTGTTTTAATAAGTCATAAAATAACTGTGAATCCAGCAGATTTAAAGTGACATTTCAACATTAAATGAGTGAGCACCTAGGACACCTCGCTAAACTACCAGGCTCATATAGCCTCATATTGAACGTGCGGATAGGAGAGCGTCTCATGTAACAAGTGAAGGTATTCATTTATTTATTTAAATGACTTGACATTAAAAGTCAATGAAACTTTAATGTCAAGATGGAGTAACCCAGACCTTCAAGCTCACGACTCATAGTGTGAAGATATTTAAAAATTTTAATAATAATTCTAATAATGTGTTAGAAGATTAGAAACTCAGGCCTTGAGCATCTCTTCAACTCAGGAAGGTTATCATCTAAAGGCTTCAGCTCCAAAATAATCTATTTGCAACCTGAGAGCACTCTTGTACCTGGACAGTTACTTTCATATGTGAAAAGCTAACACTGTGACGTTTCTCCATGCGCTTTGTTCAGCTTCTATCTCTTGCTCTTCTTGTTTCACGTTTGCATCTTATTTCCTTCGTCTCCTCCTCCCGCCCGTCTCGCTGCTTTTCTGACACCCCAGCCACTCGTTCTCGCCCTCGCTCTCCATCTTTGCCCACCAATCTGTCACACATTCTCTCCCTCTCCCTGCTGACTTTGCCCTTCCTCGTGTTCCTCCACTAATTTTTTCCATGGCTTTTTTGGTTGCCTCTTCCCTTTTTCCTCTCTCCTCCTCCTCCTCAAACCACGCGACGCAGCACATCTGACGGCAGTGGCGGTTAGCAGAGCCTGCCTCTCTCCCTGCGTTGCCGCCACCACAGCAGTTAACTTAGTCCAAACCAGATGTTTGTTTTATTCACCCTCTCCTCTTTCTCTCTCCAGAGGCAGAAAAAAGAAAAAAAGGAGGGGGGGCGGTCAAAATGAGACAGCTAAGCCCTCTCGGGTTTTGCGATGTGGATGGGAGTCTTCCTTTCTAGACCCCAGATCTAAAAACACGCCTCGAAGTGGGTTTAAGGTTGTTGCCCTCTCTTCGATTGATTGAGGACAATCCTATCTACACTTTCCTAATACTTCATGAGGAAGTATGCGATTAAAATATCTTTTTAAAAACTAAAAGATGCTTCATCAGGGCAAGGACAAAAACTGAAGACGGGCAACGCTGAATAGCTCAGAAAAGTTGTGATTAATCTACAGGGACATCTGAAAATGCAAGTCACGTATACATCATTTTCCAGCTCGATTTATAATTAAATAGTTCTTTCCCAAGCAAGTAAACACGTAGGGCCACCTTGACTGATCAGACTTATAATCTTTAGGGTGGATTTTTGATTCACTTTATTCATGTATTTTGTTTTTCTGACATTCTTTAGTTGAATTACGGTTTGACTCAATACGAAATAAAGCGCAATAAAAAAAAAGTCAAGTATCTCTTCTTCTCTATAATGTTGTAACCAAATATAGATTTTAGGAAATCTGACAAAGAAAACCTTTTCGTTGTTGTGATTGTCAGTCTGTCACTTACTGAATCAAACAATGCAAACATGACTGCCTTGGCAATCTCCTTTCCAGTGGTTAAATAAACAAATCTGGGATTTGCAATGAGACTGAAATACCAACAGCTGATATTTGGATAAACCATGACATTTATCTCAACAATAACAAATATTTCTCTGCAAATGCAGCTATTGCCTATTTCGTGCACTTCCTCCTAACATATTTTATTCAAATCGAATGTAACCAGTAAGCGGCACTCGACTGATTGGCTTGTGGAAATGCTGGTTAAGCATGATTAATTGCTGTTAGCCTATTAAAGAAACATGAATACATTTAGAGTGGTGGAAGAGACACAATGCGCAATCACTGGGTACAATCCTGCACTAAGTTAGTATACGTGCTCACCCCCCAACCATTCCCCTTGCCCCTCCCTCAGCCTGCTTCTGCTGGAGGTTTCTTCCTGTTAAAATGGAGTTTTTCCTTCCCACTGTCACCAAGTGTTTGCTAACGGGGGGATCATCTCATTGTTTAGGTTTTTTCTGTGTTATTGTAAGGCCTTTACCTTACGATATAAAGTGATCTGAGGTGACAACGGTTACGATTTGGACCTTAACAAGTAAAACTGATTTGAAATTGAATTGAATTAGAACGTCTGTGCTGACAGCCAGAGCTGTGTGTCTGAGACAATCTTAAAAATGATATCCTCTTACTGTTTCATCATGACATAAATGAGTAGAAAAAAAGAAAAAGGAACAAATAAGAAAAAGGAGAAAGAAAATAAAACACTGTAATTATAAGTGAACTGGCTCCATCATCACCAGTATGGAACCACACTGCTCAGGCCAGCATTAGAATAAACTGAAGCAGTGCAGGTGCCGTGGTTAAGTGGAGAAAATTATTTACAGGGCTATTATTAGGTTTATGAGAATCCATTTTTATATGGTGTGGTATGTCGCAAAATGCAGGTGTGTGTTTTTTCCCCATAATGAAGGTATGGTGTTTGAGGAATGAGCTCTTCGGGTTCAGGCTGCAGCGAAAACAGCCTGTGGGCCCCACAGACCCACCTACTGTAAAAGCTCATTAAACAGAACTATTAGGAGAGATTAATTATGAGTAGAATTATCGCAGACTGAGATCGACTCCAGGCAGTGAGACTCAGGCTCATTACAGATGTAAAACAAAGAGCTCTGAGCTACAGACCCACCTTCAGCACGTTGACGTAGGGAACACCGTCGGGGCCAAGGCGACTGCCGTTCACCTCAATGTGTTTGAGCCACTGGATGTGAGGCTGGGCGTCGCTGTAAACCTTACAATGAAACTCCACATTGCTGCCCACCACCACCGTCTGATTAGCTGGCAGACCAGCCTGGAGGATGGGCCTGTGAGGTGAACGCTCTGAGGAAAAAGAAATTATAGTCATTACCACAACTCATTTGTGGCAATAATATGCTGCAGGAAATTTAGACTTAAGGTACAGCTAAAAATAAGCTCTTTTATAATTGCTGTGTGTTAAGTTATGTGTTGTTAAAACAGCAGAAGAGAAAAGACATTCACCGAGCACGTCGAGCTGGTAGGTGTGGCTGATGGAGCCGTATTTGTTTTGCACAACGCAGGTGTAGTTTCCCCGGTCTGACGGCACGGCGCTCTCCATCACCAGACTCCACTGCTGGTGTCTCAGCTTGGGGTTGGATGGGGTGGAGGGACGACGGAGATGAGAGAGGAGAGAATATTTAGTATATGTCATAAAAAATGACAAGGGTGCAGAAGTCTTTGGGAGAATTTGCTTTCATATTTTCAAGAGAGCAACACACAAATACCCATTTAGTATATTCCTACGTTTAATAAGACGGTCACCATAGAGAAATTGCTCCAATAAATATCAGCTATTGCTATAGAAAAGCGTCCTCTCTACTGTCAGAGCTATTCCCTCCTTTGATATCCTTTGGTATAAAACATCACAGAGCGCACCGCTCGGTAAACAGGAGAGGCCTTTGTGCAGTGCATGTTTACTGAGGTGCAAACCCTTTTGAACAAACATTTCAAACGACAACACAACTGTAACCTCTTTTTATTAATTGCATCCCGCTTGATGCAGAACAGATGTGATTAGCAGAACGCAATATTTTGACGTGGTGTAAACGTCTTAATGGGAAATTATTCCGCGTGCCCGCAGCGGCCAGGGAAGCTGCAGAGAGTGGTGCCATCAGGTATCGCTTTGAATAAATCACAAGGAACGGCCTTTTCAAGAAAAAGAACGCAGCACACGCCATATGTTTGAGAAACCAGTTAAACTAACTGGAATCATGACTTGATGAAATATGACATTTTCAAATAGCAGAGAAGTATTTTCTTCTCTCCGCCTGCAGTGAGGGCAGAAGGATTTTTTTTCTTCTTTTGCACCTCTGAAAGTGGTTCCACTGTGCCACTCAGGAGCAAGCCATCCCCGGAGACCCGAGTGTTGAATTGTGTGTAGTAATTCAAACCAGGTGTGGCTGGATGGCAGCAGCAGACAGATACTAACTTGACAGATTCAGAAGTCTATCGGATGGGAGAGCGAACGTACGAGCGGTCCGGCACCGCGAGGCGCGAAGACAGAACCCGCCACGCATCGATAAGCAGAGTCTCCACGGGCCGAGAGGAATGACCTCCACGGTTTAAGTGGAAACGTGTGGCGCTTAGCGCTGCGAGACAGGAGCAGAGTGAACTCCGCGAGAGGTCAGAATTACTAACGACGGGAGTGAGTGATGTCAACAAGGAGGCTTTTCAGGGTGGAACACTTAACATCACCCGCAAAGGAAAATGTGCCGACCCAGAGAAGGTTTAATGTTTTTGTAAACATTTAACCCCACACATTTTGGTGGCCAGCCAGCCATTCACAGAAGGTATATATATATATATATATGTATATATTTGTATGCCGAGGATCAAATTCTCCTCCCCTACTTCTTCTTCTTCTCCTCTGTCTGTCTTACAGTATACACTTCTTGACTCCCACTCTTGGAGGCGTATACGGAAAATAATGTAACAGTGTAAATATTATGCCTGTGTGTGCTTTTTGCAGTTGCGTGGTAACATAGGCTCGCTCGACGCTGGCAAATGGTTCTTCAGAAGGGCTGGCTCCACCCCGTCTACCCCTCTCAGAGACAGGAGTCAAACCGAAGTCAATGGCTGCTCTCATGAGCAGCTGAGTGACGCCTTGTGCTGTGGTGGCTGGGATTGAGCTGAGCTGAGAGGGGAGTGAAGGGATAAAAACCCCCCAGAAAACAGGCGACACATGCAGGGGGAACCGAAAAGGTGGTAAAATATGAGAACAAGTTCAAGCTCAGTAGTGGGCAAGACCACCAGGAGATACAGAAAGAGAGCGATCCAAAGCATGACTTCTTTGCTTTGTAACTCTTTGCAAACTTTCAGTTCAGATGGAGCTTTTGCGCAACTACATTTATACGACAGCTGCTGTTACATTGCAGATTCTGATTTCACACCTAGCCCGAGACATCTGTGTCTGATACACGCACTCGGTTTTAAAGTGTTAACTGCCACTAATATCGTGGCTACTGAAACCGAACTTCTTGTCTGCGGTAATAATTAACTTTGAGTGCCATTCTACTTTAATTCCTCCTGGCACTTTTCATTATTTTCTAAACACACATCACTGGCTTTTATTACCATGTTACACTGGCTAACCCCTGTTGAACTCGTAGCATTAGTCCCCAAATGTGATAATCCTATCCATTCCAATCATGCCAGATTCCAACCAGAATTAAATTATTAAGCAGCTTACATTAGAGTCATACAAGGCTTTAAAGGTTTTAAGGCTTTGGCTGTGGATGTACGGAGCGCACAGAGCATGCCATGGGAATGGACAGGCAGTTTTACACTGCAAAAAGTGCACTTTGAAAGAGACATTACCAGCTTTTCAGGAGTCTGAGAAGGACAGAGAAACAACTTGAAATTTGTATTCTGTGTTAATTTTTTCTCTGAAATATTTTGGGACAAAGTAAACTGCCTTTCAAGGCATTTCCTTTTGCTTCACCGGGATTGCCATCGAAAACACTTCAGTTCCCTCATCCAATGGGCAGATTCTCTCACGTCTTTTCATCAAATTCTGGACTCTGAGCGAGCTTGAGAGACTGGCAAAGATGCTGACATTTTTTGCAGTGTATTAGTTGTCTGAGAAAACACAGGAAGCTCTTTTCCCTTTATAGTCCAAACTCTCCGTCTTCACCTCACAAAATAGCTTCTGTCAGAACCAGCGGGGCCAGTTACCAGAATTTATGAGTGTGTCAGAGCGGACCAGTGGCCCGGATCTGCGCTACCGTCTAATTTGACCCATAGAGAAGGTAGAAACAGAGAGATGCAGCCCTAAGGGGGTTGCTATTAAAGCTGGTAAAGTTTAGCTTTGCAAGACAGCAGAAGGCTGTAAAAATGGAAGTATATGAGTAAAAAAAACAACAAAAAATTGGATCATCTATCTTTTGATATCTGCGATGTGTTTGATTAAAATGACCGAGAGGGGAAAAAGACGTGCGGCTGGTCTAAAATTAAAAAAAGGAGTCCAAAAATAATCTTGCAATGTGTAGAAATTCCTGCGTGGCCTACTGAGACTCACAATCCAGGCTGTGTTAAAATCCGGAGTGGAAAAAACAAGGATTTAAAGTGCTTAAAGTCTTAAAAAGCAACAGTGTGGAGCCAGTTTAAGAGCCCCGTCTTGGAAAGCTGTCAAAACAGGGATTGAAAAATCAGTTAAGTGCTGAGCGACCTGGAAGGAATGAAACACAATAATTACATTGTCAGCTTTAGCCTCGCTTGTGCTGCCGAAGTTTAGCATGAGCACAACAAAATCCCATCCGCCATATGTGGCATCATACAACGGCGATGACTTTGTCTGTCGAAGGCTCGGGCTGGCTCAATGGTTTGACAACACGCCCATCTCTTGCCACGTCCATCTGATGGCTCAATAGACGGCTGAACTTTAACCTTTAGGGCTTGGCCTTCACAATAAGGAGCGCCGCAGTTGTCTGGAAAGGCGAACAATGCTCTGGCACATCGCACTGCTGGAATTTTATTTTCCATTTCATAAATGAGCCACACATCCTATTTAGTTTCCTTTAGTTTTCAGCTAATGCACCGCTTAGCTCTCTCGGTTGCATTTCAACAGAATTGTAAAGTGCTTGCAAAATTTTAAGCGAATATCTGAAACAGCCTCCAGCTTGCATGGGGAAAAAGGTGTCAGTGTACAAATATACAGGCCTGTAGGGTTAGACTATCAAATACTGACACTGGAGCTGCTAACACACGGATCATTCTGCTGATCCTCTTCTGTAAATTAAACAATCCCTTTGTTGTAGTCAGCATTTTCCCCCAGAAATACATTACCTTCCAGAATGGAAAGCATGTGAAAGACATTAACACTGAAAGCCAGACTGTCTGATAATACCGTTGTCAGCAGCTGGTAAATGCAGCTTGACCTACAAAAAATAAAATAAAATAAAAAATCTAGAAAGAGCTTTAAAAAGTTTAGTTATGCAAAATAAAGTATAAAATCCATTGATCTAATAAAAAAAAAAGTGCTGTGTGGCCAGAAAAAATGCTTCAAAATGGGTGGAATATTAATACAATCCTGCCTTCTGCCATTTGTTTTCTTGCCTGTTCTGAAATTCAATTCAGTTAATTTTTATAGCGCCCAATCACAACAACAGTTGCCTCAAGGCACTTCATGTAAGATAAAGACCCTACAATAACACCTTTGAATCTCTTTACCACAGAGATGACATTATCTCTGCCATCATTTTACTTCAGCCTCCTGTAAAAGATACCCTTAATCTCAAGAGAGCACTTTTATCCCTGATTACATTGTAACCACTGAAAATAGACGTAAGCTGTTTTGCTTTGAGATACCTTCAGGATAAATGCTCAATGTCAACATCTTAATTGTATTTAAAATATGAGAGTTTTGATGGTGATCGACAAAAGAGTCAATGTGCCACTTTCCCCCCTACATTTCAATAAATTCTTCAAAAGAAAAGTAAAACCGGAGACTAGTTTAGACGTGTGCATATTTGCAAAAGAAAAGAGCGATTGTCAAACCCTCTGTTAAAGCGGAAGTCTATAAGCAACAAAGGTGAACGTAGTGCATCCTCGGAAAGGCTGTTTTCAAGCACTCTGGCGTGAAGACAGGACGTATTTTCTGTAGGTGGCTAATGGACCCTAATGGTCCACTCAGTCAGTGCCTTTCTCTCACACGTCCGCAGATCTGAAGGCACTCAAGAGAAAATGACAAACTGGCTGGTGGGCAGCGCTTACATGGAGTGGACTCCACTGTGCCCGTCAGCATGGATCAGTTAGCAAGTCAGTCCCCAACCAGCACACTCCAAGCCCTGAGATATGTGCGACAGAGTCGTTTCATCCCCCCATCCGAAGCCAATTCGTTCAGCCAAAGTTAACCATGGCTGTCACATCAAAAATGATCTTGTCATTTCAGTATAGATGCTGGAGGAAGCGACTTCACCTTGACGACCTGTTGGAGGAATAGAGTCTTTAAGAGGCCATTGTCAGGCTGTCAGGACTCCGAGACCCCCCTAACCACCCCCAGCCCACTAAGATGAACCAATATATTTCTATTAACACAACTATTATTCAAACTTTAGCTGTTAGTTTGAAAGACTAATGACTATTAC
Organism: Maylandia zebra; assembly: GCF_041146795.1. NCBI lineage: Eukaryota > Metazoa > Chordata > Actinopteri > Cichliformes > Cichlidae > Maylandia > Maylandia zebra. The sequence continues at coordinate 7,146,767 of NC_135185.1, forward strand.
CTGTAAATATCATTTTGTGCTACAAGTTTAGACTTTTTTGAGAAAAGAAGTATCCTCAATAGATCATGTTTAACATGACCGGCATTAGTTACTGTGTCTAAAATGACAAAAAAATAAGAGATGGAGGATTAAGGAATAAAGCATAAAAGTAGTTTGTGGACTAACAACTTCAAGCATATGGCAGGAACAAAAAAAAGGCAAATTAAATTATATTAGATACTATCAGGCACATCAATCAACTTAACCGAGGATAATGTGACTAGATTTTCAGTGTTAATATCTTTTAGTGCAAATTAAGCCATTATGGAAATTTCTTGGTCTGCATTTGAAGAAGGGCGTTATTTGTGGCGTGCATAGTAGCAGAATAACATGACGAGCAGCAGTTCTTGGCATTGAGATGGACTGAAGCTGTCACCCTTGACCTCACTGAAACGTAGCTGGGTCACAGACTTGTCTGTCACCCGGCACTGTGATTTTATAGAGGATGACCTCTCTGTTCACCTCCCTTAAGGCCAACAGTGGTCACATGGTGATTAGCTAAATGGATTTCGAAGCATCTCTGGGAAAGAAGGGAGGGACGAGGGGAGCGTGTGAAAACGTCTTGATAAAGACACGTAGAGGAATGTCTTAATAATCACAGGACGTGCTCTTACGTGTGCTAATGCTAACCATTTATAACAGTGAAATAACTGAGGCCATAGTGTGCAGAAATGGCCAAGCCACTACTAGAACCTATTCAGTCCCTACGCTTGTACTGCAACTACAACGTCCCATTCCACTGGATCATTTTATCCTTAGAGTACAAGTGGCCACAGATACAATTAAACCCACAGCAGTGGTTGTTTTGCTCAAGCTACACAGAGCAGAGCATGTACAGGAATTTGTGTTAATGACTTGTTAGTGTCACAGCTCACACTCAAATAAAGCCAGCCCGAGGTCAATGTGACTTTACATACTTCGTAAAGGCTTAGTATGAAGAGGCAGCTATACATATCGACCTCTAACTATACATGGAGCATCCCATAGGAGCATGTATTAAAGCATAAAGGTGTACAAAATGGTTACTGCTGCTTCAGGGGCAAACACACCAAGCTATACACACTGCATAGGCTGAGTTTGTGTGAGGAAAATACAAAGATGGCGCTGACATTAAGACCAGACCTTAATGCTAAAAACACCTCCGCTGTGCTCTTTAACTGGACACTGGTGAGTACAGAACAACTCTGGGATTTGGAGAACTCAGAGATTTGTTGAACAGTTGGATTAAACATCTAAGTGCTCTGAGCGCTCAGTTTGGGATTAATTTGCTGCTAACAACAAAATTTCTCATCCATTAATCTTCATGTGTACTACACATGCTAAAAGTTGCTGTCAGGGAACCACTCCAGTCAAAGTTGGAGCGTCCTGAGGACTGGTGGCAGGTGTGTGTGAATCTGTGTGTGTGTCAGAGTGGGGACAGAGAGAGGGAGACAACTGCTGTTGGTCTGCTGGGAGCAGATGTTGAAGATCTCTGTAAACTGTTAATAGCTGAAGAGTCTCATTACATTTAACTCTTTAAAGGCCAAATGTCTCTCACTGCTTCTATAGCAGTCTGACACATGATTACCCCGCTGAAAGTGGAAGATGAAATGTTAGAGTAATAGGAAATAGCTCAAATGGACACTTTCCCTCTCTTCTGTAATAAAAAACCTGTCTCAGTTGACTCTTTAACCTCACTCTTTCTCATTTTTAATTCAGCAATTATTCTGCAAATACACTCTCAGTTAGTGTACTATGTCCTCTACATACCTACTTGTGTAGTATGTGAATTCTGACAGCCTACTGTAACACTATCTAGAAATAACGTTAACGTTTAGCACAACTGTGGTGCTTTCACAAAACATAATACTAAATTCTTTAGCAGTGAAGATGACAGTTTAACACGCTTATAAAAAACCCAATTGCATTTATTAACTGGGTTTTAACTGCAATGCCTCGAAATGAAAAAGTTTGTTAGCTAGCTCTTAGCTAGCTAGTAATGGCTAGCTAACAACGCCGTCATTATCTGATAATATATACTTCCTTTAACTGGCTGAAAAATGTTTGTCCACGTGTACAGTGACTGTTAGGAGACACTATTCGATATTTCTAGAGCCCTCAGTGTAGCCACAGTTAGTAATTTGAGCGCTATAATACTCTGAAATTAGTGAGTTTAAGTATAGAAGTGCAGACAAAGCATTAACTTAGGGTGGCTAATGTTACTAAATGTTGGCAAACCTCATGTACATTTTTTTCTGGAACATTAGTAATGACTTGATTACATTTTAATAAATCATAATTGCTGAAATGACAGCAATTTCAGGTTAGAAAGTAACAAATTAATGCAGCTCTCCCTTACATAATTCACCACATATGTGAATGTTAGCATCTAAAACAGTCTCCCCACCATCATTTTAGGAAAGCACTGAGAAGAATGAGAAGGACAAAATAACAAGACACAGGCTGAATGACCCTCAAAAGAATTTACATCTCTGGGCATAATTTTAGAATTTATGTGCCATTAGGTTGAAGTTTATTTTGAACCAAAACACACGTTTTTACTGTTTGAATTCCGATGGTCTTACCACACCAAGTTTGTCCTTTAATTCTGCAGCTCAGGGCCATTAAGGGAAAACAAAAGTAAACCAAGCCCCGCTACTTTAAGCAGTGCCATTCCACCCGAGAGCCTAGTGTTTAGAGTGAATCCGATGACAAAACTGAGCACAACAGCTGTCTGCTGCACTGGGTTACTGTCAACACTGAGCTATCACGCGAGCATGCATGTATCTGTGAACCATTCTGATTTCAGCACAGCGGTCTGACCCTAAATTCATATTCAGCTTATCCGTTTCTGAGTGCCGGGGGTGTCCTCGACTATGGCGTGTTTCCTGACCTTTATTTACCGTGAGAAGATTCACAGAGCGTGAGTTTCTTTCAGCACTCTGCTTCACAGTCTCCCAGTTATAGACATTCACACCAGGGAACATTGCAACACCCACACTGATCTACTGATGGACACGCAGCAGGGGATTAAAATGCCTTGCTAAAAGGCACTTTGACAGTAGCTCAAACAGGGAAGAACATGAGACTCCGCCAAGCAGATTTTTTTGGTGCTGTGTGAAGATTTGAATCTATAAATCACAGTCCTGCTCCTTTAACCTTTAGGTGTTAACATGTTATTGCTCTCACCTTGATGCCTCCCATTCTCTGCTCTCCCTTGAACTCTTTGCCATTCTTCAGCCAGTGTATGGTTGGTGGTGGGTTTCCAGACGCAGCGCAGCGGAATTTGACGGTGTTGGCCGCAGGAACGGCCAATAATTTCTTGTCCATTCGTTCTGGCCTGGTCCAATATGGCGCTTCTGTTGGGAAAACACAAAAGACTCATTGAAAACTCTTAAGACTTTTAAATATTTCCATTTCAAAGACATTAAATAGATAAGGCAGACTCACGCAATACGAAGATGCCACTTTTTTTTTTCTCCAAACAGATCTGTCTACGGTTTTCCATTTACTCTTAGATCATAAAACATTTGGGGAAAGACCCTCCAGGAATTTACAGTTACATGTTTTTGTAATTGTTAAAAGACGGCACAGATGGGACAAGTTGCTCTTCTGCCCTTTTTTTTTAAACGAGTGCTTCATCTTGGATGAGTTATGCACTATACCAGAACAGATGTGGTGTCACCAGAGGTCTTCCCTCATCTAACAACACAGAGTACCTGCAGTGTTTACAGAGACTAATACATATGTACACTGTTAGGTTTCTGTGATTCATTTTCAGTCATTTTAAGCTCTTTTTTTTTGTGATTTCAAGATGTTTTTCTTGAGTAAATCATGAGGCTTTTGTTTTGATATCCCAAAGGAAGAGTTGCTTATAGATGTTTGAATGAAACCTTTTCATTTTTTACTGATAAAACAATCTTTCTTCCAAGTCGGCCCTTCCCCGCTGTCCACAGAGATACAGTTAAGTTGAAGATGCGCCAGCGGTGTAAAACACAGTTTGACGGATGCTGAAAGAGCTCAAAACGGACGCATGAAGCGTCACGGGGGGACCAGACAAAACCATCTTACCATCTTTCCTCTATAACAAGATGAGGAGTTGGTCTGAATCATGAGATCTTGAGAGTTTGGAAACCTGTCAGGGCGATTTATTGAGTTGTATTGAGAAGACGGTGGACAAAGAGAGCGTAGTGAGTCAGGAAGGGCTATTGTCCATGCTGTGTGGGTGTGGAGAGTGAGAGCAACGAGGCATGGCTTGCTCACTCTCCTCTTGGTATAATCTGTGTGTGTGTGTGCTTCCCAGGACAAAAGCTGGGGAGTTGGCTGACCGGTCATCAGATGTCTCTTTTACTTTCTAAATGCAGCAGGAGAGAGTGGAGCTAATTACCATCTCAATAGCCGCGCTTGTGTGTGTATGTGTGTGTGTGTGTGTGTGTGTGTGTGTGTGTGTGTGTGTGTGTATTTGAGTGAGTCAGGCAATAGTTAAAAAGTAATTCTCACCCTCGAGCGCTGAACGGGCAAATTCCCGTCTCATCTTGGCAACTCAGGTGAGATGTCAATCACCGTTCGATATAACATCTACCTATAAATGCCTTTGATCTACTGTGTGTCTATTTATCAAATGTCTGGGGTGTTCTGATACTTTTCTGACACTTTGGCTCCTACCATCAAACTCTGGCTTCAGCTTCACAGAGTAATTGCAACCAGACTGAGAGAGATGTTCAGCGATTAAAGACACCTACCTATCTTCTTAGAAAGCAAACAAACAGGATGTTACTGAACCCTCTAAACAGACTGTGTGTGTGTGTGTCTGCTAATAAAGCACACAGACCACTGGCTGACTTAGAGACTCCCCAGCTCGCAAAGACAAACACCCTCCACGTGCAATCACACACACATACACACAGACACACACACAGCTTCCACCTTAAAAGGGAAGTGTCTGTTTGAATTCATGACTTCTCTCCCTCCATCTCTCTTTTTCTGTCTCTGGAGCGAAGTTCCACACTCCACACTGGGACAATCCTCCAAAAGCAGTCTGAACACATTGTTTTTTGGCATGGTAATCAGCCACCCTACACACACACTGACACACAGACACACACTCAGTCAAACAGAAACGCTCAGTGAGGTTTTAAACAAGTCTCTAACCCAATGTGTGGTCCTTCTCCTCATCCTCCTCCTTCCCCTGCTGCTGCTGCTGTGGGTCCTGAACTCATCTGGGCCTGAAAACATATTCCTGCTGCTGATCCTTCAGCCACAATGACGCTTATAACCCAAAATAGATGCTTAGGTGGATTCACAGGACGGACTAAAGGAGTCTCTGTGGTTTTGTCACCATAACACACGAAGGTTGTTTTATTCGCGGACCTTCAGCTGCTCTGACTGACGCTCTCCTCTGTGGAATCAGGAGATCAGCCGTCAGTCAGGCAGTCTGGATGAAGCTTTTGAAATCTTCTCGTAATTTGTTGCCCATTGTTGTACTTGTTGCTCATGCGAGCAAGTCTCCTCTCATTCAACGTGTTCCAGATGTAACAATCACCTCCTGTGAACCATTAAGCCAATTAGTAGCTTGCCGAAACAAATGTTTATTCCACGTGAAATTATGCCGTGATTAAGCGGGGACGGTGATTTAACAGTTTAAAAAAAAAATCTTTTTTATTCGCGAGACTGAAAAGCTTTCTTTCTGGTGCTTCAAAAATACGATATGCTGGCTCTGCCGATTCTTAAAACAGCTTACTTTTCAGAGAGCTGATGCAGACACTTTCCACCAGAAGGAAAAAAGTGAAAGAGCCGCAGCCTTTTCCAGTTCAGAAAAAGCCGTCGATATTTTGATTTCAGCATGCTTTTGATTTACTGCGCAGCCTTGCTCTGTATGCTCAGCAACACGCAGGAATCCCATCCCGTGTCTAATTGGCAGGATGGTATTTCCTCAGCAGAAGAGGGGAGTGGGATTTTCTGGGAGGGAGGCGAGGAGGCACGGAGGAGGGGAGGGCTGGTACCCCTCAACCCCTCGCAGAGGGGGGTTAGAAGGGACTCGACAGATAACCCTGCCCTGCACGGATATGCAGTCGCTGTAGTGGAAACTGGTTTACAATAACATCTTAGCACAACTCAGCAGCTACAGTGTCATGCCCACCTGTCAGACACGGAGGCTAACTGCGAGGGGAATCTCTCTGGGAGCCTATAAATACACGAGCGTGATCCGCCTTGCTTGCTTCATGTTTGATAACAGATTTCAAAGTGTGGCTGGAGAAATCCCACCAACACAGACGGGGTAGAGATCAGTCAAAGGAAGAAGGTTGTTTCCGCAGGCACACAAAGTGTCACATTGTCAGCAGGTATATTCTTCCCCATTGCGGCTGCAGCCCTTAAGGTAAGACTCAAACTCAGTGATATGGTGCAAAATATTGTGCAAAAAGCACAAGCTAACATAGGAAGACCGTCCACTTTTTGGTCTGGAGCTGGGATTTCCCCTATTATTATTATTATTATTATTATATTGTTTTTCTAATTAGGGTGGATATGGTGACCCAGAATCCTCCCTTAAGTTACGCTGCAATAGGCCTAGGCTGCTTCTCATGATGCTGTGAGTCTCCTTCACTCATCTGTTTTCCACTCACTTTGTGTTTATACACTGCTCTACATTTCATTATTAGTCATTATTAATGTCTGTCTCACCCCCAACCATTCCCCATGCCCCTCGATGGGCCTGGTTCTGTTGCAGGTTCCTTCCTGCTAAAAGCAAGTTTTTCCTTCCCACTGTCACCAAGTGCCTGCTCATAGGGGTTCCTATGATTGTTGGGGTCTACAATATAAAGCGCCTAAATAAAACGTAACTGAATTGGAATTTTCAAGATTTTCTCATAAACGTCTTAGTGCGCTCACGTCTTTCTGGCTCATGGATCTGTGCTGCAGGTTGGAGAAGCATGACTGTGGCTCCTCTATCAGCTATGTTGAGTACAACAGCAATTAGCTGGAGCACGACACAGTGCAGTGCTGATCGCCACGGCACAAGTCTCTTCAGCGCTCAGACACCGATCTGGGAAAAAAAAGGGGGGGTCTAATTGTGTAATTGTATAATTTGCCCTCACTGACGCCTGCGAGCACACAGGCAGATTTCATTACAGATTACACTGGGGCTCTTTGAAGGCACACTGCCCTGGAGGGCCTGCGGGGACTCAAGGCAAACAGAGCAGGAGGAATGGCGGCTGTGGAGCAGCGTAGCGTGGCCCGGCGTCCAGCTCTCTGCTCTCCTGCCAGGGTAAACAAGGAGGCTGCATAGCTCAGGAGCACAGCACAGATTAACCCTCCCACCCTCGTTCACATACACGCTGCCCTTTTAGTTCGCACAGGCTCCAAGTGTGTTCGCTGCTTTCCATGCTGCAAAAAATACTCACACACTCAATTCGCATTCATCGTGTGAGGGCGGACGGCTGTTCAAAAATTGCTCACTTTGTATTTGCCCATCTGTCAGCGCAGCATCTTCAGGGCACTCCATTTTAAAATGTTTTTTCAAGTTTTTACGCATATTTTGAGAGATCAAACGTCAGGTCTGAGAGATTCGAGTGGTAGGTTCTTGCGCACTCATTGCTGAAGTTGGCATCGCTCTGGTCACTTTACACAAGTTTTGTGACTGCAAAAATAGTCCACAGACAGCAAAGTCCTTGAAACCACCTTGGCTCTCCAACAGTTTTCTTTAGGGCCATGCTCTAAAGATCATGTAGGTCATCATACAGGTAGGGCCTCTTCCTCCCCACTTCAAGCGCTCTTAACTCCTGGGTCGGACCGCACTCGTCCTTGAATGCAACCTTCAGCTTGTTCTGAAATCCACCTGCAAAACTGCGTGACGACATCCACATCCTATTGAGAAAACCTCTCATACGAGCACCTGGCAAATGAATCAAGACTGTCTCTGTGTTGGTTTCTGCTAAATTTGTGTCTCCAAGACCATAAAATTGCAAAGATGACAAACACAGAAATACATGTTGAAAACAATGCACACCACGCTGTTTCAGCTGCAAAGGTACCGCTAATTAATTTGGACATGTGTTGCACAGAGGAGGCCACCTGTTTCCCTGATATCTTTGTTCACTCTCAATATCTCAAAATGCTGCTGAGGCTAACAAAAGAAGTCTACCGACAGCAACAATGCAACTCTCATTGATGAATAATTACTCAGTAAATATTTTACTTCCCCAGCTGGAAACTTTTTCTTAAAGTGGTCAGGTTAATGCTGCCTCCTTTCCTTGTTTCCTGCGCCCTCTCTTCTCATTAATTAATACCCCGACATTTTCACCATCTCCACATATCTGTTATCGTCTGCTCAGCTTGTAGATGTGGATCTTCTTTCGGGGACTCTGTCTGGTTGTGTGGTTTGTCACATGGCTCCTTCCTGCTACAGCTGGCTAATTAGCATTGGCTTTGCGGACATTAAGCGGCGATAGGGGTTTAAAGTTTCTGGGCTAATCCCTCTGCTTTTGGTCAGGAAATCAGAGCCTTATATGTCATGAGGTAGACTTACTTTAAGAGATTAAGTCTGGCAGTCTGAGGCTATTTACCGGCATTCAGGATGTCTGCCGTAAGCTGTTACCGCCTCTGCCACTTCAGCCTGTTTAGAAAAAACACACTGCAGGCTTTCACTGCGACGTGAAGCTGTGCATTCAGAGATTTTACGCTGGAGCTGTTAGCAAGCTTTTCCAAAGCGGCCTGCACTACAAAGACCGCATCGGGAAGTTTTCTTTAAGAAAACGTATTTATTTTGTTCATTTTTTCTATCTCTCTGGATAAAAGCAATCAATTAAATCAATTCTAATTGAAGTCGAACTGAATCAAGTCTGAAAGATTAAAAGTCAAACATGAAAACGAAGCAATATTAGGTTTGAGTCTCTCACACATATTGAGTAGGTTGAATAGTTTAAATGTTGATATTGACAGAAGTAAAACATTTGTAAGATGACCTCAGATCAAACATTTAGAAACTGGTATAAGATGCAACTAAGTTCCCCAGAATCATTAAATGAGCACCATCTTAATTCCAGATCACTTTAAAAAGCATTATTCTTATTCTTATTTATTTTTGGACACACCTAGTTGCTGTTGGTTCTGGAGTGGCCACATTTATATTTCCGTGGAATAGCTTTGCTTGTTTTTCACATGATTTTAGAACATTTAAAATTTCTTGTTTCTCTTGAACACCAGTTCATCTCCCCTTCCCGATCCATCTCTCGCCATGCAATCGTTGTAGCTGGATAACAAACGATTGGGTGAACTGTTAATGATGACCACGGGGCACTGAGAGTTTCAGGAGCGGCAGTATCTCCCACAATCATTGCCTCAGCTTCAGTTTTATTTTAGTTTGAGCTGAGTGTGACGACGTTTGATTTGGTTGGATCTTTGTAGCGACTTTCACAAAGGGGCTTTGATTTCGGCTGGGCGTGCGCCTGTCGCTCTGTCACTGAAACAGTTGCGCATTTTGCTTTTGGCACCAATTTTGTTGAGTGGTTAAGGGTGGACTGGGAGTTGGTTCAACATATCATGGTCTGTTTGACATCGTTAGCATGTTTTGGGCTTTCACTTTTATACAGTCTGCTGACTCCCCCTTTTTTCGTCTCTGCATCCTACACTCTATCTTTTACCTTTCACTTACATCCCATTGTCTTCCCTTTATTACTGTAGTTCCATCAACTCTTTCCTCTCATTTTTTAGATTCGTCTCTGACTGTCAGCACCTCACCTTCTGCTGTCTCGCTCCGTATGGTACAACAAAGGCAGCACAGTGTGGCGTCTGGCTGGTCGAGAGCTTGCCGAGAGGGGTGGAGGTGCTTTCTGTCTCTCTGGAGTCATGCTAGCTGACAGAATAGAGCGTGTAAAGTGTGTGCAGCCAGTGAAAGCCATCCCTCCTCGTTCTTTGTTCACCTACACCTGAACTCCGCAGGTCTCTGAATGCCAAAACAGCTCACATCACAAAAGAGCAGTGAGAGGGGCTGTTACCTGCTGGAGAAACAGCAGCCTTTGATCTGTGCGACAGTGGCATTTAGTTTTGTGCTTGTGGGGGGAAGGTTTAATGCGAGCGATTATAAGAGCCATATAATGTCAATTACAGATATACAACTCTGATTACGCTCATACAAGCCTGCATAAATCCATTTGTAGTCACACAGTGGCCCATAAAAGCAACTTTGTGGGGACGTGCTGTTGCTCCTGCAGATGAACTCTTTTATCACTATGACAAATGAAATGAGTTTAAATTGTAAACTGCACATTAACTTCTGAGGATAAAAGTGCAAGTGTGGTGTAAATAATATGAAGAGCTCATTTATGTACGACATAGGGAATTTATAACTTTATAAATATCTGACACAGGACCTTAAAGATGCATTTGGCCCTTCAGTTCCTCCAAGCCTCATCAGAAATGGTGTTGATTTCTGATGCCATTTTGGTTGCTGGGGGATTCCCATGATGCATTGAGTATTTCTTCTTTAGTCACCTTTCTCACTCACTATGTGCTAATAGACATCTCTGCATTGAATCACACTTGTTATTCATCTCTGGCTCTCTTCCACAGCATGTCTTTCATCCTGTCTTCCTTCTCTTCTCTCTTCCTTCTCTCTCTCAATGAGCCTGGTTCTGCTGGAGGTTTCTTCCTGTTAAAAGGGAGTTTTTCCTTCCCACTGTCGCCAAAGTGCTTGTTCAAAGGGGGTCATTTGATTGTTGGGTTTATCTCTGTGTGTATTATTGTAGGGTCTACCTTAAAATATAAAGTGCCTTGAGGCGACTGTTGTTGTGATTTGGCGCTGTATAAATAAAACTGAATAAAATTGAATTTTTATGGAATGAAACAGAGGAAAAAACTGAGGTATGGCAAATTACACAAGAACTTTACTGGCAGTCGGTGGCAACAGGTCTCATGGTGTGATGAATCCAAATTTAAAACTTTTCGGTTCAAATTTACATCATATATATGGAGCAGGTGAGGACAGAGGGATGTGTAGAGCTAAAGCACGGTGGAGGCTCTGTCATGTTTAGGGCTGCATTTCAACCAGTGCTGTTGGAGATCTTATCAAAATTGATGGAGCTTTAAAAGCAGAAAAGTACCATCAGGTTTTGACCCACCATGCAGTGCAATCTGAAAAGTGTCTGAATTGCAACAGCTTCATTTTCAGCATGACAATGAACCCAAACACACTGCCAATCCAATAAAAACATGCCTGAATATAAAAACACACAGTAGACCCCTATCAGTTATTTATCTCAGCATTACTGAAGCAGTGTGGAATCATCTTTACAGAGAACAGAACAAACCAAAGAACCTTGAAGAACCTTAAATGTCCTTGAAGAACCCTGGAGAACTATTTATGAAGACTGCTTAAAGAAAGCTTGACTAAGAGAGTTCAATCGGCATTGCAGAGTAAAGGTGTTCATAATAAATATGGACTTAAGCTATCATTCTACAAACTCTATTGTTGACCTATGTTCTGTGTTTCCACATATGTTTGAACATGTTTCAAGAAATCGCTGTACCCATTTACCATTTTCCTTGCAAACTATAAAGAGATGAGGACTGGTTCAACACTCTTGCACAATACTGCATTTCCTGATGAGAGACGTATCATACTTTCTGATTGTGAAATGTGGTTTAAGAAAAGAATTCACCATTTTCATTACCTGCACCTTCAGGGTCTTCATCATAATCTTCATCATCACCAGACGACAGAGAATCTGACGAAAGAAAATACAAAAAAAAGAGTTTAATTAATTATTAATTTATGGCTGGAATGAAATTATTTCATTTAAAATAATATAAATGAGCAATAATTCATTTTAAAAAATACAGCAGTTGTATGAGAAAACACATAATACAGTGTATTTTCTTATACAACTCCTTGAACTATTTTGCATTTTGGATAAGAAGGAAATTACATGTGGAAAGTTTGTAGACCAGAATGTATTTTATGCAACAAGAGGGAGATAAAGGGAAAAGGGGGTGTTCACAACCAAGCACGAGTAGACAAACAAGCACAAAGACACACACACACACACACACACACACACACACACACACACACACACACACACACACACACACACACACACACACACACACACAGATGCATGAATGCATATTAAAGCTGTTCATTCAGAAACTCATGAATGAGCCCACCGTTCTCTGTAGCGTGGCAGCTCTCTCAGATATTGCAATCCAAACATTTCCACAGACGGTACAAATAAGAGGGTCATTAGTGTCGCTGAGACGCACTTGCACAAGAGTGTGCGCACATGTGCTGATACACGCACAAAAACTATTCTTTCTAGCTATCTCTGCAACACACACTGACCCTAACTCTTGCTAACGGTTAGCGCGCCGGTTTACGCCAAATTACTTTCCATCTTGCTCTCCATCTTGTTTAGGTTTGCTGTATCACACGTTTTCACTCCACTGCTGTAATTATTTTCGATGTGACCTCAACGTTTTCTGGTTCAGCTCCACGGGTCTGGTTAATGAGAGCCAGCTGTTACCTCGACAACTCAACTGCTCCTGGAACTAGCAGGTTTTGTTTCTATTATTGGACACCTCAGCCCACAACTCCACTCTGCTAGTGCTTTGCACCTTAGAAGCAAGGCAGCAGTTACAGTTGACTGACGGATCAGACGGGTGCCAGCACTGTATCAGTAAACCAAGTATTTAACACACTATAGTGGTTGTCAAAATGAATTACATAATAGAAAACTTTGGAATAAAAGAGAGAAATAATAGAGAAAAGCAGGCACATGTATTTTAGTGCACTGATAAAGCTCTAAAGCCTTCTGCCTCAATAGATGAAAGGATTAGTTTAGCTTTAGCATACAGTTAGGATACAGTGTAGCCATAGACTGGACATAAAGGATGGACGTAACCACCTTAAACATTTTGACAGCTGCCATCTTGTTATCTGTGGAATCAGACATCACGTGAAAAGGTTGACCGACAAAGTAGCCACATCGTAAATCCCAGTTTATTGTCTATTTTACTGTATTCGGATCGATTTTGTTAACGCTATATTAAACAGCACTTGAAACAAGTGATGGAGTCCATAAACTCGTAAGAGTTTAAACCATTTAATCATTAGTCATAAGTCTTTTGTCATGCCCATCACCCCCAACGGTCGCAGCAGTTGCTGCCTGTGTCTGAGCCTGGTTCTGCTGGAGGTTTCTTCCTGTTAAAAGGGTTTTTCCTTCCCACTTTCGCCAAGTGCCTACTCATAGGTGGTTACCAGATTCTTGGGGTTTTCTGTGTATTATTGTAGGGTCTTTAGCTTGCAGTATAAATCACCTTGAGGCAACTCTTATTGTGATTTAGCGCTTTATAAATAAAACTGAATTTTTGTCAATAAGTAATTCACGCACTCCTTTGTAGAAACCTCAGTTTGTAGTTGTACTTGTTGCATGTGTGCTGTGTGTGTACAGTGAGATTTGGCCCCTTTCTACTGCCTGGAAGCTGTCCAAGTGCTAAATCTGATACCGCCCCTAAATTTCTGACACCTTGCTCAAATATTTGAGGGAAAACACAATAGTCCATGTGTGTTTTAGATAAAACGGAGGCTCTATGTTTAAAGTAGAGGGAGGAGAATCGGCGGTATAAGGGGGGAAAAAACAGGATACTGAAACGCATACTGGAAGAAGTCTGGCTTCTTGAGTAATTTAAACATGCACGGAGAGCCGAAACAATATGAAATGTCAGACATTAGTGTGAAATGAACTGGCAGCCTGTGCAACACCTGAGACATGTTAAGTGGAGGTGGAACCAGCTTCAGTTATCTCTATTTATCAACTTCTTCATAAAAAAAGTCAGATTTTAAAGGAGAACGCCTCTTATTCTTCCTTTTAAGTCACTGATGAAGGTACTGTGTTTGCACAGTGTCCTGGTGTGCAGTCTGGAGCTGATACGAAGATCCGGGAGGAGAACCACCTCTGATCAGTAATCGAAAATGCCCATTTTCTTCTGTGTGTGTGTGTGTGTGTGTGTGTGTGTGTGTGTGTGTGTGAGAGGAGGTGGGGTGAGTGAGCTGAGAGTGAACTCTCTCATTTCTTGCCACCCCATCTGCTTTCAATGATGAAATGTTTCAAGCTAATTGCTTTCTAATTAGTTGTCAATAACAGGCTCAGTTGGTGTCCATGAGTTTTACGGGTAAATGCGGCTCCACTTTTAAGCACACACACACACACACCCACACACAGAGCCTCCCCCACCCCCTACACAAGCATTCCTATTAGAGCTCCGCTTGCATCGCACACTTGTTTAAAATGTTTCCCATCCCCTCGCCGGATAATGAATTTCACCTTTGACTATGCATCAGGAGGTGGGAATCTGTGTGAAGCTTGGCTGGGTGTTAGCTGGTGAAAGCCTGTACCGGTATGCTGGATATGTGCTTGTGTGTGTGTTGGTGTGTGTGTGTGTGTGTGTGTGCAGCTTGGCAGGCAGATGACATGGAGCTGAAACTGAGCAGGAGTAGCAAATAATAGAAATTTCCTCCTGAGCTAAGTTTTCAGTGTTTCTCTATAAACAGCTGTCATGTAGAGACAGCGCTACTGTAACTGTTTGAGTATATTTATTGATAGAAAATACTTTCAGACTCGGTTTGTCTGTCAGACAGGCAGAACAACCGAGACAGGTCGGATTTCAGAGAGCTCTGCGAGGTGCAGCCAAAGCGCCTGTTTCTGCTGGAGCTCTGCTAGTAACTCAACTATCTTAAAAATATTGTGAGTCTCGTATCCTATTTAAAGCTCAACAGTTAACGTATCTGCCTTCCACTTTTGCATTTAAATATAAGGCTAGATGCCCCTACTTAAAGTTTTCAGATACTCAACAACTTTTGTCTTTTCTACACACTTTCCCCACGCTCTCACCTGTCACCCTGATGGTGTAGTTGCTGAGCAGCGTGTTGCTCCGGGCGAGGTGGCACGAGTAGACCCCGGAGTCGTCATACGACACATTGATAATGCGGAGTATCCTCTGGCCCAACCGTATCCGGTTGCAAGGCACAAGTCCAGCGCCGTCTTTTAACCACACAATAGGCTCCGTGTGGTCTTCCTGCTCTTCCGGGTCACATGACATTTCCAGAGTGTCCCCGATGCCCAGAACATAGTCCTCCAGGAAGGCCGTCTCGCTGGATACAGGGTCTGCAAACAAAAAAAGAAGGAATGGTTTATGTAAGAAGAAATTTTTAATAAATGCAATCAACTTCATGCACGGGGTCAGTATTTAGCCTCACCTCTAAGTCAAAAAACAATCTGATAATAAAGCAAGATCGGACACCTCTGCCCATATCAACCTTCAAAAAAGCAATAAAGTAGCAGAATTAAGTAATTTGACCCTGAGAGTCAGAAAAGTGCAACTTTTTTTTAATTGTCGAGTATGCAGATCTGTGTGGAAATGACCTCCCCACCCTCACCCCTCCCTCCCTCGTCTCCACGCCTCCTCCTCAGCTGGCCCTGGTCAAACACCAGCTCATTTACTCCGCGAGCTCCGTGAGCCAGCTTGGTTAGAGCCAAGGAAAAATCAACATGTTTACAAGCCTTGCTAAGGATGCCAGCCTCCACTGGAGGACGGTGGAGACATGGAGGGACACGTCTGGATAAACAAACTCTGGCTCCCCTCGTGTCTCCTGCAGTCCCCTCATTAGAGATGTCTTCTTATTCTGAACTTAATCACACGTCATCACCCATTGCAGAGACACAAGAAAGATGGCCTTATGCGCCCACTGGTTTATTTACTAGCTTATTTAAGCAAACACACTTTAAAAAACACACACATTTAGGACACTTACGAGGACGTCACAGACGCTTTCACACACGCGGGAATGTAGCCACTGTAAAAGTCTTCGAATGAGCTGCTCAGGCAACAGAGTACACAACGCACACTTGTTTGCTCGCACAAGTGCACACCCACCCACCCATGGGAAACAGTGAATGAGGTGTGTTAAGAGTGTGATTTGCGATGGCAAATACACCCACTGTTGACCCGCTAAAAGGGCAACGATGTTACTCAAGCAGCGATTGTGAACGCAGCCCTCTGGAGAAACGCTCCATGATTTTAAAAAAAGGCCAATTAATTTACTAACTATCACCCTGATATTAAACTTAAACAAGTAACGCACAAAGCAACTTCAGCCATTAGATAAATGTGTTGGAGTCAACAAGCCCAACGCATTTCTCCCATGTAGCGCGGATCATGAATAAAATGAACGGGACAGATGATTTGTGCGTCTTTTTCTCTGTCTTATTGCATCCATCGACCCATTAAAGAATCCTGGAGATATTAAGTCAATGTGCTGAACGCCGCTGTGCAGTTCTCTGCGTAGCCTCTGGCTTTGACAGCCGCATTTACAATGCTTTTTGTTCAAACAAAAAAAAAGGTCCATTCAGGAGAAGAAAAACACTGAGGCAACAGTGCCGAACGCATAAATCCAAGCCCAGCATGAATGAATGAATGAATGGTTATGGAACAAAGGCAGAATACAGGCCACAGAATATCTCCAGGTCTTAAAACATGGGAAATTTGGGTTTATGACATAGATATAATAATCTCCAGAGACTCATAGCTCACTTGTGCTTTATGGAAGGCGAGCGCTCGAGCACAACCTCGTATGGCAGCTCTGAATGAGCAGCAGCAGCAGCTAGAAGTGTTTCTTTGTATGAGGCACTGACTTGGTTTAGAACCATTTTTATTCCTTGCACACAATAATGTGCAACCATTCAAAGAGTCTCACTTTTATGTGCTAAAGTTTTGATATATATACAAAAGGATTGGCCAATATTAGCATACAGGCTTAAAACATGCCACAAAGTTGCCCTTCTTTCCAGAAAACTGGTAATATTCATAATGTGTACAAATCTACTCTAAGCAGATTATGGCTTTAGTGGAGAAAAATCTGGATTAAGCAGTAAAGTTTATTTAATTAGGATTTGTTAATAGCAAGGCGAGGCGAGGCGTTCATGTGATCCAGCTTGCAAAACAATACTTTTTTCCTTTTTCACTTTGATCCTGGGGAAAATGGATAGGACAAACATTTGCACACCACTTGGATGTTTACACCACCAGAGGCTAAACAAATGCAATTTACAGAAAGAGCAAAACAAAGAAAAAATATACTTCTTGGACGTTAAGGGAGGAAAAAACCCTCAATTTTTCAGATGTTGCACAAAGGAGCAAAGAACCCTTTTCTTAGTCACTATCAATGACCAAATATGTGTTTCTTTCTCAGATCCTGCACTTTGAAATGCAGATTTGGAAAGTGCTTTGAATAAAAAGTGGATTTTTGGTTTGAAAAAGCCTCACGCCGTGCCGGCTGCACCTCTCAGGACAGATGTACCAGCCGGTGAGCTCGGGTGGAGACCCGGGTCTCCACGCTGCACCTTTCAAGTGAAACTTCTCCTACGTGAAGTGATGTGTTTGATCACACTGACAAGAGACGGCTCTTTGAGCGGCAATAAAATGTGCTCGTGGTGGTGAGTCACAGAGAAATATTCCTTAATTAGCAGCTGATAACCTAAAGAAAAAAAAATCCGGCTGCTGTGTGCCTAGCTGTGGAAGAATGGGGTTTTAATAGGCAGCGTCTGGGTGGGTGCTTATGGAAGTGACTAAATGTGAAGCAGGGTGTTGCTCGGGCACTTTTTTCCTGCATACAAGTTAAGATAAGAAACGAATCAAAGGTAGTTTGATTCATTTCATTCAGCAGAATGAAATAAAACTCGGCCACAGCGTCTCA
The DNA here is from genome assembly GCF_041146795.1 of Maylandia zebra. Taxonomy (NCBI): domain Eukaryota; kingdom Metazoa; phylum Chordata; class Actinopteri; order Cichliformes; family Cichlidae; genus Maylandia; species Maylandia zebra. Next base: position 7,164,531 of record NC_135185.1, read on the forward strand.
CGTGGTTCCCTGCATCTGAAAGAGTGAGGCCTAATAATCTGAAATGAGTCCTTGAAAGACCACAGGAAGCTTTCCCAGAAACCTTAGCAGGAGCCGAGGAAGTACAGCGCTACTCAGACTAAAGAATAATTGGCTACTTTGAAAAAAAAATCATAATGCAGACTTTCAAAATAAATTTAGATATTAAACACGAGTTCTGATGAAAACGCAGGGAAAATCATCAAACCAGAGGCGATTCATCCAGAGCACAACTATCCTGCTGACAGCATCCAGTCTAGATCAGGGGTCGGGGACAAACTCATTTCACATACAGACCACTTTGATCCTTAGTGAATGGAAGCCCGTTTCCGCCACTAAATAAAAACAAAAAAGCTAGTATCCATAACTCGAAATTTCGAGTTAGCTCTGCCAATCCAAAATATACGTGAATGAGGTCGCTTTCTTGTTACCCGGAAGCATATCGCGCAGAGGAACGCGCACTCAAAAACGGATCCCAACAAATTGGCGCTTTTGCGAATACGTTTGCTGATAGTAACACCATGTGATTCAGCTAATAACACAGGGATTTCATCATTTGTGAAGCCAGGCTGAAAACACTCAGCAATCTGTGCATTCACGACTGGATGTAATACCGGTAGCTTTGCTGTAGCATTTGTAGCTGAGGGCTTCAGCTTCCGGGTAACAAGGAAATGACGTCATTCACGTAGATTACTGATTGGCAGCGCTAACTCGAAATTTCGAGTTGCTTTTCTCAAAATTTTGAGTTAATAAATCGAAATTTCGAGTTAATATGTCGAAATTTCGAGAAAGTAACTCGAAATTTTGAGTTATGGATCCTTTTTTTTTTAGTGGCGGAAACAGGCTTCCATATTAGTGAAACTCCCCTTTCTGTCAGTGTAAAGAAGTTTAACAACACAGTCAATCACTGAGATATCCTAGAAAAAGAAAAAGAAGTGCAATTTCAACAGTACACCTCAGTTTTTTTAAATGATAAATGCTGTAGTAAGAAATCTGTCAGCACGACTCTCAAACTGTAAGAAACAAATGCGTTGAGTTACAGAAGAAGTGTATCCAATAGATACACTGTGTAATCTATGGTACCGCATGAATGGTCATATGGGAGGTCTTTATCAGTAAAGATAAAGCTATAAAAGTTACGAAAATACAGTTAAATGTTGAAAATGAGTGCCTTCTTTCACATTTACCGAAGCTCTCCAGTTGGACGTCTTTGCAGGGACGATTCTGGGTCCTGGTGTTTGACACCCCTGATCTAGATCTTCCTGCCGTGTGTGTCTGTGTGTGTGTTTGAGGGTGGAAATCTCCCAACGGAACCTGCAGCCAGCTGGAAGCAATGTGTGATGTGTGTTTTTGAGTGTGTGTGCTAGAGTGGATGTGGGTTCTGATATGTGTGCGTATATTTGTGCAGTACAGGCTGGACAGTCACTCCATAAATCAAGAGACCCCTGCCCTCCTGGCCCTTCTAACCCTCACGGCTCAATATCATAACAAATAGCCCTTCAGAATAATATAAAGTCTGTCTTTGAGATAGGACCGCGCGCTGTCCGCTAACGTGCCGCTCACAGACCCCATCTTTTTCTGCGCCTCTGAAGAGGTTTATTTATCCTCTACAAACTTCTCGATGAAAAGGCCTCTTTATGTGGGGGAACCTTTCCACGCCTGTCTTTCTCCCACTCGAGCGCACACACTGAAGGACTGAGCGACGGATCCCGAGGAACAGGAAGGAGTGTAGGCCAGACCGAGAAGCTGTCGCCGTGGCCGCTGTCATATCAGGACTTTTTAAGGGAAATTCTCAAGTTGTCAGCAGATCTCAAAGGTTTTCGCTCTGAGAAAGAACACGAGGTTTTGATAGAGATGTGAACAAATGCAGGCCAACATCACAAATATAAAAAACGGTGCAGTCTTGAATAAGGCACGCTCCTCTCTGCCTTCTCAGTGCGTGCATGTGCATCCCTGGGCTTTCCTGTTTCTGTGGTCTGCCACCCTGTTTTCACTATATTTGTTTACATGTCTAGATCTGATTTCCCCCCCTAAATCTAAGCTTTTGACGCCAACGTCTGAGCGATGGGGGAAAAGAGGAAGATCAAGCAGGGTCGAGTCGAGCAAGAATCCTTAAGATGCGGTTTTATATTACGTTCTGTATTTGGGTGGGATGTTTCCTGATACGTATCCTTCTTGACACATTCAGAGTGAAGAGAGCATTTTCTGAAGTTCACATCCGTCAGTAAACAAGTACGTTGATGCATCACGATGCTGCATTTTGATGAATTCATTTTCTGCTCTGAAGGAGGCGAACACGTCGAGTTTCATCTTTCAGCGCTGAGAGACTAATCCTTTAAAAGTTTGGTTGTTTAAGTACCCTTCCTAACTTCCTGCTGATGATGGTCCGGGTTGATTTATGAAGCTGCTTCAGTCGGGCTGTTTTACATAAGGCAGAATCCAAACTGGTTCAAAGAGGCAAGAGGGATCGTAAATGGTGACCGATAACAGGACTCACTTTCTTCGGGGAAGGAGGGCTTAACAGGTACTTTTATTGAGCCTGGTACAAAAGCAGGAGCACATACTTTTTCAGACCATATCTGCTTCTAAACTGCTCTTGAAAGTGATGGATTCCAGATGGGCCGGGGAGACGTTCATCTTTATCAAGCGCCCTCTTTTTCCTCCTCCTCCTCCTCACTACAGCTAATAACACAACAAGGCCATGTTTCCAACATGTGCGGAGCGTGCCGATGCTAAACCAGCAGCAAACAATTTAGCAGTAAATGGTCTTTTCAAGAAGGTAATTAGTTGTTTGCTTCTACTGCAGAAAAAGGCCGGACTTCGTCTTTTTAAGCAAATACATCACAGGGCAACAAACAGGTTTTAGGATTTTACACAGAGAATGACTAACTTTTGCTGAATCTTAAGTTGTTTTCACACATATGCACGTGCAATGTTAGGAAAATGGTTTTCTACTCTACTCTAAGACTCAAGATCCCTCATTCACACACAATCATACAAGCGGTGTTTTCTATGCCTAAGCGCTTTCTATCCAACATTCACACACATCCAAGCTCTGATGAACACATCACAGAGCAACTTGGGGTTCAGTTTCTTGCCCAGGGATACTTTGGCATGCAGGCCGGAGCAGCCAGGGAATGAACCACCATGAGTGGATGACTCGCTCTTCCTCCTGAGATGTAGTCAGCCCAGATCAGAATCAGGACATGTTTTCAATTTGTTCAGCAGGAGATTTTCATAATCTCCTCAGAGAAAAGATGCATTGTATCAAATTTAGCTACTAGCTAATTTTAATCTGCAGATCCTGGACAGGTCAAACAACAGACAGAAATTTATAAAAACACATCTTCAGTAAGCAAATTACACTAATATGATCACTTTTAATCACTTTTATTTAGGCTAAGGTCCTGTCTGGGTCGGGCGTGCAGGAGGAAAGACACATGACGCATGCTCGCTATGACTCCGCCAGATGCTTTACGTGCACTGTTCTCACTTTTTAAATTATCAGCCGTGATAAAGAAATCATAAACACTAAGATAAAAAAATAAAGTTACTTTGAGTTATAAAAACACTAAATTACCCTCTAAAGATATTTCCCGAAGAGCTCGATGAACGCAGACGGACAGCTTGGTTCGGACCATGATGTCCTCCACAGCAGCCCGTCTGCTCACTGTGTCCCGCCAACAGATTCTTTTACTTCTGCTTCCTATGTTGTAAATCCAGACCGGCTGCCAACCGTTTGGCAAACTCAACACCCCCACCAGACGAGCCAGCATCACATGACCTTCAAACAGGATCTGTGGAACCCCTACCCACCCCACAAACCACCCCCAACAGCAACAACAACCATCACCTCCCCTCGCCATAAAGAGCGCATTTCTCTTCCTCCATTTCACAGCTATGCCAATTGTAAATCCTGCTCATCTTAGAAAAGCTCCCCCCACACTTTGCTTTTTCTCTTTTTTCGAAATGTGCTGCAAAACCGCTAATCTCTCTTTAATATGGTTTGGCCGGATGTAAATACCTTCGGACAATGCCCCTAATCTGGGCCAGCCTGACAACCTCACACCGTTGTGGAGAAGCCTGCCAGGAGGAGACTGGAGAGAAAAGAGGGATGGCTCGGTGGAGATCAAGGAGGAAGGGGGAAAGAGAGGAGAGAGAGGGGTGAGGTTTCCCCCAGCTTGTTGCCTCTATTCTTCTGTGAGCCTGAGCCGCGCCTTCTCAAAAGAGCCTCGAAAATCAAGTTAAAGATAGACGTTGCCTCTAAACATCCCGCCCCAGCCTGTGCCAGCCTTCACCCTCCCTTCCTCCTCCACCTCATCCCTCCTCGGTGGCTGGCCCTCTACTCAGTTGCGCTAACGAGCATCGGAAGCTACTGTACATACAGGGTATCCTGGCAGCGCCCAATCGTCTTTGCTCCTTTCACACCCTCATCATCACCCCCCACCTCGCCTTCATCCCTTCAGCCTCAGAATAGGACCGGGGTTTGGTCCACGGTAATTGTAATTCCAAAGACGAACTGGCCTAGTTTCAATTCAACAGACAAGTGTAAGAAGCTCGCCCCACAACGGCCAGGATGTCTGCGGAGTGTGTGTGTCTGTGTGTGTGTGTGTGGGGGCCTACTAAACAACATAATCACCCTTCCCTGAACAACGCGGAGGAACCAATCTGATTACAGCACAGCTTTGAGAGCTTTGAATTCATACGTCACAGCTTCTTACTCGAGTGTTCCTAATAGAGCGAGTAGTCGAGTAGTAGTAATTTTAGTGCCACTTTCTGGAAAGTCAAATCACTCATGATTTCCCAAAGACTTTGAGGAGGAGGGGGGCAGACCGGTACTCGGAAAACACTTAGTGAATGTGGGAAATCGGAAAAAAGGTAAAACTCGAAAAATCTGAGCAAACGCATGAAAAACAAACGTTTTTGCAAGAACTGAAAATGTAGTGTGAGAACTTTTTTTCTTTTCCTGCTTAAATCCATCAATGTTCTTCGTCTTTTACAAAACAACTCATCACGTGATTAGCAACAAGACAAATGAATGCACGCATGAACAGCTAAACATCTGGACCACAAACACGTTTACTGCACATCTGACCTGAAACAGAGTTTTAAAGGGTTCAAAGTGATGCCTGAAGGCGTCTCAGCTGATGGAAACCATCTCCGAACACACCTCAGGGAGATGCTTGATTCAAACATTAAACTTTGACCTCAACTGACCCCGACCAGGACCCTACTCTGACCTCCCAGTGTGGCAAGTGTACTTCTGATACTCTCCAGCGGCGACGACCCTCCCCCGCAAAATCTCTGGCTCGACAATGATAGCGATGTGTGTGCGTGTGTGTTAAAAAGGAAAGTGTGCCTTAACACTGATCACAGTACTCAACTCGAGCACTCAGACACACATTTACAAAACAAGCCTAAATCCTGGATCGCTCCGTGTCTAGTCTGTTCCCCTTGGCAACGGTGCAAACTTTGATGGCGGCGTTGTGCATTCATCTGGTGAAGAAACCTACAGTAATCGTATTTACTCTCTCTCTCACTTAACAAAGAGCTGAAAATTAAAACCTCAACTGGGGTTTTGGTAATTAGCCTATCAAGCATTAACCGTGTTTAGGTGAATTCAAGTAAGCACAGTTGGAACCAGAAACATGTTGCAGGAGATAAATGTGTCCTAAGTAAACTTTAGATTGATGTCTTTTGTGTTCCTTTGGGGAATTTAATTGAAACTCAACTGATATCAAGCAGCGCATACATCAGCATTATTTGGTCTACCTTTGTTAACTCGTGTCCCAGGGTGGTTGGGGGGGTTTGCGGTGTATGTTTGCATGAGACCTGGGGTTGGGATCAGCAGGACGTGAAAGCGTTTACTGCTCTGTTTATGATGCGGTTTATTAGTGCGGCGGGACCGTGCGGGTCTCTCCCTCAGCCTGGTTCCAACCTGCCTCCTCTGAAACCTGCTGCTGGGCTCAGCCACATGGTTCAGATCACCTGGCACACGGTCAAAAACATCCCAAGCTTTCTGGGCAACCGACCACTTCATCACTTCGTCTCTCTCTTCTTCTTCTCGTCTTGCTCTCCCTATAGTCGTTTTTTTGTTCTCACTCTAACCTGACAAGGAAAAATGAGGAACATGTCACAGAGGACGTATCAAGATTACAGCTCCCTGCGGGTCGTTGTCTGAGCGCGGTGAAAGCCTTGAATGAAGTACTGTTAGAGTATGTTAGCTTATGAGAGCAGGGCAGGGGCAGGAAAAGCCCTTTAATCCCATCATCCCTGCCTCCTGCTTCCCTCCAGGTCCTGCCTCCACTCACAGCACAGGCTGACCGTAGAGAGGAGCCTCTGTTTGGGGCGAAGAACAACTGGAGCACAGTTGTCTGAAGACATCTACACTGTTACATTGTTACCACCGTGCAAAAAGGCTTTTAGAGCCAGGGATGATTTTAAAAAGCCTGGATTTCATTTTAAACTCACTAATGAAAAAATTGATTTTATTAATAATTCTAAGTACAAGACATGGGCAGCTAATATTACTAACTACTTAGCAGTTGCCCAGACAGCTTGATTTACTTGCGGTAACCAAATCAGTTATCAGGATGGCTGAAACCTGCATGTGATCGCCTACGCTCCTTTAGCATCCATTGGTGTTTCCACAGCACTGCATACACATGAAAAATTTCAGTTGCATTCTTGTTCGACCAGCACCAACTTGTCACTGAGCAAAGAATTCAAACTTGATTTTTACAGTTAAACAGCTAGAGACGGATGATAGCTAAAAGCTGCTGCTGGTGGCGGGTTGAAGGCGGCTTTTATCTGCGAAAATAAAAATGAGAGAAATGCCTCAACAGTTTATAAAATTACAAATTAACTGCTCTTCCAGCCTTTATAAAAAAATGTATTTCAAAGCATCGTCATATGAGCGAAGCATGTTGCTGTACAGTTTTTGGAGCGCTGCTGTAGGTTGCTGGTATTTAGCCGTGCTCCGTGTTGCCTCTTTATCAGCTGGAGCTGTGCTCTCCTTTGTGGAAGTCTGACTTTACAGATTCTGTCAGTTAGAGGCCACCGAATCAGCAGGGTGTCAGAAAAGTAAAGATCGGGTTCAGTTCTATCAGCGTTGTTGAAGTTACTCCTTGTCAGCCGAGGAAGTCGATAAAGGTCACCGATGACATCATAGCTCCTAACGAAGTCTGATGCAGGGTGACGCCCCAAAATGCAGCGAGCAGACACATTTGGAAAAACAAAGAATCAATAATATAAAAAATGAAGTGAGGCTGTTTCCTGGTTTGATTGTGACGGCAGCCAGCAGATAAACCACTGACTGCATGGTGCACGGGCGACGGGGAGAAAGACGGCGCACAAGGCGAAAAGACGGCCAATTAACACATCCACCGCGCTCAAAACTAACATTTCATGGGAGTTCTGAAAAAGGAAAAAAAATCTGATGGTTTAGAAAAAAACCAACATAAAAACAAATCTGGAGTCAGCTCTTCTGTCACTGCTCTGCTGCTAGCCAGCACACCGAGCGCTCTCGCTCTCTTCTTTCCAGGGAGGAAAAAGGCTTCCCTTACGCTCTGCAGAGGGCACAAGGCTTTATTATTTTAGCTCTCCTGGCAAAATAACATAAAGGGGGGGAGAGGGGGGAGAGGGGTGAGAGAGCGAGACGTGGGAGGGAGTTTGGTTTCAATATTAGATGTGTCAGCTGCCTTGGATGCGAGGGAGCATTAAACAGAAGCGCATGCAAGGGTGTGAGTGGAGACCCCAGGTCTTTTATTTTTGGTTTTTTTGGGGGGGATCAAGGCAGGAAATAGATGATTCAACCAAGAAAGAACGAAAGAAAGAAACTACTGCTCATGTATAACCTTTTTCAGTCTTACTGCATCACAGTCACCTGTTAAAGTAAAGGAGACGAAATAAAAGAGCAGAGGGAAAGACACAGAAGAAGAGGAAAGACACAAAGACCGGGACAGGGAAAGGAGGGATGAAGGGGAAGGAAGACAGAGGACAGAAGAATATGAAAGAGATGCACACACACACAATCACACACACACGCACACACAATCACAAGCAAGGAGGTAATCTCATACTGCGCAGTAACTGCTTCCCTCCCTCGCTCCCCGACACACACGGCATTAAACACTGTCTGTTGGCTCTCTGGTTCCATTCACAGAAATGTAAATGGGGTGCAGCAGAGCCAGACAGCTCTGCTTCTGGTTAGTGGTCAGTGAGAAAGAAAGAAAGAAAGAGAGAGATGGACCTGTTAGGAGGAGAGTGATCAGTGCACGTGGGAGGCCTGGAGTAAACTTGCTCACCATGTGACTTTTATTAGTCTAATTATCTTGAAAATACACGTTATTAATGACTCAATATGCTTTTGACTCCCGCTAACGAGATCCTTTATTATAAGTTAGACAGCGTGTCCTCTGATACAGCGGAGACCTGTAAGACAAATGAAGTACCACTGAGTTGAGTTTCTGTATAGAGGAAATAAAGACATGAGTGCTGTTCATATCACTGTAAGGATGAGTATGAGTGAGAACGGTGGAGTAAATGCAATTAAAAATGGTAATTGGTGCAAATAGAAGAACAAGAAAGTGGAAAGACAGACGTAAGCTACTATTTAATGATGGGTGGGACATGAAGCCAGGACTGTGACTCTCTTGGTACTTGTGTGTGTCTGTGTGTGCTGGATTTCTAACAGCCCAGCGCTCAACCTGCCATCTGTTTGACTCTGCCAGCAACAAAATTACCTCTTCCAATGGGGTTGGCTCAAACCGCGCGCACACACACACGCTTACAGTCAGGTTGTTCACATACAAACACGTTTAGACATGCACGGTGTATATTGGGTACATTTTGCAATCATCATCCATCTTGAAGATTCAGGTGAGATTATGCAATTGAACCAACGGTGGCAATAAATCCACATGTCAGCAGGACAGAAGGCAAAACAGAAAGAGTGAGACACCTAACTTAAAAAAAAATCCTGTCAACCCATCACTTCACAGTGCAAAAATATTTTGTCAGCTTCAACTGTGGCTCCAGTTGACTAATCGCCAACTCTCTTTTCCCCGTGCGCCCTCCGAGAGCGGTCTTCCTGATGTGATACAATGAGCCTTTTTGTTCTGCTCCATGTCTGCCTTATCTGTTAAGTATCTCAACAATTTCCTTAAGGGGAAGCTTTGTAATTAAAAGTCCGACCATATGTCAACGCCACTGTCAGCCAGCGGGCTAAGAACCGCCCTGAACCGCAGCCAGGGGTAGAGCAAAGGGCATGCACAGGTGTGTACGAGGCAGGCGAGTGTGCGTACGTGCTGGTGGAGAAAAAAAAAACAGAAACAAAAAAAGCAGGCAGTGGATGCAGGAATCAGAGCTTAGAAACTGATGGAGATTTGAAAACTTGCCAGAGAGGAGAAAAATGAGCAGATACACAGGAGGCTTTAAGGCTTAAAATGTTGTATAATATATGTATGCATTCAAATATGGCAAAGAAGAATGCAGAAAAGGTGGCGGGGAGTTAGACGTGACCAGAACACACAGACGGGCCTTTTTCATCCATAATTCATTGAACGGTGTGCAGAGAGGATTTCAAAGGGCATTAATGAGGTGTAATAATACATGCATAGCTGTGGCCTGCAGACACGGCTCGTACGAAGGCCGCGGGCAGACAATGACCTACTGATCTACAGCTGTCTGCTAATTTTTTGTGTTTCTTTTTTGCCTACCTAGTGAAGGTGCACCAAGGTGTGCATCCAACTCGTACCTGACAAAGACGGGTTTTCTTTCACACAGCAGAGGTCCCAACATACAAGCCGGTTTTTGTTTCACAGTATAGCACAGTTCAATCTGAGCATTTTCACTTCAGTCTGTGATCTGATATGAAAACCTTTAATAACATTTTGCTAAGCAACAGGCTTTTTCCACTAATGCTCAGCTGTGTGTTATCCTTGGAAAAACACTGCGTCTAGACAGTGCCGCCTAATGCATAACGTGCTTAGAAGGACGAGACAACACAACATGTTTTAATGTTGATTTAAATGATCAACTACCATTTATTACTCTTTGTTAAAAAACTGTGTGAATACAGTAACATGTGTAGGTTTACAGATGTAAAAACTGAACACTGGTGCCAGTGTTTGTACAACTGCAGAGAGTCTAGGAGAAATACCCCGCTATGATCCCTTGTGAGTTTATTTGTAATGATTAATTCCCATCCACAAACGTGTCTGAAATGCCTACTGGATTAAATGCCTGACAGACTGAGGACAGAAGTGCCATTGTTTAACAAATCATCATTCAAAGCTTGTTTGGCCTGAACATTTACTCCACTTGCCAGAAAGATTTCTCGATAATGTTGCCGGGGAAATGAGCCTTCGCGCAGACACTGTGAAAACCAAAACACAACACAACGGAGGAACTTTTTACGCTGAAGTTGTGATGAACAGGCAGCCACGCTGAGCCCACACATGTACAGAACTGGCTAATTACAGGCTAGCGATGTGGAGACTGCTCCACCATAAACAATTAGAAATAAAAATACTAATAATATGCAAAATAAGACCAAGAAGGTACACGAGTATTGCTTTAGGGCTTAAAAAAAGAAAGAAAGTGCATCGGATGACTAATCGTCAACACGATCAGTGTCATTGTGGTGTGATTTAAAATAGATGCTTGTTAAAGATCAGATGATTTATTTTTAGTCACTCTCTATAAAGAAATAGGACTAAAAAATAAGAGTTAAAAACAAGAAGGTTTAAGGAAAACTTTGCACAGCTGGCAACATGTGCAGACCTATGAACATAAGAGCGTTTGAGCTAAGTAGGTAAACACAAAGGCAACTAACAATCCTCTTACATGAGCTGTAAGATCACTTACAGCTCATGTAAGAGGTGACAAGGAAAGGACTTGATGGTGCTAGAATGATAGAGCCAACTGGATTCTCCACAGGGACATCTGAGCAAGAAAGAGGGGAAACTCGGACTGACCAGAAGTCTCAGGGACACTCAGGGATACTGGAAAGGAAAGAGCTGCTGTGGGTGGGTATTAATAATGATAATAATAATAAAAATAAACATCTGACTAGAGGGGTGCTTGCTTGACGCAAACTCAGAGTGCGAAGAAGGGCTTAGAGGTGGATATAGAAGAAACTAACGTGCACTACAGCAGCACAGTAAAGCGCTTCTGCTGTGACAGTAGCAACATCCTGATTAAACACATCAATACATCCATTACAAAGATTACATAGAACTCTTCCTCCAGACATGAGATGGGAAACAGCTGACCACACCATAAATGCTGACTGGAAACTATCTCTGTCCACACACACACACACACACACACACACACGCATGCATGCATGCACGCAGGTATAGATCTGTTACCTTCAGGAAGATGCTGTCACCATCAAAGACTAACAGCACACATCAAAGTTTTTCGAAAGTGTGTAGAAGTGAGCGTGTGTAGAAAAAAAGTAAGAAACAAGGAGAGGCAGAGAACGAGAGTGTGTGTGTGTGTGTGCACTCATGCTTGTTTGTGTACTGATGTGTGTGTGAACTGTAGAGCATGAGCGTAAATCGGCAAATGCTGAGGTTTTAACGAGTCGCCTAATCACCCAAACACCTCCTGCTGACATTTACAGTCCTTGCCGATGGGGTGGCGTGACCACACACACACACGCTCACACGCACACATTTTCAGTCTCTAAACGGGACAAACAACTTGCTTTCTTCTCTAGTTGAAGGACACGGTGACCACACAACCACGGTGCGTCTTCCTCTCGCTCATGCGGACACACATTTTCTTCTTCTGCCTTCTTTTATTTATAATGTCGCATTAACTGCAGACTCTGCTCACGCGTAAACACAAATGTGCGCACACAGCGATGCAATGGCAAAACTGAATGTGCATGTCTGCTGATTCACATGTGCCGTATACTTCCATCAGAGCTCCGCGGGGATATCAGCAGGGGGTGTGTGTGGTCAGTAAATACTCAGGGAAGGTTACGAATGACACACACACACACAGTCTCTGTTCTATGTCATCAGTCTCTCACATCAGTCAACTTGGCCTCTCAAACTTTTTTTTTTGTCACAGCAAATGACACCAGCTCTTGGAGAAATAAACAATGCTGCGCACCGACACAACTTAACACACACCATAAGGCCTGCTTACCTCACACACACATAAATAAACACCCAGAAAACAGCTTGACTTTAAACAGGATTTTTAAAGACCCACTATATTACCATTAGATGACTTTTTAAAGGGTAATTACGACCTTTTTTTCTACTATGATCTATTACTGTTACTTGTTAAGAAGGCATTGTGGAAAATGTTTATGCTTAAAAATAAAGCGGTTTCCTTCTATAACTTCTATCCAGCAGCCAACAGAGGTCAGTGATCACAACCAGAGTTCAACCAAAACAACTACACACTTTAAACATACTGAAAAAGATCTGAATTGATATTTAGAGGCCAGCTGTAAACCTTCAAGGGCATATTTGTCCTTAACACCTGCTGATCCTGACACACACTAATCCACACACTTCCCCCCAAAGTCACACAGTGCCACACACGGAAAACACAAAACCTAAGTGACAACTTTGCAGCCCGGTGTTGCGGTTGCTGAGGGGAAATTGTGCCATCTGCCATTAAACAACACTCATTTTACCCCTACTGCTCGTCCATCTGTGGATGTGGAGAACTCTCCTGGAGGCCAGAGGGCCACGGGGGAGACAAGACGCAGGCCAGAGATGCCTACGAGGAGCAGTCCCAACTGGACAGCAATGAATTGTCAACACTTGAGATTCTTACTTTTTTAAAAATCAATTTGAACCTGAAATTTGGGGATTTTTAATAGTTTCACATAAAATAAAAATGTAGCTTCAACCCTCGAATGCAGAGTAGTCCTCTTAGCCAAAGTAAGGGTGTGTCTGATATTCCCTTGTTGGTATTTCTGCATCTTCATAGTAATGTTGGTCTGGGATCAACATTCAAACTGACCAATCACATGAGAGACTGTGATGGCTTCCAGCAGGGAAGGCAATCAGGCAGACAGAATCACACATTGTCTTTCCTTACATTATGCGTTTTACACGAGAGAGGGCGGGGGACAAGTCTCTTTTTAAGTCGCTGGATGCAGAGGATAATGTGGCTATTTAGCTGTTATCTCTCAAAGCTGTGTTCATTATCACTGATCAGCAGATTAAGTCCCACAAACACAAGTCTCCACTTTAGTGACTTAAGTCCAAGTCTTGAATCTCAAAGTCTGCATCTCTGCTCTGACCTCAGTTATTTGGGCGACAGCCAAAACAAACTGTACACACAAAAGCAGCAGTTAGAAAAGCTGTAATACCACAATCTTTTACACTCATGCACAAAGTGTCTCAGCTTGCGTAAGACAGCTGGGCCCTCTCCAGCAGGCGCCCCGGCTCCTCGTCTTTCTTAATGCGCTGTACCGTGTAAAGAGTGTCAAAGACTCATTTTAAATAACCCTCACATAAAAAGGAAAAAAAAGGGAGGGGAGAGAAAGAAGTGTTGGCTAACACCTACGAATAAAGATTACTCTGTGTTGTTGTTTTTTTTTTTAATAGCAATATGGAGAGATTAAAGCAAACGCAGTCAAAGTTTATTTTGGATTGATCTTTGGGTATTTCCCTGCCTCGAGAACAAAGAGGGAAAATCTCGCTAAGCTCAGCGAACCGAGAAGAGGCCAATTAAATCCTCCTCGGACAAAAAACGTCATAAAAATTTTTTGTTGAAAAAGAGAAAGGACTCCATTCGCATAAACAGTAAATGGGACTTTTAAATACCATTATTTGAAGTGATGAACACAGAAAAATTAATGTCTTTCAAAGAACATGGAAAAGAAAGCAATGAACAAGAGTGCACAAGAAGCACTGTTTAATGACCTTTTCTACCCTTTCAATGTAAAGCCAACATGTGGATTATTCAAATCACGATTAAAAAAAGGAGCTGGAACCACTCAGAGTTTGGTATTTTTAGCTAATAATATAAATCACAACGCATTAAAGGGCATCTTTGCTCAAATTGTTCTCTAAAATTATGTTGCAATAAGTTTGAGGCACAAAATTCAAAATGAGTTTTCTCAGCGTCTTAAGCAGACTTAGGACAATTAATAATGTGGCATCAGCAGTGTGGGGTTGGATGTCTGTCTCCTACCTGTGGGCTGAGCAGTGGGCAGCCCGGCTGGAACGACGGTGAGAGGAAGGAGGAGAGAAAGCCAGAGTGAGCACCACAGAGCAGTCATTCCTCTGGGCGAAGAGGTCAGACGCAGAGCAGCGAGGCCCGACTCCAACTTAGACAACATCCTCCGTTCGCATACTGTCCAGCAGAAGGGCGGCCGCAGATGCCGCAAGAATCTGTCCGACAGCTCCCCACCACGGACCTGAAACAAGCAGCAGAATCTGTCAAAGAGAAGCCAGGATGTCCATTGAGACTATAAACACAGAAATCAACACAGTCTGAAACTTAAAAAAAACCAACATCAAATGGCTGTACATTGAACGCAGTGCAACAAAGCGCCTTGGGGTCTGTGCATATGCTAACGTGTTTTGACCTGAGAGTCCACACAGATTTTAAAGATTAGACGGGAAATCCCTCTTCAAAGTTTTTTCTTAGAAACTTTCTCTGAGCACCTGGTTCTTAGGATGGGAAAACAGAAATTCCAACACACGAACAGCTCAAAGTGAAAACTTCAGTACCCTACCGTGAGTTCAGATCACAAGCTCAACAATCAATCAGTTAACTTGCTCATTGTTACAGAGCTAAACAGCCTGACGCTCTTTTCCCGGGGACTCTTCTCGACAAAGTCACCCTCCATTATCAGACTGCAGCATGGTGGCTACAGAAAGGGATAGCAGAGTGTTCAGCCCCTAAGTTTTCCCGAGAAAGGAAAAGTTGGAATGCCCAGTGAGATGTGAGTGAAATGCCCAGAAAAGTAAAAGAAAAATCTTCCCACACGAGCACACGTAAACACACATGGTACCACTATTAACCTAAACGTCAGAGGGTCTGTGAATCTTCTGAATACCTTTGGTTGTGGGACGTCTACCTTAACACACACACTCCTACGGAGACGTTTATTGAATACACATGCTAACATTACAGAACGAGCTTCACTTGCACACACTGAGGTGTATTGCACACAGACACACAGTCAAAAGAAAGGTTGTGTTGTCTTAAGTCTTAACAGTACTGTTTTCTTTCCCTTGCAGGACCTGTGACCCACTCCTCGCTTGGCACAAGTGCGAGGACGCATTTGCACGTTATCGAGCTTCAGTAAAGAAAAACACAGACTGGGGACACTTCACAAGACACACGTGGATAAATAAAGCAGCACACACACACACGGTGTCCTAATTTAAACAGTGCCACCGCACCTTTTACCCGTCAACATACTTCAGCCTTTAATGTTCTCCTTATGAACTCCCAGGAGTCCTTCTATTCCCGTCTCAGCCCATCCTCACCTTCTTACAACACGAGACGCCTACATGCTGCTGAGGTTTGTTTATATAGCACAATAAGGCCTTCGCTCTCAGGCCGTGGAGGTTGCTGATTACAGGCCTCTCTAAATCTAAACTTTTGTTTTCTCTGGCAGGCACAGAAACACACACACACACACACACAGAAATAAATATATACATACATATATATATAAAATAGTAGCTTTTTACAAGGCAGTACACTTGGAGAGCTGACAGGGCTTCAGAGTTGGTTCATATCAACCCGTAGATCTGTTTAGACAAGTAGCATGACAGCCTCTCAAACCATGTGAGAAGAAGATCTAATACAATAGCAGCATTGACTTATCTGGTGTCAGGTAGGGGTTTAGACTAGGCCAGAGTCCACGGCGAGTGTTTGAATCTGAAGAGCAGCAAAGTGCTGCAGTGTAATTGATGCATTTGGGTGAAATAAATGACAGCCATGTGCAAGAGCAGTAATTAATGTGTGCCCCTTATTACACACAACTACCTGATATCCTCACTGAAAATGAAACCCTCATATACAGCACAACCAGCTAAAAACACTTTGATATCACTTAACAACCTCAAATAGCTGAGTAGAAGAAGAACATGAGGTAATATGGATCCCAAAGACCGAGAGAGGAGTTCAAAGCCTCAAATTTTCATGCTAATATTTTCTTAAAGCATGGCAGGGAAACACAACTACGGCAATGAATAAGGCATGAGCATTAATCATGCAGGACTATCTTCACATTGTAATAGCTCAGGGGCGGAAAAACGCTTCAACCCGGGTTCAAATCCCTGCCACCCCTCTATCCTCAGTGAGGAGCGACGTGAGGAAGTCACATGCTAGTCACACCTCCATGGAGTGTCAGCAATCTTTAATAATTAAGTCGGATAATCAGCGGCTGGGGCCGGATCAGCTTTGTGTTCCTGGTGGGGAAAAAAGGGAGATTAGAGGTTTTTTTTGGAGAGTGGAGCCAAGTGGAGGTTAGATGGGTAATAAAGAGACACACAAGTGGGTCATCTTCCTTTGCAGCACGCCTTTCTCCACTCCAGCTTTTTTCTTTTGCAATGCAATGCATGTCTCACACCCACCATCTCCCTTCTGCCTGTCCCTTCACGACTTCTTGCCTGCCTTCATAGCTGAGCCACCCTCTCTTCAGAGAGCTCGCTCGAACGAGTCCTCGGGTGAGAAGAGATATTGATCAGCTGAGAGGCAGAGGAGAGCTCGGCACTTCAGAGCTGTCAGAGGTTCAGGGGTGACTCCGGGCTCAGCTCACCTCGGGCTGACACTCAGACGGGCGGCGTCTCGTCTGAGACTCAGCCTGCACATGGAAAAAGATCCGAACGCCAGGGCTTTGTCCTCTGTGTTAAAGCAGAAGATACAGATGGACAGCGAAGTCCTTTTTGAAATTATAAAGACTACATGAAGTGCTGCTAGCAGACACTGGGGGACATTAAAATGTTATAAATCGTACTAAGGTTGGTATAAACTCAGCTTTTACTACCTCAGACATGTGAGAATCCTAATTACAGGGGAACAGAAAGACTAGAAGTCCTTACATATATAGGCACAAATTTTATATCAGAGGTATAGTGTAAAGCTCAGATAAGGTCACATAAGTTTGTTTTCTTTAAATAATAAATGAGTGTTTGTGCATGAAAGTAATGATCCTTTTTCTCTGTCAAATTAGACAAGCTGAAGCAGATTAATGAACCCTTCTCTTTATGAACGAGAAGGAAAACGTAAAGGCACTAAACCAGGAGCAGAGCGATGGTCTCGGGCCAATTTCACTAATGAAAAGAGGCAATCAGAGTCTCATTTGGAACCGAAAGTGTCTGAGGCTCGCCTCTGATTGAAAAAGCTGCACACTGGCACGCATTATTTCTCGGGTCAATAGATACAATTAATTTGGAGCATTAGCACAACTATTATCGGCCGCACGCTTGTTTATGACAGCATTTTTTTTTCTTCTTTTTTTTTAATAAGCTAAAGCAACAGAGCCCAAATCTCATTTTCAGCGTCTCTCTCGCAGGACGCAATAATCTAATAATTTTCTTCGGGTTGGGAGTTGACATGGTGGGAGTCAAAGCCGAGCTGAGTGGCCAAAAAGGAGAAGAAGGAGAAGAAAAAATCACCATCTGAATCCCATTGATGCGCATGTGTTTGAAGAGGGGATGAGTGATCTGCTGCTGAGGGGAGAGAACCGCACAGTTCATTCACTGAGAGGGAGAGGAGGGGGGACAATCCGCCGCTTTCTAACTTCAGAGATGATCAGAGGATTTGGGGGAGTGCGGCTCTGTGAAAGAGATGTGCAATTCATATTTCAGCGCCAAACCTGAGAAGACGTCACTACTGCGGTGAGGAGAAACGGCGTGCCCATCCTAACGAGCACGGGGATGGCTGGATTTTATTTATTTATTTATTTAAAAAAAAAAAAAAAACAAGATAAAATCAGGATAGGTTCGATTCTTTCTGAATGAAGAGCGAGCTCACCTCAAACGAAATCTGGCAGGTATCACCACAAACCACCCTTTGTGTAAGGATAAGCGTGCGTGATTTCATTTGGCCTCTTTCTTTCTAAAACACTCAGTTTCACAGTTTCCCTCATTCGTGGATTTTTCTGTAAATACTGAAAAACTGGAAAGGATGAAGGGAATGACTTTGGATGTGGAGAGAACGCTTTAGCGCAAATTACTTTTTTCCCCTCACTGAAAAATCAACCAAACTCAATCAACTGCTGGAAAAAGCATACACGTTTCCCAACCCAAATATGTTTTACAGTATTTTTTCCACTCGTTTTTTTCTTACAGCGTGCGTAATTTCAGCAACACACACACACACCTCCACAAGCTACAACAGAAGCCGCTTTGCGCTCCTGCTCCGAACCCGTGGCAATAGATTTGCGCACTGACTGTTGATTCCTCCAGAGTCTGCTGACACTGGCCAAGATGCGCCAATTGCGCACAAACAGGGACCTCCACGCCACCTGTGCTGTGGCACAGCCGCGGGGCTGCTTCACGACTCACGCAGTGTACACAGTGCTCAAAGCTCTAACCTGTCCTCATCTACAAGGAAGTGAAGCTGTGAGACTTATGTGTCTGAGTCTGCGCAACCTGCTTGTAAATAATAATAATAATAATAATAATAATAATAATATTTACCCACAGTATCCCGTTTTGACAGAAAAGATCAGCCTTCAGAGTTTAGATGGCACCAAGCTTTCCTTTGGTGAAATAGCCTCTAGTCTCCGGTAAACTTCACAAAAACCCACAAAACTACTTTTAAATCCTCACGTTCCAGCGCTTGGAGAGCAGTTTAGCGACAGCGGAAAAAAAGAGTCACAAATCCCCCCCTCACGACTTGAAGGCGAGTGTCTTCGCCAACTTCTCTCCACTAAATCCCGTCCTCCGCCGCGCGCTGCTGTCCGCGTTGTCCAAAGTGTCCAGTCCTCCAAAGTCCTTTCATCCTGTCCTGCGAGGGGGCAGAGTGGACGAGGCGGACGGGGACGCGGGATGCGCGGTTCCTTTGCGTCTCCTCCGGCGCAGATGCCAGTTTCGGTGCGTTTCGTCGCTTCTGATCAACCAACGCAGAGTGGTGACTCTTCTCCTCTCGCTGTCTGTGAAGTAGGAGTTGCAAGGTGCTGCCGTCAACCGTGCACCGCTGGGAAACACGAGGAGTTCCAGGTTTACTTTCAAAATAAAATCCTTGGCTCGGATCCGATGACGCATGCTTTGCTCCGAGGCACTCGTTCAATTATGAAAATGCAGGAAAGGTAAGGGAAAAAAAGCACTCGCCAGCCTATGAGCCATCTACAAAGGAACTCTGTAATGCAGCAATGGTTATATCGTATCGTTTCATGCACTTTAGTACTTCTGTGTACTTAAATAAGAGTCTTTATTATGTTTTTCTGTTTTTAATTGTATTTTTTGCTTAATTGCTCACATCCTGTCATCATTGTTAAGTTGTGAATCAGTGTATTTGATGAAAATCTGAATGCATTCTTCAATAAATGAATATGTAAATTTAAATTTAAAATATGTTAAAATGATATACCAACAGAGCCATCTGAGGAGACAAATAAGTGAAGCACAGCTAGCTGTCGTTAGCAGCAAACTCAATTAAATCAGCCTGGCGGACTCAATTGAGTCATCAAAAAGAGTCCTATTCAATAAGGCGATTAGATATCAAGCTTTTATTTTGAAGGCGGAACCATCGCGTGTACGATTGTGTGACGCTCATCACTCCTCTTGAGTCCACGATGCCTCCCTCTGCCAGCCTGCGCGCCGCTGGGACAAACAGCAGCAGCGGGGGAAGGGCGATCAGATTTCGGCGCGCCGCCCCTCCGGGGTCCGCTAGAGGCAGCCAGTGATGGATGGTCCAAGCGCCTCCCATCTCTTTCTTTCAAACTTGAGAATCCTGAGCTGCTTTATGAGCCCCGAATTTTTAGTCTGACACTCAGCGTGGGTACAGAGGCACCAGTAGATGGCTCTGAGATGTAATGAAGACAAGCGTGCTGTATGGAAATGAATACAGTGTCCGCACATGGTGACTGACCGCAGACTTTTAGTTATCTATAAGAGTGAGGGGGATCTCAACCAGTTCCGTTCACTGAAAAAACTTACACCAGAAAACGTCTTTGGATCAGAAGTTTGTTGAATTTATATTTTGTCCATCTGAAGTCCTGGATATAACAAATATGAGAAAACCCCCACTGTAAAATATTTTTAACTTATTTATCTTTTTTTTTTTTTTTTAAAAAGGAACTAAATAAAACACACTCTCCTAAAACACCCACCTTTGTGAGCTTCTGGTGTAGCCAATGTTCAAAAAGCTTCTAAGTAATACTGATGGCTGCCATCACTTCTTTTGCTCGTCTCCCTGACTGTTCTCTATGATTCTCAATATCAAAGAATGTTGCAGCCAGTGGTTTTCGGGGTGCATGGTGCATACAGCGTAGCTCTGTGTAAGCACCATTAAAGCTGAGGGATACATGCCAAAAGCAATGCATTTTCAGTAAGCTTTGCTGATCTTTGTCTTGCATCTGCTGATTCAAAATTTACCGCCTCTATTTTCCACTGTTAAACATTATTAAATATGTACTTTTCCCTTAAGTAGGTTTATTGCTGTCTAATAATTACAGCTTACTGTGGAAACTGTAAGTCATGCGATAATCTGTCAGAACTGTCATTCAAGATTGAGACCAGCCAATGCAAACGTTTGACCATTCAGACCCCAAAGTGTGCTGAGTGAAGAGCAAATTACCATTAACCACCCATTTAATCTGCCATATACTGCAGCCTTTGGCTAATTACCGCAGTCAGGACAGAGGCGATAGCACCCGACTCTGCGTCAAACAACACACCAATTACCGACATCTCTTAAACTGTGTTTTGAGAAGGCAACTTTATGACACCATAAAGCGCAGCAGACCTCTGCTAAGTGGCTGCGAGGAAGGTTGAGGAGTGTGCCGCTATTTGTTCAGCAGAGGTGGGCTCCTCGGCAGTGATTTGTGACAATATGTGTCAGACGTGCACGAACTGACATACGTGTGAGAGTGAATGAAGGTTTTTAGACATGGATCTAAATTACATACATGATATAGATGTTTGGGTGCTTTAATATTTGCTCATTGGCTTTAATAGACAAAGAATTCTGCTTTATTTTGTATTTTTCTACATACGTCATGCATACAGGTGATACTGTACCCGTGCCCGACCTCATGGGAAAGTCAAATGGTGAAAGAACAAAGAGGTCCCCATTAATGTTGGTGAAGACGAAGAGCGCAGACTAATGATGAAGGCCAGTCCCGGTGACCCTTCGTACTACAGAGCTCTGTGAGAAACGCTGGTGGGAGGCAGGCAAGCTCGGGAACAAAAGCCAGTCGGTCGGGAGGAGAGGTCATACAGATGGTGAGAATGCTCAGTCAGACAGCTCAAGTACTGATGGGCAAACTGACCAAATGACCTCTTTGTGCACACACACACACACACACACACACACACACACACACACACACACACACACACACACACACACTCACACGCACACACGTAAACAAAACTCCTCCCAGCTCCCCCACGACACTCTAACTTCTAATGAACTCACACAAACATATGTATTCACACAC
Source organism: Maylandia zebra (assembly GCF_041146795.1). NCBI lineage: Eukaryota > Metazoa > Chordata > Actinopteri > Cichliformes > Cichlidae > Maylandia > Maylandia zebra. The sequence goes on from NC_135185.1 coordinate 7,186,162, forward strand.
ATAACACACCCCCTCCACCCAAACACATACACATACAGACACTTACACCCCACCCCCCACCCAACCCCTCGAGGGAATAGATCAGCAGGAGATGAAAGGTGAGGCCTTTTCATTTAAAATGGAGTTAAAAATTAAACAACAACAACAACAACGCTGAGTCCGTAGAGTTTAACTTGATTATCCGAAGCCTGGCATGCCCAGAAGAAACTGACAGCTTTAATAAATTCTGTGTTTTTCTCTTTTTTTTCTTTTTCACCCATTACATTATTCAGCTTATCACGGCACATATTTTCACTGATAACCCCGAGTAGCAGGCAGCCCTGATTGTTTTCTCTTTGGGCCTCGTCGCAGCACACTGCCTGTGTGGGCAACAGCCAATTGACTCGCACTGGTTTTGTCTGTAAGAGGTGCACAAAAGCAGCAGGGCTAATCATTAACACCGGAGTTTCGGGCCAGACAAAGATGCAGCACAATGGGAGGGAGTCGATCTCCGAGGTCACTTCGCACTCCACTTGGCAGTGCTTTCTTGGTCCTGCACATACGCTAGTGACCAACTGCTGTCGTCACACGCACCCGCTAACATACTGTATATCAGCGGCTCTCAACAAGGGGGTTGAGACCACTCCAGCGAGACACTATATGACTCACAGGGGCTGTGAGATGAATGATGGGATTGGAAACGAGAAAAAACAGTTTTATTCTGAGAGAAAACGTTCCCAGACACAAAGTATGTGAAACCAGAGACAAGCGCGCCCAAGCAGGCGCAATCCAAAAAGGTCAATTATCTGGAAGCGAGGTTATACAATAAAACAAACTGGCTCTTAATTTTATTTACATTTTATACACAGCCCCGACTGTTGGATATCTGTTTGACTTGTTGGAACTTGTAGATTTCACTTCGGTTTTATCACTAGCTGCAAACCGTGCCAGAGTTTTTTGAGGCCATTTATGTGTATTGAAAACAGTGGTGCTATGCTGCTAACATGACAGCTTGTCATCAGGCTCTGTTTCCTCAGATCTCAGTGCAAACAGGACAGCTTGCAGCAAAATCACACGTCGGTGCATTTGCATAATTTACATTAGTTCAAGAAGTATGGGTGACTATTAATCCAGGCTAATAAAACAAACAGGCTTGCCAGGTTCATAATAAGCACAACCTATTTACTATGTACCATGATCAGTGCAACCAATAGGGCTTCACCTGCAACAATATAATACTAATACTATTTTTTAGATCACAAAATAATTTGGGGCATTGCTAGTATGGCGTTTTTCCCCCAGCATCTTTTAGAGCAAGCTTATTGGCAATCGAGTAGTTGTGTGACCAAACCCAAGAACACAGGGAAACAGTCGATGCGAGTGCATGCGTGCAGCGACTCCCTTGTAACCACAAATTGCGATGGGTGCCCACACCTCAAAGCGAAATGAGGCTGACAGGTTTGAGGCGCAGTGTGAGGTGAGCTGAACACTCTCCTGAGGCTCAGTGGGGTTCCAGCACACAGTTTTGTATTGTCTCTCCTCTGCTGGGCGTAATGGGAGCTTTTTAGAGAAAAGGTTATAGAGCACAGCCAGTCCACCTGTTTGGCACAGTCACTGCCATTACACCTCTCTAGAAGACCACTGAGCTGCAAGTCATTTTCGCTCTATGGGCTAGTGTTTTCGTCACTGTGAGAGTGGAGAGCTTGTTGGTGAAGTTGCAAAACAGACAGCTTGAGTCTGAGCCCCTGGACGTTTGTGCAGAGCAATGCATCTAAAGACCGAAAAGAGTAAATCACAACATAACTGTGCTCTCAATGTGGCATTGAGCCGCACAAGGACTCTGTGGTCTCTTTGACGAACTCCTCGATTGTCACTTTCTCTAAATAATATAAGAATATGGTTGACAATTAATAGTAGAATGCCTTGAGAAAAGTTTTCCCCCTTTCTAATTCCTTAGTCTTACATTTTTGTTGCATGTTTTAGAAAATTCCCCCCCAAAAATAGACAAATATGACCCAAGTAAATACAAAAGGCTGTTTTAAAAAAATATTTTATTTATTAAGGGAAAAACTATTATTCTAACGTAGCTGACCCCGTGTGAAAAAGTAATTACCCCGAAACCTAGTAGGTGGTTGTGCCGGTAAAGATCCCAGACCATCACACTACCACCACCATGTTTGACTGGTGGTATGATGTTCTTTTTTGAAGTGCTGTGGTTTTACGACAGATGTAACAGGACTCAAACCTGCTACTTTTGTCTTGTCAGTCCACAAAACATTTTCTTAAACTTCTTGAGGCCCATCAGGATGTTTTTTGGCAACAGTTAGACGAGGCTTTGTGCGCTTTGGTCCGCAGTGGTTTCAGCCCTGGTCTCTTTCTTATTGTCTCATGATGAACGCTGACCTTGACTGAGTGACGTCACACCTGCATTCCTGGGAACATTCACCGCCTTTTCTCCATTTGTAGATAAGGGCTGTCATCATGCCAAAGCCTTAGAAATGATTTTGAATGTCTTGAGTCAACAGGTCTGACAGTAATTAGGCCCGGGTGTGTCTAGTGAAATTGAACTCAGCTTTAAAAAAATATGGTTACTCACAGTTAATTTACGATTTAAAGGGAGGTGTAGTTACTTTTTCACATAGGGCCAGGCAGGGTTGGATAATTTTTCCCCTTAGTAAATGAAATCCTCATTTAAAAGCTCCATTCTGTATTTACTCAGGTTATCTTTGTCTAATATTAAAACTTATTTGATGATTTGAAACGTTCAAGTGTGAAAAATATGCAAAAACTAGGAAATTGGGAAATTTGTGATGGCAACGCAGTATATGATACTTCAGAACTATGCTGGAAGTTGCAAATTTCAATTAAAAATGAAATCTCCTTTTTGATTATACTCATTGCCCCGTCAAGACAAACTTTGGACATACTGAGCTTCCGTTCCCCTGGGTGCCTATTGCACATTTGCAAACAGATCAGAGCAAACAGGCAATGTTTAAGTTATTGACAGCAGGAGGGCTAAAGATTGGGATGGGCATAAAATTCTTGTTTAGTCACTTGTGCAAAATGAGCAGCTGAGAAAGAAATTAAGTTGCCTTGTTAATGGCAAGTGAATGGCTTTAATGTGGTTGCTCGGTACTGCTGCATTTTGTAAACTTCCTCTGTGCAAAACCCAAAAACACAATTAAAAACACAATTTTACAGAGAAAAAGTAAAACAGTAAAGCATGCTGTACAGAATAATTGAGATAATCATAAATGGAATAGTCAAAATTAATATTTCTCCAGACATCTGCTTGATTTTGACCTTTCACTGTCCTGATTAAAAAGCAGAGAATTCACATTTTTCCACTTTGATTACTAAAAATTTACCCTACCCGACCTTTGGCCATTAAAATCTTTTTATTAATATATTTTTTATTGCTTATAACCTTTGCAGGAGTTTAACCTTTTCTGAACGAACCAATTTTAAACTTACACATTTATTGAAGTAAAATGTTTTTGGGCAGTAGCAATCCAGATTCCAAACCCACAGCACAGAAACAGGAAGATTCTGATATCAGATCATGTTCTTTTGAACGAGTTCTGCATTTGATATAACTGATTGTGATGTTGTTATAAATCATATTGCTGTTGTCTAGTTTCATTCCTTTTTGTAATTTTAGTAGAAATCATTTCCCCATTTTTACCCCCATTTTATACTCTATTTATAGTTTCCTTGGGAGAAATAATCTATAGGATCAATGTTCATTGTTATGCAGATGATATTCAACTATGTGTTCCCCTGAGTGTTAGTAATGGAGAGATGTTTTGTTATTTTATGACTTGATATAACCTGTGATCTTAGATTTAGATGTAATAATTAACTTTAAACCTTGTTCTGACATACGAATATCAAAGAAAGTTAAATCGTTTAAATAAATCTATACTAATCTATTATTTATTTATAATAAATTTATAATAAATCTATATTTAACCAAACTCTAAAAAATTATATTGATCTTGAATAATGTATTATTGTAGTTGATATTTTTTTAATCTTAAGTGAACCTTGAAAAAACATCATCTGTGCTTTTGTCTTGTCATGTCTGGATTATTGTAATTCCACTGGGGCTCAGCCAAAACTACGCCCTCAGTTCCAACTTGTTCCAAACTTCTCTGCCAGACTTTTGACAAGCTAAATGAAACGTATCACTTTCATCTTTGCTATAGCACACTGACTACCTGTTGGCTACAGAATTAGTTTAAAGGTTTTTTTCTTGGTTTTAATTACATCAAAGACATACTCATGCCTTATAAGCTGAGCTACTGTTGTGTTATTTAGGTAGAAAACAGCATTATAAAAGGGCATTTTTTCTGTAGAGTCCTGCAGATGCAGAATCTTTTAATACAACAAGCCATTTTTATGCTAGCTCTGTTGGTCGACTTTCCTTTGGGGAGCTACGAAGGAAGGAACTTGCTTGACCACAGTGTGACCATACTTGGCTTCAGGACCTTCAGGGTGGACAGTGACATTAATCGTAGCAGTAGGAAGAAATGTGGATGGGTTGCAATAGCTGTAATTAATAAGTTGCAAGCATGTTACTGTAAAGGAACATTTCTGTGGCACAGATATTCAACGGCTAGCTGTGAAATATGTTCGTATTACTTGCTGAGAGAATTTTCTTCCATCACTGCTGGTTGAAATTAGCTTGAAGCATCACACTGTGTGGATTCCTCTATCAGCTGACTTGATGTCACATTTATGGATGTTAAGAGCCAGATTTACTAATGGCATAGAAAAAGTACTATCATTACTTCATGGGAGTTCCTGTCTTACTTAGGAGAATATTTAAATCCTGTTTGTGTCATTCTGCTTGCTGCTCATTGCACCAATATTTAAAACCAGAGAGAAAGTCTTATTTCTTGTGCTTGATGTTAAAAACATTGCATCTTTTGTAAATAACCTGTAAAGCTAACCACACCTATGAACGCTGCTCGGAGATTTCACTCACATAGTATTTTGTCCCATTTAATAAATTTGGCCCTAAACAGGTCCTGACTATCCTCTGCACAAATATCAGATGGTGCAGAAACTGCACCACATTTCTCTAACGTCTGATTCATCTCTGTTGCCTCGTCTTACAATACCCACATTAATTTTGTATTTTACTTATTAAGCTGCTTATTATTCAATATTTAGAAAAGAATATCTTTAAAGCACTTTTTTTTAAAATACAAGTTTTACAGTAGTGTGGAAACTCCTGCTGTCAGCACTACTCTCACTTTCCTCCCTCATCTATGCTTATGTCGAAAAACTAATGAACATTCAGTTTGTATCTGGCGGACTGTTTTCCTGTAGTTTAGTTTTAGATGGAATATATGAATACATCATTTATGAGGAACGCATCTCTTGGTTGAACTTTTAGCACACAGATTCTCAGTATAGATGTTTGCTACTTTTTGTAATCTGCATATTTTAATGGCCAAATTTATGATTTGTAATCTGAGTTTGATTATTTCCCTCTGCGTGACAGTGGAGCTTCCTGAGGCTGAGGGTGCGAGGTTGCAAATGTTCTTATGTGGATAAAAACAGCCCTCTGAGTGAATTAAAATAAGTTCCTTGATGACTGCTATTCAATGCTAGTTTGGCACAGAAGCACTGAGATACTAAATCTCTCTGTTATCCCAGTGTACAGTGGCCTGGTTGTTCCATGCCGGGTACTTGGCACACTCCGCGTGTCTCCATTTCCAAATTCGGCTTTACCTCCCTTCTGCTCTGATTACGAGCTGAGGTGTAAAACAGAGAGTCAACAGATCAAACAAAGCAAGCCCTCAGCTGTGTTTGTATTTCTACTCACCCCCCAAAACCTCTTAGAGTCAAAAAGCAGGTTGCTTAATTTCTACCTCTCATCCAAGAAAACTCAGAGAAAATCTGCTGTTTACAAGGAGCAAACAAAAAGAAATGCTACGCCACACATATTCATTTATATTTAAAGCAAACTCAAACAACAGAGAATGCTCTATGTGAGGCCAGAGTGTGACGCAGAGCATGAGTTTCTCACCGTGCTTGCATGGCAAAATATATATTTTGTAGATTTGTAGGAGTGAGAAAAGAAAGCAAAATCAGACAAATGAAAATAATTTCCAGGAAGGCATCTTTTTCTACATATTGATATGTAGTCTTCTCTCAAGTTCCAGCACACACTTAAACATTTCAAACTGATCAAAGGAAGTAACGTTATCCGATGGTTAGCCTTGTATGTCAAGTAATATCTCGGTTAAGTAGGCAGTTGGAAGTTCTTGGCAAGAAGCAGAGAGTAGAAGAAAATAGAGTATGGAAAAATCACCCCTGCCTGCTGTGTATCAGCTGTAGAGTGTTTTAAAGTTTGCCAGCTGCATTGCTGCCAGCCAGCCAGTGTGACAAAAAGCTTTACTGATCTTCAGCGTATCAAGGTGGAGATGGCAGACGCGCTGCTGTGTGTTTGGATTACAGAGAAACATTTTGTTGTATGTCTCCACACTCACACAGCAGCCGAAATACAGCAGGAAGTACAACAGTTTAACAAACCCAATCTCCTTAAATCAGTTAGTGAAATGAGACTGACTGATGGCAGATTTTAACCTTTTGTTGAATTCTTAAGGATTTTATGGGCTCACATCACTGTTATGTTGTCCTTTCTTTTATCCTTTGAGCCTTTCTCGTATATCCTTCCATTATTCTTTTTCTTTTCACTGCTGCACAGTCTGTCCCTTCATTATTTCATATGTGTTCCCCTCTTTGACCTACCTATGCTTATCAGAATGCATGCTATCCTGTATCGTTCTCTTTCTTGCACTGCAGTCATTTCCCACTGTGAGTTATTTACTTTTACTAAAGTGACAACTTGGAGGGTTTTTTTTGTCTCCGAAGCTGATGAAAATTCAAAACGACTCCACGTTCGGCTCCAAAGGACAGTCCAAGACACACATCAGACAGCAGACTATACATTTCACTACTCAAACATGCACTGCACAGTGGTGAGCGGGCACAAAGCCAAAACAGTGTGTACATTTTGCTATTGAGGTTATATAAACTTGGCTGTCTCTCCTTAAAGTTTCACATTATCAGAGCATCTGAGTTCTACCTTGGCAGCGCTCTGATCACGCCACACCGTTGCTACATTTTAAAAGGCACAGAGGCATCTGGTCGCATGTTCACTGAGGCTGCTGCTGATACAGTGACACAGAAGTGGAAAGGAGGTGGAGGTCGTGCAGCGAGGATAATAAGCAAGAGGATCATGGCATCATAGCGAGAGATGAGCTTGAATGGCGCAAGTATGATAGGAAACTACATCAGCAGCACCATTGTTGTATGCCAATTTGTTTGGTTTTGTGTCACTCACCCTAAAACAAAGACTGAGTAACTTTCTCTGCTGTGCAGTAATAGGAGGAGAAATCATTTCAAGTCTGTCATTGTGGAAACTGATGATGAAATAGGCCAGAATCAAGTACAGGAACTGCTTAAGGTCCTCTTATAAAAATAATTAAGCAGCATAACAGCTGGGGGAAACACATTGTGATATACTGTGCACATATTTGAGCACCACAGATTTGACATCATTTTTGTTGTGCGAGAAAGACTACAAATGGTTAGAAAACAGGGCCACAAACAGCAAAACTTCAGTTTTAAGTTGGTTTAAAAAAATAATTACTGTTTCTATTCTATTTAAAAGTTTTTGTGTGGATAAAACAGACCTTTTCATAATAATAACCTTATTAGATGCTGCACTTCCATTCTTCGGCTTACCAGCAAGAGCCAAAATGCCATAAAGACATACTGGTTACATTACTGGTTACATTTACAATGTTACAATTTGATACGCTGGAATAGGCTGCTGCTTTTTTTTCTTTTACTGGAATGTGAAATGCTTTTAAATGCTTTAAAGTTGGGCATTTTAACATGGAAGTCGATATTTTGGACAAGGCCTCAAGTGGCCAATTGGGGAACTGCAATTTTTTGCAGCTTCAGGGGTTGCTGCTTTTGTTTCATCCAAATAAATCGAGTAGTATTTTCAATTATTCATGGAACGTGGTGTAAAATTGGCATTTTCAGTTTCAATTAAAAAGACAATCTCTAACACAGTTTGACAAAACAACTTATTTTAACAGCTGCAAAAGAAAAAGTGTCATTCTGTCCAGCTGGAACCTCTTTTCACTGATCTCACCTGTACTAAAAAAATCATTTATCATGCAGATTATCAGGGTTTCCTTCCCTGTGATTGACAAAGAGGACAGCAGCAAAAATAAAAATGCACGCTGCAAAGACAGATGAAAGGCTATTTTCCGCCTGCGCCTCATCCAAAGGCTATTTTTAGCCCGCTATTTTCTTCTTAGGCGCTCCTTCAGTTGTTTTTTTTACTAACATCAAAAAGCCTCCGCTCCAACCAAGAGCCTTGGAAGAAAGATACATTTGGGAAAGGAGATGGGTTTTCGCAGAGCAGCAGAATATGCATCCAGTGCACATCCATGCTATTACACCGACACAGGAGTGGCAGTGTTGCAGGGATGACCACAGAGCTGGGGGAGGGGTAGAAATTTTTGTGGGTATTGCGATCTTAATGAAGCTTAACAGTGAAAACAATACTGGCTGCACACACAATGGCACCGCCTTCCCTCATAATTTTGTTGTGATACAGTGTGGTATCTGTTCAGATGTTCTCATCACACGAGCACATCCGTGCTGCCTTCATCTGACGGGAGCGAGATAGTTTCTCTCTCTTTCCGCTGGCTGCATGTGGCTTGTTTTAATGACTGAGTGGGAGGGCGGAGAGGCGGAACTGTGCCCCGGGTTTCTCGTTTTTACGCACTGAACTGGGCTCGTCCACTGGATTGCAGTACAGCAAGCGCAGCAGCGTGGGAGGAGAGGTGAAGGTGGAGGAGAGACTCACACTGCTTGTCAGACCTGTTTGTAAAGCCCCGGTGAAAGCAGGCATACAGAGTGCCTTGATGACTGACTTTAGACAGATTTGATTTACAATCCGCCAGTCAAGCTAGATGTTATCTCATCTGCTGTGCAGTGAAACTAGGCCTTGTTACCTCATCACCCTCCAAACAGGTGTGCACACATGCTTTGCTCTGCACTTATTCTTTAATCTGTTTAAACACAGAATGAGCACATCAACGGTGACTTCACGTGTACTCCATCAACTGTTTCGATGCTACCGATTTACTTGTGCGTCACACTTGAACTTTATGATTTCGGGCTGCACAGAATTTGTGCAAAAGCAAACGTGGGAAAACTTACAAAGGGACTGTACTAGGAATAAGCTTCCCAAGGAAAAATAACATCTGGGAAATTCAGATTTCTTTGAACCACGACCACAATCGCAGTCTTTTCTTCTCTTTTACTGATCCATAAAAGAAAACCAGTGCGACTTTGAAAACTGGCACTATTGTCCAGACATATCTATGTGGCAACAATAGTTTATATGAACTTGTGCCACTGCATAATACTGATGAACTCAACAATATGTCCAGACGAGACTCCATGCAACTGTCAGTTAAAGCTTTATCTGTCTCTGATGTGTGTAACAAAGAGCATTTGATGATTCATAAAGCCTTGCGTCTGCATATAGACGACTGCTGGTCGTTGGTTTTAGCTGCATTCCTGTGAAACAGCAGTGCACGAGCCTGTGAAGGAGTGCTGCTGGCAGACAGGAGGTATGTCACGGCGTTTATCAATCATCAGTGCTTTTCACCCGTCCCCGATCTGTCACTTAGAGGCAAAGAAACACCGAACACGTCACGGTTGTATGTTGTAGGTGAAGGTGCAGCTTTATACTGAAACTTTGTCTCTATGACCAGCGTTGCCATCGTTACCTAAGAGAAGTACTTTGTTACACACGTGCAGTGCGTTACTTTATGAATCGCCTTATACTACTTGTTACATTACTTTCTTGTTACCCCATAAAATGATGTGAAACTCACCACCCACACACCAACATAAATCCCTTTCCTAATCAGGACACACATATGATCTTTCTTGTAGTTTTTACATATAAACATAAAGTTGACAAAGCAAACAACCAGCCCACAGACCTTCTATTTCTGTGCTCACCTCCTTTCAGTTTGCTGGTTAGGTGATTCGCGCTCACTCTTGAAGGCCTTGTTTCCTTCACACCAGAAATATTTCAGTATTAATCCTTTGTTGTCATTCAGTCATGTGGAAATTCTAGCTCACACCTTAGTATTTTCCCACCTTGATTATTGCAATTCACTTTTCACGCGCATTGTCCATAGCTCGTCTCCAGTTACTGCAGAGTGCAGCAGAAATCCTGCTAACAAAAACAAGCTGCCAGTCACATGTCACACTTCTTCTCGTGTCCCTTCAATGGCTTCCAGGGAAATTCAGAATGGAGTTTAAAATTCAGTTACTAACAAGTAACGCTCTACGTGGACAGAGCTGATATAGCAGAGCTTCTGAAACCTTATCACTGCAGCCGACCTTTCCTTCTTACTGTTTTAGTGTCATGATGCTTTTAATGTCTATACTTTCTCTTTCCTTTTCTTTCATGGTTATGATTTTGGAGCATAAAGGCAATGGTCAGGATCATTAGGTTTAAGTAAATGAGGAGAGACAGTCAGCTGACAGAAACCACTTAAAACGTATGATGCCTTACAATCAGGTTTCCGAAGCTTTATTCCTCCCCACGTGTGTGACATTTCACAACATCACAACTTTGTTAACCCTTCAATCAAGAGTGACAACATGATTTCTGGTTCAACCTATCAGAACTCTTGAACAAATTCCAGGGTAGTTCATGTCGTAGTGTAACAAGCCAAGAAAAATAACTTACCTACGTACACTTACCTCTGTCTTCACTTTGGTAACAAGTAGATATGCCCAGCAACACACAGAGGAAACTGCTGTGAAATTGTGCTGTGTGCATTTGTCAGAGCCACAACATATGCTTGAATATTTTTGGGATCGCTGGTTCAAATTGGTCTAAAGGAACAAACAACCCCCAAAAAAAAACACATAGAAAAGTGATGACGTGGCTGAGATGGCAATCCCCAACCTTTTTTGCGCCACGGACCGGTTTATGCCCGACAATATTTTCATGGACCGGCCTTTAAGGTGTCGCGGATAAATACAACAAAATAAAACTAGTACCGGTACCGAAAAAAGAAGATTTATTCATAACACACGTGAAAAGACCCAGGAAAACCGAGTTAACGATAAAAACGATAACAAAATAACGCTGAAAACCGATAAAAACCCTGAAAACCATACATTTCACACCTGAGCCTCAACTCTCGCGGCCCGGTACCAAACGACTCACGGACCGGTACCGGTCTGAGGCCCGGGGGTTGGGGACCGCTGAGCTAGAGTCTACCCATCTTCCTCTTTATTGCTGCATGTCAGTTTTTTAAAGATTAAAAACTGTTACAGAGCTGCACCTGTGTACTCTGTCACTCATACCAGCGCACAAACACTAAAAACCCTCACGCAGATTACAATCTCTGCTCCAACATGGAGGGAATTTGCCAAGAGCGGCTCGCAACTTCGCCGCTCGTTGAAAAGAGCAGCATTTACAGATTGCACGTCAGTTGGTTCCCTCAGGCCACTGGATCGAGTGCACAAGCCTGTCAGCAAGTTCTTAAAAAACAAAAAAAACCCAAACCTGACACAACAAAATGTTGTGGAACTAAAACGGGAAAAAACCGAAGTATAAAAACTAGCGAAAACTAGGATACCTGTGCCCCTTGAAGACACTTTGTGGCAGCTGATGAATTTGGCTAAATCTGATTAGTCTCCCGCTGGTTTGCCTTTCTTTGGATAACTCTGATTCAGTGGTTTCTTTAAGCCTGTGAATGGAGTCGGATGGGCAGGAGGCTGGAGGAGGAAAACCCCCTCACTTCTCCAAAGCTATTAGCTCCCTCTCTTTCCACCTGTCACACATTGGTGACTTTATTTGGACTCGGCTGAGGCCCCCTTGCAGATATCAGAGAGATCATCTCCATCTTAAGCTAAACTACTCCAACAAGCGTTGCGCTCTTCCATTCCTCTCCCCCCATGACCCCCACGACCCCTCGGCACCATGGGCCGCCAGAGGAGCAGAGGTCTGGGCTAGGGCGAGGAGGATTGGCCATGGGAATAAGAAGGAGATGAGCCGAAATGAGCTCTGTCATGCAGAAAACTGCAGGAGGAGGAGGCGACAAATACACACTGCCACCCCCCACAGATATGCACACACAGCTGGGACAAAGAGTAACACGCACACACTCTCACACTGGCTTTCTCTTTCACACTTTTTCCCTCGAGTTTTCTCTTCATCCCTCACTTAAATTTGTCTTCTCTTTAACCCCCACGTTGTCTTTCTCTCGCTCTGTCCCTAACTCTCTTTCTCTTTCACACACACACACACACACACACACACACACACACACACACACACACACACAAAATAGCAGCTGCGACAAAGCCCACTGCAGGATTAGCCAGCCTTTGTTGGCAAAACACAAATTACAAGTCTTTTAGCGCTGACTCCTCCCTCCCTGCATGTGAGTAAGTGAGTGTGTGCATGTGTGTGAGATAGTGTGAGCGTGTGCATGGCAAATTATGCGGCTGTGTGTGTCCATGTGCGTGCACGTGAACGTGTGCACACTTGCACTCGTTTCTCAGTGTGATATGATGTATGTGGGGGGTTTGTGTTGCTTGCATCTCACGCTGTGCGCAGGCATGTGAAACCAAGAGTGTTTGTGTGTTTATGAGGGGGTGTGGGTGCGGGGTGTTGTGTTGAGGAGTGTTTTAAAGAGGGGGTTTTGTTATCACTCACAGGCCAGCAAAGAAAACAGGCGTAACGGAGAAGAACCCTCAACAAGATGCCGTCTGAAACACTGAGGAGGAGCAGGCTGTCAATTAGAGACGTCTCATTTAAAACCGCAGTGCAGCTCAGTTTCTGCTATTCTCTCGCTTTTAGACAATTTAAACCTCCACCACCATCATTTTCCCCCAATAGTTCTTTAAAAATGTGTAGTTACATCTGCAGTCGCACATTATGACGCTCTAGAGAAGGTGGCCATGCTGCAGGCTGGTTTTATTCACTGTTTGTCGTTTGTCTTCATTCAGATGATGACAAATTCCCATTCAGCTCTGCTAAGGTACAAAGGGGGGCCCTGCAGTGCTCACCTCTTTACAGTTTGCAGTTGTTAACTTACCAAACAACACACAGCCGCTATTAAACTAAGAGAAAGGACAAAATGTAGACAGTAGAGTTTAGCAATGTCTGCCTAACAAAGAACTGTCACAGCAGCCCATATTTAAATTAGCAGAACTGTTGCCAAGCATAATTATCTGATAAATGCCAATCAAAAAAACGGAATAATTGTTTTTCTATTGTATCAACACTTAAAATCTGGTTCTGAATAGCTGTTGAAATAAAACCCTGAATCCTAATTCTCATGCACATTCTGAGTGTCCTTCAGAGTTATTGACTATTGATCGTCATTGATGACTAGAGGAACCCGGTAATGGTGTGGGTTGTGGGGTCAGGAGAAACACACAGGTAATCAGTAATTGGAAGCCTTGGAAGCAGCCTTGGACCAGTTTTGGTTAGAAAGATGAGTAAGAACGTATGAACAAGAACAAATAATACGATCAGAATTTAGCATGTGCTTTACACAGCTGCACCCATCTCAGTTAAACAGACCGCCAGTCGTTGTGAGAGAAAGTATTTTCAGTTCTAAGGTTTTGCACATGATAAAAATGACCTGATCACCAGCAGGTCTTAAATTTAGATAAATATACAGCATCATTATCTGTGTAACAAAACTAAGCCAAAATGCAAAAGCAGTGTGAAAAACCAACCTCTCCTAGTTTGGAAGGGTTGTCTGGTAAAATCCTCTTCTCTCTAAAAAAACATGCTTAGGTTTGCAAAGCTGCATCTGAACAAACCACCTCTGGAATAATGTCCTTGGGACAGATGACACCAAGGTAGAGATGTCTGTTCGTTTGGGAAATACCAAGAACAGAATATCCGAATAAACGTCTCATACCAGTTGTCTAGCACAGTGGTGGACGGGTGATGATTTTGGTTTGTTTTTTGCAGCCACAGGACCTGAGCATACCAAAGTATTTTAGACTCAACCGCGAGACCTTTTGTCTGACAGCTAAAACCAGTCCAATACTGGGTCATATTGGTCTCCCACAGTCCAAAGACAAGGTTAGTGAAGTTAGGTTAATTGGTGATTCTAACCTGTAAGTGTGAATGTGAGTATGAATGGTTATCTGTGTCTCTGTGGTGACCTGTGCAGGCTGTGCTAAGTTCTTGCCCTGTGGCTGCAGGATTAGCCCTCTGACTGTGTTTGAGTTATTTGTGCAGAAGTGTAACTTGTGAAGTGAAAAGTCTCCTGATGTTTGTCTGTTCCTTTATCAAAGATTACACGGAGGGAAAAGGAGGGAGAATAAAGAGTGTTGATTGATGTGTGTACCAGTTTAGAGCATTTAAACAGGCTAATTTATATTTATATTACCAATGTAAACCTAAACCTAAAATCTTTTGAGATCTACGCTGTTTACACCGGCTGTTTGTCCTCTTTCATTTTGTTGGTGTATTTCTGCATTTAAAGTGTATAAATACAACGACGCTATGTGGTTGTTAAAATGATTTTAACAACCACATAGTCCCCACAAAACCAGCAACACATAACTTGGTTTTCAAATTTAAAATTGTGATTTCCCCCCAAAATGTGAGCAGAGATTTTGACATTTAAAAAACAAAACAAAACACTGCTAGCTATTAGATAAACAGCTGTGGCATGTTACCGGCCATAATCAGTTAAGTAGCGAGGTCAGCCATGTCAATATTTTCCCATATCTTCTGAGCATTGTCTCCATTATTTACCTTTGGGAATAGCATTCCACTAACATCTTAAGATGGCTCCAGATCACTTAAGCCGCTGACCATATGTCATAACTTTGCATGGGATTAAGCATATTCTCCACGTTATGGGCTAACTTGTGGGAAAGTGCAGGACTATAATGGAATATTCCAAATTGTTAAAAAAAAAGCAACTACACACACACACACACACACACACACACACACACACACACATATATATATATATAAAAGAGATAAACAGTCTCTTTTTGATGGTAGTTTTATTTTAATTCAGAGAGACCAAATACAAAAAACACATGATATAAAAGTGATAAATTGATCTTCATGTCACTGAGTGAAATAAGTATTTGATCCTCAACCAAAACATGACTTAGGCGAGCACAGCAGTAAGACGTTTTTTGTAGTTGGTCATCAGGTTTGCAGACATCTTAGGAGGGATTTTGACCCACTCCTCTTCAGAGAAACTCCTCTAGACTTCTTGGCTGCTGCGTGGCAACTTGAAGCTTCAGCTCTCTCCACAAATTTTCTGTCAGGCGACTGGCAAGGGCACTCGATGACCTTAATGTGCGTCTTATTTAGCCACTCCTAGACCTATCCATGACCCACCTTTAGTGTTCTGGCTGAGGCTACGTCCACACTAGCCTGGATAGATTTGAAAACGGCGTTTTCGTCTGAAAACGTGGATGGAAGGCCAAAACGTAGACGAAAAGATGCGTTTTCAAACAAAAACATATTAGTGGGACATGGCCTGATGGAGTGAAGCTCTTGTACAAAATTTTACAGTACATAGCCCAGTCTGTTGGCCCCTCAATGTAGTGAAGTCGTCCTGTCCTGTTCGTTTCTGTCCTGTTCTTCCCAAACCTTCTCTGAACCGTTTAGATGTTCACTGGCAAACTTAAGACTGGGTTGTAAACGTGCCTTCTTGAGCAGGGGGTCGTCCATTACAACAGTGTGTGTTACCAGTAATGTTCCTGGTGACCGTCATCCCAAACGCCTTCAGATCATTAACAAGTTCCCTGACAAGCTCTTTGGTCTTGCCCATGGTGGTGGAGATGCTGGAATAGATAACAGGTAGACAGGTTTGCTTTATGTACATAACAGGTTGAGATGCAGAGTATCAATAATTGATTGATTGATTGTAATCTGCGTGCCACATGGACATACAGCCTGTCTGTGGGACCCAGAATTCCCACTGGGCTCAATTCACATGACAATCCCACTCTGTAATGTCACGTGGTCTGCCACTTCATGGCTGAGCTGCTTTGGTTCCTAAATACTTTCACTTTCCAAGAATACCACTTGCCGTTGATTATCTAATATCTGGGAAGGAAGAAACTTCATGAACTTACTTATTGCAAAAGCGGTATCCTATTACAACACCACGCTTGGATTCAGTGAGCTCCTTAGAAAGACAGATTCTTTGACAAACGTCTGTAAAACAGACTGCATGGCTGAATGCTTGATTTCATACACATTTGGCAATGAAAATAAACACCAGAATTCAGAGATTAAGAGGTGCGATCCAATACTTTTGTCCAAATAGTGTAAATATGAATAAAAATACCTGTAGGGCCCTTACCGTATTTTATGTGCAATAATAGACATTTCTCCACGTAATGCCATCTATTCATTTCCAAGCGTTACTGTGTATTCTTCTGACTTTGTTTTGTCACCGTGCTGTTGCTAAGAGCTAATCCGCGTGCCCTTTCTTTGCTTTGTTAACTTGTCAATCACACAAAGTGAGCTGTACAGTAAAGTTCTGTCCTTCAGTTTCTATATAAATCAGGTTTGAGAGTCTGTTTTGTTTCTTAGCCAGTTACACCACTTTCTTTGTAACCCTAAGTTTTTCTTAAGTAAATATGCAAAGAGTTTACAGAATCAAATGTAATTCGCCATGAGCTGGATTGAGCCTCGCATGGAAGGTATCAGAAAGACAATAACTTGAATGACATAAAGACTATATTGTGTTGCTTAAACTAAGAATAACTTAATGGCTCAACTTAAGCTTCCTGCTGTGTTTTATATGCAGACCTACTTAGTCTGGTGACACAACAAATACAAAACTTTAAACAGTTTAAAGACGTTGTTAAGAGGTTGTGAAGGAAAAACATGCTGCGGTAACATTGTTTATTTTTGTTGAGTTCAAAGTGAATGCATGCATCATCAACCGAAGTTTTTCCTTCGTCTTTCATAGATAGCGTTTACATGCTCTATGCACACGTATGTGCCGTTCAGTGTGAGTGACCAGAAGACAAACATGATTTGTTAACAGTAGATGTGCAACACAAATGTACACATGTATGGCTTCTTTAGTAAGTCTATTTTCACACCAGGTTTCATGTAACACAGAAGGCAGGTGTAAGTGTAACTCTAACACTTAACACTGGCTTTATTAGAACTGTATTAAGTTCTTTGTTAACCCTGTGAAGCTTGTGCTATGGTCACAACGCCTGACATGTCTTTTTTAAGCCTGCATTAAAACAAGCATGTGCAATTGAGACAAGTAAATTAGACCACCAGGGACCACATGAGAAGCTGAATAATGATTGTGCAGTGCAATGATTATTGCAGCAGGGAGCAATAAAAAGACAGATTTCTCTATAAAACACTTTTAGATCTGCATTTATGTAACATATAACCTTTTATGTGCAACCTTCAAAGCTTGATGGAAATCAATGTTATACATTATGCATGTTTCAGATGAAGATGAAATGCAGCCTGGGTTGACGTGTGATATGTGTGGTCAATTTTTGGTGGGCTTCACACTTGAACTCCCTGGAAAACATGTGAAATTACTGTCTCAGATTTACTGCATACACAATTACTGTGCGATCAGTTTTGTCTTGAATGTGTGTATGCTAACAAGTGCCTTCACCAAGATGTCAAAAATCTTCTGGTCAGTGAAGTTAATCAGCTGGATCTTCAAATTATCTCGGACTAAAGCAACATAATTTCATCAGTCATTTTTTTAATGTTACTGGAAACAAAAAACAATGTTTAACGTGCTCAAAAAGATACACTGAAGGATTGTACCTATATTTTATTATCTGAGATGGCGTTCCCTTCACCAAAGAAGTGAAAAGGTCAAGGAAAGACAAAGCACAACTAACATCTGACTAAAACTTTATCTTCTTCCTGCTCACCTCAAGCCCGAGCTTCTGAATTTAGAGTCAGGTCCCTAACATACAAAAACATGCATAAAAAGGATTATTTGTTATAGATATTGTCACAGTTACTTATTGTCAGAAGACTGGACATGGCATCCTTCCATCTCCAAACTGCAGACAACAAGCTGGCTAAACAACAATAACAACTGGTTATAAGCTAACATTATGCCAGCCCACAGGCATAATTTTTAGGCTTAAAGGTCCTAAAAATCCCACTTTTCATCTGATAAGCAGTTTCATTACTTTCTCATTTTAAATGTGAGTTTATTCACTAAGCATCACAGTCAAATAAAGTTACATTTACTTCAAAGGAAATGGATGTTGTTAGCTGCTGTTAGCCGCTAACAGCAGCTAACAGTAGCTAACTGCAAAAACAGCAGTCCTTACTGACAGAATCCTCAACAACTGACCTCAGTATCACTGTCTTTGGTCAGAAGGGATGTTCACTGGCTCATCGACTTGCATCAGAGTTTTCTAAATATCACTAAATTTCACAGAATAGATATAGACACCTGGCATATTGACACTGTAGACATATTTACAGCAAAGGCTATAGTTGTTTGCTCTACGGTGGTCACTGTAGCGAGGATAATGGACTTGAAATGGGAGCCATAAGTAAAAAACAATCTGGAATCTACCAACATCTATAGTGAGAATTTATGCACTGTAACTTTTAGGTGATCCTTTTTGTGAAACTAATATCTCACAGTGAAGTTAACAGCAAGATAGCAAACATCACTACCTTCCCTTTTTCCTCAACTATGTTGCTATGTCAGTGCCATCCAGACTTATCAATCAAACAAATATTTGCCAAACAGGACTTGCATTTGTATCTGTAATGTTAAAAACAAATTATATACAAAAATGTGATCCCCAAAACTCGCTAAAAACCTAGTCAGGAGAAATGGTTCTTAAACTACTTCTAGCATGCTTACACGTACTATTTTATATGCATTCACATTGACAAGTATGGCTACATGTTTACATTATGCAAAACCTCATGCTAAAAATAATGCGGTGTCAAAGTGTCACTCCAGACAGCTGACGTTTGTGGGAGAATCTAGGTCTTCTTGAAGCCTGTCAATGTAAATATGTACATTTTCTTCAAAACTCCGAAGCAACCGAATCCTCGATATGTATAGCATAGAGGAGGTAGGTAACAGCTCAACGCTTAGATCTGATATGGCACAGTCTTTACATTCTTTGTGTACCTGTCTTTCCTCCCTTGGGGATAAGCTACTGCCTTCAACACACCCACTCAGCCTGCGTTCCAGTGACAAGAACTTGGAAACAAAGAAAGTAATCACGTCAGAAACATTTTCTTAATTTGTGGATCAAATTAAATTCTTCAGCAAACGGCAGGTGATTAAAAACTTTCTGTAATTGTAAAG
Organism: Maylandia zebra; assembly: GCF_041146795.1. NCBI lineage: Eukaryota > Metazoa > Chordata > Actinopteri > Cichliformes > Cichlidae > Maylandia > Maylandia zebra. The sequence goes on from NC_135185.1 coordinate 7,205,562, forward strand.
AATGATTAGACTGTTCAAATGTTTAAAACAAACTCGCAGCAGAGTGACTAATTAGTAGTGCTTAACCAGTCCGCAAAACCAAACACAAATAACTCAAGTGTTAATTTTATTTCAACAAAGATTCTTCATTTGTTGATTGTACAAAGAGGCTAAATTTAAAAATCATGATTATAAGATTTAAAATCAATTTCACAGGCTCTCTGCAGTCCCGGGGGTAATTGTGTGATTAACAATGGCGAGTAGCCTTAATTGGAAATCCATACAAAAGCATGCAAGGACTTTAACGTTGCATAGTAGGTGAGGTTCAGTAGGATGCCAGTTGGTGGTTACCTTGGAAACAAAAGAGGATGGTCCTTTAAGAGAGTAGATACTGGGCTCTAATGCAGTTAGAAACAAAGAAAATAGATTAAGATACCTCAGTGCAGTATTCACTTTTTCTAGGAATGTTTGGCTCTCGCTGATGTTTTTGTCTGCTTCTGTGCAATAATGGAATAACGTGGGATGCAATCCACGAATGATTTTGATTGAAATGATTCAAACACTTAAAACACCACTGATAAGTTTAGATGCACTGCTGTCATCTCTGAAGTCTGTTTTGGTGTGGCTTCTCCAACTTCTGAGTGGGACGTTTAACCTGAAATCTCTGACTTCTCGCTTCAGATCGATTGCACCGTAACCCACTTTCTCATTTCTCAAGGTGCACAGCTCTCCTCGACTCCTTGACTCCTTTCTTGGCATCTTAGTCCTTCCTACCAGAGATGTGAGCAAAGGAGGTAAGACAGGGGTACGAGGAGAGAGGAGTCGTGGCATTTAACAAAATAAGCCATCCATGCTCCTTTTAAAAGCAATTAATTAAATATAATGAATGCATTTAATTAACTTGTTAATTAAATAAAAGGGCTGCATTATAAATTGTTTGGTTTCAGTCCTCCTTGAATCGCTACCTTATCGTGGTGGAGGGGTTTGTGTGTCCCAGGGATCCCAGGGGCTATGTTGTCTGGGGGCTTTTGCCCCCTGGTAGGGTCTCCCATGGCAAACTGGTCCTGGGTGAGGGACCAGACAAAGAGCGATTCAGAAGACCCCCATGAAAAGAATATCGAGGGAACAGTTTACCCTGCCCGGGATAGGGTTACCGGGGCCCCGCCCTGGAGCCAGGCCCGGGGAGGGTGCCCGAGGGCGAGCGTCTGGTGGCCGGGCCTTAGTCCATGGGGCCCGGCCGGGCACAGCCCGAAGAGGAGACATGGGCCCATCCTCCCGCAGGCCCACCACCCGCAGGAGGCGCCATAGGGGTCGGGTGCATTGTGAGCCGGGTGGCGGCCAGGAGCGGAGGCCCTGGCGGACCGACCCCCGGCTGCCAAGACTGGCAATAGGGACATGGAATGTCACCTCTCTGGTGGGGAAGGAGCCTGAGTTGGTGCGTGAGGTTGAGAGGTACCGGCTAGATATAGTTGGGCTCACCTCTACGCATTGTCTGGGCTCTGGAACCAGTCTCCTGGAGAGGGGCTGGACTCTGTCTCAGTCTGGAGTTGCCCCTGGTGAGAGGCGGCGGGCTGGGGTGGGTATTCTTATATCCCCTCGGCTTGCTGCCGGTACGTTGGGGTTTTTCCCGGTGGACGAGAGGGTTTGTTCCCTGCGCCTTAGGGTCGGGGAACGGGTCCTGACTGTCATCTGCGCTTATGCGCCGAGTGGCAGTTCGGAGTACCCAGCCTTCTTAGAGTCCCTGGGGGGGGTGCTGGAAGGTGCTCCACCTGGAGACTCTGTTGTCCTGCTGGGAGACTTCAATGCTCACGTGGGTAACGACAGCGAGACCTGGAGGGGCGTGATTGGGAGGAACGGCCTCCCTGATCTGAACCCGAGCGGTGCTTTGTTATTGGACTTCTGTGCTAACCACAGTTTGGCCATAACGAACACCCTGTTCGAACATAAGAGTGTCCATAAGTGCACGTGGCACCAGGATGCTCTAGGCCGTAGGTCGATGATCGATTTTGTAATCGTATCACCAGACCTGCAACCATATGTTCTGGACACTCGGGTAAAGAGAGGGGCTGAGCTGTCAACTGATCACCACCTGGTGGTGAGTTGGATCAGGTGGCGGGGGAGGACGCTGGACAGACCTGGTGCACCTAAACGCGTAGTGAGGGTGTGCTGGGAACGTCTAGCAGAGGCCCCAGTCCGCGAGATCTTCAACGCACACCTCCGGCAGAGCTTCAACAGCATTCCGAGGGAGACTGGGGACATTGAGTCCGAATGGACCATGTTCAGCGTCTCCATTGCCGAAGCTGCTGCATTGAGCTGCGGCCGCAAGGTGGTTGGTGCCTGCCGTGGTGGTAATCCCCGAACCAAATGGTGGACACCAGAGGTGAAGGGAGCCACCAGGCTGAAGAAGGAGGCCTATCGGGCTTGGTTAGCCTGTGGGACTCCGGAGGCAGCCGACAGGTATCGACAGGCCAAGCGGAATGCGGCTCGGGCAGTGGCTGAAGCAAAAACTCGGGTGTGGGAGGAGTTCGGAGAGGCCATGGAAAAAGACTTTCGGACTGCCTCGAAGAGATTCTGGCAAACCGTCAGGCGTCTCAGGAGGGGAAAGCGGTGCTCTACCTGCACTGTGTATAGTGCTGGCGGAGCGCTGTTGACGTCGACTGAGAAAATTGTCGGGCGGTGGAAGGAATACTTCGAGGACCTCCTTAATCCCACTGACACGTCTTCCGGGGAGGAAGCAGAGTCTGGGGATGAGGGGTGTGACCCACCGATTTCCGGGGGCGAGGTCACTGAGGCAGTTAAACAACTCCTTGGTGGCAGAGCCCCTGGTGTCGATGAGGTCCGCCCCGAGTTCCTGAAGGCTCTGGACGTTGTAGGGCTGTCTTGGTTGACACGTCTCTGCAATGTTGCGTGGAGATCAGGGGCAGTACCTGTGGACTGGCAGACCGGGGTGGTGGTCCCCATCTTCAAGAAGGGGGACCGGAGGGTGTGTTCCAACTACAGGGGGATCACACTCCTCAGCCTCCCCGGGAAAGTCTATGCCAGGGTGCTGGAGAGGAGGGTTCGTCCGCTAGTCGAACCTCGGATACAGGAGGAACAATGCGGTTTTCGTCCTGGTCGCGGAACACTGGACCAGCTCTTTGTCCTCTCGAGGATACTTGAGGGTGCATGGGAGTTTGCCCAACCAGTCTACATGTGTTTTGTGGACCTGGAGAAGGCATTCGACCGTGTCCCTCGGGGCGTCCTGTGGGAGGTGTTGCGCGAGTATGGGGTGTCTGGCCCATTGCTACGGGCCATTCAATCCCTATACAACCGTTGCAAGAGCTTGGTTCGCATTGCCGGCAATAAGTCGGACTCGTTCCCGGTGGGTGATGGGCTCCGCCAAGGCTGCCCTTTGTCTCCGGTTCTGTTCATAATTTTTATGGACAGGATTTCTAGGCGCAGCCAAGTGGCGGAGGGCTTTCGCTTTGGTGGCCTCAGAATCTCATCTCTGATTTTTGCGGATGATGTGGTTCTGTTGGCTTCATCGGGTGAGGGCCTCCAGCTCGCACTGGAGCGGTTCGCAGCCGAGTGTAACGCAGCGGGAATGAGGATCAGCACCTCCAAATCTGAGGCCATGGTTCTCAGCCGGAAAAGGGTGGAGTGCCCACTCCGGGTCGGGGATGAGTTCCTGCCCCAAGTGGAGGAGTTCAAGTATCTCGGGGTCTTGTTCGCGAGTGATGGGAGAAGGGAGCTGGAGATCGACAGACGGATTGGGGCTGCGGCTGCAGTAATGCGGACGCTGCACCGGTCAGTCGTGGTGAAGAGGGAGCTGAGTGTAAAAGCGAAGCTCTCAATTTACCGGTCGATCTACGTCCCTACCCTCACCTATGGCCACGAGCTGTGGGTAGTGACCGAAAGAACGAGATCGCGGATACAAGCGGCGGAAATGAGCTTCCTCCGAAGGGTGGCTGGCCTCTCCCTTAGAGATAGGGTGAGAAGTTCGGCCATCCGGGAGGGGCTTAGAGTAGAGCAGCTGCTGCTCCACATCGAAAGGAGCCAGCTGAGGTGGTTCGGGCATCTGGTAAGGATGCCCCCTGGGCGCCTCCTGGGCGAGGTGTTCCAGGCATGTCCCACCGGGAGGAGGCCCCGGGGCAGACCCAGGACACGCTGGAGAGATTATATCTCTCGGCTGGCCTGGGAACGCCTTGGTATTCCCCCGGACAAGCTGGAGGAGGTGGCCGGGGAGAGGGAGGTCTGGACCTCTTTGCTTAGGCTGCTACCCCCGCGACCCGACCTCGGATAAGCGGATGAAGATGGATGGATGGATGGATGGTTTCAGTCACCTATGTTAGTGCTCGTGAAATGTTTTATGTTTAGAGCCACTTTAAATTACATTTAAAACATTGCACAATGTTACAAGAGAGTTACACTTATATATTTAATCCAAAAAACTGACCATATTAGGTTTCATAACAATACTGATACTGTAAATACTTGCAAGTGTTTACAGTATGCAACCAACTACCAGTGACCTGCTATTACAAACTGCAAGAAACCTCCAACAACCACTTGCCAACTGGTTGCAGATTACACAATTTTCCTTGTAGACCTGTGCTTACCAGGGGGCCTTTGACTGTTCTCTAGCCCTGCCAATTACTTTCCCACCAGATAGAGAATACATCTTTTCCCTCATGTCTGATGGTCGCTGACAGGTCTCTAGACCTGTGTGACTGAGGCCTTAATAGCTGAAACAAGGGGTTTAATAGTACACTAATATTATCAAAACCTCTTAAGCTAATTTTACATTGTGGGCCACATAGGCCTACTTTAATCTTAAATGGGCAGGACCAATGAAACTGCCTGTTTTTGTCAGTGTAAAGAAGTTTCATTACACACTTATTTCCTGAGATATCATAACGTTCAGTTCAGTTTTATTTCTATAGCACCAGTTCACAACAAGAACTGAACCCAGGACCATTTATAATAAAATATTTAAAATAATAAAAAGACATTTAATTTCAAGAAATGCTGATGTAATGAATTAAAGAAATTTGTCAGCGTGACTCACCTGTAATGTGAAAAAATACAGTTTGTCCTGTAACCATAAAACAGAAATTTTATGTTAATTTATAGTTTTTTTAAACAAACAAACAAACAAACAAACAAACAAACAAACAAACAAACAAACAAACAAACAAACAAACAAACCATTGTAAAAAAAAAAGAAAAAAGAAACAAAACAAAACCCCCCAGAAATTTTTCTAATAGATAGTGTGTGTGTGTGTGTGTGTGGTGGGGGGGCACATGGCAGTTCTCTGAGCTGCTCGAAGTCAATGAATAAAGCTGGGATGAAGCAAATAAATAAACTTTTTTAACAAGGTTATGGAAAGATTGTGGCCAAGGATGTGAACACATCCACTGATGACTACATCATGTCCCTAAAACTTTATTTATTTATACAGCCAGAAAGCCAGAGAGTCAGAGGCAAAAAAGTAACACATTAGTGGATGTTGTTACTTTTTTAATGAGCAAAATGGAATTTTGTACCATCATATTCAACTGAAATGGTAATTTCTCAGCTACCAAGCTCATACCATTTTCTCTTTTGTGGTTCATTTAAAAATTTTGTTTGAGCACAAAAAATTGGTCAAAGCTAACTCAAAGCCAGGAGTCCTCAGTATCACTCATCATCTGAAAAGCCCCAGTCTGGCAAAGTAATAACACCAGAGTGGACCAGGCTTGATAGCCTGAATAAAAAAAGGTTACAGCTGAACTGTAGCTCATGCTGATCGGGAATTCTATCACTCTGTTTGACCTTGCTAGCTCTATCGTTTTTTAACTGTCTGTATCTATTTCAGCTTGCGTGTCTACCAGACTTCATCTGCTTTTGTGTCTATCTGACTTCCTTTGTCTGCCTCTCAAAATCTAAAATGTGCTAAACAACATTCAAAAGCATTCTTTGGGAGTAAGTTCAAAGTCGGTCAGTCAGCCCTCCCTCCTTTCTGCCTCTTCTCATACAGTGTATATATATATATATATATATATATATATATATATATATATATATATATATATATATATATATATATATATATGTCTCCCTCCCCTTTTTCTTCTTTTATTGTCTGGTATGAGTGGACAGTTGCCCACTTTTATGCTCCCTCCCTCTTTAAGTGATGCTATATAGCAGCCCAGCCATCCCCTGCAGTTAAACGTGGGTTACTATGTCTGGTTAGCGGTTTTGTTCAGTTTGACAACCTCGCCTGTTCTCCCTGAGCCTAAACATTTTGTGTTATGACAGCTAAAAGCAGGGAGCGCAATTACTGCAGCATAGTAACCTTAGTGTTTCTGTGGGGGCGAAAGGACTGCATAAACACACACACATCACTCTTAAATAGGTCGCATCCAAAATAGAAGACCGCAAATGACACATGGTAATAGAAAGAGCTCTGAGAGCACTTCAGCGTGAACAACACTAGCAGCAGAGTGCTTCAGATAGGGCGCAAATTCTGATCTAAAAGCCTCACGTTTCACTCTATTGTTAGTTTGGCCGGTTTAATGCTGCAAAGTAATATTTCATACAATCATAAGTAAAGTCATTAAGGTCTGTGTATAGCTGAAATGCTCGCTCACACATGCTACACCTGTAAAACAGCAACTCGAGCTAAGCACTGGAATGCAGTAGGAGTGCATACCATCCAAGCTTGCCATTTGAATAATCTTGAGTCTGGATATAAATACATGCCGTGATTCCAAAGAAATATTTTCTCTCCATACTGAAGTTAAAGGCATTTTATTGAACTTCAATAGAAAAAAGGAAGATTAATTTAAACATATTCAGGACTAATAAATAAAACAGACCTCATGATATGCACTTTGTCCGGCACATTAATGGTAGATGGACTGGTTCTTATACAGCGGAGAGAGGAGGTGGACCCAAATGCAGACACTTGTAACAAAACTATGATTTAACAAAGGGCGAGCGATTCATTGATGCCTGAATAAGAAACATACACAACAAGAGGCAAGGCGAAACTAAACAACAACATAAACTGGGTGAACCAACCACAGAAACACACACCAGGGTAATGAGGGAAGTGGAAACGCACGGGAAACACAGCCGATACAAACGAACATGACGCCACAGGGGAAGCAAAACTAAACACACTGAACATGAAACGCAAGGCTTTCAAAATAAAACAAGAAACATGGAGACATAAACTGAGAAGGGACATGTGCACATAAACACAGACACACAGAAAGGGACACAGAGGACCAAGGCACACTGAGACACACAAAGGGCGTCTAACTGACACAGGGGACATGACAGACTTGCACACTGAAGACACAACACTATAACTAACATAGTGGGGAAGACAGAATGAGAGGAACCTCGGCAGACAAGAACTAAATAGGGAAACAGAACTAACTACAGCCTCAACTATACAAGCAAGGACATCATTATACAAAAAGGTATGAAACTCAAAATGCCGGATCAAAAGACCCAGCCAATGACATGCTTTTCTACTCTACCTGAGCATTCACCTATACTCACACAAGCACTTTAAAAAAAATGCTTTTTAATCTTAATTCAGACTCCAGTAGGTGCAGAGTAGAAGAATTTGGATATTTGGGAAGCAGACTGGAGCAACCAAGGTTTGAACCACATCCCTTCTGATTAGTACATGACCTGCTTTACCTCCTAAGCTACAACCACCTCTGTGCCTCTCTTCTACAGCACATCTTCCTGTCCCGTCTTGTATTTCCGCTCACCACAAACCAGTTGTGGCAGGTAGCTGATAGCTCAAGTTTATTCCTGTTAAAAGGTAGTTTTTTCTTCCCACTGTCGCCGAGTGGTTGCTAATAGGGGGTTGTGATTGTAGGGGTCCTTCTCTCTATCATTGTAGGGTCTTTACCTTACAGTATAAAGCACCTTGAGGTGAGGGTTGTTGTGATTTGGCACTATATGAATAAAATTGAAATGAATTAAACTAAAAGGATGGGGCAATGAGATCATGATTAGTCTGCAAAGTAAATTTGTTGTATTTGTTTTCTACTGTTTTCTAATGAAACTATATTTCTCTGTTGAGCAGTTTAATGGAGAAGACTGTGAAGCAGTAAAGTACTAACACATTTTTTGCAATTATTTCTTTTGCAGATTTTATACCTTTTCATATATTACCATGATAGATAGTGTTTGAATACTGCCAGTATAAAGTATCACTCCATAATTTTTTCTTTTTCGTTGCATAACCGTTTTGAATTCACTCTTCCACTCTTTTATTTCATATAAATCACCTTTGTTGGTCTTGTGGGTAGGATTTTTCCCCTCCCCTGTGCCCTCTAATAGCCAGGCCTTGCATTCTCACGATAGCTTGTTTTGACAGGAGTTCCACACTCCAGACGGAGTGAGTATTATTTGACTCCAAACCGCCCCCTTTAAAGGCGCTGAGCCTTGCCTCAAAAACCCGATTAAGGCCTCGGACAATAATCTTCCACAATTTCAAGCCCCTCATCTTCACTCTGGCCTTCCCACTGCCCCCTCCAAGCCCCGTGATCTCAACCAGAGCTTCTCGCTTTTGGTCAAAAAAGCACAGTTAGATCCCTGGCGCCGGGGTTCATGTGTTTTCACAACTGCTTGCCTAAGCGCTAGGAGCGCCTGTTAGCTCTGCTCTGTCCACCACTGAACACTTAAGACAAAAAGGATCTTTGAGGAAAGGGTGTTAGTGCTGGTCAGTCCTCCCAGAATAAACCCCAAAAGTATTATGTTTCATTCCTGGTGGATTTACTGAAACGGTTGACTACTGTTGTTCAAAGATAAAGCCCGGTCTGACTCTGAATCTGCACTGAATCTTTAACCTGTCTCTCCTCGTCTGTACCTTTATTAGAAAGAATTCATGCAGGCTGAGAATACACTCTCTGTCATTCATCCAATATGCAACTTAACATCCAATACTACAGACAGTGACAGGGATTTTGAGACACCTGCAACTAATGAGCATGCATGTATTTTTGTCGTGACTTAAGGTTGTATTAGTGAGTAAATTTGTAGTAAATTCCAATTTCTCAAACCGCAAGGGGAGGTTTTGTTAAAAATGATACAAAGAAAGCAGAAATCAGTGCAAGTTGATGTTGTTTGTGTGATAAAATGCTCAAAAGTTTAATGAAACTATTTACTACAAACACCTAATTAATTAAATAATAACTGGTTAAAATTTAAGGTACATACTGGACAGATTCACTCATGTTACTTCTAAGTAAATAAATTAGCCACTTATGACTGAACTGTATTCAAACTATTGAAAGAAAAACACAAGAAGAGCATCAGTGAAGGATTATAATGAGCCTTTGTAATATCTGGATAAAAAAAAAACATTCATTTGAGCAAAATTTCTTGTTTGAATTTTCTCCATCTTTGTTTCAGGAGGAGAAGATTTCTCCTGCTTTGTTAACAACAACACCACTGCCAGAGTCAGAGAGCAATTAAGAGTTAAGGGCAACAAGACACTCGACTCTCTCTTTAACGTGAAGAAAACACAAAGGGGAATGTAGCAATTTACAGGTTTATGTATTTTTTATTTTTAGAAAGGGATGTTTGTCTCCATCCCTGTACCTTCAAACTCCTTGTCTTCTTTAAGTTAAGTGTTCCTAATGTGCAGTCTTTCATAAATATGAATTTGCAGCTATGCATGTCAGTACACTTCAGTAAACAGCTGTGGTAGCTCCTGAATTCAGCTATGCGCCTTCACTGTTTCAATGCAAATGAGCCTTAATCAAAAGTGTCTTGGCAATAAGTGGTACATTAGTCTCATTTCTCTGACAGATGTTCTCCCTGTGGTCGCATAATCTTTGTCTAACCTGCTGAATATACCAGTTCCCCAAGAAAAATGCATCACAGTGAAGTGGGTTATCGTGGAGACAAAGGGTGCAGGTTAGCGGAGTAAGTATTTCTCTGGATGTAGAAAAGCAAAATACATTGACACCAGTTTTTCATGTTACATAATCATCAGCGTAACTTTGTGCTGAACATTGGGGGGGTGGGGGGGCGTCAAGATCTCTAAATAAATACATCTGGGTAAATTCCCAGATGATTAAACATGCAACTATTTTGCTGGTAATACCTGAAATGAGTTAAGAAAATCAACAGCCTATTTATGCAAGATAGTTCATAATTTTATTGGGGGTGTTATATTGGTTTGGTCTGATTATTGGGGGGGGGGGGGGGGGGGGGGGTCATAACCCCCCTGGAAATTACGCCCCTGTATATAATCCACCTTAAAACAAGTGTGTAAAGCTTGAACCGTGAAATAATTTCCAGGAAATTAAAATTTTTTGAAAATGGAGTGTTTATTGAACCTTCTCCCAAATATAAAAAAATTCTAGAATTTAGATGTATAGGTCTCACAGATTCACAGAAACTCATATATCAAATATGATACACTTGGCATTACAGGTTTAAGAAAACACCCAATAGTGAATAGCTGTAAAAGCACACAAAGCACAATGGACGCTGGATCAAACACAACGGAAATATAAAAACAAACAGTGCCGTAAATCTCACAAAAAGACCCTCACTAAACACAAGAAAGTAGTTTGTGAATGTTTTAGCTGTTCAATTACAAAACACACAAAAACCGCTGTGTTTTATGTGCTTCTGTTCCAGTTTCTATTTGCTGGGGTTTTCTTAAGTTGCTGTATTTGACCTCTCAGGCCCACCACAATGTTCTTTTAATGAAAGAACTGCATGACAAAACAAAATCGTAACATGATTCATTCAGCACAAGTGGCCACATGACCGTTTAAGGTTAAATGTTATGTTAAATGCACTTCAAAAAATCTCTTTCATCTGTTGTTGTTTCATTTTGTTACACAAATATGTATTTTAATGGCAGATTGTGTATTCATAGTCTGGTTTCGCCACTCATTAAGGTGTGTTCAGTACAGCCTGTCTGTACAACGTGTACACCTGATTACCACTGAAACAGCTGTCGGGAGTATTGGAAGCTCAGGAAACTAGAAAAATATTCTCTGACTAACCTGTTTTCTTACTGGGATATCACTAGTCGACTTTCTACAAGACACAAACCATTACAGCTCCCAGTGCTGGCTTGCAGCCATGTATCAGGTTGTTGGCTGAACTGTGTCCTAGATTAATAATCATTTAAACACCCTTCTCTCCTGCACCGCCCTTTCATGACTGAAGCAGATTTAAGAGGGCAAAGAAGTCCTTCTGTGAGTGTGTCAGCTAGGTCACGTGCAGCACATGTATGTTTGTGCATGCAGCGTGTCTCCGAATATCTGCTCGGGAACTCTTGCACTTAAATGTGCAATCAATCTGTCTTTCCTCAAAGCATTCAAGGTGTGCCAGAACAATCAACGGTGAAGAATTATAGCAACACGCGTGGGAGACAACAGCAGCCGAAGAGGCTCGCAGTGCAGCCACGCCTTCGGGTGAAGGGACCGAGTGAAATAACCACAGATATCAATCATGCCCTGGCTCAGCTGCTGGCTGCTGGGTCTGTGCCGACATTTCCCGGCAGGTGTGAAATACCAGAGGTGAGAAACAATTAACAGAGCAGTGATGCATGGTGACCTCTGATGGGTTTGTGCACAGTACAAGCTGAATTTTCAAGACTCTTTGTCCATTGGCTGCTTGGTTTAATTTAAACAGCTTTAGTTTGGTGTATAGTTTGGAAACGAAGAACACATTAATGTCTTCACTGTTGGTACCAATTATATGTCGTTTCACATGCCTGTTATCTGATAGTATATCATCTAATAAAATTCAAGTTATCTCCACATCAAGTGAGCAAATTCCCATCAATAAGGTAGATCATGTGACTGGCTGGGTTTTTAAAACATAATAGGTGGCTATTATGTTCCAAATTTGTATTTATGGACTCTACTAGAGTGGTGTTGGATGAGTCAGTTCAAAATAATCCTTTATTTTCTTATATTTGAAGTAGCCTCTTCAGGAAGTGCCTGAAATAAGCCATGTTAAGCCAGTGCTCCTCAAACGATAGGGTGGGTCCCACCGGGTGGGGCATAGAGCCACTGTAGTCAGGGTGTTGGTGACCAGGGGATTACCTACATTAATCCCAGAAAATTTAAAATGCATAATTGCTTAGATTGCAACGTCCAGATGAACCGTATCAAAATTCTGGGATTTTCTTACTTGGAGCATACATCAAGACAACTATCATAAACCCAAGGAAAACGTTAGCTGTTAGCATTATTTTTGGTGAGAAAATGAACTGAAATTTTAATTTTAGAAATTGGACTAAAAGTTAATCTTGATAGAGGTTGAACTCTTTTTTTTAAGCTTCTGAAGTGGTGTGCGCTAAAAAAGTCTGAGAACCACTTTTATAAGCAGCTTCTTCCTATTGGTTGCCCCTTATAAACAGTGGGTTTAAAAAGCAGGTGGGCGGGGCCTCTACATTCATAGCTATGGCTTTGACCTGGATGACTATATTAAGGATGCTTCCTTTTTATGGCATCAAACACATCCAAGAGTAAGAAAAAACTGTCTGAAGCTGGTCAGTCTGAGTTTTTAACACACTCAGATTATTTGCACATAAGCGGATCTCATTATCAAACTTTTACAGTGTTCAGTATCAGCATTGTCCATTCTGCTGTACATGAATCACATAGGGAAAAAAAGATTGAATGTAAAACTCCTTTACGTAACTGTTTGCACTTTCACTTATTTTTAAGTCAAGAAGCATCATTAATCATAAAAATGTGTTTGCAGTCGTATAAAGTTTTGGCTACTGAGCCGCCAAGTAACAGTTTCACTGCCATCAGTGCATTTGGCATGAAAAGATCTGAAAGCAGCTGAATAATTTTAAGAATTGCTCAGATTACAGATAATATTATTTTAAAGCTGATAAAATACACATCTACTAAAAGTGCATACATCATGTAATATATTTGTATGAATAAAAGCCACTAAGACTTCAGGGCTGGTTAGTCATTATTCAGTAACAGATTAGAGTTTGCCATCACATTTGCGAGTTATTACCATGCTTTATGAGTGGGCAGATGTCTGGTTTTAAAATGGTTGTAACCGATGAATCCTAATTCTCAATTCAATGAGCCACACTGTTCCAAAAAATAGTAATGTCAAATTATTTTACTGTGTATTTTACAGTTGTGTACTGTTTTTCCACAATATCATCAAATTTACATAAATCGACTGTGATTTCACATGTAAAATGTAAAATAACATAAAATCACTGTAAATGTAATAAAACATAATCTCCTTGTTACCCAAATATATTTCTCTGTACATATGCATAGTTAGATTGTGAAAATACATTGCACCTGGGGTGAGGGCGCGGTCATGAAAACAATGTGACATGCCATTGGATGTTCGGACACATAACGACATGACCATAAACATCGGCCAATGAATTAGAACTGACAACCACAAGGTCGCGGGTATGGCTGTGGAAAGCGCGGTGGAAGAGAGAGATTGAAAGATCATCCATGCAGTGCTGCAAGGCAAGTATATCAAACTCAGCTTAGTAGAATTAACTTGGCATTGCTTGACCACTATGGCTCGTAGTTTACTGAGCATGGAATCCCTAGCTTTGAAGGCAAAGGTGTAGGTGCAGTTAGTATACAGCTAGACCAGCCGCTATCTTGCTAGCTAGCAGAGTTGTTGTTCGCTAATTTGTTAGCTGCCAGCTTTCTGTGACCGTGTAAACACAGCAGTTGCTATGTGGATAGTTCCTACACCGCTAATACCCGTTAGGGGGCCCATGATGACAGCTGCCACTGATGCATTTGTCTTAATGTGAAAGTAAGTATGCAACTTAAGAGCTAAGAGGCGACCTGTTCCACTCTAGCAACGCACCTGCACTCTTGTAGAGAGCTCGTGCGTGCCAAGATGTGCTGCGTGATGAAGTGAGAGGAAGTGAGAGAAATAGGAAATAGAAGTAGCCCACTGTGCTAGCTTTGCCCTGTAAAATAAAATGAACATGTAAGCCAGGTATTTCCTTCTATTTTGTGGAAAGGAAGTAGGGCTAAAGCAGCTGAGGCGAATTATTTGACTACATTTAAACGTACATTGCATACATGTATTTGGATTTTGGCAGGTTTCATGATTCATAAGGTTTTTTTTCTTCCCCTGCAGATTAGTAGCGTGAGTTCTCAAATTTATTCAGTAAGCTGTAAAGGTGAGTATTGTGCTGCATTTAAGGATGTCAAAAGATTACACCTGTCGCAGTTGTGGTGCTTTAATGTAAATGTTTGGGCACCCATGGTCAACATTTAAGTTCATGTGAACAGTTAAGCAAGTAGAAGATGAAATAATCTCCAAATGGCTTAAAGTTATAGATGACATTTAATTTTAAATAAAATCATTTTCATACTTTTTTAAACAGAAAAGGAAAAGGCCCTCAGCAAAAGTTTAGACACCTTGTAGTTGATCGTAGGGCCCAAACTGCATGCCAGTGTACGTAATTGATATACATCAGTTGTAACATTGCAGTTAGTTGTTTGAGTCATGTGTGGACTTGTTTTTTTTGTCCCCTTGTCTCTTGTTCATGTACACAACAGGAAACTCTACTTTGGCAGCCGAGAACTTCATGTTATCTGTGGACCAGGCAATTGTGAATGGCCATATCACTATCTTTAGCGACGCACTTATCCTGATGTTTGGCTCTTACTACTGCACGAACATTTCTTATCCAGTAGCCCAAATGTAAAAAAACACATACAGTCCAGTCCTCAGTTTCTTAAAGAAGTTGTTGTTTTTCATTCGACAGATGCCTTATGATAAACCCCGACAAGGGATCCAAAGTGGAGTGGAACACGTCTAAGAAAAACCTTGCAGTCAATCCAAAGGTTCTGACGTTGATTGCAGACTATGAGTGGAGAGCATAAAAAGTTCTTATTTTTATCCTGAGGATAACTATATCTGTTGTTCAGTAACACTGGTCTCTGGTTCATGGTCAATGTCAACAGCACGGGTGGCCTGCTTGAGAGAGGAAAAGTGAAATATAGGCTGCAAATCCTATTCACATTTAGCTAGCATTAGTGCTAGCCAGTTGGTATGTTACTGTCTGCTGACAGGCTCTCTGTCACTCTGTCCTGCTTTAGGTGTAGCATTGTCTTAAATATCATCTTCATCTCAGTTCATTGTAACAGGCATTGACACTTGTGGTGCTTGCTCTGCAAACACAGTCCCATTCGTTCAGTTATTTTGGTAAAAGTTTGTGTTAAAGTGACAACTTACAACATATCAATACTTATCAGTTAAGTATAATCAGCATAACAATGAGGCTTTTGTTTTACTCGAGTTGTTCTTTGCATATGATTACTTTGCAAATTTCTCCAAGGGAACCCAAATGGCCAGCAGCAGCCCTGAATGTGAGACTTTCAGAAAGCTAGAGCTACTTCTAAACCTGCAGGTTATGTGCCTCAAATATACCCCTTTTCGTTGCTCCAGATGTGGGGAGGCAGATGAACGTTCGAGGTGGCATCGTCCCCTTCTTTGGGGCTCAAATGTGCGTTTGCATTACATTCTTTTTTCTACGTGCCTTTGTTTATGCATAAGTGTTAGTTGTTCTTGGATTGTTCCAAGAAGGGTTATCCTTTTGTCAGTAAAATCCATGTTAATGATTGAAACAATGTCTCATGTCTTATAAGTAAAATAAACATCTACAAACTGCTCATACACAACATATGATCAAGAATTAACATAATCTTGGGAGTTCCGGTGAATATGGTAGGCTAGAAGACGTGCTTTCACTGTGCTCCCGCTCCCACCTGTACTTATCACAGTGTAATGCGCACTACTGTCTATATTTTTACCTAAACTAGTGACTGAGAGCTTTGGGAATACTCAGCAGTCCTAAATACGCTTTTTGGAAGTTAAATAATGTCGAAGCAGACGAAGATACAATCTCGAAAGACCACGGCCGTCGTGATGAACAATGCTAGCCAAACTGACATGCTAGTAGCAATGGGCGACCAGCCCTCGCCCCCGGTGGACACCGCAACTCTCGTCCGTGAGGTGACCGATAGCATCAGTGAGGTAATTGACCAAAAACTGTCTGCACTGTCGGGGACACTGGAGAAAATCTCGTCCTCGCTGGAAAACGTCTCCAAACGCGTCACGGAGGCAGAGCAGAGAATCTCAGATATGGAAGATGGGGTGACTGACCTCGCGGGGAGGCTGGCTGAAGCCGAGGGGAGGATTAAGGTTATGGCAAAAGGTTTGGACGACTTAGAGAACCGCAGCAGGCGCGATAATATTCGCATCATTAACCTGAAAGAAGGTGCGGAGGGTGAGAGCCCTACTCAGTTTTTTGAGGCTTGGCTGCCTGACACACTCGGGCTGGGACACAGCTCCGCGGGTAAAGCCCGCATTAAAATTGACCGCGCACACCGGGGCCTCGGCCCGCGGGGTGCTCACCCCAGGCCGGTGATCATCAAGCTCCACAACTCCGGAGATAAACAGCGGATTATGGCTGCAGTGAAAGCGGCCCCCGAACTCCACCACGACGGGCAGCGGATCTTCATACATCAGGATTTCTCCTACGCGATCCGTGAGAAACGACGGGGATTTAATGCTTCTTGCCGTGCCTTAATCGACAAGGGCATCCGCTTTAGGATGCGCTATCCAGCGACGCTTGTGCTGACTTACAATGGCAATGAGCACAAGTTTGAATCGCCTAAAGATGCACAAAGTTTCATCAATGCGCTGGATTAATAGATGCTTGCCCCGTACAAACTGTGGCACTGCCGGACTTAACTGGGACCGTGTCATTGGACGCCTGAGTCCGCAGCGTTTAACGCAGTTTGAGGAGGCAGAGACGGTTTAACGGGGAAAATAGCCTAATTGTTTACTCAGTCTCTAATTTTGATTCACAACTGACAGTAACCCGACTCCATTCAGGTTTGGGGAGCGGGGGCGGGGTTTTGCTTTGTTTTTTTTTTTTTCTTTTTCTTGTCTTCTCTCTCCTTCTCTCCCGTGGAGTGAAACTTCTTTTGGCTGCACTGGGCTTGTGACACCACCCGGTGGGTGGCATTTTCATTTTTGTTTGTTTCTTGTTTGTCTGTTTTTGGTCCGTGATACCTTGACGTTTATCTTGATTCTGTTATTGTATGCAATTTGTTGTGTGGGTGAAGGTTCCGTTGCCATCTTTTTGTGATGGTTTTGTTCATGTCAGCACGGCCGGTTCAGGCCATGGGTTAAGTCTTTCACATGTCTTTTATTATGATGGCTCTTTCTGTTTGCCTTGGGTTGACGATTCTTGTCCAATGACAGATTACTTTTGTAATGAATAACACTAAAATTATTACTCTTAATGTCAAGGGAATTAACCACGTCATTAAGAGGCGCAAGATAATTTCCTTACTCAAAAAAGATAGAGTGCAGATTGCATTACTGCAAGAGACTCACCTCACAGATTCCGAACACCTAAAACTCAAACGTGATTGGGTGGGACAAATTTATTATTCCTCCTTTAACTCTAAAAGTAGAGGCGTCGCAATATTGGTCCATAAAAATCTACCATTCACGCTACATACTATTGTAAGGGATACGGACGGACGATTTATTTTGATTACTGGGCTTCTATATGGGGAATTAATTCTATTGGGAAGTGTTTATGCACCAAATACTTTTGATAGATCGTTCTATTCAAATTTTCTGGCAAAAACCTCCCCTGTGTGTCGGAACCACGTAATAATTGGTGGGGATTTTAATTGTGGCTTGAATCCTGAAACTGATTATAATCCACCAAAATCTCAACCATCTTCAAAAATGGCAAAGGCTACAACGGACCTCTGCTCAGATCTTGGTCTCTTTGATGCTTGGAGAGTTTGTAATCCACATGTGAAGGACTTCACATTTTTCTCACGCCCCCATTTTTCCTTTTCCAGAATTGACTACATGTTTGTTTCTGGATCTGTCCTTGACAGAACCCGGGGCTGTTTGATCCGCACATGTGCGCTTTCGGACCACTCATCAGTTTCAATGGAGCTATCACCACCTTATTATGACCCTTCGTCTAGACATTGGCGGCTAAACCCAGCTCTCCTTAGTGACCCTAAATTTGTAAAGTATTTAGAAGATCAGTGGGAACTCTATCTTTCTACAAATGACTTACCGGGGGTTAGTGCTTCTACTCTATGGGAGGCGGGTAAGGCATTTCTCAGGGGCTCCGTTATCTCTTTTACCTCGGCAAAAAAGAAGAGCAGCTTAGCCAAACAATTAGTGCTTGAACGCGATATCACTGACTTGGAGAGGGAGTTTAAGAAATCCTCGTCTATTTCTGTGCTTCGGAAGTTGGATGCAGCTAGATCGGCCCTGGACCAACTGTTAACTCAGAAAGCGGAAACTGCAATATTCTATGCGAAGCATAGATTATTTGAATCAGGCAACAAACCTGGACGCTTGCTCGCCCGACTTGCCCAAGGGAAACGGGGCTCTTATGCAATACCCTCTCTAAAAGATGAGGCAGGTGTCTTACAGTTTGAGGCTAAACTTATCAGCAAAATAATGAAAGAGTTCTATCACGACTTATATTCCCCTGAGTGTCAAAATACTGTAGACGCCAGGAAACTGTTTCTTGACACTGTTAACCTCCCTATACTGTCAGAGGAAAGTCGATTGGATCTATGCAGCCCTATCAGGGTGCAGGAGGTCTTGGATGCAATTAAATCCTTACAGAGTGGGAAGGCTCCGGGCCCTGATGGGTTTGGGCCAGAGTTTTATAAAAAAATGGCCAAACATGTGGCGGGTCCTTTGTTGGGAATGTATACAGAATCTCTTGAGAGGGGCGTGCTTCCACCCACCCTAAACCTTGCCCATATATCCCTGATCTTAAAGAAGGATAAACCCGCGGATCTGTGTACATCCTACAGACCTATAAGTCTACTTAGTGTGGATTGTAAGATTCTGTCCAAAATTTTATCCAGACGTTTGGAGGAGGTTCTGCCGGTTCTGATAAAGCCTGACCAGACGGGATTCGTCAAGAATAGATACTCCCGCTCCAATGTCCACCGACTCATAAATGTTGCGCAGTTCTCTCAGAACACCAATTATAGGGCTCTTGCGATCTCTTTGGATGCTGAGAAAGCATTTGATCGGGTGGAGTGGGAGTATCTATTTGATGTTTTGGACAGGTTTGGTTTGGGATCTGAATTTGTCAAGTGGGTCAAACTGCTGTATGGGGCCCCAGCTGCAAGGGTCTTGGTTAATGGCTCGGTCTCGGATGTCTTCCCACTGGGTAGGGGAACGCGGCAAGGATGCCCCCTCTCTCCCCTGTTGTTTGCACTTGCTTTGGAGCCACTGGCAGAGGCTATAAGAACTGATCCTGAGATCTGTGGGGTGACCTTGTCGAATACTGAATACAGGATTTCCCTTTATGCAGATGACGTGCTGCTCTTTCTCACTAAGCCAGAAACTTCTATTCCTGCACTGACACATATCATCAACCAATTTGGCCTCTTCTCAGGGTATAAGATAAATTATGATAAATCTGAAGCTTTGCCACTGGGTGACGGGGGGAGGTGGGACGCTCCTCCTAATTTCCCTTTCAGGTGGTCGACCACAGGTTTCACATATTTAGGTATCAGGGTGTCCGCAGACACAGCGGAGTTGTACAAGTTGAACTTCAAGCCGATTGTGGCCTCAATCAAGAATGACCTCAATAGGTGGTTTGACCTCCCCCTGTCTTGGACGGGTAGAATAAGTTTAATCAAGATGAATGTGCTACCCAGAATATTATACCCCATTCAAATGTTGCCTCTCAGGATCAACAGAAAAACATTCATAGAGATTGAGGGATGTCTTTCTAAATTCATATGGCGTGGGAAGAAATCTAGACTAAAGATACAGATTTTACAACTGCCCACGGATGAGGGGGGTCAGGCACTGCCTAACTTTTTATATTACTACTGGGCTTGTCATGCACAAATAATCTCAGGGTGGTTACATTCCTTCCTTCACCGGGGCGAACCATCGGTAGATGCCTGGTGCTGTGACCCTCTCTCACCTCTTAGTCTCTTATCCACTGACCTGGCGGACCTCCCTCTTGGTGTCAGAACTAATTCCGTCTTGATGCCCACTTTAAAGGTTTGGCGTAATATTACTGCCCACGTCGGAAGAAGAGGTTTCTCTAGTGCACTGCAGCCTCTAACTAGGAATAAAGCTTTCCCCCCGGGTATTGGCATTAATATATTTGATGATTGGTATTCTAAAAGTATAAGATTTATTTGTGATCTGTTCGAAAGGGGTAGTTTTATGGCCTTTAATCAAGTTCAAGTTAAGTATAATTTACCACAGAAACACTTCTTTGGATTCCTGCAAGTAAGGCATTATGTGAACTCCCTTAAATTTCCAGCCAATCAACCAGTTTTGAACCCTGTTGAAAGCTTTCTTCTCAAAGTTAACGAGGAAATGACTACAAAAAAGAAATTTATTTCTCTTTGTTATGGGAAATTGTTGTCTTTGAACTTTATAACCACTGATAAGGCCAGGGTTCGGTGGGAAACCGACCTCGAAGCTCAGGTTGGTGCGGAAGCATGGTCCAAAACTTTCAGATCTGCCATGAAATTGTTTCCCTGTAACAGACTAAAGGAAAGCCAGTACAGAATCTTACATAGACTACAGCGTACGCCGGAGTTCCTAAATAAAATTCACCCTCAGATCTCTGCTCTTTGTGTGAAGTGCAATACGGCTGTAGGGACCTATTACCACTGCATATGGCAATGTCCTTTGATTACTAGATTTTGGAAGAATATTGCTATAGAGCTTTGCTCTATTTTCCACCGAACGATCCCACTGAACCCTATGCTGTTCGTTCTGGGTTTATCTATAGAAGGGCTCTCTCTGTCTTCTGTACAGATGCTTTTGTTAAGTAAACTTTTACATTTGGCGAGGTGATGTGTACTGTTTCAATGGATTCAGAGACGGCCCCCTACTGTTACACAGTGGTACAGAGAACTGCTCAGGGTGCTGCCGATGGAGCGCCTCAGTGCCATCATAAAGGGCAATTGTAATGCATTCTGTAGCATATGGCAGCCTCTGCTTGATCACCTACCTCATGACCTTACTGTGCTATTACATAAAGGGGACTCGCAGTTTGTTTTTAAACACACTGATTAATGTCTGTGTTTCCCCCCCCCCCTTTTTTTTTTATTTTTATTTATTGTTTCCCTTGACTTCGAATGTGAAACGCTTTACATATTTTGTCCCAGGCGTGTGTACTGGTAACTCATATACCTGCATTTGCTTTGTTTCTTTTTTTTTTTTGTGCTTGGCTGTGCTGACTTGTTGCTGTTCGTGTTGTTCTGACAAAATCAATAAATCATCGTTTCAAAAAAAAAAAGAATTAACATAATCTTGATGTAATTATAATCAGGGGTTTTGTTTAATAAGGGTTCTTTGGGTGTTTTGTGACAGATAAAACCCACAATCTTACAGGGAGCACACTTAATTCAAACTGAAAGTCCAGTAAATATTCAGGAAATTTATGCTAAATTACGCTTCAAATCTAAATTTACGTGTGATATTATGTAAAATTAACAGTGAATTGTAATTTTAAAGCCAATATCTAGTTTTTTGACATGTTTTGAAAGATAAATCAAATTATTTTGTGCTGTATAATGTAGTATTACATCAAATATAATTGAATATACAACTTTTTTTTACATCAAATAATGTTATTTAACCCAACTGTTAACTGTATATTTCTGTGAATTTAAGCATTATTATTCATATTGACACATTCATTGACCTTGTTTATAGGTAATTTCATTGTTTAATCACATTAAAATGTTCCAAATTTAATGTTTAAAAGCACTTGGAAAAGGCAAAATCCCATGTAAAATTAGGGCAACAAATTGTATTGTCATTACTGAAAATAACCGTGTTTTTATGAGGAAGTTATTTTCTGTTATTTTGCGGTATTATTTTGGCGCCCCAGCTGCTGGAACATTACTGTTTTTTTAAGATGTTTTTTTTTAATAGTGCAGATGAACTTGGGATGTTAATGAAAAAAATCTGTGGGGTTAATGGGTGTTGGCAGACTATTAGAGTTTTTAGGTGAGCAAATCTCATTTCAGGATACAGCTTTTTGCTTGTTTGCATCTGTAAATCCTGGTATCCCAGAAATCACTTTGAGCGCTAATCAGACCTGCAGTAGACCAAAATCGCTGTGTTGCTGGTAAGACATCCAATTTTGTAATTACATACTTTGCAAGTCCATGCCTGTTGCACCTAAAAGCAAGACGATGCCAAGTCCTTAGGCAGTGGCTGGTTCGGTTTTTGAACCCCAAACATAACACTACAGATGTCTAAAAGTGCACATTGCTACCACTAATATACAGTACAATATACACACCCACACACTAATATACCATCTCAGACAACACCCAGCAACCCACACTCATCCATGTCTCTTGGCTGCATATCTCAGAGACAACTACTTTCTCTGTAAGAAGCCAAAACTGTTGCTTGCACATGCATGTGGGTTGGCAGCAGCAGCAACTGAGGCTATTAATATCAGGTTCTATTAATGAACTATTATCAGCTCCAAAGACTGGAGGTTAATCCCTAGCCTTCAGGTCATCAGTAATCAAGTTTTAATGCTACTTCAATGCCGTTTTAATGTAGGCAGGCAGATAGTCTTTAAAAATGTGACCTCTTTTGTCTACATCTATCATATCGACTGTGGGTAATTAGTGCTCATTTTCACGCATCAAGAAATTTAAATGCCAAAACAAAGAAAAGGGAGAACCGTACATAATCAAAGATAAACACATCTTATTGGAGGTCTGCAGCTTTAAATCTTTCCGTCTTCGTGGAGGTGTAGCTGCATTCTTCCCCCAGACTCGAGCAGTGACTAATTACTCTGCACTTTCATTGCCACCCTTAATTAAATGAACCAATATGGCTCCAGCAGCTGAGGATGTCCCAGTAAGCTGTAGTGCTCTTGGGCAGGAGGAATATTGCTTCCCACCCTAAACTTAATAATGCAGGACGGTGCCAGGAGCCAATTTCAGAGGCATGTGTTGAACTGATGACCTGATGTTCAAAAAGGAATACTTTGAGGTCACAGTGAGAGTGAAATCAAGAAGAAAAACAAGTATTTTTGAGATATTGGATATATAGAAAATTTCTGCATTCCTGTCAGCTTGACTTAATGTTATGTTTGGCAGCTGCCATGCACTTTAGATCCTAATGGGAAACTTTGATTAGTCTCTTTAGTGAAAACATGAAAACTCTTCAGGCTGTTTGAGAAGGGGGCATGCTGCAATCATTTACAGTGTTAAGTAAAATACAAGGAATGATGTGTGGTAGATAGATACTTCACTGATTGGCATGCTCTTAATGAGACGATGTATGGTTTCCTGGGGATCTCCAGCCAGATCTGGACCAGGGCATCACTGAGCTCCTGGACACTCTGAGGTGCAGCCTGGTTGCATCTGATGGAGCAAAACATAATATCCCCAAGGTGTGGTATTGGATTTAGGTCAGGCGAGCGTGGGAACCAATTAATGGTATCAATTCCTTCATCCTCCAGGAACTGCCTGCACAATCTCACCACATGAGGCTTGGCATTGTCTTCCACCAGGAGGAAATCAGGACCCACTGAACCAGCGTAGGGTCTGACATTGGGAACAAGGACATCCTGATACCTGGGTGCCGTTGCCTGGGTCTGGGTGTACCTCTATGGATATGCTTCCACAGACCATCAGTGACCCATCACCAAAACGGTCATGTTGAACAACGTTACAGGCAGCATAACGTTCTCCCCAGCTTCTCCAGACCCTTTCATGTGTGTCACTTGTGCTCAGGGTGAACCTGCCCTCATCTGTGAAAAGCACAGGGTGCCAGTGATGGATCTGCCAATTCTGATACTCTATGGCTCCACAGTGCCAGACAGATAGCACATGTCTCTCAGGCGACCCTCATAAAATCTGTTTTTGATTCTTTGGTCAAAGACTTCACACCAGTAGCCTACTACAGATCGAAATAACTCATCTAGGGGGTTGGGAAGCGTATCTGTAACCGGAAGGTCGCCGGTTCGATCCCCGGGCTCTCTGTCCTGGTCGTTGTGTCCTTGGGCAAGACACTTTACCTACCGCCTACTGGTGTTGGCCAGAGGGGCCGATGGTGCGATATGGCAGCCTCGCTTCTGTCAGCCTGCCCCAGGGCAGCTGTGGCTACAACCGTAGCTTGCCTCCACCAGTGTGTGAATGTGAGAGTGAATGAATTGTGGCATTGTAAAGCGCTTTGGGTGCCTTGAAAAGCGCTATATAAATCCAATCCATTATTATTATCTGAACTCAGAGATTGCTCTGGCCGTCCAAATTCCTCAATCTAAAAGAAGAAACTAATTTCATCCGCTTGTATTTGCAAGTTTAAGCTTCCGGTCATTGTCCAAATCTCATGACCATAGGTGAGGGTTGGAATGCAGCTGGACTGGTAAATCTTTCACTGCAACATCTAATACTCTGCTGTACTGCATTACTGCTGACGTTGCACCAACTCAGTCCAACTCATGCCCTGCCTTCCCATCACACATGAATGAGACCGTGAAATCCCCCACTGGAGGTGGCTTCTCTCCCTAAACCAGAGAGAGCGTTGTGCCATTTTGAACTTGAACTTATATATCAGCTATAGAAAGTGCATTCAAAAGGGCGATACATTTAGGAATTGAGCTCTCCAAGGAGCACACGATTTAAAAAAACAAACATCCAAACTGATAATAGTCAAGTTGAAAGATGAAGTGAATCAATAGAGGGAAAGCTTGCACCACATGAAAGCCATGTCATCCTTCAAGTAATTGCATCTGTATGTGCACCGAGGGCTGGCTCTGAAGAACCCACATAAAGAGGGGTCATTACGCTGGAGCAGTTTGCTGTCAGAGCGATGATTTATATGGGCTAATATATGGAAAGCTTCATAACATAGAGCTATATGTAAACTTACTATATGCACTGTGGTAAGGAAGATTGCAGAGAAATGATGACAAAGAAGAAAAGCCACATGGAAGCATGTTTACTGAAAGTTCAAGAGGAATACCAACTTGTGCTTTTAAACCAAAGTTTTATCTTTGCAGTCTTTGGATTTTGATGCGTGAAGCCTCAGTTGTGCAAAAATGAATAAATGGCACTTTTCCAAATAAGGTCTTTATCTTTGTCTCTCTATATTTATATTTCTGAGCAGAATGGAAATGAAGCACAGTGGCACTGTTTGAATGGGAGGACATAAAAAGATTTAGGGAAAAGAAAAATCTAAGAAAAAGCAGAAGCACAAAGTGGGACAGTGAGCAACTACTTCAAATGAAACTGATTTTCACAATCCTCTTTCCAAAAAAAAGATCTGCAAATATTTAATTAAAATTGTATAAAGACAGGATATCAGTTGTGTCTTTTTATTGTCTTTAGAAGTCCATGTTCTTATTTTGAATTTGATGCAACTAAAACATTTTTAAAATTTGGAGAGTGGCACTAAGCTTAATAATAATACTAATAAAGGTCAGTGCCAGTATCAGTGCTATAAAAAGGGCATCCAGAGAGGATGAGGGGCTCATCGGACAATCATCAATGATTTAAGAATAACATTTTTGAACTTGAAATTTAGGATTTTCAAAATTTACAGCACATGATATTTTAAGATGAAGACCATTACTGCATGTCTGTGAGCTTCATACCCTTAAAGCAGCCTCTTTTTTTCTGGCAAAACCTCTCCTCTGGTTTGCAGAGGATCAATTTATAATATATTTACACATTTGCAGCTCTTCACAAACACTTGCTCAGTATATTTTCCCGACAAATGTGTGTGCAGAACTAAGCAGCTCAAAGCAGCCACCAGGTGTGCAGCGTGCACTGCATAGCTGATTTTTGCTTACAAAAAAGAACCTGTTGTCACATAGTTTGGAAGCAGAAACACAGGAAGGAACTGGGTCCTTTTACGTTTGTTCACTGTCAGGGCAATCAGACACACAAATGCTTTCTCGGGCAAGATCTGCCACATTTGTCTGTTTTACAGTGTAAGAATATCTCAAAGTCAGGATCAGGAGGAAAAACAGGCTACAGCCACACATAAGCCTGTATGTTCACACAGAGTGTGGCTGTAGCCTGGGTTCAGACAGAAACGCAATAACTGGACTATAGTTGCAATTCTAGAAAACATAGAAAAATGGAAACTTTCAGGCTAAGTTGTGCTATTTTCTTTAAATCAATGGCATTTTTAGTTTGAAACCACTTTGTATGCTGCTGGTGTCACCTAATAGTTAACAGTATAGCTCAGTAATTCATTAGGCACAGCTGCATTAGCTAAAATATAGCACATATTTTGCAGTGCAATGTGCAAGCTCTCAGTTTTTCTAGTTAGAACAAAGACTGTGAACAAAGTCTGAGAGACTGAAGGCTTCCTGAAGCTTTAAACCTACAGCATCAGCAGAAAAGACAGATTTTATAAATAGCAGAGTTGCAGACACCCTTTTTTATTATATCCTTATATAACTCAGTTGCAATATGCTCTCTAAGACTGAAGCTGTTTTTTCTTTTGGATTGAAACTATAAAAGACTGTCACTGTTTTCACCTGATATTACTTATTATTGATGATGCAGAAAGCATGAGTGCGAGTTCAGTAGCTGACTCCCCTGCTTCCCCGTCCTCACCCTCGTCTGTTTTGACATACCTGCTGCGTTTGAACCTTTAAACGATTTTTTCTGCATTTTGCTTTTGCAAGTGTTCTGCATCTAATTGTAAGTCTGGACTGTGTCTCCCTTTGAATATGTACCAATAAACCGTTCTCTCTCTGTCTCATCCTGTCTGAGTCTGAGTTTGGACCTTAGCCTGAAACTTTCTCTGAGGTTAATCTTCACACTGCTACTCTAATTTAAAATGTGTAAAGATTGCAATGTATTGATACGGATTGATGTACAGATTTCCTTTAATGCTGAAATGAAAACATTGAAAATTTTTGCATTTTTAGTAACTTTGAAACTTTTCAAAATTATTAACCTTTCTATTTTTGTATGTGGAAATAAACAAAAGTTCTGACTGAGTTTCCTCTGATTAGCCTTTTCCACTAGTGCCCCCGCATTCTGTGTTAAAGCTCAGTGAGAGAATTCAACCAGATCTATTATCCAGGCTTTGTTATGCTTAATCATAAATGATGGGAAACAAAATTTCAATAAGACCCGTTTGGTAACACCCCTGGCACGAATTCAGACAGGCAGACAGCTAAACAGTCAGACAGGTAGGAGGTAAAGTCTGGAAAAGCAGGCACACAGTCACGTAGGCAGAGGCAGATGTGCAGAGAGACAGGCAGACAGTTATTACTCTTACGGCGCGAGTGATCAACAGTAATTATCTTTTCTGACCAGGGGAAGGCTGTCTTTTAAAGCCTCCCTCCACACTGACAGCTCATTAATCACCAGCAGCTGAGCCGAAAGAGCCAGGCCGCCAAGCGCTAGAGCACAAACCTGTTCCGACAACCTAGATACATACCCGAGAGGTGACAAAAATAAAATCACTCAACCCTGTTACCTAAAAAAGTTTGGCTGCACGGGACGTTGTTTGCATATACAACTTTATGGAATCAGACAGGTCTGCAGCGGTGGGATCTGTGAATCAGCCTCTCGCGGTTTGTTTCCTTCTGCTTTCTGCTTTTGACAAGTGGAAGCGTTCTGAAATGTTGTAGGAGTAAGAACATAACAATGACCACATTACATGTGAGATAATTTCAGCTCCACTCATCAGGAATTTATGATGAAAGATGATCCTCTTGGGTTTTTTTTTTTTGGTTTTTTTTAAAAAGAGTGGTTCAGTTTCAGCAAAATAAATGAGGGTATGTGGGAGGAGTGCAAAGTGTTCTTTTACAAATGAGACAATGAAGACAAAGTAGCTGCCAACACAAAAGGACACCAAATTATAGTTTTTTTAGACATGATATCTTGAAAAATTACCTTGGAGAGTTTCTAAAAACATGTAAAAATATTAAACCAGCTCTTCTGCAGGTGCATTTTAAGCTCCTGATAGTCTGTTAAAGTGGACGCATTCTTCCCCTGCAACAGCAATCGTAGAAAGTGAACCGAGCCCAAGCTGCTGTTGATTCAATGTGAGTTCATTTTCAGGCTTAACAACTCGCATTGTGTAAAGCTACAATAAAACAATGGTTCTTTGGCTGGGTGGCGTGCCATAAATGTGCAGGCACACGAACCTGCTCGCTGCGTGTTGGGGGAACGAGCTGGAGGTCTTCCAGTCATTGTTATCCAGCATATTAGGGTAAAAATAAATGTTTACCTGCAAATTTGTGCCACATCCTCTTTCTTTGTCATATCAGTGCTCTGGCTTCTTTAAATGTATCGCTTGTGTCTTTGGCTTTGTTGATCTGTGGTTTGAACTTAATTTAATTTTATTGTCTGTCATGAAATGTTGCCTGAACAGAAGCATTTCAAACACCCGTCACCGGGCTGTTTTGACAGACAGCAACAAAAGATGATTTTTCCAAAAGCTGTCATTAAGCACCATGAGCTGCCAACTGTGGTTTTAAATGCACACAGCTTTAGTGTTTTAATTTGATCTTTTATATCCATGTAGGGCAGAGCAAGGATAAAACCCTGAAATGTGAACTTCATCAGGATTTAGGTGTGCTATAACTTTTCGTTGTCCAAGAGGAATTTTTAGTTACTTGAAATTAATTAAGAAAACTGCCACCTTTAGTCATGTGTTGTCTCTGTTCGTGTTTGTCAGCTCCATGTTTTAATTTGGAACTTTATCTTGTTTTAGACTGTCCACTCCTTGTCCTTGTGTTCTCCCACCTGTGTGATTAACTGCCCTTCTCTAAAGTGTGCCATCTGTGTTTAGTTGTCCTTCCCTCTTTGTATTTCGTCTGTCTTCTGACTGTCCTTGTACTTTGTGTTGGATTTCTTTGCTTGATTTGGATTGATGTCCTGTTTACTGAACCCTCTTTGCGCATTAAAAAGCTGCCTTTTGTCCTCTACCCTTGTTGTTCTGCATCATGCATTTTGAGCCCTGCTCTTGTGTGTTGCCTGTCAAAGGACCATTTCACGCTATGAAAGAAATCAATACTGGCTAACTTTATTTCCCCAGTAATCCTAAAAGTGACCGTGACTAGATCGTATTCAGTCACTTTTATCATATCAACTAAATAGTAGAGATTACTTTGATTGGTGCAATTACCTGCTAAATAACAAGAAAAGTAAAGTGGTGAAGAGAGCAACCGTATAGCTATATTTTCACCCTGACAGCTGCCTATCTATGCAGCCAGGTCTTCAGTATTCCACCAGCCTCATTTATCACTTTACTGCAGAGGAGAGAAGTGAGCTCCAGCTTACTGTCTACCCCCCCGACTGTGTCAGCGCTCACAGTTGCTGGGATCGGCAGGCCCTCGCTGTATAATGATGGTAATTCATTTCTATTAAACAGGTCCGTTATTATTGTTAAACCGTTAGAGTGGCATCTCGGCGATTAACATACGCTGCCAGACAGCAGGCTGAGCGAGACAAATTAAAATCCCGTCACCTTGGCGGCCACCACTGGTGCTGTCACCACTTTCATACAGTCATGGGAATACAAAGAACTTACAGGCTTCAGATGCTGCACTCTAGGTAAATAATAACATGAAGGCATGTAGCATGAAGCTATATGTTACAACTTGATGCAAAGAGATAAAACATGCTGAGTAAAGATATTAAATCAGTTAGTACACTCGTCATACACACCCCATAGGAGACTATACATCATCACTAAACAAAATTGCAAAGTATAAACTGGATAATACAACATTCTCACATCTTCATCAGCCTCGGCTATAATTGGTGTTTTGTTTTTACTAAATATGTACACGCTAGCTAGGGCCGGGTATCGTCACTGATTTGTAGAACCGATTCGATTCCGATTCACAAGGTCCCAAATCTATTCGACCCACGATTTCATTCAATTCGATTCGAATCGGGGAAATTTTGCCTCAGACAGTCCGAAATATTATAATTGAGATCATGCATCAGTACATTACTATATTTTTATATCTATAAAAAGAAAGCTAACACTTGCGAGAGTTTATCAAAGGTGCAAGCATCACAGCAGATGCCTTTGTGTCAAAGTAGCCGAGGATAAAACACAGAAAAACATGAAGGTGATTTTCCTGGTAATTTTGCATAATTTAAAGTTTAAATTTTATTCAGTATTGAACAGCAGAAATGAGGATTTCTTTTCGGAAGTAAGTAAAAGGAAAAAACGGCGGCCGACAGCGCTGTAAACAACGGTAGACTTGTGCATAACAAGCAAGCGAATAATGCAGAAAACAGATTTTTAGATGGGAAACTGTTCCTGAAGTATACTGAGAGAGAGAGAGAGCTGTGCATGAAGTGTGATTTTATCATGGTGGAAACAAAACAGCAAAAGGAAGAGGGGATTCATGACGATGTTTATGTGAAGCGTAGTTTGGATCTTCTTTTGCTGCTGGTTCAGTGAATATTGTTTGGAGAGAGATAAAAGCTACAACTTCTGAATCTAGCGCAAAAAGGACGTAAACACAAAGCGCGGACCCGCCGAAACATCAGAATCAGCGAGCTGTCGGCTTTCAGCCCCGACCGTGTCCGTGCCGTCGTGTGAGAAAGGCGACATCTCACTGATTCTGATCCGTCGGGTCCGCGCTTTGTGTTTACATCTCTGCGCAGAATCCGTGTACGTGCTCTCATTTACTGTTTTAGCTGTTTGGTGGTTGTTGAAAATTTGTGAGGTTTAACCTGAGATTCTGGTGTTTCGGGCAAAATAAATTTATATTAAAAAATCGATTCAGGATTCTAATGAATCGATATCACGTTATCCAAGCTAGAATCGATTTTAATTGATAAATCGATTATCAAACCCACCCCTAACAGTAGCATGTTAGCATTCTACAAGCATGTTAGCATGCTAACAGTAACACTTAGCTTAAAAGACTCCCGTGCCTAAAGGCGCACAAACAGAGCTAGGTTGTTCAGTGTGATGTCAACTTTATCTCATATCAGATAAAGCTAATACCCTGTAAGGAATACTAGTTTCCTTTACTCTTTAAAACATTATTCACTGAGCTTTCTGGGTCAGCACTGAACAGGAAGCTATTGTGGTAATGGTGTGTGGCAGTTACTGTGCTTGTCAGTTATTGGACTCTTAGATTCCTATTACATCACAGTATAGTTTTAGTGATTTTATTACATGTGGAAAGTCCGATTCTAAGTTTTTGCCTATTTTAGATTTTACAAGAAAGTGTGCAATTTCAAATTAAAAGACACTAAACACTTCAGAAGAAGCCTCATATTTTAACCATGAGGTCCTAACTTCTCCTGGTAAATACAAACAAACACCATCAGTTACACAATCTACAAACTTAACAGATATTTCGTTAAGCATTGTATGGTGTGAATAAGTCATCTGTTTGTACGCCTTATTTCAGAGAGACTCATTTAAGCTGGGAATGACATTCAGCAGTTAAATGCCTCTTCTTGTTTCCCGCCTGTTAGACAGTCTTTGGCTGATGTTTTTTTGCTGGATAATAACAATATTATTCAGGGATACCAAAAGCAATATTTGCCACATTATACGTGAATAAGTGCCTTTAATAGATTTTCCTATCCGTCCCTCCGGTTTTATTTTTTATTATGTCTTCCTGGCACCACAAATATCTCCTGAGGCTGTCTGTCTACCTCCTAGCCACCACAGCAGCAGCTGATGGGGCGAGGAGCACGACAAATAACGCTGGAGAAGGATTTGAGCGGGGACGGAGGACAGAAGAAACATGAAGGAGAAGGGTGGAAGAAGAGAAGGTTGAAGAAAAGAGACTAAAGAGGAAACAGCAAAAAGAAAAAGATGTGATGAGAAGAAGGCCACAAGGGGAGGATGAAAGAGGCAAGTGTGAGTGGGAGAGGCATCTATGGAGCGTGAAGTTAAAAAAAAGGCATAAAAGTGACAGAAACAATTTAAAACACAGTAGAGGCAGTGAACGAAAGACCGAAACAAAGGAGGGAAAGGTGAAAAAGGAAACATTTATCTTTTTCATGTGCCAGTCTTAGATAATCCCTGGAAATGGCAAAACATGATTCACTGACGGTGTGACTCATATTGCAGATCCTCACTAACGGTGCCAAATGAACAATTCAGCAGTAACACTATACTACTGCTGAACACAAACAGCTCTCAGACTGCTGTAATCAGTCATGTCTTACAAGAAAAAAAAAGTGTAGTATAAATGACGAAACACAGACATGTTTATTAGCTGCTATCTCAGTAAATCCGAGGGTTGTTGTTGTGACTTCTGACCTTTGTAGTAATGGCCGCTTCTACAGTAAGAGTGGGTGTTTATTTTAGTCTAGCCATCAGTGAGAATTACGCAAGGGAACAGCAACTGACTGACTGAAAACATCTGTAAAGCCCCTTTCACGAAGGATGCAGCACACATGGCCACGCACTGTAAAACCCATTCATTCCTATCGCTTTGCTGATAGTGGAAAGCGATAGTTACACAGCTTTCTTCTTTACGAGACATCTAGTACACATAGGGCAGGCACAAAAACAACGACATACAAGCAGAGCGCAGCGACCAGCGCAACACAGATTATTGGTCATTCGCTCTAGCTAGCGGTCGGTGCAGTGCATGCCGCGTCATATGGAAATGAACATCTACTGTGCTGAATATGTAATCATCACCTGTAGTCATTATGTTTCAGGCAATTCTCTTATACTTTCTAATATTTTGGTCACTACATCCTGATGACAGCTATCAAACCTTTTGTTTAAGACTAGCCTTCATTTATTTTTTACTTTTAAAAAGCTATCGTCAACTGGATTAAAATGACAAAGTAACAGTATGGATAAAACAACGGAACAGGACACAGGATACATTTCTTTAAAAAAAAACCAACAACAACATGTTGGACAAATCTGGTACAGGAGGGGCCGAGATACTGAAGTGTCTGATTTTTAAGTCTGACTTCATCAGCCATTTTCGAGTCCAAACTCTTCTTTGGTTTCCACAATCAAACACATGCTTTTTGCAACAGAGTTCATCAATGAGAGATAAAAACAGTCCAAATTTTTTCATCTGTAAGAGAACGACCAGTGTGGCTGCTCTCCCAGGTATTACAATACAGTTGAACATCCAGGCATCCGCAAAAAAGAAGATTTACCATGTTAAATGGTGTAAGAAGTTGTTAGGAAGTTAGCTTGCCAATTTACACCTAAAGATAAA
The DNA here is from genome assembly GCF_041146795.1 of Maylandia zebra. Classification (NCBI taxonomy): domain Eukaryota; kingdom Metazoa; phylum Chordata; class Actinopteri; order Cichliformes; family Cichlidae; genus Maylandia; species Maylandia zebra. The sequence goes on from NC_135185.1 coordinate 7,238,750, forward strand.
TTGCCATGTTCTGACTGACTCTGTCACAGAAAACTCCATTAGGGTTACTGAATGTTTTAATGTTTTAGGGTTGTTGAAATTGGGCTAGGTGCTATCCTGTGGCTACTTACAAAGCCATGGTTCAAGATATTATAAACTGGGGATGTGCGCGACTAGTTGAATAGCAATATAATGTAGCTTTCTGGGTCAGTAAAGAGAAGCCAACAATAAAGCGCCTTAAACCTGGATTATTTTTAATGGGCAGACGTGAGGGCAACTCCTCCAGCAGCAAGCACACTTTGGGTTGTGTGGAGGTCTAACAGCCCTCGGCTCTGTTTCTCTGTGACCTCAGTAAACATTTTCCTGATGCATTTCACAGGAGTGCTCGTTGAATAATGACTTAATCAAAAGTCAGTGATTAATAAATTCACCGCTTTACAATTTTTGACTTCAAAAGTCATTAACCATTGAGCTTGGTTTTGGTTTTAAACTGGGTATGGCGAATATTCAAATTCAAATTCAAATTTTATTTGTCACGTACACAGTCATACACAGTACGATATGTAGTGAAATGCTTGGACAACTGCTCGTGACCTAAAGAAAAGAAAAAAGGAAAAGGCTATGAATAAGATAGGAAATAAATATGAAAAATTAAAAAGGGTAAATTTAACTAGGAAGGAATAAAATATAAATTAAGGTTAAAAATGAAATAACTGTACAACACAAATTAGAATGAAGGGTAAATTTAACTGGGAAGAATAAGATAAAGATAAATATATAAATTAAAGTTGAAAATAAAATAACTGTACAACAAAATACACCATACACAATATAGAACTATATAAGAATGTATGAAGGAATCTAAATATAAATAAATATATACACAATAACAGCAGCTGTACAAGTATTAACCGGAAATGAAGAATATAGTGACCAGTGTTGTGCAAAACCAAAGTCCAGAAAGTCCAGTGTGTGTGTAAGAACTGTATGTGTGGGTCAGTACTGTGTGGTGGTGTGATTGAGAGACCGTATCGCCTGCGGGAAGAAGCTCCTCCTCAGTCTCTCTGTGTTGGTCTTCAGGGAGCGGAATCGCTTTCCTGACCTCAACAGAGAGAACAGTCTGTTGTTGGGATGGCTGAGGTCCTTCACGATCTTCCTGGCCTTGGTCCAGCACCGCCTGCTGTAGATTGAGTGCAGGTCAGGGAGCTCGGAGCGGATGGTGCGCTCAGCTGACCGCACAACCCTCTGTAGAGCTCGTCTGTCCTGCATGGTGCTGTTCCCGAACCAGGTTAAGATGTTTCCCGCCAGGATGCTCTCTATGGTGCACGAGTAAAAGTTCCTGAGCACCTTGGAGGGCAGTTGGAAGTCTCTCAAGCGTCTGAGGTGGTAGAGACGCTGTCGGGCCTTTTTCACCACGGTGTTGATGTGACAGGACCATGACAGGTCCTGCGTGATGTGAACTCCGAGGTATTTGAAGCTGTCCACTCTCTCCACTGGGCACTCGTTGATGACGGGGGTCTGGTAATATACATCAAGGTCAGTTTTTTGACGCTCCTCGGTAACCTTGAAAGACACGATATAGCTCTTTCCCCAATTGCCACTCATAATTAAAACTGATCAAGTTGTATGCAACTCAAGATTCCCTTTAACATCCTTTTAAAAATGCATTTACTGGTGATTCAGTACTAAACAGTTCTGCGAGGGTTTCTTGAATTATCCTGCAAAAGCAATTCCACAGAGTCCACGTATCGTCAGTTAAAAAAGGCTCAGAACAGTCTGATCACTTGAAAAAAAAATCCATTTCTGGTGGGAAATGTCTTTTGAAGGTTTCCCACATGATTGGCATTAGCAATCAGAGTTAAAGCTAGATCTATTTATAGTATCATCTTAATCTGAAACTTGTATTGCCACACCTTGTTTCGCCTAGAGCAACACCACTGTTTGCACTGACATTCCTTGATTCCTTGCCAAACTTCTATTTTCTCCCTTCTTTCCTTAGGACACGCTTCTCATAGGTTAAATGCGTAATTTGTGCAGGGAAAGTGAGGCTGGAGCTCCAGGAGAGTTTAAGCACAGAGGAGCCAGTCAGGAAAACAATGAGAAGATTGTGATGCAGGAATTCTTGTGAATTTGTGATGGACAAATTCCTCTGGAGCCTGAGTGGAGGTATTTAAGTATAAACCTCCTAAATGCTCCTGTGTGCAGCAGCAGTTGCGTGGTGTTGATGGAAAAAAGTTTTATGTCCCAATAAAAGCTGGTTTACAACAGACTAACTGGGTGTGTATTTATATCTATTAAAAAATTAGAAAGAAATGGGGGGGAGCGTGCACATTTTGTACGTCAGAGAAATGTGGACAAGTGTGAATGAAGGTGTTCAAATAAAGTCCTCTCTGTACACTGCCAGAAACAAATCAGTACCCTTAAATGCCCTGTCTGACAGAGCCGAGGATAACGGCAAGTTTTACAGTCCAGCAACGGAAATTTCTGGTAAACTCAAGTTTAAAATAATCCCGGATAAAGTCTTTCTCTAACATACAGCTCTGTGTTTATGAAGACCCAGCCTGAGTCAGAGATCTCAAACTTCCGCGTCCAAGCATTTCTCTTGTTGGGCTCATTTTGAAAGAAGTTACGATCAAGTACTTGGGTACAGGTTTTGTGGTGCTGAACAGTAATAGGACGGGGCTGAAATTTTTCCACCCGAGGGCCCGGAGGGATGGATGTGAGACAAACAGGTCTAAACTGGTCTCTGCAAACAACCACCCTGTGGTGAAGATGCCCACGGCACAGCTGCCTTTCCCCAAAATGGGAGAGTAAAACAGCTGCATTGGTTCTTGCGTGAAAGTATATTGCTGTTTTTCAGGATGCTAACCATGTATTTTCTATGAGTGTTATGTGTGTATGTTGGGTTATTTGGGCAGCATGTTATTCAGACTGCTGAGCTATAACTGGACGGCAATTCGGGGAGCTTCTTACCGTAACCTCTGACCAAAACACTGGCTCTACTTTACTGGATTCAACCCACTGTTACCGATGCCCTGCTGTAAAGTTAGAAAGGTCAGACACGTTATTAATTCTGTGAAGTGAAGGGCCTCCTGTAGATCAAGGATTTCAATCATATCGATTCTTTTCAAGTCATTTCAAGTAAGCAAATTATTCAGGAAATAACCTGCATGAACAAGAGACAAAAACGAAAAATAACAAAGTTTACGGGTAGTAATAGCAAAAACTGCCTTGTGGGGCTTGTTTGCTTTGTTCACATATTAAAAAACAGACATGTTAATTCACCTTGTTACTGCTCCACCAGGTGTAACAATTAAGTTTAAAATCCAAACATCCATGAGAAACAATGAAATTTAACGGAGTTAGCAGGGAGTTAGCTCGCTAGTTTCCACCTAAACATAATATAGCATGTTCTGACCGAGAGATTTCTGAGAAAATTAAAACATACAGCTCTGCTATCACTTCTGACATAAATGAAGACTTGAAACTAAACAGCAGTGACGTTTGTAGGGTTACTGAAGTTGGGCTAGCTTGTATATAATGATGTGCTACGTGGTGGCTAGCTACACAGCTATGGTTAGCATAATATAAACACATTGCACAGTGAAGCTGGAGGATGAACGCTAACTTTTTCCCACTTGATAAAAGTTAGCGTGAGGGTTCCCAGTGGTAGGTACAAATGCAGTTGTATGGCAGGATGCTGTAAACGGACCAAACTTCAGTCAGGAGATCAACTGAGATAATCCATCCACAATACCAGGCTATAATTTTTTTTATTTATGCATGGGCTGGGCTGTAGTTAGATCGTAAGGTTTTAAAAACTGAGCTTTAAAATGAACAGTTGTAATAAAAACCGAGAGAGGCCGACAGTGATCACTGCCTTTTTTAGGGACTTGTTCAGATTAAATAGACCAAGGTACAAAGCATTAAAACATGTTAACAACACAACAGCCTTAATAAACGCAGAGTAGAGTTTGGACCTGGAAGCAGGATTCATCACGTCATCACTTCAAGACCGGATAGTGAATTAATAAAGACAAAGAAACTAAAAAATAAGCATAATTTTGACTTTTTTTGTGAGTTGTGAATTTCTGTGAATTCTTTTGGTCACAATAACTGTGACTATCGTGACAACTCTAGCTCAGAATATTGATCTTTCAGCAGGAGGCTCCATCTCATCCACTCCCATTCTCTGCACCCAGCTCTCCTACAGGGATTCTGGTCCACGTCTGCGGTGGCGCTGATTTCTCTTTTTTCCCACCTGACATACAGTTAAACAAAGCAAAGATCTGCAGGCGTCTCATTAAACTTCACTTCAGCTTCACAAAATATTTGCAAAGCAGAATCTTCTGCTCAATTTAAAGTCTGCTTTGACCAAAGTGCCCTGCAGCTAAGTTCTGCTTTGGTTGCTGCTCTTCTCATGAACACAGAGCGAAAGATGAATAATGTGTATCTCAAGCTTGAATGCACTACAGTCAGTGACAGTGTGAAAGCAAACTGGAACACACTGAAAGTGTTCATAAATCATCCTCCCCCCCTCCTCATCATATTCCTCAACCCCTAAGTGTGTGATGACTGTGTGAACTCAATGCAGACAAGGCAGTGATGACATCGTCGGCCCCGTAGAACAAGTCGTAATGTAAGACAGAATAGCCAGACCACCCACACGGGCCTACATCAGCAAATTCACTGATTTAGCAGGCTGAAGCTGAGATCCGTCTGCTAAATCAATGAGGAAATTTTTATTGAGGCTGTGTAAGTGCACGCACAAAGACTTACCGCAGAAATGTAGAACATGGGAAATGGGGGCATTTTTGGTTCTCTAATGGACTGCACGAAAATGACAAAGTGAAATTTAATGTATCATTAACTGCTCTGGAACATCAAGACTTTCTGTTGATATTTGCTTTGTGGGAACACAGAGGTGTTAAAAAAAACCAAAACTCTTCCATCAGCAACTCCCAAAATCTAAAAATTGTTCTTTGACACCCTCAGTGATACGTTTTCAAAAACATTTAAAAAGAGAAATTATTTTCATCCTCTTTAAAAGATTATATAGGTCCTCCAGGCAGTACTCACAGTTGTGTTTTAATTCTTAAAAGAAAATAACTTTAGACATCAACACTGGCAAATAAATAAAATATAGTGATACAAATAAAAGTACATAAAACAATAATGTTAATTTTGACAGCACTAATTCCATCATGCAGGAATACCTTCTTTGGCCATATTTCTGAATAACACATGAGCACATCCTTCAGACATCTGAATTTCAATCATCAGCTTTGAGGGTCCTTAAATGGGTTTGAATATTTATTATTTAGCTAGTACTTCTTGCTACCGTGCACAAACAGCAGCCAGAGCTTTTACTGAGCAGAACAGGACACGTGTGCTTGGTGAAAGATCTGGCAAACTGCTGATTCCGTGGCTGTGCAGAGAAAAGAAATCACAGAAAATTTGCTACTGTAGGTTCTTGGAGATGCAATTTTTTTTTGTTTCTGACGAGGAGAAAAGAGCTCACGTGGACTGCGTCTCTCCCTTTTCACGTCCTCTCTGACTGCACTCTCAGGGTGAGCAGTTAGAATGTGCAACAGTCCACGCTGTGGTTTCACACCTCAGTGCAAGCGGCCCATTTCATTAATATCGTCTTCCAGTAAATCAAATCCATAAATTACCACTTTAAGCACTGCAAAAATGGACATATGTTTTTTGTATTAAAGGATGCTTGCTCTTTAAACCTATAGCAAATGTTTTTTCCCCAAATCATACTGACTCAGATCTTGTTGGAAATAAACTCAAAATCAATGTGTCAGAACATATAGCTGACAACATCTGTTTTCTGCTGTGGGTCATCGCACCATTTTTTACATCGTATTCCTCACTCATTATTTTGCTCTTGGAAATGAAATACTGGCAGTGTCACTGCGACTAGTATATCCAGCCTATAATTCATAGGAATTAAAGTTCAGTGGGCGATTTGGCACCTGATGATTGTCAACCAATGCTAACATTTAGACGTGTAAACGATACGTGTAGTCGAGCTGGGAGCGGGAGCCACTGGTGCCAATGCGCTCTGGTATTTATAACGTTATAGTTTTAAGGGGCGGGTCATGCCAGAGAAACAACCCTGGGACGTTATCGTGGACCGATTCTGCTCAGCCCAAAAAGTTCTTCAAACAAAACTGTTTAATACACTTGAATTGTCTAACTCCACAATTCAGCTGCACATTGTTCATGCTTTTCATATTTTCTGCAATCACACACTGATCCACTGTTCTAAGAAGCAAATCTATCATTTTTCTCAACACACAAGTGCTGCAGACTATATTTTACTTTAAAAAAGAGTAGCAGGCCCTTGGTCATACAAAATGCAATCATATGCTGTAATGTGGAGTTCTTATTGGTGTTTTTTTTGTCAATATTGATGTTCTTGCCTGACATTCAGGTGGGTTGTTTGCATACCTGGAGCTGATGTCCTAAGTAACATGAGTGAAATAACTGCAGTCTCGTCAGTTTTGTCAAGTCAGCAGAGAGAAATACACCTGAAAAAAAATTGCAATGTTAAGGTTTGCCAAAGAACACACAAACTCTTACCTTTTCTCTTCTGGTATCACTGTGTAAATTATGTTTGATCCATGGCATGGGACGTCACATTAGATTAAAGGTTCAACAGATGATGTAGAACCAACAGCAGTCAGACTGTAAAATACCATATCTGATAAACACCTGCTAAAAAAAAAAGTGTATTTAATCCACTGCACTTTATGTCCATATAAAAATCTCTGTGACATGTATTCTAGTGGACTTTACTGTGTATAGTAACTTTGTAACTCTAATTTGTCTTGTACAATATTTTTGCTTTTTTGTGTCTATTTTTCTATTTATTTATTCTTCTGTCTCAAATTTACAAGTAAATTTCCCCAGTTTTGGATTAATTGTGTACATATATATACATATGTATATGTATATTGTCCATTTACATGTGTTGATTCCACCATAATTGCTTGGAAACATGAATCTCATACACAGTGTATTGTGGCAGCTAAGTGGCTTTGTCAGAGTTCAGACCTGTTGCTAAGTGTCTGTTCCTCAGCTCTTCTGGTTTATCCAAACACCAGCTCGGGACTAGAGCAATTAAGCGCTCGAGGTTAGACAAGGCTCGGTAATCGTCTGTGGCGCGATAGTCACACCTCTGCAGACAGCAGTATGTTATGTCCTTGCCTCTGAGTCTTTGGTCATATAAGTAATTAATTCCCTTCAATGGGCCGGGCATTCAAGCTAGATAGAAACCACAAACTCCCTCCCTCCCCTCCCACTCTCTATCCATCCCTCTGTCAGCCGCCTCCTCTTCTCCAACTCGACTTGCAGGCTCCGGCATTCCTTTGGCCTGACTGCATCAAACTGCGCTGAATTATAATTAATTAGTGGTTGGAAAAAAATAGAGACTCAGCTGGCTTAGAGAAAATTATATAGTGTGGCTCCAGAAAGTAAAACTTAGAGAGGGTGAAAGACCTCTGCTGCTGGAGAAAAGGAAAACACTCTAACTTTAGTCACTGCGAGGCCACTACAGCAGATGTACCGACTTGTAGACAGTTGGCATAAAATAAAACAAAAAAAAAAACAAAGAGGAAAGGACACATTAGAAAGGAACAGTTCCATTTGAAAAACCAACATTTATTTAGAGACATGAAAAAGCTGTCATACACGGTTTGTTATGAATCTGAATTTGTCGTTAACTGGAACTACACTGGTTAGCACTGCGTTGGTTCTCACCAGGTACTCCAGCTTCATCCAACAGTCCAAAAACGTGCATTTTAACTGGTTAAGTGATTTGAAATTGGCATTAGGTTTAAAGCTATGTCTGTCTCCCCGTGCTACCCTCTGACAAATTGGCGACCAGTCCTTTCACTCTATGGTGACATAGTGGATAGGTGCCACGCGACCCCTGGATAAGTGGATGAAAATAAAAGGATAAAATTAGAGTCCATCTTGAAAAACATTATTTTATAAATAGACAACATACGGACTGAAGGGACTGCAGAGGTTTTTACCTGCTGTTTGCAGTGGTGCTCAAAGCAGAGAGGCGATCAAGGCGACCTTTCCATATCCACACAGTGCATGTGGTACACGCAAATCTTTATTAAAAACACATTTACTTTTCTTGGCATTTGGGTCTAGTGTGACATCCTTTTGGCTGATTTTATTTTTTATCTTATTTTATTTATTGTCTTTGAATTTTTCTGGATTGTGTGTCATTTTTCTTGGGGCTATATACTTTTAATGTGCAGCACTTTGGTAATCTTTGTTGTTTCACATGTGATAAATAAATTTGACTTTGGTGATTTTTGTAATGACAGTTGATTTATCGCGTTAATGTACAAAAACCCCCTCAGTTGTCATCTTGTGCTCATTTACTTTGATTCAATCATTCATTCATTCATGCTCTGAGTAATGCTTCATACTGAAATCCATCAGCAGATCTATTTGTTGCACATAAAGTCCTCACCACTAGACTGGTGCCTTTTCTTCTCACCTCGCACGTTTCCTCTTTTAAACCTATACGACACTTACTGAGAGAGACATGAGCTGGCTATTTTTTTGTGCACAGCCAGTTAAATCACCAGTCAAAAGGCTGGGTGGCGTTGCTGTTGAGTTACGTGTCAAAAATCAAAACAGGCGTGGAGCATTTGTTGCAGAACAGATTAGAATTTTTAAAGCCAGACGTTTCAACATGCCAAAGTAATCTTTGAGTCACTAATGTTGATTCACACCCCTGTTAAATGGCTGACTGATATATTAGCCTGTTTCTTTAAAGTGAATCCATATTGCAGACTCTTTACATTTTCTCTCTAAAAACTAATAGAAGACTTGAGCTCGGCACTGTCTAATGGACAAATCCAGGCTGAACCGCTATTAGTATTTGAAATAGATCTGTTCCTTTTGCGAGGACTCATCAATCTCCCCTGGCGTAAGAGCTGATTAGATTTGCCCCCCTCCAAAAGTGTTTCGGCTCTCCACTCCTCACAGACTTATTTAGAGCCTAACACCTGGTGAGTTGATAAAGGAGAGCTGTGAGGTTCAATCAGAAAGTTCAGTGACTCCTGAAAAGCATTTTTTGACTAAATGAAATTCCAGCTCTACGGTCGCTATTTTGACAAGTGCAAGAGATCCATGGTGGACGGCAGAAACACAACTGGCCAGAAGAGGACATCCAGGATAGGGTCGGGTGTCGAATTTTCTGAAAATTTTGCAACTGTGACACTTCGAGAACACGGCGACGTTGGACTTGAAATTGATCGCATCGGATGTGAATCTGCTAAAAATCTTGGATGAGTTTGAATCTCACTGACCTCAAGGTCAAAGTAAATTTTCTGAAACTCTTGTGAATGCGATAACTTCAGAACAAAGCAACGTAGGATTTTGAAATCGATACCATAGGTGTGTCTATTAGGACTCTTAAGGGTGGCACTGGCGATTACCAGTACGGGTACAGGTCCAGAATTTTATGATTACAAAAGTGGTGTTTACCCTAACTAGTTCTGAATTAGTTGAATTAATTAGTAAAGGAAGGTAATCCATATATCTATAGATATATCTTTTTAAACGATACCAAAAATTGGTAACACTAATCAGGGTTACTGAGACTAACCAGAAAAAAATTGAAATCTCTCATGCGAACATTGCTCAAATCCAGAGGCTAAAGGTAAGTTTCAAACTTCTAACTGATGATATTTCAGATATATATTTCGTATTAATGTGTTAAATGTCACATTCTCAAAATGACAATGGAAAAAAGATTACATCATTGCTTCAACATCAGTATTTAAGTCCGATGACGTCAAACAGTTTTCACTTTCCGCATCAGTGCTGCTCTTAACACTTCCAGACTCTTTAACCTGATCAGTCATCAAAGCTGCCAGGCTTCTTCTCATTTTCAGCTACAGCAAGAAAGCTGCTGACAAAGACACAGAGGCTGCATTTCGCCTCCAATCAGTTAGAATGATGTGGGATGACCTAAATTACAGCTGAGTCTGCTGAAACTCATGAAAAATGTATCTCTGCATCTCCACCCGAGTCTAATTTAGCTTTTGCAGATAATATATTTTATGTCACAGTTGCTTAAAACTCCTTGTGAGAAGCCTGAAAGATGCCAGGCACTGGAAATGAATGACAACTTTGATATTTCCAGAGGTGAATGATTTATATTTTCAACTTTTTGTCAATTTGATGGGGATTGTTTATGGAGTTTATGGAGTGGGGATGATCAAGAAAGTAAGTCATTCAATTCAATTCAGTTTCATTTGTATATTGCAGAGTCACAACAACAGTCGCCTGAATGCAAAATTCCTTTTTAACAGGAAGAAAGCTCCAGAAGCCATCTGCCGTGACTTGTTGGGGGATGATCTCAGTTTGGATGCAAATAATCAGAATAAAGAAATTCAGGCAACCCCCAAACTTCCTGTTTATAACTAAGGTGTGATGTTAACTAAGGCCATGTCCACACTAAGACGTTTTTGTTTGAAAATGCATCTTTTTCTCTCCTTTTGAGCTCTTCAAAGTGGATACATTTTTCCGCTTCGCAGTGTGGACTGTGAAAACGGAGGCTTTCGAAAACGATACGCATTTTAGTCATATGAGGCAGTCGTGACCAATTCAACTAAGATGGCGGACGGCACTGTACAGCAGTTGCTTTGTTATATATATATATATACATATAGAGAGAGAGAGCAAGTCTATATTCTCGCTCGCTTTTGCAGCTTTCCACTCTTGTGTTACTCACAGCAACAACTTCACCTCATTGTTAGTCCATTTAAAAAACTCGGCACTTTTCCTCGACATTTTGCCGTGACGTTTCAAAGAACTGGAAAGTAAATAAACGGCAGACAGAAATGATGCAGGTCAAATTGTCTTACATTCACGCATGCACAGTACAGGAACGTAGGTGTTTTCAGAGTGGATGAAAACGATAGAAAATTTGAAAAAATTTCAGATTTATCCAGATTAGTGTAGCTGTAGTCTGAGCAGCAGCTACTTAAATATAATATTGTAACATTTAGCCAAAAACTACATTTTTTGCCAAAATACTGATTAATGCTATTTTGAGTTAGTTGAAATTACCTGTATTGAACTTGAGCAGTATTAAACAGAACTAATAACTTGTGGATACTGCTTGATTGTTGTATTAATTACTTGTGTTTTATTTGCTGTTTGTTTTTGGGAATTAATTTGTAACCCTTATATACAGTAGAAAGGTGCTATATAAATACACTTTACTTCCATCCTGGAGGATGACTAACTAAAGAACTTCCCAGTATCAGGCACTTTCCACCTCTGCTTATGACTGAGAGGATCACAACCGGGTGAATGTCTCTGGGAGTGTCGGGCACAGCGCAGAACAAGGCAGACCTGTTAAGGTATAAACTGAATATGGACCATTCAGGATAGTTACACAGGCAACAAACACATGTGTTGATTCTGCAGTTTATTTATCAAGTTCAATTTGTTGCAGATGTGAGACTGAAACCTTGTTCTGTCCCCTGTAAAACGGCAGAGTGACGATAACATTATGACTTGCTGGTTTCAGAGTTGCCGTGACTCCTTGTGGGGTCAAAGCTGTCTGTTCTCGGCGAGCGAATGAGCCCTGTGGGCTCGGTGTTAAACAGGAGCAGGGTATCCACCGCAGGCCACACACACAAAGTTATATTTATCCCCCCATGTCTCCAGCTAGTTTTTCTTTCGTCGCAAGGGCTGTGAGGCTCTTTTCAAAGCACCTATAAATGCTCCTAGTGTAACCCTGTTCCCTGACAACACTGGATTTTTATTCTGAAAGTCGCCCCCGTCCTCCCAAATCACAGCCGTCGCCTCCAACTAACAGTGCTTCTGTATTATGTGCTCTAATATGTCAAGCCTTTTTCAACTTTAGTTGCAGTTTTTTCCCCCAGTTTGTTCACTTAACCTTCTGCTCTTAAATCTGCTCTGTGAGAAAGCTGCTGCATATATGCAGGATTTATTAGAAATCTAGTTCTGCTGCCCACCATGCTGGGATCTTCTGGGGGTTGAAGGGTGAAAGCATCAGTGAAGGATGAGCTAATCAATTCAATTTCACCCTCTTTTTTTGTCATGGGTTACAAAGATAAAGACCCAAGCGCAGGGCCCTGGAGGCAGAAAAGTTGAAAATGTGGGCTTTTGAGTAATTATCCAGAACAGTCCAAACGACACAAGAAGCATAGATAAAAGAAGATGCAAGGAGCACATATAGCTAACCAGCCAGGAAAACAAAAGAGAAAACTGACACGCTGAACCAAGGAGAAATGGAGGAGTATAAATACATAAAGCTAATGAAGTGGAGCCGATGATGGCAAGACAGACAATCATAAAGGAGGAAAAGACTCAGGAATCACAAACCAAATGATCTGCAAATAAAATTGTTGACTAAGCTAAGGCAGTTATTATGGCAGAGCTATTAGAGCTGGTTATGTGCATATGTATCTGAGCATAGCTGTAAGGTGTTTTATTGGTAAAACATAATCATGTGCTGCATCTACTTATGAATAACAGATCAAACAATAAAAAACAGAAATAAAAAAATGAGCCTTACAGCTTTAACTAATAACACCTAAAAGGCACTTTAATTCCGCCAGAGGACTAATAAATGATAAGATGCACAAGAAAAAGATACAAGGTAAAAATTCCCAGTTCAAACGAGAGCCAAAGGACGGAAGCTGCTGAGTGACGAAACAAAAGTGAGCATTGTTGCATTCAGCACTACGATGTGTCATGATCTGTTTCTGGAGGATGGTGTTTATGTTAAGCGGAGAGGCATTTCTCGAGCAGTGATTGATGTGGTGCCCCAAATGTCACGGCTTCCACATCACACACAAACTGTTTTCTGCCTCCTGTCAAAGTACCAGCAGGAGGGAAGAGCTGAAAAGTTTAAAAAAGGGGGAATCAAAGTTTTTAGTCGAACATGTGCAAGTGTCTGCTGTTGGTTTCTGTCCACAGAGACCTAACGCACACGTGCATGCGCGCACGTACACGCAATTCAGACAGACGTGGATTCTAGTATATACGCTAACAGAGAAACACACACATGCTAAGGGCTCTCTATCTCTGTTGGACACACACTCAAACACACGTACACACGCGCAGTGAAAGTCATGGCTTATATTTTCCATTGTGCGACAGGTGACCCTAAATATTTACACTGCCTGGCAGAGCCTCTGCCCGAGGTTTTGGGCCTCGGTGAACTGTGAGCTCTCATTACACAGAGAAAGCGCTCCACTAGTAGCTGTGAATATGTCATTTGTTTACACGGTGAGTTAACCACAGGTTTTTGTGTCTGCTTCATTGTCGGTCACAGACAGCTACACTCTCAACTTTTCAATTCATATACAGTGTTTCTTTGTATAAACACTTCTGGTACACGCTAATCTCTGTTGAATCAGTGACTAATGTTGGACCCAGTCTTTCTTGTTCAGACAGGGATACACACCGCCAGCCAGGCTGGGGGAGTGAGCCAAACTGTGTGTCAGCGCCACAACATGAAGCTCTGCGAGTTGAACAGAACTGCATTACTACTGGTATTGTATCCAGTTTCACTTGGAACCAATGTCACTTATGTTAAATCACTTTATAGGCCTTTCTCTGCAAAATGTGGATACCCCGACTGGTTGGTGAATGCTTGCTGGAGTTTGCTGGCTGTTGCCAAAGAGGGTGTAGCACAAAAATATTTGGTTGATAGCAGATAGCTTGGTCGCCAGGTTGGCAAACAGTGTGCATGAATGACGCCAACTTGTATGCACGCTCGCCATTTTATCTCCAAACTGTATTAAAAGTTCAAATTAGTGCAACTAGAATGTTCCCTTTCAAAATAAAAGTTGTGCTTTAATGCTGAAACATGGTAAAGCGGTGAAGCTAATTTTATTACCGCTTAGCGAGTAATTGACGAGTGCTTGGAGAAGAGTAAGAGCCTTCCATGCAAACTAAAGATGGCAGTAGCAATCGGTTAGGGAACTAAATAATAGCAAGGAGATTTCAGTGCAGCCCTTTAGACCTCTTTGCCATAAATTTTACTTAAAGACACCAAGTAACCTCCCATAACCACTCACCAACTGAGCAATATGCATTTTTCACTAGCAACCAGTGGTTACCAGTTGGTCACTGACTAGTCTCTAGCCTTGTGTGGCTGTGGTTTAGCAATCAAATCCACAGCAACTGCTAGCAATCTCCAGCAGCCACTCACGAACAGGTTGAGTGGACAGGTTTAGATGACTAAAATTCAAACATATGAACAGTTGCATCAAACAAAGCGTAAGCATGATTTAAAAAACCCAAAAAACTCATAAATAATGTATTCCTGTTGTGGTCAAGAGTAATTATAATCTATGACCTCTTGGACTTTCTGCTTTGGTTTTCATAATCTGAAAAAGACATAGTTCCAGTAGTTTTGATGCAGATGCTGACTTCTGGAACTGTTCAACATTGTAGGCTTAATACCTCGTGTTTCCCCTGCCATGCACCGGACACACTACTTCCTGCACTGACGTTGGACATGGAATTGGATGCAAACCATCTTGTATTATTGCCCAGTGTGAATGTAATTCCTTGGAAGACTGCTCTGATGCAGAGCTAAGTGTACAGATTAATGGACAAAAACCAAAACACAAAAACAAAATGAAAGGATACTTATAGAAGTCAGTGAGTTTATTTGATATGTTATTTTTATACCTCAGACAATGGCTTAAAAAACAAAAGGAGAAATTATATTTCAAGATTCCAGGATAATTTTTAATCAAATTACCTGGCTTCAACCTGCTTTAATCACAGTGAACGTGGTGCTGCCTTAACATTTATATTCTGCTGACCTTTGTGATAATTGTATTTTGGCAGACAGTAACAAGCCAGATGTCTAATACCAGCAGTCTGCCACAGGATATGGTGTATGACAGACGCTAAGAGGACAGGAGCTTTGCCAGCACACTTTTCACCTTGTCGGGATGTTGCTGCCAGGCCTCAACAATGTCTCAGTCATGCTCCGAGTCCATGTGCATATTCAATCCCACAGTCTGCATTATTCCTTTTGTTATTTTATAGTGTTTCGGAGCGAGTTCTGCATGACGCAAGAGTCCCTCTCCGAAGCTGAGGAATGCCGAACCCAATAACAAAATGACTCCTCGGTGCCTCCTTTTCTCTGATATAATTTGCTTGAGTTTTATTAGTGTTGGCTTGTCTGGGCGTCTGTGCTTGTGGAGAGCTATTAACTTTAACAGGGCTCAGTCAGGCTACTGAATCTAGCAAAAAAAGAGAAAAGAGCGAGACAGACAGACAAGAAAAAATGTAATTAGGCAGCCAGGCAGGTAGACAGGCAGTTACAGCCAATCTTACTGTACTGTATTATAAATCACACCACAAGCCTTCTAAAATATACAAGGTGGCTGTTTGCACTGTTGTCTCAGTGTAAACACTGGCACTGATCACAGCTGCGGTTGAGGGTCTGCAAATGCACAGATTAAATTAAACACTCACTTGTCTGGTAGTGGTTATCTCTGCCCAGGAGAAATAATTATCAAAATCTGAATGAATTACAGCAGGAATGAACACTCTGATGCCCTACGAGGCTTCGGCTTTGACTCAAAATGCATTTAAATGGACCGATTTGTATTTCTATCTATTTCACGTATCCGCATGAGAGCAAATAGCAGTCAATTAAGTTCTGGGTTGCATTCAAAAACACGAGCGAGAAAAAATTCCTTATTATTTCATCAGGAGCATGTGTTTCTGCTTTTTGCAAATTCAAATCCTGCAAGATTTACAAATTTTCATCTAACATTTCCCATTTTTTACGTTTTCTAACAATCAGTGATTTTACTGGTTCTCCGATGATGTGCTGTCCATCCGTCTCTGCCACACTGTACTGAGTTTCTCTCTTGTTGTCTTTGAGAAGTGCTGGGTTTGCTGACCTGTTGGTTCCCAGCCAGCTGCTGAGTGAATAAGGCTTGACTCACCCTGCGTTTGGCCTTTTGTTCCCTCCCTGGACTTTGGATTGAAGAGCTTTTTGTTGGCAGCTCCTGGTGCTGTGGCCCACTCAAAGACGTCTCTCCTGGGCTGTTGTTGACCATCTGTTTCCCCCCGTCATTCAAGTAAGCCATTACCTGCTGGATCGTATCTGGCACATGAAGCACCACAGTGTTGTGTGAAAGGACGATGTAGGCATTCGCCCTTTAAGAAGTGAATTGTTGGGAAAAAACTGGCTATAATATAATCGTATGTTGTTTTCTAGTGGTAAAAAAGCAATACTCTACTTTTACTTTTGAAAACACAGACCATCATGTAGACCGAGCCACTGTGTGTTGCAGGATGCTGGCTCAACAATCTTAATGCAATGTCACATTTCATCTAGGAAACAAATCTCCTAATTGATGTACACTTTTATTTATATATAAAATTACTTCAGAATATCAAATTACTTGCTTACAGTAACATCTGTTCAATGCAGTGTGACATTTCTGTATTTAGAAATAAGCTTAAGTTGAACTGATTCTGAATGTCTGTTTTTTCTTTCTTTTATGGAACTTCAGTTTCAATAACACTAATATTCAGAGTGCACCACTGAGTGTTTTTGTTGGTAGTAAATTACTCCTCCAGAATTTTATTTTGGAAGGACCAGCAGGCCCAACGCATGCTGTGGTGCAACACCACTGAGAACTGAAAGAACACGTAGCCCGAGGTACTGTTTCTGCAAACCTTAATATGTGCAATGTAAAAAAACCAAACAACTGACTGGGATTTTCATCGAAGTATTAAAAACAATCTTTATATTTAACATTATGCTGTGTTGATTTACTCAATTAAAACCCACTATAGTGGTGTATACAGCTAAAACTTGTAGTTCCAATGACCAATCATGTTTATGAGTTAGTAATGCTAGATGCCAACCTCCTTGTGACCAGGAAAAAATCTGATGTTTGCACTAAATTATTTGGGCTGTTGGAGAATGATTGCAAGTAGTTGCAACGACTACTTTTGATTGCAAGCTGATTGCACAGGTCGCCTGGTAAGAAGCAGCCTGTATCAAAGAACTGTGGTCCGACTCGGACTGACTGCAATCACTCTCAGGAACACTGACTGATTGCCAGCATCAGTCTGACTTTGTCGGTGCAGATGATCCAACTTATCTACAACATATCTTTTTGCAAAAGAGCACTCGAGTAGTTGCCAGCTGGTTGCGCTTCTAGCTCCTGTGGCTTGTAGTAGTAAACCCACCCTGTAGCAACTTTGTAACTATTTCTGGAAGAATTTGTTTCAAATCTTTGAGTTTCTGGTTGGAGTTAAACTTTATGTAGCTTAGCTAATATCAGTTTGTATTTATTGCAAATTTCTGTGTATGTGTGTGCGATTTCTGACAATTTTTCACAGTTGATCACCAGATTATCACACATGGATCGCAAGTACAGAGTGCCAACTTAACCTCATTGAACTGTAAACTGATAGCAGACGGACTCCATATTATTGCTTTTTGTTTTTACTGTCTTCCTTCAGTAAGGAAAGATATTCAGAAAGACTTAAACATGATTTATTGACATAGAGAAATTAATATATTTGACAATTAGACTCCGCTGACCCATTATGGCACAGAGGAATCCAAGCGGTGATAGGATTTAGGACAGGACGCCTGGAGTGTAGATGAGTGGTAAAGATGAAGACTGGGGCTTGGATGAAGCTCCAGCTGTGGTGTCTGTGAGGTTGGGACAGGGAGGATGTGGGTTGCACAAATGCGAGTCTGAAAGTGAGAATGATGGAGAGCACAGAGCACAAACCATGAAGGGTGGAGGCTGATTGGCTCAAAGAAAGCAGACTGGATTAGAGTAATGACGACAATATTGAGTTTAACAGTGTGGCAAGCAGGTAGTGCAGCTGCACACCCAGGATAGCAGGCAGATGAGTGTTCACAGATCTTCCTTACATGAGCTTCATTTTAAATACGACACTTTGCTTCGTGTGGTTGCAAAGCCAGTCCTCACCTTCAAAGTTCATCTTCAGGTTTATTGCATCACAGTCACAGTAAATCTGACCATGCCATTGTCTCCAATGACTGTTTTCTTTAGTGTGACTCCAGCATTAGGCAGACTTAGTGTGCAGGTAAACAATTCGAGTGGAGAGTAAAAGAGGAATTACACATTAGCCTTGAAGCTATAGGCCAGGGGTATTAAACTAAAATTTGAGGAGGTCCGGTTGGAGAAAATCTTCTCAAGCAGAGGTCCTGGACATCATAATATCTAACTTACGTTATGATCGTGATAGAGAAGCAGCCTTTTTTTTTTTCAAATTAATATCTGAACGTATGAACAATAGACTGTCAAATCAATGAAAATACAAGTTAAAAAAATTTCAACAAAATTTATTGTTAACACTGAAACACACAGTAGGCCTACATTAGATATAGGGCTGCTGTTTAAAATGAATTGAGCTTTAGTTTGCCCTACCAGGATTTCAAAACTGGACTGGAATGGTGTCAGGGCCATTCTCATACACAAGTGTAGGTGCTCATTGGTGAGCCTGGAACGATATTTAGTTTTTATTATGTTTATTGTGGAGAAAGCTGCCTGACAGCTGTATGTGGAGCCTAACATGGTCAAGATGTACAAGGCTACTTTCCTCAGATTTGGGAAAGCTGTCTCAGAGACCATTTGGAGCCAGAAAGTGGCAGGTTCAGTTCTTCCAAACTGCTCTTTCAGGGCCACATCTGCTTGGAGAAGTGCTGTGAAGGGAAGTTACACCTAGCAGGTCTTCACAGAACTCTTTCTTATCGTTGTTGAAGAACCTTACATAAACTAACAGCTGAGCATTGTCCGACACCTCAGTGGACTCATCTACAGCCAAGCCTACACATGGTGTCTTATGAATAGCTTCTTCCAGCTGGGACAGCACATCCTGAGCTAATATTTCACTTCTCTTTGTGGCTGTTGATGCTTACATACGTATTTGCTTTATTTTGTCACAAAGCTCTTCTTTTTGTTTACCCTCAAGTAATGTTTCTGCTACTGCACTCATGCACTCTTTGACAACACCTGCATCTGCAAAGGGCTTTTTGTGTTGACCTAAAATCCAAGCAACTCTGAGGGAACATTCATGAGCACGTTTTTGGGCGGTGAAAGAAATGGTTAAGATCCTAGGGGATTGATCATATTGGGCTCTGAGACTGCTAATTTTCTGGGACCTGACTTCAGACTTGGGTGGGTATGACTGTTCAAAAGCTTTGTGCTTTGTCTCATAGTGGCGTTTGACACTTTTAATCAGTGCCACGGTTTCTGAACATATGAGACACACTGGTTTGCTGCTTGGGGCCGTAAAAATGAACATATATGCGTCGGTCCATTCAGTCTTGAAAGTTCTATTTTCGGTGTCTACTTTTCTCTTTTTTGAAAGCGCCATAGTTGTTTTACCTCTTGTGAATCCCACTCACGTCTTGTCTCACTGTATCATTAATCGTCTCGCTTGTCATTCGCCTCTCACCGTCTCTTTCCTCTGTCTGTCTGTGTCTGCACTCAGCGTTGCGATCGCCTTGAATGCGCAGATGTGATTGGCTAAGTAGTGTCACGTGGGTCGCACACAATTGGTTTGTATGTTCCCTGGTCTAATTCAATGTAACGTTACAGCTTAAAATTGAATCGCCCCCGTCAAAATTAAATATAATTTAATACGGGATATGGGATGGTCACTGGGTCCGCACTTGGACCACGGTCCGCCTGTTAGTGACCCCTGCTATAGGCTATTGTCTGACAACAATTTCACTCTTGATTGGCTTTTTAAAATGTATTTGGATTCATAGATAAATGACTGGCAAACACAAACATATACCCAGAATGAAAGAGGCTATTCATGATGGAAGCCCTGAAAAATATGCTGCTGCCCTGAGAGGCTAAGTCAGCAGACTGGCTTATTATGTTTCAGACTGACTGAATAGTAACTGAATTAAATGCATGAGGTTCCCAATTAATATATAACTTCTGAAAGCAGATACAGTGGTTTAAAGTGACCAACACAATAATCTGGTTTCACAGACTTAGACCCACCTCTAAGCCAGGTGTGCATCGTGGGCTCAGAGTGGAGAGTGGTGAAAGAGAGTTTGAGTCAGGGGTGATCGTGCTAGCCGGACACAATAGTTAATCCACAGTCTAAACACTGAAAGCCCTGATCTGTGAGCTCTGATCCGCTCAATGTAAACAGCAGTCACGACTTGGGGGTGGGGTGCTGGCGCAATCACATCTCTCTGCATTTACACTCTTCATCTGTTGGCTGTAAATCAAAAGTATTAATGAACTCTACAAATTAACGTAATTTAATTAATACTCAACGGTTCTATAATGAAGGGAATGCCCAACTTAAGTTCCAAGCCAATAAGGTCATCAATAAAATAAATAAATACACACACGTTCCAAAAAGCTGGACCACTTGCAAGAATCGCCTAATTATTTCTTTCTGATTGGGTTCTACTGTTGTAAATAACAGTGAGCTCTGATAGGATGATTTTGTATCTGGTATCCTGGTTGGTAAAATTGTCTTTAAACTCTGACCCTAACAATTATTTATTTTTTAATCTTTTTTGTTTTGTTTATTTTTTTGCTAGTAAAATGTCACGTGCCAAACAACTGGGCAGACCTTTGAATTTATGCAAAATAATGCAATGGCAAATAGATTATCACCTGTGGCTTAATATGACTTAACATACAATAATAAAATTCCTTCCCACGGTCGCCAAGTGCACGCTCAAAGGGGGTCGTTTGATTGTTGGGGTTTTCTCTTGATTATCGAAGGGTCTTTACCTCGAGGCGACTGTTGTGATTTGACACTTTATAAATAAATCTGAATTGAACATGACTGTAACTTTCTGGTTAATGTATTCTCTGTAATTTGGCGAGAGGTATCTTTTGATTAAAACTAGAAGCAGCAGTGATCAGACCTTGCACCCTCATTTCTTCAGGCATGCAGATGTCTTCAGTCCTGGACTCTTATTGGATATTTCATTAAGGAGTCTGACATCACTTCAAATATGCACTGTTAGTATGTATGTGTGTGTGTAGAGAGCTTTTGATTTCTTTTTTTCTTTTTATGCGCCGATTATGCACAGTGATTATAATTAAAGAACCTCTGTAACACCTGTATCAACATATTTATAAGTAAATCTGCTTATTGAATTTAACACAGTTATAGATTCATGACAAAGAAATGCAATGATACCTCGCTGTTAAACAGCAAATCACTTAAAAGTAAATAGTAGAAATTTTGCTAACTTTGCATTGCAAATATTTTCAGGTGAAACCGACCAAATCTGAAGTCCTCTCGAAGAGGATTTCTTCTAGTATAATGGTTGCAGATGGTACAAACTAAAAATCTAAGTGGCTGATTTTCATTGGGGCTTTATTTTGTTCATATAAGCTGGGGTCCAATCGCTTCCTCTCAGTGGACCCTAGTGTAAATTTGGTTGAGTGTAAAGACAAGGGTCTCTAGAGATGTCTGTGTGAACACCAGGACTCATGCACGAAAGATTTACATGACAATGCACCGACCACGCATGCGCCCCAGGTGGCCGATTTGAAGAAGACTTCAAAGACGTAACTAACCAGCCAACGGCTCTCTAGCTGTCTGTGGAGTGTAATCGAAGCTTTAGGGGATGACTCCAAAAAATCTTTTTTGAGGAGTCTGGATATGTGCCGATCAAATCTGACAGCTTTTGAGTTTCATCACTTCCTGCATGGAGTCATTACTCAAACTTTCTTTGAAAGTCTTTGATACTTAACGGTGTGGGGTTTTTAATCGTGATTATTTTTTGCTGGCATCTTAATTGAATACAATCTGTTGGCAGTTTCATGTGTTCTCATCATCGTGTCTCATCATCTGTCACTCTACTGACAACCCAAATAAGATCTAGTCCCTGCTGTATGAAAGATTGGGTGGCTCCATGAAACCCCTTGCACCCCCCCGCATTTCTCATGTAGCCCTCTCAGGTTGTTTGCTCAGGCTGTTGCTCTGAAGACAGCCCACTCAGTTTGGATGTTCTTTTCCCAGGCCAGAGCTGCTGGCTACATGTTTGCTTTCCCTCCACTTTCAAAGGCCACATTCACCTCAGGCCCTGAGGAGAAAGGGACCACGGTATATGAAAGTATGCAGGCCACAGCGGCCAGCTCTACTTTGAAACTAAGTGCCCATTTGGTATGTGCAGGCAGGCGAAGGTTGTCTCGGGTGCTTTTATTTGTTTACTTTCTTGCGAAAGGCACTTGCATTCCTCTCAAATTAAGATGGCATTCAGAGTTTCGATGATTTTGAATGAACGCTAAATCTTTAACAGGGAAAGATGTGTGAAAAGATAATGAAACATGAAGTAAATTAAAGATGATATTGGGGGGAAAACAGAAGAATTACTAAAGGAATAATTTCCACTCTTTAAATATTCAGATTAAAGTGATTTGTTCATCATTCGTCCACATTGAAAGGTATTTGCTTAAATATTGTATTCTTCTTCCCCTTCCAGCAACAGTTAAAATGAAAATTGGATTAAAAGGCTAAAAAAAAACAAACAAAGTTACAAAGTTGGTTTCAGTCTTATCTGTGTGGTCTCACATCTCCCTCTGTCTTGCATGTGTAAAGCAGAGCGCAGAGCATGGGAGTCTTCTGCAGTGATTAATTATCTGAACGCTTTAACACCTTTAACACGCAAACCTTGCAAATGTAATTAGTGCAGAAAATTAGCAACAGTCTGTCAGATTATCTTGTCATAGCTTGTTATGAAAATTAGAGTTTAGAATAAGCTACTAATCCCATTTGGCTAAATCCCCGCCCACTGTAGCATAAATAAAATGATGAAGTGCTCGTCGGCTACACGTCGACTTGTGCACAATGTCTCCAGTGCTTTTAACGATTAGCAAACTGACAACAATACCTGAAGAAACAAGGATGTGCAGGATTTGATGGTTTCATGCCTGTTACTTTTTATTTGTGTATGTATTCATTCTTCTATTCAACCATTTAAAGCAGCAGAAAATTAATAATAATGACTCAGTTCCATTAAACGTCCCATTAAGCCACGACAGTGAACCGTCATACACAATAGATGACCTGTGGAATGCAGCCAAATGTAACCATGTCAACATGAAATACAGATCGATAGAAAGCCTTGATGTAGTTTGCTATATTTCCACATGAAGTGATCCCTGAACAGTAAAGTCTGAACGAACAGCGGCTGCCCTACTTTTCGCCACACGCTGGGAGCTCTTCTACAGGGTGGGCCATTAATATGGATACACCGTAATAACATGGGAATGGTTGGTGATATTAAAGTCCTGTTTGTGGCACATTAGTGTATGTGAGGGGGCAAACTCCTCAAGATGGGTGGTGACCATGGTGGCCACTTAGAAGTCGGCCATCTTGGATACAACTTTTGTTTTTTCAGTAGGAAGAGGGCCATGTGACACATCAAACTTATTGGTAATGTCACAAGAAAAACAATGGTGTGCTTGGTTTCAACGTAACTTTATTCTTTCATGAGTTATTTACAAGTTTCTGACCACTTATAAAACGTGTTCAATGTGCTGCCCATTGTGTTGGATTGTCAATGCAACCCTCTTCCTATTGAAAAAACAAAAGTTGTATCCAAGACGGCCGACTTCTAAGTGGCCACCATGGTCACCACCCATCTTGAGGAGTTTGCCCCCTCACATATACTAATGTGCCACAAACAGGACTTTAATATCACCAACCATTCCCATGTTATTACGGTGTATCCATATAAATGGCCCACCCTGTACATCAGCTACCTGAAGCCTTGCTGCTCTTGAAGCAATACTGTATACAACCAAATAGCTCAACACTAAACAAGTAGTTTAGCATTTGGGAGCAGCTATGCAACAGCTAGGCACAGAATCCTGCCTTCTTCTGTGAGAGGAAGAAAAGTGGTGCACATCCTCCTCAAAGTTCTCACACAGACCCCTCAAAATTTCATGAAACTCTGCCTTAACATCCTGACACCTGATGTGATGTCTTCTGACTTGGACTCGATGGGCTCTTCCTTTGAAAAATGTTGTTTTCTGAGTCATAGCAGAAGATTGATTTCTTATGACCAGTAATGGTCCTCGGCATGAAAGTTGGGTCAGTCTGACACTGAAGTTGATGTTAATTACTCTGCACAAGGTGCAAGTCTGTGATCTGTCTCACGCGCACGTGCAAGTAGCGGGGATGGAAGAGATTTAAAAGTAGCAGGAGTAATCACTAATGTTTCTGGTTTTTCATTGGAGATGAAGATGCAGGAGGAATCGTGTAATATTTGATTGATTGAACATTTTTACAGCAATTACTGGCATTCATACGCTTTCAGTGGTACTGTTTTTATTAGGTTTTTTAATTAGCAACTTTAGTATAAATAAATTCATGCTAAATGTTCCCTTCATACTATGTAAAAAACCAAAAAAAAAAAAAAAAACAGACCCTAAGGTACAAGTACAAAGGGTTGTTTAAAAAATGTATTTTTGCATTTTTGAGCCCTCATGACCTCTGAAGTACAGGAGGTAGCTACATGAAATATTCATGACTCAAAGAGACATTTAAGCACTCGTAAAAAGTGCAGCTGAATCAATTTTACACCACTCCAACTGTCAAATTTTAAAGTTTTGCATGATTTTCTTTCTATAACCAACTTTGAGCATCAGTATCCTTAAATATATTGCGGCTTTTGGGTAGGACACAGTCTCAGAATCAAACCTTGGTACCCTGCCATTTGTGTAGTTTGTGATAATTCACTAAAGAAAACTGCAAAAAGTGCATTTTAAGGGTGATGTCACCATGGAGATAGGGTGACTGGTCAGGATGATCTAGCTGTCATTTCTTCTTTGTCAAAATAATCTTCCAATGTAACCATCACAGGACTAACTAAGCCTTCAGTGGTTATTTAAGAAACTTTCAAATGTATTTTCACAGTGTTAAAGTTCTTTTTCATTCTGTGACACTTGGAGTGGGCTGAAATTGATATCGCTGCAGTTTGATCATGTATTATAAGAAATTATGAGCGTTGGAAAAGCGCCACATTTCAGGCCACCCCTGTTTGCTTTCAGCACCTGTAGTTTGGAGAAACGTTACGGTATGAAGGCAAAAGCACATGTGAAGCACGGTTTCACAACATGTGCTAAAGTTCTAGTAGTGGGGGTCAAAAACCCCTCACAACTTAAAAACTATGATTCTTACAACTATGGTGTGTTTTGTAGAAAGTACAGTATAATGACTTAAATTATGCCACATTTGACCTGTGACTACTCCTTCAAGGTCACAGGTCCTGTATAGTGTAATAATAGAGCTATTTAGAATGGGATACCTAATTAAGTATAGTCAATCAAGTCAATCAAGCATAGTTGATTCATTTTATTACAACTGTGTTGTGTGTGTTACAGTAACATGTTTAAAGACATAAACCTTTGAATACATGTACAATGTTCCCAAATAAGTGTCATTTTTTAAAAACAATATACTTGTGATCAAAAACTTCATTTAATATTTATTGTGTTGTTTTTTTTAATCCATCAGTTGGAAAATGGTATGTCATCTTTATATGTAAACTAGCAAGCTATGTTCAAATGCAGTTAAACCCTGTAAATCCAATTTTACATGGCTACCTGGACATGAAACTTTATTATGACACCTGGGAGAGCAGCTACACTGATCGTTTTTGTTGAAGATGAAAGAATTTTGTCAGTTTTTAACTCTTAGAGACACCACAGTGTTTGTTTGAGTTTGGGAGATGAAGAAGATGATGTCAGACTTAAGAGGTGGACATCCACATGAATAAAAATAATTATACTGAATAGGTGAGCCATATTAAAATGGGTTTCAGCAGAGCAAATAACAGAAGTCTGCACAAAGACTGTTTAAAAAGAGCAGAGAAATAAATAAATAAAAATGAATAAAAATACAATACTGTTCCCTTAAAAGTGAATACTTTTACTTTTTAGACACTTTTTCCATGCCACCACTCACGCTGTGTTAACTGAACTTGAGACTATGTAACTATTTATCAAGGTAGCTCGTTCCCCAGAATGTCCTCTAATGATAAAACAGACATTTTCACAGAAATTTTTTTTCTTTTTTACTGTGGATGCGTCGCAAAAAAATGACATTTCCATAGTAGATAGAGAAAAAAGTGGAACTTTTCTGCCATTTAGTCCTTAATTACTTCCTTAGAAGGTTTTTAACCTGTAATAAGCTGTAAAAATACAGTTAAAAATAAAACACTTATGCAGTTTTTGACAATTTCCAAAACTGTGCAGTGGGCCGGATTGGAGTCTTTGCCAGCTCAATCCGGTCGTTAAGTCTGACGTCACTAGCCGTGTCTGGGCCTAAACTCCGCTGCAGGTCCATATATCAAACGATCACTGTGGCATTATTGAGAGTTGAAAAACTGTCTAAAGTCTTTCATCTTTAATAAAATGATCAGCGTTCTGCTCTACCAGGTGTAACAATTGAGTTTAACATCCAGGCATCCATGAAAACTGAATTTATGACATTTAACGGAGTTAGAAGTTAGCAGGAAGTTAGCTCGCTAGCTTCTATCTAAATACAATATAGCATGTCCTGACTGCGGGGGTTTGGAAACAAATTAAAACGTACAGCTCTGTTATCACTTCCAACATAAATGAAGACAGAAAACTAAACAGCAGTGACGTTTGTAGGGTTACTGAAGTTGGGCTAGCTGGTATATAATGATGTGCTACGTGACCGCTAGCGACACAGCTATGTTAGCATAATATAAACAAGCTAACTTTTTTTCCACTCAATAAAAGTTAACGTGAGTGTTCTCGGTGGTCAGGAACAAATGTAATCGCATGGCAGGATGCTGTAAAAGGACCAAACTTCAGCCAGGAGAACAACTGAGATAATGCATCCACAATACGAGGTTAGTCATTCATATACTGCTGCATGGGCTGGGCTGTAGTTACATCCTAAGGTTTTAAAAACTGAGCTTAAATAAATGATTAGCGGTAATAAAAGCCGAGGGAGGTCAACAGTGATCACTGACTGTTTTAGGAG
This sequence comes from Maylandia zebra, assembly GCF_041146795.1. Lineage (NCBI taxonomy): Eukaryota > Metazoa > Chordata > Actinopteri > Cichliformes > Cichlidae > Maylandia > Maylandia zebra. The sequence goes on from NC_135185.1 coordinate 7,265,795, forward strand.
CTTTTTGAGATTAAATAGAAGAAAATACAAAACATTAAACATGTTAACAACACAAAAGCCATATTAAACGCAGACTACTTTAGACCCGGAAGTAGGATTCGTCACGTCATCACTTAACGACCGGATTATGGCCCCCTGGCCTTATTTTTGACACCCCTGTATTAAGCTGTTAGTTATATGTTTGTTACAGTTAACCTAATTTTACGTATTCGCTTAATTTTGTAGAGGTGAAAGTCACCCCTTGACTGCAGGTCATGCAGATGGATATGATTATATGTGGATAATGACCATGCAGCAAAAACATGTCTGTTTAATGACACTTTAATGATGAGTCTGTGCTTTTTCAGTACCCCAATAAGACTTGTCAAAGAGCCAGCATGCAATATTGAAGTGCTGGGACTGATGTAACTAAATGCAACACAGCCATCATGTAAATCATTTATTACACCTGTGCTTTTTATCTTCTTGCAAGTCTAAAAACACGACACAGAGATACAAGCTGTCCTACTAACACCTGTTAGTTTCTACAAACAGGTGCAAACAAACGCCCAGCAGGCTCACCTCAGCACATCTACAGAGTCACAAGAAGCTGTCTAATTAGTGGAAGTAAGTGTAATCACGTGCGCAGGTGGATTACGCTTGTATTGGGGATTTTATTTATTCATTTTTGAATCCGTATAACAGCTTGGAAAAGGTGAAACAGAAGAAAAAGGACTCCATTTCCTCCTATCGGTCCTTTTTTTAAAATTGCTTTAAAAGAAAACATTAAAATGTGAACAAAACCGAACTGCTCTTTACAAGTGCTGAGAGTTAAGTGCCTTTCTCTGTAATTTATTCTGGATTTCTTTCTGTTTTGTTAAAAGCTTGTTAATTAATAAAATAGCCAGTGTGGAATTTGAGCTTTGAATACAACCTTGAATCGGTGTACATGCATCTTAGCAAGCTGTTGTGATTTCACCATTTTCCCTCCAATGCACGACTGTCCGTTTCTCTCTCTCTCTCTCTCTCTAGCAATAGACTAATTCAAGGAAGGTTTTTCAAAACAAAACACTTCCTCCATGCCACCACTCACTCTGTGTTAACAGAACTTGTGGCTGTGCAGCTATTTCTGCAGGCCTCAGAATGGTGTGCACAAACAGAATGGCTGCAGACAATAGGCAGCATGCAGTGAAGTGCAGGCTATAATGAGGCAGATGTCTGGCCATTGGGAGCCCACAGCAGGCAGGGGGGACACATCCCTGCTTTTGTTGGTGGGGTTCACCCTCTCCCTCTCTTGCTCCTCTCAGTCTTTTGCCTCTCATGGCCTCTCGCTCTTTCTTCCTCTCCTACAAACATGTGAACATTGCGCACGTAAAAACACACACAGACACACACACACTTTCTCAGCCCACACCCCCACCATCTCCATTGGTTTTAATTATCCCACTCCAAATCCGCCGCTCCATTAGTAGCCGTATAATAGTGTCCCCTCTTCTAACCCCACCCCCCCCAACTTCTCTATATTCAATCTAGGGAGAGAAGCTGCCCTTTGAGCCCCTGTCAGCCTCGTTGGCCGGGGTCTTCAGGTTCTCACAATCCCTCTCGGCCAATCAGAACCCCGTGCAGATGCAAGGCCCAATTAGATGACAGCATTCCGCAAGAGGAAAGGAGGTGGATAAAAAAGAGAGAGAGAGAGAGGGAAAGCCAATCGCTGTGATTAATTTATTCAGAATCCCTCTGGGGACCGACTCTCCTGGAACGCACCCCAATTTTATGTACACTTATACCCAACACCCGCTCACCCACTAACCCACCCCTCCCCAACTCCTCTTCATTCTTTTATTGCATTTGTGAAGAGTGATAGAAGAATGCAGAGTATTTCTTTTTCAGGCACTTTTAATATGTGCCCCCCCCAACAAGTCTTCACTTCCCCGTTTTACACCCCCCTCACCCCCACCTTCTCCCCTCAAGGTAATTACAGAGAAGTCTCAATAGATGGGAAATTCATGTCTTTGAGCCCAAGCCATATGATGTATGAGGAGAGGCTGGTACAGAATTAAAGGAAGGAAAGAGAGAATAGAGGGAGGGCAGGAACTTGAAGCGGCGAGTGTTATTGTGCTCAAGCAGAGGGGCCAAAACATAGTATCCATGGTAAATAAAACAGAGAGCTTCTTCAGCCCCTTTGACAACCCCTCCCTTCCTTCTCCCTACTCCCACCGCCCTTCTCGACCTGTTGCTTTCTTCCAGCCACCATTGTCCCAAAGTGTGAAGTGGGTGACATCACCATTTCCTCTTGTAAACAGGTGTGATGGGACAGAAAAAAAAAGCCCACTGTGCACCTCAAGGCTCTCATCTCCTTTCAGTGTGTGGGTTCCATTTCACCTCCTGTCTCTTAATGCCACCTTTACTGTTGGGGTGCCCCCGCACCCTACCAGCTACCCCACCCCAACCTACCTCCTTTTCATCCACTAGAACTACTGCAAGCCCAAACACAACAGGAGGTATAAAGAAAAATCTCAGAGGTTCATTTGAAACCAAACGGATTCGCCATCTCGTCTGACAAACCGATTGCTGGCTTGGAGACAAGACACGCAATTAAAGATTCCCGCCGTCTTCTGGTGCAACACTACATTTAACTATGTGTTTTTCTTCACTTTAAGAGTCACCATCTGGTGACACGTTTTGGCTAAATGGATAGCGTTTTAAAACGAAGCCTTTCAAGATGGGGGAAACTTGTTCTTAGAAAATGCCAGCTGCTTGTCCTTCCTGGTTTCGGTGTTCAATCACAATTCCTCCAAATTGGTTTTCATTTTAAAATCACAACAGTTTTTTGGCGGGTTGTTAGCGGCACACCTGCAAGGTCATTATGGCTGATGTGCATTAGTCCTTAAAGTGGATTCAGGGGTTAGCACACTTTAAGGACTAGGCAACATCAAACATTTAGGATATGTGAAACGTTCACTGAATATATATGTTTTTAATTTTTGGCAATATGTGTATCATAAAGGCTGTTTAAAACATAGGCAAAACACAATTATGACAATTTGTTTCAAGACTGTGTTGTGTCTTCAGTTTCCTGAACTAGTACAGAGCTGATGAAGGTACTTTTTACTCAGCGTATGGAATATGGGTAAGTTAATTTTGACAGGCTACAGCATGCAGGGATGAGATCAATGAGCAACTACTACTGGTTCTGGCAAAAAATAAAGCCATGGCAGTCATGTTTTCTGGAAGCCTCATTAAAAATAAATGAGAGAACATTTTCTAAGTCATTATACGGTGGCCCCAAGAGGTCAAATGCAATGCAACTCTGCAAAAGCACACAAAACATAACCGAAGTGTCGGTGGAAGTGTTGCGAGGAAGAAAAAGACGCAAGGTAATGTGTGTTTTAATCCCATTATTCTTATAATACTGTAGATACAAGTTTGCTATAAGCCGTTAATTGTTAGCTTGTCACTTCCATGGCTACTCTGTTACGTTATTGTTGCCCCAAAAAACACTTCTGAGGTTGTTTTTCTATTTTCATCATGTTTTATTCAACTTCTGCTGTGTTTTGTGTGTCTTTGCAGTATTTTTCTATTTGCTGGAGTCTTCTTAAATTGCAGTACGTTTGACCTCTCAGATCCTCTGTACCATTACTATGTAAAAGAACCAAAGGGAAGACTGGTTTGTCTTGAATTTTTAATGTATTGCTTAGCAGATACGTGTAGCTCATACTCTGACCTCATGCATGATGTAACCAGGTTCATTTACCACAGCAGAGGTACAGTGTTGCAGCATCCACTCCACAAATGTTCTGCATATGTCACATGTTCAGTGTAACCACAGGGAAATGAGATCAAAATGTGGATGTTGCATTTTTTTCCCTATCGACTTAAGGATGAGGTGAACCAAAGGTCTACAATATTTGTGCTTTATATCAACATATAAATGAATGGATGAGGTCTAAACACTGTGGTTTTCTCTGACAGTCCCATTCCATCTTACAGTTAATAAAACTGAAATTAGATAGATGAAGAATTATCATATTTTAATTGTAAGCCAGAGCACTTGATTGAATGTGTCCTGTGAGGTAGGAAGCAAACGCGATGCAATCAGCCACAGATGAAACCTTGGCACAGTCCACATGTAAAGGGACTTAAAAGACATGTGACTGTTCAGTCATCAGGCACTCATGTGAAGTTCATGTAGAAACCCAGAGCACAGCTAAGCCAGCAGGGAACCCCTGAAATCTCTCACCTGCGAGTCTGGATCCATTTGCATGTCAACCCGGATGCAATTTATTGCATGCGTCTGCAATTGCTGCTATTTCAACTCACGCTGATACGCATGAGTTCAGGAGGTACCTCTTACTGGAGAGTTTCACAGGAATAACAAGCAGCAATTTACATTTATTTAAAATATTAAAATAACTACATGACAGTTGTCAGGTGTGATTGGTCAGTGCTACATTCTTCCTTCATTTAGTTTAAGTCAGCCCTCTGTGCTACGTGCTCGCCCGTCACCGTCCCATTGCGCCTTTTTGCACAGTTTACTGCTTCTGACAGAAAAATGATTGCCAGCATCTCCACTCTCTGCTGTTTTTCTGCTCTCGCATCATGAACGAGTGTCTTAATTCCATCTACAAAGAAGGGTAGAAACTGCTGCTACCCCAATCATTAATGCTTTAAAAAAAAATCCTTAACCTCCTAAGACCCAAACTCTACCACGGCATGCATTTTTAATTTCTCTTTGATATTTGGGCATATTGGGGCCCAATGAATGTAAAAACAAAGAATTACCAGATTTTTTTTTAACCTTATTTTTGTTTTTAAGAAAAATGAGAGCCACATATGAGGATATTTGTTTAAACTTGTGATAGAACAGTAGCAGTATAATGTCTTTGTAAGTGGATATCAGGCCCTTGTAGAGCAAAATTGAGTATTTTGGTCTAAATAACCCAAAATGTGATGTCCACATATGTGGACGCCAGGTCCTAGGAGGTTAAAGAAATATATATTAGGGATCTAACAGTACTTCTGCAAAAAAAAAAAAGTGTTCTGCAAAACTGGGTGTTTAGTGGGTGTGCTGCTGGGAGGTTGATGCCTGACCCACATCACACACTGAGTCTTTCTCCTCAGTGATTCCTGTCATTCTCAGCTCTGTTATCTAATGAAGCAGAAATACCATTAAAAGCTGGATTCTGGAAGCTTATTTCAGCTCTTCATTTTTCTTCACGTCGCACACATACAGAGTCGATGTACCGCTGCACTCTCTCCATCCACCGTGTAAGAGCCTGCCACCCGCCTCCTAAAATTCCTACAGTACCCACCCTTATTAACCTCTGCTAAAGCGAGTGCCTGTGACCATGCCCTAATCATGCATGCATGGGGACGGGCGTCACACTGGCAAAAATCCACATGGGATGGTAATTAGCAGGGCTAATTAGACTTGTAAAATAATGTAGCGTGTGCTTTTATCGCAGCGCCGACAAAGTGACATAATCTAGTTTTGATCTCAGAGCGTCATCCCTTCATGCTCAAGCTTATCTCTGCACTTGATGACAAGAGGGGATGCTCGCTGAAACTTGCGTCCGATGTCGCCGAAGACTAGAGTCCACTATTTCGTTCGCCTCAAATCCCCGTAGCCTTAAAAGCTGGTTTATAGATGCATAATCACACGTGTGCGTTCTACTTAAGAAATTTACTGTAACCATCCTGTGATGTTACCTCAGCGCCAGCTTCCAGCTGCGGGGCTGTGACAAGCGCCTGAAACGTGATGAAAGCGAGCTGAACTTCCATCAAACGCGAGCGTTGGTGGAGTCTCCCTTTTCCCACCTCAGCTGCAGAGATCGGCCATCCTGCTGAAGCAATTAAATATTCATCAGAGAATAAATTAAACAGTGGCACGCTGGCGTTTAACCCCTCTTTTCCTGCCTGCCTCCACCAAAAGCTTACTTGTCACAGAGTATTGTGAGACTTTGGTATACATGCTTGTACCTGAGTAAAGCATCTCCCACAGCAGATGTATTATTCATGTGAGAGCCGAATTTTGCTGTTCATTGATAGAGCCATCCGCCATGATTGATGCATTTATTTTGAAAGGTAAGTATCATCTTTTTTAAGTTTTGGTTTGGGCCTTTATATTTATAGTGGGTGTCAGGGGGAATGACATACAGAAAATGTGGGTAATAAAGGGATAGGAGGCGATTACCCAATTATCCTGTGTACATTTTGAAAGGGCATCAGCTGAGAGCAGTTGTCTTATGATGTGGGACTGATCATGTGTAGTGGGAAGATGGAAACAAATGTTGAATATCTGCTTCCTTCTTTCTCAGGGCCAATTATAGTCAGTGTGTGATGGCTAAAGTTTATACCGGCCTCCTGGTAGGTGCTGTCATCTCGGACGCATACACGCAGACACAGCCATGAATGCTCACTTCCATGAAGAATCTATTACAGGTCCCAAACAAAGAGTGGCTTTCCTTTGTACTCTGATTCCAATTTGCTCAAACATATAATCACAGTCAAGGGCTGCCTATTTGTTTTCTGTGCTCAGCCTCATCCTCCTTTAATGTTCACTCAGAGAGAGGGAGGGGGAATTGTCGCACATAAAAGAAAGCTTGAATGTCGTTTGCACCATCATACTTTCATTCTTCCGCCCCAATGAGAGAGAATCCCCCAGGGTATTCATTAGTCAACCCACAGGCCCCATTTTCTTTGCCCCCCACCCCATCTGCTCGTCATGTAATTGCAGTGCTCCACAAATGGCTCCACTTTGAGTCCATATTGTGATTTTTTCTTTTCTTTCTTTTTTTGTTGTTGCAAGAACTCCCAGCGTTAGTGATGTATGTTGAGACAGAGCTGAAAAATTACAGTAAAACAGCATTTTTCGGTTTTGTGTATGACAGCGTGCGAGGCAGAGGCAGGTGGGGCTCGCCTGAGTGAGGATTGCTTTCAAGGCGATGCAGTGGTGTCATCATCAGGCAGTGATGGGTGACATCTGAGAGTGATGTCAGCTCTGTGGAGATTTTAATCAAGCATCCAAAAGAACCAAATCAATGTAGTCCACCCACTGACTCTACTCAGCCATCTCATTTAGATTATTTGAAAAATGAATACAATTCACTCGACTGAGATGTTATTGTTCAACTGAAAGTGTCTTATTGGTTGTTATGAAACCCATACTGACTGGTTATTAATGCAAATATTTAATCAGCCAGTCGCGTGGCCGCAATATGCATTTAGGCATGTAGCTGTGGTCAAGATGGCCTGCTGAGGATCAAACCAAGCATCAGAATCGGGGAAGAAAGGTGATTTGAGGGACTTTGAATGTGGCATTTTTGTTTGTTGTTGTCAAGCGGACTGGTCAGGGTAGTTTTGCAACTGCTGATCTGCGGCGATTTATCAACAGAAACCCCCAAATGGCCCGCAAAATAAACACACACCATGAATATCAATCAATAAATACATACATTTTACTAGCAAAATAAAAAACACCCCTCTACCTACTGTTTTACCCTTCAGGAACTAATAAAAGGTACTCGTGGCCCTGTGTGTTCTTCTGCCTGACTGCTTTGAGAGAATGAAGAAAAGGCAGAGGTAAGCTTGATCAGTAGATGAATTATTTTTAACAGTGTTTCCTGTATGTTAGTGTGTCAAAGAGGAGAAAAAAATCACAAAAGTAACGAGCTGGTGTTTCCTCACTGAGTACTTTTACTTGAATGAGGAAAATATCGTGATTTCCCCTAGCTAAGTAATCGATCCCAGATGACCTGTGTCAGACCACTTCATAGTTTACAGATAACACTTATTAACTTAAGGATAAAATAAACAAATCACTTATAGGCTTTTAAGTTTCACCCCCTTATTTTTACACAATGAGTTATTTTATTATTATAAAAAAGTCTTAAACGTATCTAATAAATCACAGAATATCAATACTAAGACCATGAATTTGTTGTTATTTTAACTTGTCACAGCAGCATGAGTAATTCAGAGGTCATCATGCAGGAGGAACAAGACTGAATCACTGCAGTGGACAGCAACATTCAAGCCACTGAACAAACAGTAAATGTTTATTAAAACAGTGTTTGAGTCTCATTCATATTCAAATATGTGCCAATTACATGCATCAGTGAAAGAGATTATTTTTATTAATATCTGTGGCAATATATGTGTAGCATGTGCCTGCATTGTTAGCAGTCTTTATGCTAACAGCTGCTCGACTTTTTAGCTAACTTCCAAGTAAAAAGATGAAAACAATTTTTTTATGTTCCTTACTTTCCAAAGTAAGCTGACTTTAAAGATGCATGCATAGAGGTTAGCAGATTTGTGTGGCAAGAAAAAGGTTGCTGGTTTGATTCCAGCTGGAGGACATCCCCACTGGGGTTGCATCAGGAAAGGCAAAAAACTCTGCCAGATCAGATATGCATAGTGACCCCTTGTTGAAGGCACAAACCGACAGTATCTTCTTCTAAAGACGTGGGGTTTTTTCTAAAGCTACACGCACAAGTCTTCCAGAACAAGCCACAAAAATCTGACACAACGTAACCTTAAAAAACTGACATGGCTTTGCTTTGTGACTTTGTGACAGATTTAGTCTGTTAGCCATTTGGTGCTGAATGGGACCTGGTTTCTTTCCATCTGCAGCAGTGTATATTTGGCGGTATGGCTTTATGAGAGAAGCAGCAAAAACCCGAGTACCAAAGAGTGAAGGCACAAGTGACAAATATTATGACACCAATTAAGTCAGACACAGTATGACAAAGACAACCTGGGGTGGTTGGGTTGCCAAGCAGCTTGCAGCTTAAATAGCATGTCCTATATGAGATTTGCCAGTTGGTAGTCGTGTATCAGCTGAATCATCAGCTGAAGTGGGCTAGCACTGACATCAGCGGACCTGCCAGAACTGTCGACAACTTGGAAAAACAGAAGCAGTCCTTTTTTCAGCAACTTTGACTACAGAATATTCATAAAATATTTATGCATGAACATAAGGGAAGCAAATTTTCCCTTTTCCAAGCCTTCAATGAGGAATCAAAGCTCTCCTCTTGTTTTCACCACGTTTTTTTCTGAATGCGATGCACCCAGCCTGCACAAAATCAAATGTGACGTATCATTTTGCAGCTTGTCGGAGAAGAGAACCCAAACGTCTAGCAAACAGACAGCGACCCAGCCTGTTTGCCTTCCCCGGTCTCCCAGAGCAGAAAAATGGGAGTGTTTCCGTAGCGATGGTGGGGTGAAAATGATTGTTTTCTCAGATGTTCTGTGGCCCCGCCATTCCCCACGGTGACGGTGACAGAGGCATTCTGGGATAGGCTGTGGCCGTGCTTGGCAGGCCTCAAAGGCGTCAGCGCTGTTTCTCCCGGGACGTCCTGGCACCGCGTCCCAACCCGCAACGCTGCAGCAGCCGCCTAATTAAAACCACACCGCTCCTCTGCTGCTCCTCACAGACTTACATCCCCTGCTGCACACACACACACACACACACACACACACACACACACACACACACACACACACACACACACACACACACACACACACACACACATTCACTGAATTAAAATCTTTAATGCTATCTGCAAATGATTCTTACATAAAGCGTTTGTTTTCATTTACTTGCAGCACTAGTTGGGTGGAGTTAATAGCATCAGATTTTGTTAGATAAATTGTCAGTCACGGCAAACAGCATCGCATGAAGTTCGACACTCTTTTGTGGTTGGTGAATAACTTTCTGGCGCTCATGTTGTTGTCATATGTGGTGAAAAACCCACCCATCTGGCTTTAAAGTAGGCTAAATCAAACTACAATAAAAAAAAAAATCTTTGCACATACATTCATGGCCCAGGTCTGACTCAGAGTCCACACACAGAGTGAACTTTTCCCTCCACCCAGACACACATCTGCGCAGGGATATGTGCCACCAGTGGCTGCAGATGAAAGATTTTACATCTAAATGTTTTTCTTCTGCTCTGCTGCATGAGACTTCTCTTTGCCTATTTCTCTGCTGCTGTTAGCTGAAATGTCATCAATCACTTGCTTGTTAGGTTAAAGAAAAAATCAGGTTGTCAGAGTTCACTGGACGTTGATGAAAAACTATTTGCAAGTCATGTCTGTGGTTTGTTTTAGCCAATGTAGGCGCCAGATGGGGTTGACTCTTTTACATAGTGAAAGATAGTTTTGCAACAAAGCGCCAAATAGTTTATTAATCTCAATAAAGTGACCGAGCTAATGATTTAGACTTCACTGTGACTGACAGCTCGCTTGATATTCTTTAAACTGTCCTGATTTGCCATCTCCCTGTCATTCCAAAAAATATAAATCCCATATGGAGAGGTATTTGGAATAGTTTCTCACCCAAGCCTGGTCACAGGCTGGCTGAGGAAGGTCTTCTTTTGCTTCAGTGCTCCGCTGCCATCCGTTGAAGTCTCATCAATCACAGACTCGTTAGGGCCAAGAAATTAGATAGCCAGAAATTTCTGGCAGCGGCTGAACGAATCCGTCTGAGTTTAAACCTCACATGAGCTTCGTGATCTCGGATTTGGTAGATATTGTGCAAGAAGAACAGAAGGAAAACTTTCCTTGTCGGGGCTGCTCTAAGTATTCCCAAACCGTGTGTCTGCAGAGTTCCCACACTTACTTTACATTTGAATTCCAAAACATTTCCAGAGGTTTCCCCAGAGTTAATATCAAGTTTTCATTACTTGTCATAGTCTATAATCTCGCTCTGACTTACACGACTTTAGGAAAGCTGCGTCATATGACTCAAGTTGGAGCACGCTAGTTAACAAAGTCCCCGTTGAACTTCAAAAGATCCCAGATGAACAAATACTAGTTGGCAAAAACTCAAATATTTAGAACTGGCAAACATTTTAGGGATGATTCACAAAAGCATTCTCGGTGGATTGTTTTTGTAAAAAACTACAAAATCCCAGCAGGTACCACAGGAGGTGTTCGGTAATTAGTTGCCTCTTAATCAAATCAGCCCATATTCCAGAAACTGTGCCGCTAACAAATCCATTTTTATCCCTTCTAGTGGAGAGGTAGGTGGAAAAAAATCAAGACTGAATATGTATCAAAACTGAAAAAGAAAAACAAAAACTATTTCACGCTGAAGAGAAAAGCTTTTACAGAGTGATGAGTGATGGAGCTGATCCAGAATGTTTTCATACAAGTGAACAGCATGACAAATGATTTGCAATGAATGTTCATTGTTTCTGTGTATCAATGGATGCTTTATTGAATGAGTAGACTGTGCAGCGGGCCAGCAAACGTAGGCTACAGATTTGTCATATTTCCTTCTTGCATAGTTTACAAAATTACTTTATTTGTATAACTTTTTACAATATCTGTAACAAACAAACCACGCAGGAGACGGTTTATCTGCAGCCAAAGCTTTCTAAAAAATGAAAGTGACATTGTATCATATGTCCACTTTTTGTTGGTATATCTACATACACACTTTATATTTTAGAGCACAAAAAAAGACAAAACAGATGTTTGAAGCTTTCTTTTATATCTGCCAGTTTTACCAACATTTCATTTAGTTATGCTACTGAAAAATAAAACAACTTTTTTAAAATTTAAAAAGAGGAGATTTTTTTTCTTAAAAAATGTAATGCAATATATTTTTCTTTTGTATTACTTCAAGGGTATTTCATCGTGTTTACAGTGTGAAGGAACGCTCACCTCTCTCCTATCATACGATCTTAGACTCATAGATCTTTCTGTCTGTTATTTCTTTACGAGGTTTGTGCTCTATCGCACGGATTGCATTTGCAAAAGCACCGCCACACATGCACCCGCAAACTTTCCCTGCGTTTGACGTAAAATACAAAAAAATAACAAAAGAAGAATCTGCGACTGGGAGCTCACATTTCATCTGAATTATGCTTTATGGAGCCATTTTGACAAAGTCGCTCTCCTCTCAAATCGGATCAGCTCTGCTCTTGCTCCCTGCTTTGTCTTCGCTGGCGTGTGCTTAAGACGTTAGTGGCGTGACAGAGAGCAATATCCAGCGTATTCTACTCTGTGGCTTTGTTTATACTGGAAACAATAGAGCTCTTAAGTACATGATCAAGTCTCAGTCCTAAAATAATTTGGCCACATAAATTTAAAGCCATTCAAGAGTTTTCCTTGAACTTTTACAAGACGTCTTAGCCGACACAGAGGTCTGCGTCACAGAGAAATTATATTAAATGCATTTCAGGCGGGACGTTTATGTGAGCTTTAACCGTTCATTTAAGAAAGCTGTGCATTTTTGTGTTTGTTGAAGTGATGGTCTTGAGCAGTCTCAACAAGCATGACAGACACAGCCCCTGGCAAAGCCTTAGTCTCACAGCACTGAAAAAAGAAATCTGCAAAATATGAACAAAGAAAACAGTTTTTGTAAAAGCAGCTGCAGCAGGCCGAGGAGGTTAACTGCACATCTCTGCGTTGCCAATTGGTGAGTGATCCTACAATCACAGAATAAATAGACTTGATGAATCACGTGTCAGTTATGAAGACTAAAGTCGCAAACACTTGGAAAGAAAACGGCTTTAAATTACCGATTTGAACAAACTGCATGAATAACGGTAAAGTTCTATAAACAACATATCCCGAATACACGCAGTGTAGGAAATAAGACACAGTCAGCCACACTGGCTTCTTTTATTCCTAGACTACAACTTTACTAGTTCATTTTCTGACTGACTCTTTGTTTCTTTACAGATGCAACAACTTTGTTTTTAATATTTAGCTGAAAATCCAGCTTCATGCAGGAGTCGTCTGTGAAGTGCCGTGGATGAACAAACACATCGGTTTCTGGTTGTTTTTCATTTTTAATGTTAATAGTGACATTCTGCTGCTAAAAGGAAACACTTGTGACATTGTTGCAATTTACAGTGAACAAAGGTACGCTTTTATTTCAAAATATATCACACTAAGCTTTTTGGCAAGCATGTTTTAGAAAACCTTCTGACCACGTGCTCCAGGTTTTCTATTTATTCTAGGTATTTTTTGCCAGTTTTCTGCTCAGTTTTAAATCGCTCTTGTTCAAATGTTCAAAAACCCTTCTGCATCTATCTATCTATCTATCTATCTATCTATCTATCTATCTATCTATCTATCTATCTATCTATCTATCTATCTATCTATCTATCTATCTATCTATCTATCTATCTATCTATCTATCTATCTATCTATCTATCTATCTATCTATCTATCATATGTAAGTGTTACATAGCTGTTGTGCATATGACAAGAAATACAAGGCAGTGCACTAGTTGCTTGAATAAAGCTTAAATGACCAACGATCTAGTGCATAAAATGGAAGTGGCTCATTTTATCTCTTTGCTTGTTTTCTTTTTTTACACATATATATTCCACCCACACAAATACTGCAATACATTAAGGCTACTTCCAGCTCTTCCAACATTTAGCCCCCAGTTTTCAGCCCCTCTCTTAAGCTCATGGAACCCAAGATGACAATGAATCACACGTGTGTAGGTGCAGGAGTATCACATCTCAGATTGCTCACTAATGTTGCACAAAAAGATCAAGGAGAAAGGTTTTATGTTGTTGCACTGTGCAACACAGACACACACACACACACTAGTAAGCCTCACTTTGAGATATAGCTTTTATTGCTTGTGGAGGGCTGGTGAAATATAGTGCAGAAGGAATCAGTAACAGGAGGACACTTGAGTCTCTGAGTGACTCGGTGCTGTATTTACACCTATGCTATGTAGCAATTACACAATTCTTTAAACCATTTGGAAAATAAATTTTCCAGACAATAAATATTTTAGCTTCCACTCCCCTTCGACATGCTCATCCTTATAATCCCGTTGCTCATAAAACATGATTTTAATACTACACTTTATCACCACACTCCCACATGAGGTTCCTAGAAAATTCCTACATTCCTCAGCGATGACCTGTTTTCGTCTTGTTTTGTTGACTTCCCTAGGTTGAGATCAAATTTATGTCTGCCTGGTTTGTTCACCACCGACACTGGAGCAGCTGTGAAAGATTACCACTAGGAAATAATAAAATTCTCTCCTAAATATATATCAAGAATGTTGTTAATTTGATGTGTCTCTGTCTCGTTCATTTCCTTCAAACCTCACGTTTGATATTCCACTGAAATGACATCAAGGTCACGATGCAGAACACACACGGAGGGTGATACGAGCTGTTGTTGCTAAGCTCATTTTGTGAGAAGAATAATATGATGAAACTTTTCTGCAAGGTCCTGCAAACATGGCTAATAATGATAGATTATGAGTCAGTGACTTTTAATTACATGGTTCTAATCTTTTCGTTACTGTTTTCTCTGTGAGTTTCACGAAGTCACTCACTCACGCCACTGCGAAACATCCAGTACAGCAATAAGTCACAAATATCCATTTATGTTTCAGTCTGTCGCCGCTGTTTTTGAAGCGATGTTTCCGGTTTGTTTGGAACAAACAGATGAGGGACTGACTCGTTAACTGGAGCAGGAATTTGAGGGCTGCCACTTCAGCCGTTGGCCACCTTGGCACATTTGTGACCAAGAACACCAGGAACTCGGGCTCATTATACTTTTACAGGAAACGAGTCGACAAAATGCACCCGATTCACTCGTGTATAAAACCAAAGCCTGTAATGAGCACACAACTCACAGACAAAACAAACCCAAAACAATAAAAAAACAGAACAAAAAGTTATACTGTATTTATTTATTTACTTTTATCTTGAATTGGAAATAGCAGCTACTTTGCCTTTTAATCAGTGAGCTTGTCACACTGATGTCAGAAAACATATGATTTTTCTACCTGTCCAGACTGATACTTGTGGAACGAACCTTTTGGGCTGGTATCACTAACCTGCCTACCAATAACACTTTGGTATTAAGACACACAGACTTACAGATAAACCATAATATGAAAGAACATTTGTGTTCGTCATGTTTCAGGCTCACTGTGGCCTCTGTCAGCTCTTATGAAGTGTCTGCCTTGCTGAACATCTCTGCTAATAAATTATCTTCAACAACCTTAATCCTGTTGCTGATACTCAGGGGTCACATGGTACACAGGCATGCTGCCCAACCACACGGGGCCTTGCAGACAGAGGGTGAGAGGGGAGGAGAAAGAAAGCTCTGTGATGAGCTTATTGTTTCATTTTATTTAATTAATAAATTAATAATCTATTTTGTATCTACGGTGTATTAATGATGCAGACTCAAGGATCTTACAAGAACTTACTTAGATATGAATATAAAAAGTTGTGTTTGAAATAAAAACTGTACAACAGCTTTAATATTTAGTTAGACTGCAGCCATGCTGGCTTCTCTACGCGTTCCCGAAATCTTGGAACTCAGATGTCGAAAGCTGCGAGTTACATCACTCCCAAGTTAGCAGGTTCCAGAAAAAGTGAGAAGAAACAGGATTTGTTTTGGTTATTAGCAAAGTAGAGTCTTTAGATTGCACTTAAAAACACCCGGCAGCACAATCATGCATAGAGCCTTTTCAGTGCTCTTCATATGGTTTATTTAGTGAGTCACAATTCACAAAACTTTTACTGTTTTACTGCTCTTTACGTATCCTGCTGCCATCTTGGACTGTTGGTGGACATTTCAGATTCAATTCCGACTGGGAACTCGGAAATTCTGACTTTTTCGGGAATGCTCCGTAACTAGTTGTAGCTAGATATGCTATAATGGCTAATTAGTGGCAACACCTACAAATTAGTGCAAAACCTGTAGACACACTGGTTTTGTAATAAATGCAAACTACAGCTGAGCTGATGAAAATGTCATTAGTTACTTAGTCATCCACTAAATTTGATATATTAAAACATATCTGTACGCATAGTATAGTTATAGTAGCAATAAACACACTACCTTTCCAGGTAGTGGTCTAAAATAATAGCCACGCTGGAGCTTGTCCAGTGATTCCTGGGAAATGTAAATGGGAACATGCTTTCAAGTGTTTTGTTTTATTTTTGGTCATTTTTTGAGTCTTCATATTTGTAGCCAAATCTGCGTTTGTTACCTAAAATATGTGGCTTTTGTTACACATTCAAGTTTATAGTAAGATCGTTTTAGATTTTCACTTTCACATCTTACTCTCTTTATTGATGTCTCTCTCATCTGGTTGAAAATCGTCTGACCTCTGCTTACCTAACTTGTACAAACACATTCCTAGATTCCTAGCTGATAGTGGAAGAATGATGGTGAGAGATTTGCCTGTTTGAAGCATCGCAGCAGAAATCCAAAGCCCTCACTCTTTGTGTGAAGCATATGGGGAGCACATGGCTGGATGCTCTCTTTCCCTTTATATCCCCTTTTCTGTCTTCTCCTTGCAGGGGTTTGGATTGGTGGGATTTGCTCTGATGATGGTCCAAAACAATCTTCCTCTCCGCTTTGGACATTAGTTATGTGGATTAGATGTTTCCTTTTGCAGTGATGTCCCATCAAAGCAAACGGTCCAGTCTATTTTTAGACTGTAAGTCCCTTTTTATCTTGGGGAATAAAGGATGGAGCATAGAGTAGCAACCTGCAACTCATTAAAAAAACTCCTTTGGTGATTGATTCCAATCAAGAGATTTTGAAACTCTTATTTTATTTTTTAATTAGTTAATCCAGTACAAGTTAATTTATCTCAACGACCACTGATCAGATTTGAATGTTCCAATCTCTAGTCACGCTCGTACGAGGTGCAAATTGCCCGTTTTCATACCTTCTTACGATCCTTTCAGCCTTCAAAATTATGAGCAAAAATTCAAAGCTCTAAAACAGAAAAGAATAAACAAAGAATTTACTGACACCAATAAATGTGAACCAAGCACAACAACAAAAGATAGCATAGTGATCAGAAATTGATATCATAAATATAAAACTGATGCCACACAGGCAGAGCAGCTCGTGCACCGACCCGTCGACATTTCGTTATCAACCGTTCTCAGAGTTTGTGCAGGTTATGCAAGCCTTTAGCTTAGTTATTGGCTCGGCCTACATCAGGGGTGTCCAACTCCAGGCCTCAACAAACCTGAATTAAATGATTAGTTCATTACCAGGCCTCTGGAGAACTTCAAGAAATGTTGAGGAGGTCATTTAGCCATTTAAATCAGCTGTGTTGGATCAAGGACACATCTAAAACCTGCAGGACACCGGCCCTTGAGGCCTGGAGTTGGACACCCCTGGCCTTCATGCTTGTCTTCCACTTTTCTGCACCCACTCTCGTGTCCTGTCCACTTCACGAAGCGAGGGCTTGTTACACCAGTGCCATGTTGCAGGGACTTGTGTCTTCAATGTATGGTACTCTTCTTTGGTGGCAATACATCCTTAGAAAAGCATTTCTCCCTGCAGACCCTACTCACTCACTCACTCACTCACTCACGTTTCATAGTGCTAGAAGGTAAACACAGGGTGTGTTCACAGAATGTCTAAAAATCATATTGTATGTAAAGCATTACATTTGAAAATAATTTTAGCTATTGAGAGACGACTGCAGCTGTCTCATTTCTGTGAAAGTGGAAATCTACACTTGCCTTGCCAAAAACTCTTCACGAAGTCCCAACTGTAAACTACAATTACACTGCATTCCAGGTCAGTTTGTGGTTGTCCAACACATTTATATTGCCTCAATTAACTTCCCCGGGCTTTAGACAACACAGATAAAATCACCCAAATAGACCCTATGAGCTGCTTGTGGTTTCAGAGCTATTTCATTTATTTAACGTCTCAGCATTGTTTGTGGGTCTGTGGCTTGAGCATTCCTGGACTTGTCACTGGCATTACCAACATAACATTCTGATGAAAAACACTGTCCACACCACCAGGGGAATCGCTGTCATTTGCCAAGTAACTTTAATGTTTTATATAAAGATGTTATGCTCTCTGTCTTTGTGAGAATTTTGAAGTCCTGGCTCTGGGGAGGCCAATCTACGACGATAGTGTTCCTTGGTAGCGTGTTTGGCGTTAATTATCATCCAGAAATTTAAAGCAGATGCCAATCAGATGTTTTCCAGATGATATTGCACGGTGGATCAAAATCTGGCAGTACTTTTCTGTGTTCATAATTTCATAAATTTTGAGAAGATCACCAAGATCACTTGCTGAAATGCAGACCCACACCACGACAGAGCCTCGCCTTTATATTAAAGATGGCTGGAAACTCTCTCTTCTGAAGTGCTGATGATTATTTGAACCAAATTTGTCACATTTTGATTCAGTTCTTGTGTAATCTGGCATACTTCACCTTGCCCACTTGTTGAGTTTCCTCAAATATTTTTTACTGAAAATGATCCGGTATAAGGACTGGACTGAAAAAGAAACCCAGCCAATTTCCAAAGAAAAACTGTGAAATTCTGCAGGACAATTAAACAAAACCACTTGAAAAATTACAAGAAAACAGCTTCCTGGAAGCAAAATGTAAAGGAGGTTAAATAGAAATGTTATTGTCATGTTTGTGCAGAAGTTTCTTCTTCACGTCTGTGTTTTATGTCTCCTGGCATTTAGTTCTTGGGCTGATTTGACAGCTCATCAGTCAGTTATTGTATACTGTATATGGTTCACTTTATCATATATGACCTCTTTTGCCTCCCTTTATGGGGGGGTCATAAGAAAGATCGATGAGACCCAGTATGAATAGCCTCCATCTCCAATGATGAAACATTTGTTTATTTTTACAACAGTTCAACCTGGACCTAACCTCTTCAGACCGACTTAAGCTACTGTCAGTTTTGACACATTTCATTGAAATTATACATCAACTGCCAAAGAGAAAATGTTCACATTATGAGCCAACCGGCATTAACTTGAACAAAATACCACCAGTCAGCATATTTCATGAAAAGGCACCAAGTGTTATTAGAGAAAGGATAACAAGGATTACATTAAGCTTCCAAAGAATCAGCTATATCATGAGAACCAGCTCAAACTCGCAGTACATTTGTAGTGAAGCAATGTGACAAAACACATTTGAATCTGGTTCTTTCCAGTGTAGCAACACACACAGTTCAACTTTGGAAAAATCTGCAAAATTCAGAAACTACTTTTGTTAAAGCATAAAGCATATGCTTTCCAAAATCAGAGAACAATTAAGTTTGAATTGCTGCAAATGTAACAGTTTAATGTGCGATTTTGCAACTATGTAAAATGTAAAGGGGCTTGAAAATTTTCTGAATCCATTGTAAAAACTAAGAAAGAGATATGCTCATTCGGCAGCTCGTTCTCATAAATATAGATTAAGAATAAAATGCTTTAGTCTCATATTTCATTTAGATTATAAGATTCTTTAGATTCTTAACCAATAAAGTGTTTTCTTCAATGCTTGTTTTCAAGAACTCTGTTAGATCGTGAAGTTTCAATAGGAATGAGAGTTTTAATATCTTCTTATATCCAGTCCCCCAACTGCCCACGACACGTCTTCGATCTCTAATGGCCAGGTCCATTTTAGCCGGTCAAACAAGCCTTAAAAACATTCTCTTTTATCAGCCTCATCTAGGTTTACCTTGGACACCAGGCTTTCCTGCATTCAGTCACTTTGCCTGGAGGTCTCTGAATAGTGAGCTTCAAGCTTTAAGAATGCCAATAGTGACCTTTCACCCTTCTATCTTTGACCAGTCCAGATTTACTAAAACAGCCTAAATCCTCTCACCTTAAAGGCTGGGAAAAAGTCTGGACAGTATTCTGTAATGCCCTTTTATCATCCTTGAAAAGAAAAAAACACATTGGGCTATAAATTTACTGATTTCCTCTACTCTACTATTCAAATCATATTGATATAAATGTTCAGTTTGTCTAAGAGTAACATTTTCCTGTTCTGTGTCCAGGAAAATGCTGGTCAAACATATATTTTGGTTTGCATATACATACAATATACATACAATATTTATATTTATAACAAGGTGCAATAATAATTAATGTGCAATAATAACAGTGTGCAATACACATACACTTATTCTTCTTTTTTATACTAAGTTAATATACTGTGTTGTGTTGTTTGTTGCGTTGTGATGTGTCATATCGTGTCGTGTTGTGTTATATGTAGTGCCGACGTAGGACAGTTTTCCAATTTCATTGTACTACTGTACTATGTATGACTGTGCAATGCCAATAAAGAGTTATCTTATCTTATCTTATCTTATGATGATGGCAGTCATGGCGAGAGGCGTCATGTTTTGTGATTTTTCTGTCTGTACTTTCCATTTTTGTGAATTTTGTGTAGGACCTTCTTCAAAGTTGTTACATTCATCCAGTTGGACTCAATAAATAAATTATAACCATTGGTTTAAATATTAAAGTCTTATATGTCACACAAGATATAGAGAAGTGTTGCATGGGCCATGTCATGTCAGATAAACTGAACCAGTAACTGCTTTGAGAGTTTAGTGGGAGGATTTGTGACGATTGAGCTTTTGCTATAGTTGCTTTGAGATGACTGATGCAATCATGTCTTGGCTGTAAAGACTGGTGGCAGACTGGTGACACCTACAATTAATTTTGGATCTCCTAACATGCTTCAGGCTGTGGAAGAAAGGCTGAGTACTTAAGAGAACCAATGGAAGCACTGGGAGAATATGGAGATTCAAACCCAGGACCTTCTGGCTGTGAGGCAACAGTGCTAGCACCACTGCGCCTCACACAATGTGCTCATAATAGAAATCCTATTTTGGCCATTATTGAAAGAAGTAGCCGTTTTGGCAGATGGTGATAGAGGAAATACTCTCTGTCAGTTGCCGTAGCTTCTTTCCACCTGTCTAATGCTAAAATAAAGCAACAGAGTGCACAGATGCCTCTTGGATACATTGTACAAGAGTGCTTTGGACCCAGCTTCTGGCCCAAGGGGAGACTTTTCTGTAAATTTCCCAATCCTCAGTTTCCCATGCTGACACAGAATTCTTCAGTCAAGTATGGTGTTAGTTGAGGGACAGGCTGCGTCTGTGAAATTGCTACACTGTTTCTCCATTTACCCCACAATCACTGATGATAGAACAATATCCAATTATCTGTCGAACAGCGCAGATTCACTGCCAGCTGTACATTAGGTTTCAGTTTCTGGGAATGAGTCTTAATATCGCTCTGGCACCACAGAGCTTCTTTCACAGCTGCTCTGCTCAGCTTCCCAGATATAAAAATTAAAACAGGAAGAGCAAGAGATGTAGTGACACGTTGTTCTGTCTGTCTTACAAATGTGTCTAATATTAATTGTAACCACTATGGTTTAAAAATGGACTATAATGTTAATATATATAAGAAAAGCTTAGTAAATGCTTTAAATCAAAATAAAAAATACTAATTGTTAGTGCAATGAATTGGTTTACAATTTCCTTTTCTTCACTAGCATTTCCTCTGCCATAGAAATTATGCAATATAATAATATCATATTGTGTAATTTTATGAATAAATGTTAGAAATATAGTTCAACAAAAGGACAGTCAGAAAGAGGTTATTTCTGGTGAATGATGGTTTGATACATAAATGAATACCTTTAACAAAATCTTTTTTTTTTTAAAAGTCAATAATTTTTGGTAAACTTGGGTTAAATTAAACAATAATATGTATATGCTGGTGCACTCTGGCCCACTTAGGAGAGAATACCAGCAGATGTTTCAGATCATCCCAGCAGGTCAGCTGTTTGGGGTAGAGCCAAATATCCATGCGCCATGACAAAATATAAAATAGTGACAAAGTAAAGCAAATGTTGACTTTTTTGGTTGTGAAAAAAATTCAACATAATTAAAAAAAAATGTAAGTACAGTATGTTTATAATATAGAATAATACAAATAAATAACATTAAATGTGTTCTTTGAAATCTCCTTTTACTTGACTTGTCTCCAAGCAAAGTGAGAATAAAAAGCTTTGAAACAAGCGATAAATTAGAATAACTTTGTCTACATTAGTGGAAAACTGTTTTTGCTTTGAAGTCACATATCAATTCATTTAAAAAATGCTGATAATAATCAGCACACATTCATACTTAGACATACATAAAACTTCAATAAGACTATACAAATACATCACAATAACTATCTCATTATTAAGGATAATAACTGTATCTCACACAAATGCGCCCTTATACACATTTTTACCAGGAAGAAACATCCCATAATGTCGTCAAAATGCGAAAAACATAAGTGTTCTTGGTCAGCAGCAATAGAGCGGTCTTTCCTTAAGATGGGACGATACAGCTTTTCTAATGAGCTTCTAATGTCAACCAGTTATTTTGTTGCTGTGGTAACCACACCAGACGCTGAACATAAGGATGCTTTCAGGCAAGCTGACATATACTCTTTACAAAATGTTTTGGCTAAGTTGAAAGCCTCTCAACATCCTAATAAGTAAGAATCTCTGACTAGCTGTGTTGTAGATGGAATCAATCAATTCATCTTGTCATATGTTGCTCGATTTTTGAAGCTAAATTTCCACAGACTGTCTAAAAAATGAAAGACCTGTTATATAGCCTGTGGACTGAAAACAATGTTATTTGTGCATGTCATATATATAAACAGAGAATGGGAGTGGTAATAAAACAGACCCTTGATGGGCTCCTGTATTAACAATGGTTTCATCAGATAAAACAGGATTAAAGCGGACTTTTGTGGACGACCACTTCAAAAATCTCTAATCCCATTTATCAGTCCTGGAGTTAACCCCATATTAATTAGGTGTTGCAATAAAATGCGTGTCCTCAACAGCTAAAGTTAGATTGACAAAGGAGATTCTTGCCTGAGCATCTATTCGCTGTAAGCAAATGTTGCATTTTAGACCAAACCCTGCTTTCCGTTCTTAAAGTAATTAACTACCTTGGTGCTTAAACACACAATAATTAAGACTAAAGTTAAAAAGTGACTGTGTAAAACCTTTCTTTCGTGTTCAATTTGAGCTTTAATTTCTAACACAAATCTGCTTCTGCTACCACCACACCTCCTCATAAGGTTTTGCTCTTTAGGATTGATAATGATAATTCATGCATGTGTGAACTAACAAAATACCGTCAGCATTCTTCCTGTTAAAAGGGAGTTTTTCCTTCCCACTGTCGCCAAAGTGGTTGCTCTTAGGAGGTCATATGATTGCTGGGTTTCTCTCTGTATGTATCATTGTAGAGTCTACCTTACAATATAAAGCACCTTGAGGCGACTGTTGTCGTGATTTGGCACTTTATAAATAAAACTGAATTGCACTGAACTATGAAACACTCACTCCCAGACTGTGTCCAGCATTTTTTGTGTGACTACACATGAACAGAAGATTAAAACCGTGTCCATGAGGCAGGAGACTGAATTTTATTTTGTGTTGAAACATAAAAGTTTACACCTATTATCAATCCCTCACATGCACAAACACAGACCCCTCCACTCTACACACATACTCACAAAGCGGTTGAAAGAAATGATCAAACCATGTCGTTAATTCAGCATAACTGCTGTTGACCATCTTCTGAATCTATTCTCAAAAAACAAGTCAAATTCAGTCCTTTGCTTGTACTCCACGGTTCAATATTCCAAGGATGAACTCAGAGTACTTCTCTCCATGTAACCGAGCGCTCGAGTAGCTTAAGTGATCTGCAGTTTCCTTGTACTTGTGTAATTTCCTTGGCAAGTGCTCTCAGGTAAATTTGAACCAAAGCAGCAACAGCAGTAGCGCTGCCTGAGTGAAATGTCTCATTTCCAGCTGTGGAGAGGTTTAGAGGGAGGCACGGAGGGGAATGGATGAGAAGAGAGAAGAGACAGGATTGGAGTTTGGGGTTTCCTCGTGTAGATCACAGGGTCACAGAAGAGGAGGAAGCCTGAGAGGATATTTAATCTCAGAGTGATGTTCGATGTCTATCTACTCCTGGCGTCATAAATAATGCAACATCCTTTTTTTTTTACTATTCTGCAGATACAGAATCACAAAACAATGCTGCTGCTTCAGTGTGTTTAAACAACGCCATTCCAGTGAAATCATCCCAGCACTGGTGGAATGAATTCTCAACTGGGATATGAAGAAACATTTCAGCCAAACTAGTTAGATTCTAGGGTAACATCCATTTTTAATGGAGATGCAATAAGTATGCCATGTTCAATCAGGGATGAATTTATTCTGGATAAACTTTGTGCTGTACAGTGGGTGTAATCTTTAATTTATTTAATTTTTTGGGTGGGGATGAGGTATTTCATCATGCAATTTTGTCATCCAGGGTGCAGAGCGAGGGAACGGAAGTGTATAGATATTTTTTTCCTAGCTGGCATCTCCGTATGAAACTAATTCCGAGAAGGATTGTCTTTGTGCTTTTTTTTTCTCTTCTCGCCTCCATGTCTGTCTCTCATCCCATGTTTTTTTCTATCTTTGCTGCTCACACTCTCTCTCCTGAAGTGGAAAATCTGAAGTAATTGGTTTCTGAATTAAAGAAAGCAAGCAGGGATGAAAACAGGCTTTAATTCATTTTGCTCTCTCTGGGAGAAAGGGGTGTTGGGAGACTTTGGGGAATTCTGGCAATCGAGCATTCGCCCTCCATTTCCCTTCCAACAATCAGCGACATCACTTAGGCTGTAGGTGTTTCTATTAATGGAGCTCTGGGTCAGCACCGGCATGCAGAGGCTTATTTTGATTAACCTCACACCTTCGAAGCTGCGGCAAACTCTGGCTTAATGCACTTCAGAGAGAGGAGTTTCAGGCAAGGCGAGAGACGGGTATGTTGAAAAGGCTTTAAAAAAAATACATAATTGGTTGGCTGTCAGGGGACCAGAGCGGCAGAGGGTTGTAATTGGGGGAAGACAGAGAGAGAGGTTCCACTCAAACTACAAGAATTAAAGAGATTTCCAACATGGTGTCCTGACACCATGTTGGAAATCTCTGGTCCAACACAGAGGAACAATGTGGTGTATTACGTGAAAATGAGGCATCACACCAGCGTTGACAATGAGCCATTACATCCACTTGGCATGACGTGCCCGAGGGGTTCAGGTATCCCATACTTTGGAGTTAATCTAAAGCTGAAAGTCCCCGCAGTCTCGTTTGGTTATGATAATGACTCGCAGAGGAATGTAAATCTATAGGAAGCAAATCTGCCAGCTGCCAAGAAGATAATGAGGGAAATTTGAATAAGATATTAAGATTTGGATTGAATTTACAGAAACAAAGAAACAAACAAAAATTAGAACATAAACATTAGCAGTTTATTCTCTTTTTAGTCGAGGGAGACTGTCGCCTACCTTCCTTTAAACAACACCTGTTGCCAGGTGCTTATTTGAGAGAGAATTGGCTTCTGTCTAAGGTGTTGACTTTACTATGTAAAATGACTGACACACGGTGTGATTGCGATGTAAACACAACAGAATACAACTGAGCTGAATTAAATTTTATTCCACTGTAGTTTTCAATAGATCCTGAAATCAAAATAGCATTTTTTCCACAAATATCCAGGCCCACTACACCTGAGACAGTGATTATATAGTTTTAAACAGGAGCTGATGCATCTTTTCTGGGTTGTTTTCTGTTCTGGTAGCTGATTTACGTATTGCAGTATCAGTAAGGTATTATTTCCCTAGAATAAAAGCAGGGTGGCAGTCTTGCAACTAGCATAAAACTGGTACTGCAGGTGCTTAATGTGAATTGTGTGTGTAAACAGAAAGAGATTAGCCATGGATGGTAACAGGTTTGCAGACTGCATGTACCTGCCTATCTAGCTTGATCCTATTGAGTCACAAACTGACAAAAGGCTAATGTCTTATTGACGTATTATCATTGTTTGGACACACCAGAGTCATTTGAAGATGGAAACTAACTGAGAGTGGATACAAGCCTTTAGCAGATCGCAAGTTTATTGCAAATGTTTGTGGACGTTTCAGTGCCGTGGTCTCCATTAGTGTGACTGTAGTATAAAGCAAGCAGTTTGTGATGCAACACACCATAGCAACATTGAGATGCCAAAGGAAAAGGGAATTCTATAACTGCTCATTCACTTGCATCTCACAGGAAACTTGGAAGCTTCACTCTTTCTCTGAACAAAGAGCCAGCTCTATAAGATGCAGGATAAGTAACTCTGAAATGTTCTCAGTGAAAGGAAAAGAAAATGTATAACTTGGTGAAAAGTGTTTAAAAGACTGAAAAAATGATTAGAAGTTAAGCCAAAACCACAAGCTTCGTACCTCCTCTGTAGAAAACTACAAAAAGCAGGATTTTCTTCTTCTTCTTTTTTTTTACAGTTTCTCAAATGCTGGCAGATAAAAGTGACATTTAAGGTATTTGTTTCTAATGCTTACTTGCTCTAAAAAAAAAAAAAACATCTTCTGCACTCTTGGTTCTTAGAGACAGATACACTTTTTTGGCTTTTTGCAGGCTAAATTGTACAAAAAGCAAAACTTTTAAAACCTACAGTTCCAGGAAGTGAAGCTGGAAGTTTTTGAAAACTTAAATACTGCGTCAGTTGTTACATTCTTATCAAAAAGTTATCAATATGTTCTTCTACAGACTTCTTTTATATTTGCATTCAGGAGCAGCTAAGTTTCTTGTTTTACCACATTTCAAAGAAGCGTTTCTTTTGCGGTGTCAGATGACAATAATGGAACAATGTTGTAGTCACCATAGAGAGATGCTCATTTTATTATTTATACTTATAATTATTATTTAGTTTTAATTTAGGTTTACTTAACTAGGTAGGAGTCGGCTCTTTGCAGGCTGTTTCTATTGATGCTTATTACACAGAACCTACCACAGGTAATAATCACACACTTTCTAAAGTTAGCTTTAAACTTTATTCATATGTTATTGAAGAGAAACAGGCATTTTTGTAGTATTTTTAGCTGTATTTCCATATTATTAGCCCCAGTTTGGGGGCTTTTATTATACTTTACATAACTTTCAGGGTAATATTACTCAACTGTAACCACTGTTGCTACCATGATAGTACATGGTTATTACTTTGATAATTGCATAGTTCTAACTTAGAAATTACCACATTATTTTGCTCTTGTTTCTTCTGTGTTACCCTACTATTACCGTGCTGTGATATAAAGTGCTACCATTAACTCTAAGAACCTTTCCAGTAACCACTGCCTGTTCCCTGCTGTGTCACTGATCCTTAAAATTACTTTTATTTTATCCAAATTGTTTTCTTTCTTAATTTCCCACCTGTGCCCGTTCATTCCCATTTCAGGGATTTGTTTTGCCACTTTATAGTCGTAAGCAGGGTGGTACCGCCTAAAAACTGACATCCACCCAGGTTTTTGTAGCTTTTGTAACCAAAGACCAAAACAAACAAACGCCATGATCGCACTCCAAGATATAATTGTGTGAAATGAAAACCAAAAGGGAGATGGGTGGGTTTTCCAGCCATCCCTTTACTTTGGTGAATTCTTTGATCCTCTGCAGAGTTCAGATCAATCAGAGCTATCAGTGACATCACAGCGCTCTGAGAAGACAGAGATGGACGTGGTGTGGGGAGTTCACACGCTGTAGAGTGGGGATTGTGTGTGTATGCAGTGGGAGTGTGGTCGGCTGAAGCGCCAGTTACACCGCTATGGGAGTGCGTCTGGTATGATCATCCCTGTTTTTCTTACTCTCAGCAGATAACCTCTGATTTGTATGTGGGGGTTAATCCGGGAATGACGAGAGGACGTTCTTCACGGCGCTGCATCTGCAACCTCTCAGTCAGTGAGGATTTAGCTGTCCAACAGTTACAAACACAATGAGACAACTGTCCCTGTCACGCCTGATCCCCAAAGCCTCCCCAGGATCACAGCACACTGATCGGCAAGCCCCGTTCACTCAACTGTGAGATCACAACATAAAGGAGATCAATTCTTTGTCGTGATTGACGCGCTTTCATGGGATTTGACGTGCAGATTCACTTCACTAACTAAGAAATGTGAAGCTTTTTAATAATTATATATTATTTAATATTTAAATTACTTTCAATACCAACCGATGAGGCTTTTTGCCATTTATAAACACGGATACAAATGATGGTTTTGTCTCATTATTCTCTTGTAATGCAATATAAATACACCTGAACACCTGCTGACCCTTTGACGTAGCGCCTCAGATACAAGTGTAACCACCTCTTGGGTTCTTCTTCAAAAACACTCATCACCTCTGATCTTTTCCTTCATCATCAACATGATAAACTGAATTCCTGCATGTTTGGCTGTTGGCGGCAGCTATGATTTAATAAAGAAGCCATATATTTAATTTATGGTCCCTGTTAAAAAGCAAACCGCTTTTGTGGAATGTGAAATGGCTGCAGAGGAGCTGACTTTGACATACCCTCCTTTCTTACACTTCCATGCATACAAGTCAAACGTAGTAAAACTTGCAATAAATTTGTTTAAATTCACGTCTTCTGTCATCCTGAAATGATATGTTACGAAATAAATACACGAATAAGTCTTGTAGGTCAGAAACACTTTGTTTCTCTTCAACCTTTTGTGCCGTTTGACACTTAAGCTCAGTATCGCCACATGACAGCCTGGTTGATGGAACATGCTCTGCAGATTAGAGCTGAACGATTTCGATACAGTTTTCCTGATAGAGCACTTACACCAGGCCCCACTTGTGTTTTCCTACTTGTCTGCTGACAAGTGAGGGACTGTAGTTGAATATTGAGGGACGCCGTGTTGGGCAAGGCTGACTGCTACAACAACATCACTCTGTTATCAAAGACAACACTGGGATAAAGGAACATTTGTTTTTTAGAGAGGCACTTTGATTTCTTTGAGTATAATCAGGAATGACGGTGAAACAGTGAAACGGGGGACTTCCTACAATTTGCTGCCTCAGCTGTCTACCTTGAACTCTCTCAGCTCAGCTTTGTTCACTGAAATTTCCTGTACAAATCCTGTATAATGCAATGGGTAATTTTTAAAATGACTTTGCATGATGATTATTTCTTAGTTTTCTTTTTATTTGATAAATGAATATGTTTTTCCATCACTGTAAAGAAGCCGTCCCAAACCCGTCCTGGGCTGCGAGAGTTGAGGCTTGGGTGTGAAATTTATGGTTTTCAGGGTTTTTATCGGTTTTTATTGTTATTTTTTTCCCCCGTGTTATCAATAAATCTTCTTTTTTTGGTACCGGTACTGGTTTTATTTTGTTGTATTTATCTGCAACACCTTAAAGGCCGGTCCGTGAAAAGATTGTCGGACATAAACTGGTCCGAGGCGCAAAAAAGGTTGGGGACCGCTGCTGTAAAGGACTTTAGATATACCGTGCTATTGGATTTCCAAAGTATGAATCAAAACTTTGACTGACTTGCAGTTGATCAAGTCATGAATCTGTTCAAATAATGAAGTGTCATTATTTTGTCTTAACAAAATCACATGTAGTGAAATGTGTGAAAGCAGGTGGAGCTGTACGTATGTTAAAGACCCTTGTGGTGAAACGTATTTGTGATCTTGAGTTATGTAAATAAAATTGGTTTGCACTGAGCAAGAAGAACAAAGAGAGAAGATTAGGTTAGAAATCTGAGGTGATTAAAAGAGATACATTATTAGCTTGTAGTTTCCTGGCTTTGGGTAACTGAATTATGTTAATAAGTCATTATCCCAGAGAGCTGGGATAACAGACAGAGCTCATCACAATGAGACATGAGCATCTGAATAAGACATCAGTGTGCTGAGATCCACAGACCCTCCATGTGGTTGCCCCCCTAGGCCTTAGTGTCTGCTAATTCCCAGAGAAATAGACTTAAAGCAGACGAGTGCTGCAGGCCCCATGGCTGTCCCCGCAGCTCGTCAAATTTTCCCACTGCACGCCGCAGTGAAAAAGCCTGTATGAGAAAGTTAACTTTGACTGGCTTATAGAAGATTTAGGTCAGATCTCGCTTGCATATGATTCTTAGTACAAACGGACCAGCCCTAACAGTAATACCGCTGAGAGCAAACTATAGGCACCTGGTTTGTGTGTGTCAAAAAGTTAAGTGTGTAGAGCTATCCAGTGCTCACCATCTTGGCTACACGTGAAAGAGAAGAACACCAAATAATTTTGGTGGATGCGTCTTCAGCATTGACGCCAATGAATTAAGCGTTATGCATGGTCAGAGGCTTTGCAGACACACACTGCAGTCTGGGTATGCTCGCAACTTGATTTGAGACAACACTACCCTATATAAAGATTAAGTATAGTGTGTACAGTGTACTGCATCAAAGTACATAATCAGAAGTATCCAGATTTAGTGCCTGTCATAAGTCAGAGCTGCATATGTTCCAGATGGAGGGCCAAGCAGCAGGTTTTAGTTCTGTGCCTCACTCGTGTACAGTAGGGACCTTTTTACCATACAGTGATATATGACAGTGTTAATTAAGTGGTGAATTAATTAGTATGCTGGGTTCTTTCTGTGTGGAGTTTGCATGTTCTCCCTGTGCCTGTGTGGGTTCTTTCTGAGTAGCGTCTTCCTTCCAGTCCAGAGACGTGCATGTTAAATTAGGGATTCTTAGTTTGTTGCGGTCAAAGAGCCGACCTGCCGCCTCTCTGCTCTCCCCGTTTCGCTCCACGTTTCTGTTCCTCTGTGGTGTGTTTGGGTGTGCGTGTGCTTCATTAACTGTGAACTCCCAGATTAAGCACAGCTTCTCCAGGCTCTGGGTAGTGCACCTGTACCTCATTAGTCACTTACGTGCAGTATCTAACTCCGGCTCACCTCTTCACTCATCACCAAATCGTTGACCTAAACTGTTTGTAGAGCCTGCTCTGAATCTGCTGCTGCTGAGACTGAGACTGTTCTGGACCATCGCTAACATTTTCTATCAACAGCTCCTGATGTTAGCTGTCCTTTTGTGTTATTTTCAAAAATATTTCACAAGCATTTTACATGTACTTCAAGTAAAGAGGTTTAGAGTTTTAGTGGTGGCGTCTGCAGCCCATTATGGGGAGCTGACAGTAAATACGAAGCTGTCAGTTTGCTGGTCTATCTACGTTCCTGTTTTCACCCATGGCCACGAGCTGTGGGTAGTGACTGAAAGAACGAGATCACAGATACAAGCAATGGAAAGGAGCTTCCTCCAAAGGCTGTCAGAGCTCTCCCTCAGAGATAGGGTGACGAGCTCTGTCATTGGGGAGCAGCTCAAAGTGAAGCTGCTGTTCCTCTACTTTGAAAGGAAGCAACTGAAGCAGTCTGGGTATCTGGTGAGGATGCTTTCAAGAAGCTACCAAGGTGAGGTGTTTTGGGAATGTCCTACCGGGAGGTGGCACCAGGACAGATCCAGAATAGGATACATATCTCTCAGCTGGCTGGGGAATGCCTTGGTGTGTCCCCAGATGAGCTGGAAGTGGTCAGGGAGAGGGAAGGTCTGGGAGTCTCTAGAGAAAATTAAATGAAGACATGTGCCCCTTTTTGACCTTTGATTCAGTTGAGACATTACCACCAGATCAGTCCTGTCAGCTTTTTGGCAATCTATCCTATGTTGCGCCTCATTTCGGGACATGCAAAACCCCAGTTTGCCAAAAGATGTGGTGCCAAAATTATGTTATTATCACAGCAGTGATTACATTTAAATATAAAATACGTGCCATGGGAGTGATGATTGTCCAGAATTTACATCCATGCCAGAATGAATTTGAACAAATGTGACTTGAAGCAATTTTTCTTTTATTCACACTGATGAGGAAAGCCGTCTGTTCCACACTCAGTGGAGAACAAACTCCACTTTGCTCTTTAAACATCCCACAAGCTGCATCTGATTGGCTGAAAAGTGGCTTAAGAGCCACAATCTGATGACCGCTGAAAGTGAATACCAGAGAAAGACTGTCGAGCTGAATACTGATCTGATCTTTAGCTCTATCAGATTCAGCCAGTGTTTTTTTAAGCAGGGCCCTTTTCTGGGCAATATAGATGGTAAACCAGGCTTGTTGATCCTTGAGAAAGCCCTTATCTGCTCTTTGTTGGCCCTGCGTACATTGATCACGCCTATTGTTGTGCTTGTCCCATTGAGGCAGGAGTGAATGAGCCTGCTGTGTAACAGCTTTCTGCTCCCCTCGAAATGAAGATGTTCCCACCAAAAGAGACCTGACACAGAGAGTGAGACATCAGCCTCTCGGTGGACCACATATCGCTTGCCAATTTATTTTCAATTGTGTGACTTTAACAACTTGTTTGCATGGTATTTTTCTGGCTCTGTAATATTGAACTTCAAGTATACAATTTAGAAAGTTTTATCCAATCAGAGCCAGCCACTAAAAGCAGACAGCGAATACTTTTTTTTTTATCTCAAAAAAAGCTTTTGTATTTTTTTACATTTTATGTGATTGTCACAATCGTTGTTGATCTGATTCTAAATGAACTATGACACTGAGATCTAATGAAACAATCACACTTTTTCCAGTGTGGAAAAATCTCCAGTCTCATCTTAAAATCAATGTTTTATCTCTTTATAGATTTTTAACCTAAATGACTCCTTTAGAAGTTAAGCTGTCGCATTTTCAGAATTAAGATGTTTCCTTTAATAAATGGCCCAACAAATGTACCGTAAATAATCTTCCAATCATACAGCTCATACCCTTTGGCTGCTTTTGACTTTGTGGCAACTTAAACATAATGTTTACTTTAGTTTTATTTGTGCCTAATGGCTGTTTTTCAATCGCCTTTTATTTTTTTGTCCTGTTTTGTAATTATTGTCTTCTCAAATGAATTTGTTTCTCCTGGCTAAGAAAAGCTCCAGGCAGAAAATCATTATAGCCTTTAATGATATATATATACTTTTCATGAATTTCAGCGCAGGGTGTGTGTGGAATATTTATAGCAAAAGCAAGAATCTACCTTCATTTAAATGATTAATAAGAGCTTAATTTTAATGAATTTCAGTGATGATCTATATTATAAATGCAGTGTATGAAATAAAGCAGAAATTAGTGATTGCACGGCTAGCTCCTTACAGAGGGACCATCAATTTTTAATTAAGACAAAATATTATTTCCTGTCTGTGTTTCTAAAAAGAGAAATTTCCCAGAGAGGCAATTTCATCCATGTCTATCAGCCTTAAAATTAGGCCTCATCGCTGTAACACCCTCTGTAAAACCTTCTGTCTTATAAGCAGGTTTGGGTGTGGTGATTTCATATGATCAGGCCCTGTCATATGTCAAAAGCATCTGACAAAGCACTTGGAGTTTCTCGAGTTTCTGAAATTCGAAAGCTTTCAGCTTCTTCCTGTTTGGATTCAGGAGACAGACAGACAGATAAAGCATCAGGAGTAAATCAGATGATTCTGAACCCTTTGTTGTGTTGTTATAGGTTCAGACTGCTGCAGGACATCCTGTGATACACTGACTACACCACTCTATGTATTTCATTTTTTGTCTTCTGTCTCCCTGACTTTGTGTTTTGTCCTGTCTTACTATACTCTTGTTTTCTTTTCCCTCCTCTCTTTCTTCTTTCACCCAACAGGTGACAGGCCCCTCGCTGACCCTGGATCTGCTGAAGGTTTCTTCCTGTCTAAAGCGAGTTTTTCCTTCCCACTGTTGCTGCCAGAGAGATGCTTGATTCTTGAAGCATCTTTAAATTACAGTATTAAACGCCTTGAGGTGACTTGCTGTGATTTGGCGCTATGTAAATCAATCTGATCTGATTTGTATTGAAAGTGCCTGTATATGTTTACCTGAGGAAGTGTGACTCAAGTGCCCTCTACTGGTGGGGGCAGGTGAGAGCTGTGCCCCAAGGTGTCTGAAGTAGTGGGTACTCATGCAGAGGAAAGCAATCACATCAGAGCAAGCTATCTTTAGGTCATTGTTTGTTAACATTTGCTCTAAATTCACTTTTTTAATGGTTTCCCAGTCTCTCGGCAGTCTTGGTTTCCCACAAATGCAGCGTATCTGCCTCCCTATTTAGAAATACGAGAGAGAAAAAAAGTTATTCTGGGGTAACCGATTATTCTCCAGCCATCCATCATGTGCTCATTATGTGCCTGACATAAACAAGTAATTAAAGTAGATGAATTTTCATGTTATTGTATACTTTACTGCAAAACAGCATTACAGAAGTATCTATGCCACAGTTATGATGATTCATGAAAGCCATAGCAGGTCACACATCCACCTAAACAGCTACCAAATGTTTTCTTTAAAATAACATACAATCAGCCTATTTTTATTACTTATTTTTTCAGTATTTTTTCAAATAATTTAAAGTACTCCACTGGGAAATCTAATATGTTATTGGTTGCTTTGTTTGTGTTTTGTTAATAGATGTTTTTTTTTTTATTTGAATTTTATTGCTTTAAAAGACAAATGTAAGGACAATAATGGGCTGCCCACTGCTTCACTGAGTGAATGGGTCAAATGCAGAGAAAAAACAAGTAATTTCCCCATGGGGATCAATAAAGTATCCATTATTATTATTATTATTATTATTAATAATAATGCTGCAACCTGTGTGTCAAAAAAAAGACAGAAAATCTCCATTTTTACATTTAAATTGTTTATGGGTTTCAAACCCACAAGTTCCCCAAAACTAGACCTTGATTCACCAAAAAAAGAAACACAAAATCAAAGGACAAAAACGTAAAATAAACACAAATGTAAATCTATCTGCGGTTTAGATACTCATGGTTTCCTTCCAAACACTGATAAATGTCTAGAATGACACCGGAGATTGAAACAATACATGGTGTTGTTGGAATCACAGATGCATTTCTGCAGGATACAGAGAGTAGGGAGAAGGCTACATTGTCTCTGACACTGCAGTCTGTATGAGAAAGGTGGATCAGCTCATGGCTTCCCTTTGCTTATCTTTCCCATGATACCATGTCTCACGCTGAGTGGGCTGGACTCGGCCCTCCCTCTGGCCGAGCCTAACTATTCTCCTGTCTCAATAGCTCTGTTTGACTCCTCTAGAGGAGTTCTGAGCTGTCTCAGGGTCTGCAGCAGAGTCCCTCATGTCTGTGGGACCCTTCATCCTCCACATCACCCTCCTACCAACACCACCACTGCTGCCAGGCCAGCGAAAACCCAGAGCCTGCTGTGGCTGAGAAGAAGGGTCAGCGCACCCCCCTTCGCCAAAGACAACCAAGACAAAAGCAAAAAAAAAAAAAAAAAGACAGAAGAAAACTGCGCTGCCGTGTTGACCCAGTGCTTGTCTGTTTGTCTGACAGCACAATTTATGGTTGAGCTTGAGATACTGCTGGAGCCAAGCTAACAGTTTACACAGAAAGAGTGGTTCCCAAGAACAAGCCATCATACAGGCAGGCAGGGAAAAAATGCTTCAAGGGAAAGTCTTAAAGAAAGGGAAAGGGAGGTGGGAAGATAGTGAGACAGAGAGGAAGAAAAATGATAACAAAAGATGAGAAAGCAGAGGAGGCAGGGCGCAGGCAGATACAGTAAAAGCAGGAGATGGAAAGTGACAGGAGCGGAGAGACCTGAAGAAGCAGAAACAGAAGAAAGTGGGAATAAAGAAAGGAAGACATGTGAATAAGAGACTGTGATGAAGACAAGCGTGTAGAACAAAAAAAACAGACTCCACTGAAAGAGAAGAAAATACTTTTTCAAATTGAGAAATGTTGCTTGGTTATTGATTCTTAGTGTCATAGCGTGGTTTAATCTTCATTACAACAAAATTTCACTGAAAGTGCAAACAGATTTCAAAATGTGTCTAATGTTGAGGCTTATATAAGGAGCTCTGTAGAAAATTGTTGGTTTGTTAATGATATTTGTAACTTGTGTATTGGATAAGCTTCAGCTGCAGTGGCCTGGACCACACAAAACAAAGAGTACAGCTGTTTGGTTTAGATCTGGACTTTAATTACATGTTAGGTCATTTTCTCAAAATAAGTTAAATGAGAAGCAGCAACAAAATCATATATCGTCACATATAATAAGTTCTTGGTTCTTTCTTACGTTTTCCTTTTTTTATATAAAGAGATTTCCTGGAAACAAATTTATCAGAAAGAGAGAAGAATGGAACATTATTGTTACAATTACAGACAATTTTTTTTATAACAAGTTGCACAGCAACAAAAACTAGATACATTAAGAAAGATAAAAGAGAAAGGAAGAGAGGTGTTATGAGGGTTTGATTGAGAGTGGCAGACTGCGGGGGAAAGGAGGACAGATAGAAATGTAGAGCGAGAGAGAGAAGAGCTGAATGGGATGACTGAATGCACGCAGAGTGTGAGATATCTATTCAATTACAATATGCCCGGCTTGCTTGTGGTTGCCATGGACACCTCATAGCGGAGAGATGGGTTTCCTGGGGAGTTTCTCCATCTCTTCTGAGAGAATTGTCAAATGACGTTGTAACCGTCTGTAACCGCGGTGACAGCTCTGACATCAGACGCGTCTCACAAGCGGAGCTGTTGTTGTCTGCAGGTATTCCGGCAGCCAAGTTCACTGCGGCGTACACATACTCCTATCAGCGCTGCCTCCGTGAGACATTCTCACTTTCCAATCAGCTTCACTGCTGCCACAAGCCCACTCCAGAGGCAGGAGACAATGAATTTTCCCTGTGTGAAATATTAATGCCATACTTTCCAATTCACTGCATAGACTTTCTTACACAAGATGCAACACAGACTAGACTTCAGGCAGGAAAGAGTGTATTAATCTTAGCATTTCAAAGGAAAGAAATATGCAGAATTCCTTTGGGGATGTAAAGACTGGGAAAACATCTCTCTCAGCATGGATAAATATTTGGATTAATCCTGGTTTTCTCATGCAAAGTGAGGCCTAGGCGATACCTTCAACAGAATGCCTGCTCCTGGATAAGTTAAGTAAGTCCCAGTGGCTTAAAGAGATCAATTGGCAGCCCACACCCCACCCCACCCCACCCCTCCATTTTCTCCTTCTGCCCATTCAAAGAATGGCCAACAGCATGAGATGGAGGCACACTCATGTGTGAAATAGACTCTTCATGACGCTGCTCTTTGGCCATCTTGTTTTGGGACCTTCGTCTTAATCCCCTTCAAATACTAGGAGGAGGGAACGCGAGCACAAGGCCTTTTCTTTTGAAACAGAGGGCAAGGGGCGGGGAAAGGGGAGAGGCCGATGAGTCCATTGACAACAGTTGCGTATCTGCGGAGATTTAGGTGATGATTTCATAAGAAATGGTTGACTGGGCAGCAATGGCCCCCACTACTCAAAGAAAAAAAAAACACTGCAGTGTTTTCCTCTCCACTGATGCGTTGTGTTTGTGAAACTAACTGGTGAAGCTTTTTTTTCAGTGCAAACAATGAGCTCAGTCCAACAGATGCGTACAATCGCATATATAAGACATTGTTGCACTCGTGCACATAGGACGCCAAAACATAAGAACGAGAGCCACACCCAGTCTCAAAAACATAAAGGAGAGCATTACTCACAGTTTTAGTGAATAAATATAGGACACACACACACACACACACACACACACACACTCAGTATAATACGGAGAAACTTATGTTGATTCTGAGGCCGATGCTGCAATTTTCCACAATAGATTAGATTAGATTAGATATAAATAAAATAAATACTATTTTTCCAGCTACCAGCTCTACATTTCATTAGTAAAGTTGTAGGTAAATATTTGGCTTGCCAGATTGAAATGAAAATAAAGAGTCTTCTATTTTCATTTCTACACATTACGTACAGTTTTCCCCCCAATCAGTCCCAACCTTATGATCTGGCTTATGATCAGTAATTTAATGTCTAGTCTAGAGGTCAGAGTTTCAACACATTTAAGAGTTTTTTTTCTTTTTTCTTTTTCTTTTTACTTATTGTGATTATCACCCCTAAAGAAGTAAATAGCAAGCTCAGGAAAGAAAAGCTAGTTTCTGGTAAATATTGTAGCTGTCATTAAACACAATCACTGGAGTAGCAATGAGAAAATTATCTCACTCTAAAAATGCATAAAAATGCAGGATGACACAAATGTATTGTCAGAGCAAAAAGCACCTTACATGTAAACACAGTGAGGAGGAAGTCTTCATTTTTCACACTCTACACAAAATAATTAAAATGGCCTAAATGAAACTCAGTCATCATTACAAAACAATGAACTATTTAGATTAATTCCACAAACTGTACATTTACAAATCAAACTTAAAAAAAAAAACAGCCTACAGTTTCTTCTTTTCATCGTTTTTAATTAACAAATCTGCTTCTGAGAGCCACTACTCAGACCACAAACATACAGCAAACCCACAATCACACACAAACAAATGGACTAAATAATCACTCACACGTAGTCCTGCCACACTGTATAAATAATCTCACAATCTCACAAAAGCTGATTGGAGTGTACATTAATTCTTTTATCTGATAATGAAGAATGTTTTGGCTCCTGTGCTCCCAGACAATAGATAACTGGGTGGCTGTTGTAACCGATGCCTCCACCAGCACTGTGGCCTCTTTAGTAATCAGTATACAATATATTGGAGCTCTCTCTCTTTCTCTCCCTCTCTCTCGGTGACTACCCCATAGATTCAGCTCCCACTAATTATCCATGCTTTGCAACGTCCTCAGAGCTGAATCCGTGCTAATGTCTAAGGATTCATTATAGTATAAAACAGATAAAAATTCAATTATTTTCTCCTGGGTGCATGCATTACTCCAGATTGTCCTTCTCTTGAGGTTACTCTCATTGGCTGTGGTATCAACACGGCATCACAACCCAGTGGCTAATGCAGAATTTCTGCTTATGCAGATGGAAATTAATTGGGAAGGAGGGAAAAAAAACATGTGAGGTTTGTTTCCGTCGAAAAGAGTAAAAAGTTCCACCGATCAGTGTAAACGTCCTTTACATTCTGTTCCCTGTTCGCAAAGTCATAACGTCATTATGAATGCCGTGTGTCTGGTTGAAGAGATAATAAATACCAGAAGGATGTCCGCTCCTTTGTTTTCATCACAAGGATGAAGGTTTTACAAGGACTTCAAATTCAAATTCATACATGTACGAAACCATTATGCAAGTGTTCAGTGACGTAAACAATTACAGCAAAGCAACCAAAAACTATTTTCTTCTAACTCATTCAAATGACTTTAAAATAGCTTGTTAAAGCATTTTCTGCTACAAGTGCCCTTTCTAAGCCTTTCCAAAAAATTAACTGTAATAACAAGATCATTTCCTCTTCATTTTTCAGGAACATGCATGTTGCCTGCTAAGGTACTCTCGTTACTTCTGATTTTGCTAGTTAAGGGTTGTGTAAATGACCCAAAATAAAACAGTTTTATCATTACACATTATTTTTTCTACTGTTATCTTTAAAGTATTTATCATTAGACAACAATGACCTTTAGGAGACGTGTTTTTAAACCCATTCCTTTGGTAAAAGTAGTAATATGAAAACACATTGCACATCATCTGTGTATTGTAGGCAGAGTTTACATAAGGCATAATGCGTCCCTACTTCAACACAGTTGAATCACATGGCTGGATTAGCACTTTAGCATGCCATCGATTTTGGCAAAGGCCTGGTATCAAGCCATTCATTTGATTCAGGTGTGTCGGAACAAGGATGCATCTAAAAGCTGCAGGACAGTAGCTCTCGGGGACTGTAGTTGGCCACCTCTGACATAAGGTATCGAAAGTAATACCCCCATCAGTGTTATAGGATTTAATACTACTGCTACAGATTTTTAAGGCTAAGGTAATCTAAAATGCTTTATAGTCTGTTGAATCTACAGTAATGAATTATATTCTGTCAAGTCAGATTTTTGAAGTATCTGTTCTTGTATCTCTAAAATAACTAAATATCTTACAAACAAGCCTACATCTTCATATAAAAATGAACTACACTGTAAAAATCACTGCTGATTTAAAAGATCTAGTTTTAAATGAAAAGATTCAAATGTTAATAAAAAGTGAAGGTGGTGTTTTAGAAAAATATCTAGTTAAACTTTATACATTCAGGTGATAAAACTATTTCTTTGAGATGGTAATCTGAAAGTGCTGCTGGAGCCTGTACGTGTTCAACTTACCTGTTTTAATAAACCAGATATGACAATAGCTAACATCCTCTCCCATCAAGGGTTGCTTGTTAATGTCCCAAAGGAGTTAATAGAAAATCTTCCTCACACTAACATCATTACCTCATAACTGATTCCAGAGCAGTAAAATCAGAGCCAGTGCCAGCTTGTCTCTCTCCTCGTTTTTGTTACCAACATCAAAATGAAAGCCCCAGACAAGTTCCAAAGGAATCCAAGCCAAGCAGAGTTAAGCCTCTTTCCAGAAACAATGTCCAGCTGGAGACACAAGATGGCAGTAACTTAAAGGATGGATGCAAGCAGGTAAGAAGGTTTTTGATGGATGTTTGAGATACAAGAAGTGTGTTTGCTTTCACTTTGATGTGTTTTAAAATGTTACTGGACAAGCACTGATTGCCTTGCTTGCCCTTACAGAATGCCATTGGCATCTACCAGCAAAACAATTTAGGTAAACAACAAATAGTTTCCCTAAATGTTAAATCCTTTTCAATGTGATCATGCATCAAAAAATAATTATTAGTGCTATAAAAATATTTTTATATGTTATCAATAGACATAAGATTGCATGCTTACTATATGGAACTCTAGGGTGTAGCTTTTCCAGTGACGTTAGTAAGTGCTCTCTCTCTCTTTCACATTCAATCGCTACTTTATCAGATGACACTTCTGCCGTCTCATTATCTCTTTTTATTTGACATTTACTTATGTCACAAATGTCAGGTTCCACAGTGTGTACCTCATGACTCTAAATCTGCAGTGCATTAAAATTTTATGAATTCCCAAATATTATATTTCCTTTTAAAGACCACGTTATGTGCAAGCCATAAATTTTAAGAGAAATTCACAATATTACAACAGAAGCTCGGAAAAATGGCCCATTTTTTCACTCCAAAATCATCTAAGACAAACGTGTGGCAAATTTAAAAAAATAAATACAAATTTTTTTTACTATTGTACCTTTTCTTTGAATTGCAACTGAAATCCAATTTTTTCACTCAATAAATCGAAAACATGCATGGAAATGTACCTCATACAACCTCAAAGTGTTTTGCTATTGTTATACATGCAGAATGCGTTTTAGCATTGCATTGTTAAAATAAGCAAGTCCTTCACTTAAAAAAAATATTGCTTCAGAACCTTTATATAGAGAACCTTCTTCCCAAAGGCCATAACCACCTTAAACTCACACATGCGCTGATAAACACAGTTCCACCCCCTCATTTTCCCATGTCCCTCTATAAATCACCCCTGTCCAATACTAAATCCTATTTGCAACTGTATATACAAAACACCATTTATTTACATATTTACTTTCGCTTTTCTTTTTTACACCGGATTGTATATTCTTACATTCTCCGGATGTATTCTATTCTATTCTATTCTATTCTACAGTATACCAGTACACTCTTTATATATTTGTGAGGTACATCCTAAAGTGTGCAAAGAGCTTGAGCTCAGAGTAGGGAGCATTTTTTTTCTTTACATTCTTCATAATTGACATTTATCATTTTGAGTCAGTATTAATATTATTATTATTTAAGTTGCATTTTTGAGCGCAGCGAATTGCATTCACTACTGGGGGACTAGATCCTAAAATTTTCTAAACACATACAGTGTTATCCCTGCTTCCTCCCACAGTCCACAGACATGCTTGTTAGACAGAATAGGTGGCCACGGGTATAAATGTAAGCGTGAATGATTGTTTGTCCATGTTGGCCCTGCAACAGGCTGACTTTGACAGCCCTGCATTCACTATGATGTTAAGAGGAAGAATGGATATAAACACGTTTTGTTGCACCTTCATATTATTTTTGGAAAGTTCCCTCGTATTTGAACCAGCATATATTTAAAAACAAAAACAAAACACATATATATAGTATTCTTAATATTTTCAACTAAATTCAGTTTTTTCATATTTTTAACCAATTTCTAAACTTAATAGTTTGTTTATCAGAACATCAGGTTAGAAAAGCAAGATTCAGGTAAGTGTGTTGAGGTGCCACTTGAGCGCCGGGTGCTGTAGATTGTGGTTGTGTGTGTAGTGTGGCTGACTTTTTTTGTTTGCATTAGTTTCCTCGTTGTCCTGGCAGGAGTTCCCTGTGCAACAAAACAAACATTTAGAACTCGCTAATTTGTTTCCTAGTTTATCACTTAATTAACTTCCAGTGTGTGAGTCACAAGTCCTGACGATCAATATAAATCACAGCTGCAGACGGGGTCCTACTAATGAGATCAGATTAAGGAGCGGAATTACACCCGCTGCTGCCACAGATGATTAGAAATCACTAAGTACCCCTCTGTGCTATTAAAAAGGCCATTTAAACAACATCCATATACTCTATTTCTGTCTGTAACAATGCAGTAATTACAG
This sequence comes from Maylandia zebra, assembly GCF_041146795.1. Lineage (NCBI taxonomy): Eukaryota > Metazoa > Chordata > Actinopteri > Cichliformes > Cichlidae > Maylandia > Maylandia zebra. The sequence continues at coordinate 7,307,960 of NC_135185.1, forward strand.
CCTGTTTGACACAGATTAATTGTTCCACTATCCCCCTTTGACTTCTTCACTTTCAGGACTCATAGTCATGTTACTCATACATAACTCTCAGCAGTTCAAAATTTTCCAGTCTATGATCATAAACTGATCACTTTTTTTACAATCTTTTTTAAATGTAGCACAGCAGCAGCTGGTGTTCATAGACTTCAATTCATATCAATTCAGTTTTATTGCTATAGCCCCAGTTGACAACAAAAGTCACCTAAAGGTGGTTTATATTGTAAGCTACAGGCTCTACAGTGTTGATCATGCCTCCGTGTAACAGTTACTGATGCTTATTTTGTAGCACCAAAGCTAGAAATATGTAAACTAGATTAAAGCAGTTGTCAGAATTGTTTCTCCTTTTTTCCTCTACCAGTGCCAGAACCAGCTGCTTTGAACACATATAGCTATGATAACAGCAAACAACAATGAAATACCTTGAAAAGTAAAGGTTGCTGCACACATATATACTCAGCATGCCACTGAAAGCACAAATGCATGTTTCAGATCATCAAACAAAATAAAGATAACCCTATCTAATACAAGGTTTAAAATAATAGCCTTTTTACTGAGGAACAAATGTTATCTAAACTTACCAGGCCTTATGTGAAAATGTAATTCCCCCTAATAACTGGTTAAGTCACCCTTGGCAGCAACTGCAGTTAAGCATTTGCCATAACTGTCAGTGAGGCTTTCACATCACTGTGAATGAATTTTGGCTCACTCGTCTTTGCAGAATTGTTTTAATTCAGAGAAAATGCATTCAAGCATAAATGGCCCGTTTAAGGGGAAGCATCTCAATCGAAATTGTGACTCAGAGGCTGACTTGCTGGTGTTTCCTATCATTGTCCTGGTGTATAACACTACCATACCATGCTTGAAGTTTTATTCCAGATGCCACGGGACTCAAACCATCCAAAAGGTTCAACTTTTGTCTCATTGGTTAATATTTTGTGGGGGGGGGGGGGTTTCGGTCAGCAGTGGTTTTTGCCTGGGAACTCTCCCATAGATGGTATATTTGCCCAGTCTCTCTCTTATCGTTGAAGCATGATCTCTAACTGAGGCAAGTGAGACCTGTAATTCTTCAGATGTTGTTCTGGGTTCTTTTGTAATAAGCAGTGTTGGTCAAATTAGTTGAAAATAGTAATTAGTTCCTAATTACTGATTACTTCTCCAAAAAAGTAATCCTGTTACTTTACTGATTACTTATTTTCAAAAGTAATTAGTTACTTTATTACTTAGTTACTTTTTAAAAATATGATATATAACCTGAATGTGTAATAAAGCAATAGACCTTTCAGCCCAATTCTAATTTTTCTGCATAATCCATCATATAAAATTGAATCAAATGAAAAAGTTACTTTTTTTAAACTTTTTTATTAGTTTTAATCTTTTATATTTATGCACATTGCATCAAATGAAAAATATAAGTATATGCAACAGTGTTTGACTTGAAGAAATGTGTTTAAGATTTAAACCTATTTTCTACACATTCCAGCATATAAAATCAAATAATTTTTTGTGTTTACACTCACTCTTTCAAATAGATGCAAGGGAAACACAGCAAAAAATAAATAAAATCAAAGATTTACATTGATGAAACGTGTTACTGCCCATCTCTGGTTATAAGCCTAAAGAAATTGCACAATGCATTTTTAAGCAATGAATTGTCAGTCATTTTTAAAATGACCGAATGACCATGGAAAGGTATAACTTAATGTAATGGGGGATTTGTAATACATCTGAACCAGGACACGGTTTTAAATGCAAAATAAAATTAGATTAACAAAGATTGAAAAAGAGAAGAAAAATGTTACTTATTTTTCCTTTTTATGCCCTCATAGCAGAAATCAGTTAGGAGATCAACCAGCCTGCTGTTTATCTTTAGCAGCCAGTCTGAACTTGTTAATATCAGTACAGTAAGCTGTGAAGTGTGATACTACCGCGCTTATGTTTGGCTTTAACGTGTGAAAATATGAGCAGTTTGAGATGCATTGCTTCCAGTGTTCTAACAGGTGCTGAACAACAAGACAAAATTCCCATTCATAAACAAAAAAAAACTGGAAGCACCAGGATGAAGATAAGAGATTTTAAAACTGTTAAATTGTCCATTGTGTACATTCCAATTATTCTGACACAAACATCATCAGTTTTCCCCCTAGTTCAATTTAGATGAAAAACATTCAGAATCTGACAGTAAAAAAAACCCACATGGACCTTCAGAAGATGATTTACTTTCAGTCCTTGACTGGGAGACACTGAGATAAATAATATGTTTAGCAGGAAACCCAGCAGTGTTAAGCACCCTGTTCCCACATCATTAGAAATCACCTCAAACACATTGTCTCTTTTTTCTTACTATCACACCGCTAAGGTCACTCTGACCTTGCGTCTAAGTCAACCTCCTCTTCCGGCCCCAAGTAAAGAGAACTGCTGTGCCCTGAAATCAGTAAAAGAGAAGGAACCTTCTCACAGAGATAAAGTTTATACGCACTGACTAAAGAAACAAAAAGCAGATGATTATTTGAGTTTTTGCAGGGATAAAAAAAGAAGCTCAAAGGTCTTGTTTCTTTCTTTCTTCACCAAAACTCTCGGTTAGCAACAAGGGTCTCTGAGACAAACTAATCTAGTCATGGCTATCTTACTATTTTGTCAGTGTTGATGAAGTAACCTGTGAGAAATCCACTATTGTCTTCATTAGGCTTAATAAAAACTACAGATGTTATCATTTTAACTACATATGAATGTACAGTTTGCATGGACTATAAAACCAGCAGTGGAAAATGTATGAATAAATGAATATTAAAGATAATGGGGTCACTATAGACCTCTGTAGGGACCCGGTGGTGCAACTCAATGCCAGGTATTCCCCAGTTAGGTGACCCACCAGGCGTGTCACGTTACTAAGATCCAGTGTTTTGTGTGTTTTAGTTTTATTGTTTGATTAATGTTATTTTCTCAGTTTTTCCTGGTTTATTTTGAAAGAGTCCTGTGTGTCTTTGGCATTGTGTTTAGTTTCCCTTCCCCTTTGGCATCATTATGTTCAATCTAGTCAGCTGTTTCCCTCTAGGTCTCGTCGTTTTTCCAGTTTAGGTTTCTGTTTAGTTGTCGCTCCTGTTTTGCCCTCAGTTTGTTGCTCACCAGCCACAATAAAAGGCTCACTTTTGGTTTAAACTGCAGTTCCTCGCTTCAGTGTCTGCTTTTGGGTCCATTTAGAAAACTTAGGCGTAGGCGTACCCCGACGTGACAAGGCGATTCAAATGATGTAAAAGAAACCGTGATTCACGAGACCAGGGCCAGCCGTTATTCCCACATGCATCAGTGACCCTTGGGCACCCATGACCATGTCTCTGGTTCACTGTTCCTTCTTTGGACCACTGCAGGCTGGGAACACTCCACAAGAGCTGCAGTTTTGGAGATGCTCTGATCCCAGTCATCTAGCCATCACAATTTGGCGCTAGTCAAACCCACACTTGTCCAATTGTTTTTTTTTTAATTTTCAATTGTAAATTGGCTGTAGGTGTGAGTGTGAGTTGGGCCATGCTCCTCAAACCCTGAATCGGATAAGCAATTAATGCAAACAGGGGTTTCTTCCATCCTTTACAAAACGGTGTGTTTTTGTTCTTTATTAGAAGGAAAAGAGAAATTCCCCAGATGTGTTGCTGAACAGTGTATCACAGCCACAGTAACAATCACTGTGAGGAGAAGAGTTTTTGTATCTGCTCAGCATCTGTAATGGTCCACATGTACTAGTGTTGCAGCCTCTCTTGCATGTGTGCTCTCAGTACCTGTAAAATAGTAGAGTCACCAAGCGCCGGCAGTCTTCTGTGTCTAACTACATTACATGTAGTAATTAAAATCAAACATACAAGTTTAAAAACGTGGCTAGTTTAAAGTTGATACTACATCCACACTGCATTGTGTTTTAAGAAACCTTAACTTCAAATTTACAACAAAAATTAACCACAGCTAGAAGCCGGCAAAGATACAAATTCTAGGTCGCAAAGTTTTCAACATTAAGTTAAGATTATATGTTGCCCTCTAACAATATGGATCCTCCACAGAGCAATAAAGGAAGCCCCACATACCGTCTTTCTGTGACAGTCCACTGAGGAGGCCTGATCTATCACAGAGCTTCCTGTCAATGTTAGGGGGTAAAGGGAGAGAAACATGGAGTGTCTGTAAAGAGTGAAGAAACCCTGCAGTATTTCAACTCCACTCTTGGCGTTCGAGCCCAGGGACAGTGCGATCCCTGGCATCCGGAGTCTGTACCTGGCTTTATAAGGCCTTGAGTGATGCCAGAATTGGGCTATTCTTGGAGACGGTCCTGAGCACTCCGTACCCAGAGAGGTTGTTTGGACTGTTGCAAGAGGAGATGTACGGCTACCACTGCCACATAGTAACAACCCCTTCTCTCCAGTGTCACCTATTAAATCTTTATTATCTACACAGTCCAGAGGAGAGGGTGGGAAGAGGAAACCTTTTATTTTTGTTCTCTTTTTCTTCATGATGGGGACACACAGGAGGGTCAAAGATTTGCAGTGTTCAATTCTCTGGAGCTAAACTGAACAGTAGTTTTCATTTCGATCGTTTTATCCCATATAGATGAAAAAAAATTACAAATTATTTCTTCAAACCTATGTTCATCACAGTTCTCAACAGTGGCATTATACTTACAGGAAAAGCTAGCAAGTGATTTTAGAATATGTGGGTGACAAACATGCCTGTGAAACAGGAGGATCTGTCAGTCTGATTCCATGATTGATTATCAGGAACAGATAGAAAGCTTCTTTCTGAGGAAATCGTCCCTCTGGGATCAGCTTTAGCTCAGCCTCTGTTTAGCTTCAGCTGTTGGATGGCAGGATTGTATGGCCCCCGGCCAAACTTAATGTTTACACTAACGCTCACAACTGTTCTGTACGTAGTCACAGCGAATTAACGATCCAGAGACGAGGGGCTCTCGTGCGCTGTTGTGATTTTAGCGAGACAGGTGCTCGGTGCAGCAGTGGGAAATAGGGAGGTGGTAGTGAGAGCGAGGGCAGGGCGGATTTACATTTGGTTGGCGTGCTTGAGCTTTAAACACACAGACTACCACCATGTTTGATATCGGGCCCTAGTGAATATGTTTTATAGCAGCGGCCTGCTCTAATAAAGTTTGAGCCTCATCTCATGTGTTCTTTACTTGTCTAAACTGGAAATGTCTGGTTACTGGAAAAAAAATCTGAAAGTATAGTATGAAGTTGAATGATCTTCATGGAGCTGTTTAATGCAGAAACCCTGCTTATCGGGTCATTTTTCTAGTGATACAGTTCAATAATACAGGGAAAAGAATATAAACATTTTACAGCAGAGATGTCAAAGTTTTTTTTACATTGTGAGCCACATACAACCCATCTTGAGCCTCAGTGGGCCAGAGCAGTCTCCATTTTCTGTCACTGGAAAGAAGTTTAACTACACATTTAATCCCTCTGATATTTTTAATATGACACAAAGAAGTGTAGTTTTATAATAACTATAATGTTATTATGAAAGATTTTTTTTTTACTGTGAACCCACTGTAAAAATCATAGATTTCTATAATACATTGTAAAAAAAAAACCAAAAAAACCTGTAACTTTTTGCCATTCAGTTGTTTATTTGTTACTTGTTTACTTTGGTGTAATATGAATGGCCATTGGGTAGGAATCCGGTTGTTCAGTCTGACGTCACTAGCCGTGTCTGGGTCTAAACTCCGCTGCAGGTCCACATATCAAACGATCACTGTGGCATTACTGAGAGTTGAAAAACTGTCTAAAGTCTTTCATCTTTAATAAAATGATCAGCGTTCTGCTCTACCAGGTGTAACAATTGAGTTTAACATCCAGGCATCCATGAAAACGGAATTTATGACATTTAACGGAGTTAGAAGTTAGCAGGGAGTTAGCTCGCTAGCTTCTATCTAAATACAATATAGCATGTCCTGACTGCGGGGTTTTGGAAACAAATTAAAACGTACAGCTCTGTTATCACTTCCAGCATAAATGAAGACAGAAAACTAAACAGCAGTGACGCTTGTAGGGTTACTGAAGTTGGGCTAGCTGGTATATAATGATGTGCTACGTGACTGCTAGCGACACAGCTATGTTAGCATAATATAAACAAGCTAACTTTTTTTCCACTCGATAAAAGTTAACGTGAGTGTTCTCGGTGGTCAGAAACAAATGTAATCGCATGGCAGGATGCTGTAAAAGGACCAAACTTCAGCCAGGAGAACAACTGAGATAATCCATCCACAATACGAGGTTAGTCATTCATATACTGTTGCATGGGCTGGGCTGTAATTACATCCTAAGGTTTTAAAGACTGAGCTTAAATAAATGATTAGTGGTAATAAAAGCCGAGGGAGGTCAACAGGGATCACTGACTGTTTTAGGAGCTTTTTGAGATCAAATAGAAGAAAATACATAACATTAAACATGTTAACAACACAAAAGCCATATTAAACGCAGACTACTTTAGACCCGGAAGTAGGATTCGTCGCGTCATCACTGAACAACCGGATATCCATTAGTGGGTGGAGCTATGGCAGGCTAATTCTGGCCCTCAGGCCTTATGTTTGACACTGTGAGCACCTCTGAGAGATAGGCACAGTGGTGCTTTGAGCTAAATGCTAATGGGCTAATTAGCTTGTGTACAGACTCACAAGGAAATTAACATTAATATGCAATACATTTTTAAACCAGTCACCTCATACTACTGTTTTTGAAGCGGTTAACATATTAGTCAAGTAGAATATCTTCAATATTCAATAGCTTCCTTTGATGTGTTAGCATGCTAACACTTGCTAATTCCATTCATGATTCATAATGCAGGTGAGAGAGGTGATGGAAACATCACTATAAAACAGATGTGGTTTGGGGGGGGTTCACATGGTGCCGCAGCAGGGATGCTGGCTCTCTTTGACGTGTGCCTGCTTTCTGTCGCAGCCACGCAAAGTTTGTAAAAGACAAAACATCAACAAAACCACAGATCCCTGCCACTCTGCATTTTCCTCCTTCGGTTTGATTTCTTCTGCACTTTGTTCTTTTAAAACAGCAGGTGTTCAATTTTATATATGCATACAAAACCCCCGCCACAAAACAGCATTCCTCTGTGTTAAAATCACAGCCTCTGAGATATGAAGCTGCGGTGGCATCTCTGTATCAATTAGCGGGAGGATAAAGCGGCCGCTGAAGAGCGGGTCATTGGTTCAGGTCTCGAGAGAGCCCCCGCTGCCCGCTGGTGTGTGCATTCTGCACTTAACCTGAATCTTAACCTGCACCGCCACCTCATTAAACATACAGCTGTACAAATGTAAAATGCGGTGAGGCTGGTTACCATTCAGGGATTTTTCTTTCAGGGAAGCACCGGAATCAGTTCCTGTGATGTGGGGAGTTCAGCTGAGGTCAGTGCAGCGGGCCCAGCCTGGTTTTTGTCTCTCTTCACTTCCAGAATCAAGTGTATGGAATAGCAGAGCTTTTCTCATCCCTTTCCCTGCATCGAGAGGATGTCGTCAGCCCACGCTGTATGTTTAGCAAAGAGCCACAGAAAGAAACAGAAAACCTTACGCAGTTCACCGAGCGTGACATGTTTAGCTTAAATTTCTTCTCGAGTTTGCTTATTTAGATTTTCTTCCCAAATGAGGCCAGCGCACCATTAATTACAGTCAGAGCACAAACAAAACAGCAGCTATGCATTTTTTAAATCGTGTTTATCCAGAGGTGCCGACCGGATAACCTCGTGAAAGGGAAGTGACGAGATACTGCAGTGGGAGTGAATGCAGCTTTTCTTGTGAAAACAAAGTGTCTCTGAGCTTTGTCAGTGACCTTCATCAGAGAGAGAACAGACTTTGACACTCTCTTGTTGACCTGGCTTTAAAAGGTTCAGCTTTTGTTTTCCATAGATAAACTCTGAACAAAGCCCAATTGTGAGGTAACAAATTTAAAAAAAAAAAAAAAAAAGGTAAGGCAAAGGAAGCAATTAAAAAGTGCAGCAGCAGCCTGTTTGTTCATCCCCTCGCTGTCTGAATTATCTCTTCGCTAAACAACAGCACTAACGTAGTCTTTTCATTGTTAAGCTATACTTTGCTATAAAATGGGTAACATTAGCCGTTTATAGTCTATCCTCCAGTTTCCCAAGCCCATCAAATTAACATCTGGCCATTATCATGTGCTTGTACGTGGCCTGCTTCAAATACTAGCAAGCTTAGTGGACAGTTATGGCCTTATGGTGATATCTTGCTGAACAGAAATTAAGGACAATTGTTCGGGTAGATGGCCACTTGAGGTGTACCACATAACTTGGGTTGCCTTCTGCTTACCCGTGGAATGCTAACACATCTTTTGGACCACCAGCAGGTAAAGAAATGTGCCTGCTGACCCTATTTATGGCAGTAGATCTATTGCACAATATAGTGGGATGCTAACAAAGCCCATACATTAGGTATACCTGTTCAACTACCTATTATTGCAAACACAATGAATTTAGGCATGTAGACACTATCAAGAACGTGCAATTTTGTGAGAGATCATAATACAGCTTTGTTGCTTTTTTGGAAAATGTACATGTGTCTGTGCAAGCAAATTGTAGCTTCACTGTAAATGTAAATGAACTAAGTTCATGAGATGTGAGGTTTAGTCAGTGGTAAGGCCATGTGCTTGGTTTATGGCAGAGTGCTTTGTTAAGTATTATAGTTTTAATCACAATTATGAGATGAAGCATGCAGGAAAAGTGTTACACTTTCAGATATGGAGCAGTCAATGGCAGGTTTGTGATTTCCCACAAAACTGCAAACACAGTAAGGCTTTCTTTGATGATGAGGTTATCCACTAATATGCAGAAATATGAAAAAAACAAAAACATTTGAGAACGTACCCCTCTCCATTCAAAGTGTAACAAGACAAATCTGGAGCTGAAAAGCAAAGTGGACAGTTCTGACATTTTCTCCTTGGCTCTGGATGAAAGCTGTGATGTTCACAACACAGGTAACTGTGTGCTTTGATAGATTTCGACTGAAAATGCAGCAAACTGGCAGGTGTTACAACTAATGGTTGTTCAAATACTGACAGGGGAAATGATTTACTTTTGAAGCAGATGAAAGATAAAATGACTGAAAAGAACCCGGCATTGGGAAATCGGCATTTATGTACTGTGTTATCCACCAGGAGGTGTTGTGTAAGTCAGTGCTAAAAATTAACCATGTTGTTGATGTTATAGCGAACACCTTAAGAGCAATGAATCACAGACAGTTTGTTGCACTACTGGCAGAGCACTTCAAGCCCTGCTGGATTTTTGTTCTTCTTTCAAAAAGGAGGAACTTCCACATAAGTCCAGATGCAGATCCTCTCTCAGTGAGGATCACTTGTCCATCGTATTTCACTTTTCCACCTCAGACATCCTGAACCTGATTTTAATGCGTATGTTCACGTCAAATACAGAGTTAAAAGTATTTGACGTTTTGCAAAAGACATGCACAATTTGTTCACATTTGTTTTTGGGAGTGTTGATTAAATAGTGATGAAATGCTGGTGTTTCTACCAGGCCCATTTCACAGTTTAATCGGAATCAGAATACTTTCTTAATCCCAGAGGAAATTATTATTATTAACTGGTTAATTGTAACACATACTCTTATCAGTACCAGTTTATAATGATTATTGAGCAGAACCCTCCAGAACATCTGTAGTTTCCTAATATGGCCCCTTGGGAAAAATGAGCTGTCAATCTCTGGTTTACAGAGAATAGTGTGAAAAAAGAAAATGTCCAGTTCTCTGGGACAAAATGCATTGCCGATGAAAGAGTTTAGAGGAGAATCACTAGACTGCATGGGGCTGATAGGAAGGCAACAGTAACTTAAATAGGAATTGCTACAACCAGGATGCAGAAGAGCATGGGCTGCAAGAGCAGAACACCACACTAATTGCTTCCCGTTGCAACAAACAGATTGTAGGGTTAGAATTTGATGTATGAACAATGCCGGCTGATAATGGTGTAGTGGATATGTTTTATGCACACTTTTAATCTTTTAGTTCAAACTAAGCATTGCTTAGCCTTCCTGTGTATTTTTGCTGAACACGTCCATCCCTACGGTGGCCCCTAGAGATAAAGCACGTACGAACTCCGAAGCACGTATAAACTGCAAAACACATGCAAACTCCAAAACACAACAGAAGTACTCCAGGACGGATGGTTTCCACAAACACATGGAGTTGGATACTAGCGGAAAACACCTGCAAAAACAACCACACTCACATATATTCACATAATTTAAAAAAATGTTCATTTACCTGTTATACCACACACCAGATCCGGTCATTGGTACTTCCTGGTTTGTGTAGCCACTAGGTAAAGAAAAAAAAAAGCTGAAGACTGCTCCTAGTGTCCTGGAGCACTTCCGTTGTGTTTTGGAGTTTGTACGTGCTTTGTCTCTAGGGGCCACTGTACATCCCTTTCTGACCACAGTTTAGCAATCACCTTGTGACAGTTTCCAGCAGGATAATGTGCCGTCTGACAGAGCTCACATCATCATGGAACTGGCGTCATGGATGTGCAGCTGACATATCTGCAGCAACTGCACGACGCTATGTCATTAATATGGAGCAAAATCTCTGAGGAATGTTTGCAGCACCTTGTTGAATGTGTGCCATGAGAAATTGATTAAGGCAGTTTTGAAAGGAAAAGCGATCCAACCTAGTAGTATGTGCAGCCCATTGAACAGTCAGCCAGTACAATACTGAAGGTATTCAAAGTCATATTGGTGTGGTCAATAAATGGTTGCTCCAAAGACTTGCAAATAAGTTACACTATTTGGCAATCAAAAGGCACATTGAAATGCATCAGAGGAAAATGTTGAAGTGCGCTGTTGTGAAACAACGTGACCACAGAGTTTCAGTAATTAAGGATTATTAAATGCCTTGCTCAGGGGCACATCTGCTGCGCTAAATAATTTCAGCCATGTAACCAAAGTTGCTGTGGTAGGTCAGTTATACAAGCAGGGGTCAGTGTATTTGAGAGATGCCTCCCGCTCTTTGCAGCTGTCTCTGCTGGCAGCTGAGGCTACTGGGCCCTGGCAGTCACCAACACTGTCAGATCAAGTCAGTAATGATCTCCTGGAAGCTGTTCAACAACCCAAACCCATCAGTCAGGGAAACAAAGGCACGCCCACAGCATGGTCTGGCCCAGAATGCAGCCATTCATTGCGAGGGAGAACCCAGAGCACTGGCCAAGCCTTTCATGGACAGAGAAAAGGGTCTGTAACCAAACCATGCTCAGTTAAGACTCTGATTTGCCAGGGTAGATAAGGGGTAATCAATCATCCATGGCCAGTCCTTGTGCAAACAGTGTCAGGATGTGTCAGTCCAGCAAGAACTGGCCAAAGTCAGCTGATGACTTTCAGAGCAGGGTGCAAGTCCTGTCAAATGCTTTAACATAGATCTGATTTCTCACAAACAGGTCTGCTCAACAGTAACACCCTATTCCATTCCCCCTGAGTGAAAACCGGCTTAATACTAACTGGTATTAAGTACAGTAGGTAGACTGACTCGTATCTATGTTTGAACTGCCGTTTACAGTAGCTAAAACTATCCAGTGCTCTTCCCACATCTGTGCAAACATGGAAACGGCTTTCATCAGCAGCTGTGGTGTGTGTTTTCTTGATCCAACAGCGCCACTGCAGGAAAGCGATGATGATGCACGTGTTTTTAAAAAGTTGGATTAATCCAGAACTTTGCCAGATAATTTTCATTAAAAAATATTGTGTAATTCAAAAAAAGAGCGGTAATGACTTTGAACCAAATAAGCAGCATTTTTTGTTTCTTATGCACAGTTTGTTACTTACAGTTACATGGATGATCCTTTCTGGGATGCTTGAAGCTTTGAGTTGAATCTGAATAAAGAGGTTTTCATTGCATTAGCCTGATACACTGATGATATTGGTAATTTATGATATTGGTCGTATCCCTTAAACTTTCTTCATCATTTGTTTGGTACCTTTAACACAGTTTTAAGTAAAAAACATTTGTAGAAAATGACACACTGCTCTTTGATTAAATATAATGTATTTTTTCTTCTGCTCTAAGTCAGTGGGTTGGTGCTGACAGTAACCTCTCAGAGCTTAAATAATTCTGTTTGGATTTCTGGTTTTAGAGTTTTATTAACAGTTTATTTAGATTTGCTTCTAAGAGTTTTCAAAGGGGAATTAAACTATTGTGCAGCGCGGCGCATAACTTTCACATGTCACATCAATTAAACGTCTAATTAACTCCATGCAAAGTGCAGGCAATAGTCAATAGAAAAAGTAAATAAATATTTTCTTTTGTTTTCTTTCAGTCTGCCTCAGATTCACCCAGAGTGACTCTTTATGGTATGAGCTCAGGTCCTCGTTCACCAAAGACAGTTCTTTATGACTCTTGCTGTATGTTTGGCTTTGTTTTCCCGCTATTGAGCCAGAGACCAATCAGAAGGCCTTTTAATAATATTGTTCAGTGGTTGAAAATCTAAATATCCAAGGTACAGGGTAAAAATATTTAATAAACTGCAGTGGAAAAGCAGCTGGAAATGCACAGGAGGATGTGTTGATGAGGCGTGTAGTTACATTTTATAAGCATAAGTTACAGGGCAGGGTTTCAGAGGGGTGTGAGGTTACAATGTAACTACAGTAGATTTCCCACTGAAGCATAAATCCCCACCCACCATAACCCACCAATACCTAAGAACGCCTTCTGTTAGTGACTATGACAGAAGGTGATATTTGACGCTGGGAATAAGAACAGGCTGTGTTCAGATTACAGGCAAATAACAGATAGTTCTTTAAAATGATTTTTAACTCCATTTCGATGAAGTTTGCATATTTCTTTTGTTTTTTCTCTCTCGGTTTTTTAAATTAATTAAAATGACTTAAATCCCTTTAACAAAATCCACGTGCCTTTCAACTCTGCCATACAGTTAATACATGACCGTCTGTCTTTGTTTAATTAGTTACTTTGTTTGATTAGTCAGTGTCAATTTTCACCACTACTATCTATTTCTTCCTTACAAACAAAGTTACCTTATTTCCAAGCCATACTGAGCTATAGTACCATCCACTGCATATAAACGGCAAACAAAACGGGAAAACGTTTGTGAACTAACCGCAGATCAAATTCCTGTGAGCAAAACAGACTTCTTATATAAAGAAGATTCTTACTTTCATGCCTGAAAGTTGAAAAAGGCCGCAGCAGTGTTTCACTATTTCTCCTCCTGTATTGACATGAGCATAATTTCCATCTCCACAGCCATGTAAAAGCAGTATGTTTTGAATGAGTCACCAGCAGTTGGTCACCTTTCAACTGTTGCCTGCTGGTGAAAATATCCACCATTTCTTTCTGTCGCATGGAGGAGATCTCAGAGGAGACCACAGAGGGTGAGCAGAAGGCGGCTTCTTCTCTCTGTGAATCATCATCCACCTGCTGTCTGCTGCTTCTGACACTTTACTGAACTTTGAGGAGTTTTGCTTCCTTCTTCTCTTTTCCAGCACAGACACTCTCCCAAGGGAAAACAATGATATACAGAGGCACGTAACACGCACAAAAAGATATACATATGCTGCCAGTCAAAACTTTGGACACGCCTTCTTATTTAATGTTTTTTTCTTTATTTTCATGACTATTTTATTGTAGATTCTCACCGAAGGCATCAAAATGAATGAGTGAATACATATGAAATCACATAACAAATGAAAAAGTGTGAAATAACTCAAAGCATGTTTTATATTTTAGATTCTTCAAAATGCCACCCTTTGATTACTGCTTTGCCTTCACTATGTGGTCCATCTCATCACAAACCATCTCAGATGGGTTTAGATCAGGTGACTGTGGAGTGCAGGCCATTTGATGCAGCACTCCATCACTCTCCTTCTTGTCAAATAGTCCTTACACAGCCTGGAGGTCTGTTTGGGGTCATTGTCCTGTTGAAAGGTAAATGATCGTCCAACTAAACGCGCACCGGATTGGATGGCACGTCACTGCAGGATGCTGTGGTAGCCACACTGGTTCAGTGTGCCTTCAGTTTTGAATAAATCCCCAACAGTGTTACCAGCAAAAGCACCCCCACACCATCACACCTCCTCCTCCATGCATGGGAACCATGCATGTATAGACCATCAGTTCACCTTTTCTGGAACCAAAGATCTCAAATTTGAACTCATCAGACCAAAGCACAGATTTTCATTGGTCTAATGTCCATTCCTTGTGTTTCTTGGCCCAAACAAATCTCTTCTGCCTATTGCTTTTCCTTAGTAGTGGTTTCTTTGCAGCTATTTGACCATAAAGGCCTGATTTGTGCAGTCTCCTCTGAACAGTTGATGTAGAGATGTGTCTGCTACTGGAACTCTGCGACTTCTGAGGCTGGTGACTTGAATGAATTTCCTGGGGTCCTCTTAATGTGAGCCAGTTTCGTCATAGAACATGAAGGGTTTTGCGACTGCACTTGGGGACAGATTCAAAGTTTTAGCAATTTTCTGGACTGAATGACCTTCAGTTCTTAAAGTAATGATGGACTGTCGTTTCTCTTTACTTAGTTGATTGGTTCTTGCCATAATATGAATTCTAACAGTTGTCAAATAGGGCTGTCGGCTGTGTACCAAGCTGACTTCTGCACAACGCAACTGATGGTCCCAACCACATAAAGGCAAGAAATTCCACAAATAAACCCCAACAAGGAACACCTGTGAAGTGAAAACCATTTCAGTTGACTACATCACGAAGCTCATTGAGAGAAAGCCAAGGGTTTGCAGCTCTGTCAACAAAGCAAAGGGTGGCTACTTTGAGGAATCTAAGTTATTTATCTTTTCTTTTTACTACACAAGTTCATATATCTTGCTTCATATATCTGATGTCTTCACTATGTATCAACAATGTAGAAAGTAGTAAAAATAAAGAAAGAAAATGTGTGTGTGTGTGTGTGTGTGTGTGTGTGTGTGTGTGTGTGTGTGTGTGTGTGTGTGTGTGTGTGTGTGTGTTATGAGATGTTGTGGTTGACTGGCCCAGAGCAGGAAGTCGGCAAAGAAGGCCAAGAACTCTTTTCAATTCCCCCATCATCTCATGCTGCTAACTGCTCTGAGTTTCACTGGCCGGAGCTGCAGCAAGCTCATTGGCATGTCATCTGAGTTTCAGAGATGACAACCCTACAGTAACTGGCATCTTTTCTCTCTTCTTCTTTTGCCTCACGTCTCATCCCAGAAAAATCCTTGGCAGATGAAAGGGCCAGAGCAAGAGCTGAAGCAGTTAGGACAGATAAGAAGCGTTTGTTTTTACAGTTGTTGCAGTCCCACTTTGCATCACATATGCAACTACTGCTGGATGTTTGTCCCTCCTTTAAGAAGAGGAATTTAGGATTACGCCCCCCTTCATTCATCAAAATCAGTACATCTTTATTTTTATCTCAAATTTTTTGAGAGAACTAATTTTCATTGCAAACATAATCACATACAATGGACGCCACAAGTTTTCCTATAATTCAGGCATCTCCGAAAACGTTAGAGCACTTTTGCAAATATGTGATGTCTTGTTAATCGAGCAGATATTTGAAGTTTACACAGCACCATTCTCGCATGAAAATATCTTAAAAGTTTATTTTGTGACCCAGAAAGAGTAATATTTCAAACTCCGCCACTCTGTGTTCCTCCGCCACTGCCTCGTTTGAGTTTTGAGTTCTGGGATATTGCATTTTGTCATTTCGATCTGATTGGAGACCAAAAAATCAGCCAACCAGATTTTTTTTGCATCCAAGTCTGTGATTGGCTGGTTTTGTGGCACAAATATAACGGTGTGCAGAAAGAGTTGAACCCGGACGGGCAGAAATGTTGAGAGCGCAAGCAACACATTGCGAGCGAGTGCAAATACAAAAACTGACCGAGAGGGGCTGCTATTGTGTGTGTGTATGGATAATAGCAAACACGTTTTTTTTGCACGCAGCAACGAATTTTGTTCACTCAAATTTAGCTTTTGTTGGCTCAAAATAAATTTCTCCTCAAAATGCAACACTTGCACCTGCAAAAATTTTTTACGTGCGCTCAGAATAGTGGCACAAAAATAACGCCATAGCTATCAGTCTGCTTTGTACCTTAGCTGTCAATTTGGCTATAGTTTCAATATGCCAGGTATTCAGGTCTATTTATTCTGCAGGAGAATGTAAAACTTGGTGAAAGCAGTCTCTGATGACAACAATACTCAGTTAGTTGTTGAGGATATCCTAAACTTTTCTATTGGTAAGCTATGCTGTTTTTGCTACTGTTAGCTGCTATTAGCTGGCATTATGAACATTCCTTTGAAGTGGACTCAGGTGATTAACAAATGAAGTCTCATATAATGTGACAATGTAATTAACCTGTGTGTTTGAATGTGTGATTTTCTTTTAGGACACTTTAGCCTAGCATAATGTTATCTTTTAGCGAGCTGCTTTTGTTGTTTAGCCAACTTGTTGTCAGATGCCAGTCTGCTTACAATAAGTAATTGTGACAATATCAGGAATAAAGTATGTTTATGCATTTTTTTTTTTAAATTTGTTAGAGCCCCGATTTTAGTTCAAGAGATGAGGCTTGAGATAACGAGGAAAAGGATCAGGTGTAAATAAGGGAGGAGAGAGAGAAGCAGGGAAGGAGAAAGACATATAGAGAAAGGTAAACACTTTTAGTGGGTATTTGTGAATTTAAACTATAAGTAACCTATAAAGCTTACTACGTATGTGGCCAGTCAGTAGCATCAAAGTTTATGAGAATACATCAATTATTTGGACTTAATCACATGCTAATCAACATATATATATATATGTATGTATATATATATATGGCCCCAACTGACAGCGTGCTCAGTGAATACCTCAGGCAGCAGAAACCCAAGAAAGTGGAGGAAGACGAGGAACCATCATGGAAGGACAGGCCCCTGCACGGTATGTACCACCGGCAGATAGAGGAGGTGGCTGATATCCAGAAATCCTACCAGTGGCTGGACAAAGCTGGACTGAAAGACAGCACAGAGGCACTAATCATGGCAGCACAGGAACAAGCTCTGAGTACAAGATCCATAGAGGCTGGGGTCTATCACACCAGGCAAGACCCCAGGTGCAGGCTGTGTAAAGATGCCCCTGAGATAATCCAGCACATAACAGCAAGGTGCAAGATGCTAGGAGGCAAGGCATACATGGAACTCCATAACCAAGTGGCCGGCATAGTGTACAGGAACATCTGTGCCGAGTATAACCTGGAAGTCCCGAGGTCAAAATGGGAGATGCCCCCAAGGGTGGTGGAGAATGACCGAGCTAAGATCCTGTGGGACTTCCAGATACAGACGGACAAAATGGTGGTGGCTAACCAACCGGACATAGTGGTGGTAGACAAACAGAAGAAGACGGCCGTAGTGATCGATGTAGCGGTTCCGAATGACAGCAACATCAGGAAGAAGGAACACGAGAAGCTCGAGAAATACCAAGGGCTCAGAGAAGAGCTCAAGAAGATGTGAAGGGTGAAGGTGACGGTGGTCCCCGTGGTAATCGGAGCACGGTGACTCCCAAGCTAGGCGAGTGGCTCCAGCAGATCCCGGGAACAACATCGGAGATCTCTGTCCAGAAGAGCGCAGTCCTGGGAACAGCTAAGATACTGCGCAGGACCCTCAAGCTCCCAGGCCTCTGGTAGAGGATCTGAGCTTGAAGGATTGACCGCCCGCAGGGGCGAGTGGGGAATTTATTTTATATATATGAGTACAGTAATCTCTTTTTATATACTTTATAACTTAAAAAAATACTTGCTGTACATTTGAATTCTCTGGAGTCAGCTTCAAGAAATATTTATTCTGTTCATGGTAGATGGAGGCAGGATGAATCAGTCTCAGCCCTTAGTTCAAAGGAGAAAGTCGCATCTAACTTTACAAATGAGGTGATTAAAGCATAACTGACCTTAAGTTCGTAAACACTTATTTAAGTAGTGTCACTATTTGAAATGCACATTTTAAATTTTCCACTTTCATCATTGTTCTCTTTGCAGTATCTAAACTCTCTTGCAGGGTAATTACACACAATATGCTGCCACTATAGCAATAAGAAACTAAGATGTGAACTCTGCCTCCAGCCGCCCCCAACTAGCCTCTGTCAACTGTGCTGACCAGTCCCCATGGCAACTGGCACAGAACTAATTTTCCTGAAATGTGACCATCGCTTTTGGAAAAGAGTAGAAAAGAAAAAAAAATAACAGTTGTATTTGCTGTATGCGCTGTGAAAACACATCTTTCATATAGTGCCAGAGAACCCACGAGGCTTTGTCTTCTGTACAAATATGAGTGGCAGGCTCTTTTCTAGCCCTGAGCAAACGCTATGGTCCTCGTCATCCTCCTCCTCCTGACTCCACCGTGGGACTGCATTCTGTAGAAACAGTGTAAAAAAGACCACTGGCACTGAAATTGATTTGGCTTTAATTAACCATTGTACAATGATCCATGGCTTCTGCCAAACAGTCGGCGTGATTTACGATCCACTTGTGGTTGAATATGGACACAGGAGGCAACTTCAGCTGAGCTTGTTCTGTTAAGAAAGAAAGTAGTTCAGGCTGAGTTTGCAATCCAGAATTTAATATGATATTTGAGACACCAAAATACAGGCATTTTGAAATTCTCTCTTTCTCCAAAATATATTATATTAAAATATAATATTCTCCACAAGGAGACTACACTCTCCTAAAGGATTTTAAATGTTATGGAACCTTTTTTATCCCTCTAGCCTTTCAAAGTAAATACTTAGTTACAATTATTTGCAGAACATGTTTTCAATTTGTTTTTTCAGAATTCTGGAACAAAATTTAAAAAAAGACCCTCATATTTATATGTATTCTCTGCCATGTAATCCAATTTAGTATGTTTGATTTAAAAGCAGCAGCATATGTTATTGATTAGTAAGTAAATAAATCGGTATGTGCATTTTTCTCTTGTCCTGTATGTGACCTGAAGTCATTCATGTGTTTTTGGTGCTTCTTTATTTGCACAAAAAAAGGTCTGCTCACTTTAGAACGCACTTTAGTTACCTTAAACTTAAGCCTTTTACAAAAGGGGACAAGTTTTTCTCCGAGTGCACCGTGAACGTTTGCGTGCCAGCCGTGGGATTGCCGCTCCTTGCAATCGCCACCAATTCCTGAACGTTCATTGTTCTGCAGCTGATTGAGGTGGTTTCTCCTTTTAAGACTCGGTGAGGGAAAGGAGCGCAAATCACTGACTTAGCAATCCGCTCCCAACAAAATCTCCTCCCTCTTTCACTGTAACAGGCCAAAGATCGTGCTGCGCTTGCAAGTCTAACAGTCAATACTTAAAAAAGCCATGAAAAAGAGAGCAGCATTAGCATATCAAAGACCAACATCTGACAAGGGCCTGCCTGAACCTTCCATAAGTGGTGTGCACTGGGAGAAAAGGGTTTGACTGTACAGGAGGAAAGGTGGGAAAAGTCCAACAGTTGAAGATTACTGAGGGTTTTACTGCTGCTCATCAGTCACACAAGATGAGACCATCACAAGAGAGGGATTAGGAAGAATATTAGGGGGCAGATGTTGAAGATGAGAGCCCTCCTCTCTGCCTCGGGCTCTGATTAAACCCAGTATATAACACATGATTTTTTTCAGTGAGAAAGCACAAAGGTCAAAAGTATAGGTATGGTGGTCAGAAGAATAAATGGGAGGTATACAAGCCACGTTAAAAGCCAGAACTAACAGACGAGGAAGGAGTTCAGTGTCTGGTGTCAAATCTCTCCTCTGGCTTCTGTCTGCTGTCAGTGAGGTGAAGACAGTAGAACAGCAAAAGAAAAATTTGAAAAAATTCGTCTTGGCAACAGTGCAGGACATAGTGTATTACAGCTGTATTTAATGAAAAAAAGTGCTGCATTGATCATACTGTGGGGAATTCCTCCAAACATCCTGTAAAGCTAAAAGGCCAGGGAGCTCCCTGTGCTGGTCTGATTGAGGGTTTCCTGTTTTAAGTACTTAATGAGGAACTGGGGAAAAATCTAACTTCCAGGTCTCTTGACTTGGATGCTTTCCGGACAATAATAATGAAACAAAGCTTCTTTTTTCCAGGTTCTTCTGGATGATGTTACCAAACACCTGCTGTTGCTGTACATGTGCAGTTTTAAATTTTGTTCAGTAAGGGTCTTACATCAAAATGCAGAAAAGGAAAGCAATAAAAAAAAAGAGATTTCTAATAATGGCAAAACCAGAGAGAGGAAAAATGACTCGGCTGCAGTTTCCCTACTTTGTCATTTTGGAGCCTTAAGACAAAGTAACACACAAATGAAATATAAAAATTTTACTTGGACACTTTCAGTTTCACTTGATATGCTTTCCTACAAGAAGATAGCATGCCATATTATATTCAATAAGCTGATTCTGTTCATCTGGATGTAGCATTTTCACATAGCTGAACCAATGGCCCAGTGATGTATCAGGATAGGATAACTAGTGTGCAAGCTGAGATCAGTTTTATGTAGGGAGAAATTAGAGACTAAACCTGTACCTGGACTTAAAGATGGTTGAAGTTAGGCATTTTAACATGGGGGTCAATTACACTTGGAGTCAGCCTCAAGTGGCCATTTGAGGAATTGCAGTTGTCAGTACTTCTAGTTTGGCCATCCATCCATCCCTTCATTCTTTCCACTTATCCTTATCGGGGCTAACACATTAGCCTTGTGTCAGAATATCTTTGATCAGATAATATTAATCTGAAACAGTAGACTGTCAATTTTAGTGACACATGAGTGAACGCAGTGCTCAAGAGTTTCTACAGATCATAATGTTGGACTCTTAGTACGCTTACCTGCCTCCAAATAAATGCTAATATATAGCTGCTGTTTAACAGACCACACCACTAAAGGTAATAAATGCTACTTTCAGCAATTCCCTTGTCTTAAATAGCACAGCAGGTTGCTCCAGCTGTTTGCTTTGGCAGAATTTTATAACCGATGCCCTTCATGACGCAAACACAAAGGGTTTTTGTGCATTGGGCTAGAATTTTATCAGGGACCTTCAAATTTCCAAGCAAATGCATTAACTGCCACACTATGGAACAAACTAACTTTGCACCAATGTTAACAATGTTTATTTTGTCAATAAATTGTAAGGCATGAAAGACCATAAACCACAAATAAACACTTAAAATCATTACATTTACAACTGTATTCAGTCAGTTTACTCCACAATAACATTTCATTAGTTCCTTTGAGTCAGCGTCAGCTTGAGGTCAACAAGCTAGAGGTCTTTTAAATAAAATCCCAGATTGACATGTACAGGATATTGATTTTTTTCTTGAATTATGAGTAAAAATAATTTGAGAACTAAGACGGACCTTAAAGTCTTTACAATAGTTGTTTGTCTTGTATCTGTCTGATGTTGGAGTGTTTTATCTTGTTGCTGTAGATTTTCACCTTCTTTACAATGAACTTTGGTTTATTGTAGAAGGCTCAATCCAATGAACAGTTCACAAGAAATGAAACTTACCCTTTCTCGCACTGCGCGCTGCTTGGCAGCTGCTTAACAGCAACAGTCTCATTGGCTTTTCTAGTTAATGATTTGCAAATTTAGGCCATGTAGCCTCCATGTGGTATTTACCAATGCGCTTATCTAATCTGTCTTTGCATATTAGCACTTCTCCATCTGAAATGTAAGCTAATAAGTTTCAGTACCAGTCAGAGTAAATTCGCTACCAGTCGTGCCCACCAGCTGACTGAAGAGGTGAAGCCATGGCACCAACACTGGTGAGTGATCCTCTCCTTGCTTTTACTATTACTTAAGTCCACATTTTTGTGACTACATTGGTATGTTGTGTGCTTTTACTTGATCAAATTTTAATTATTTTTAGATATATGAAAATTCAGAATTTATGCTAACCTTTTTCTTTGCCACAGCAAAGAGATTCAAACAACTTTGATATATTATACATTATTACAATATCTGAAAATTACTAGGCGACTCATATTTTCACCTCGTTATGATTTTTGTTCTTCCTCTAGTCAGCTTTTACTAGCTCACTTGTCTGTTTATACTGAGTGCTGCCTTTTCTCATTATTTTCAGTTTGACAAAGAGCCAAAGCCAGGGGACCTTATCGAGATCTCTCGGGGGGCATATAAACACTGGGCTGTCTACATTGGAGGAAATGAAGTTGTTCATTTACTGCCTCCGAGTGAGTATTACATTTTTGACCTGCACAAAACACACATTAACGTGCCCTACATAATTCACAGATGTTGCTTTAGTGTCTCTCTGACCTCCTTTTTCCTCTTCCAAAAAAAGCACATTCAGGTGGTGAGTTGGGATCCTTCGGTGAACTGCTGACGTTACTAGACAGCGGTAAGGCGCAGGTGAGGCGTCAGAAGATCTGGGAAGTTGTCGGCTCCAGCGAATTTGAGGTCAATAATCTTCTGGATGATGAGTACAGTCCTCGTGAGCCTCTTGCCATTGTGAGGGATGCCTGCAGGATGGTCGGTCGAGAGCTGCCTTACTGTATCGCTACTCAGAATTGTGAACACTTTGTCACAGAGCTACGTTATGGAAAGCCAGAGTCCCGACAGGTGAGGGATTTTTACCTAAAAGAAAAGTCTGTGAGATCAAATGGGTTGTAAATTCTCTTGTGTTAAGCTGAACATGGCTTAAACCAACAGTGAAGAGCAACAGTAACACTTTATTGCTGTTTCAGTGAGAAATGATTTTATCAAAGTGTTTGTCTGCACCTGCGCTGGATGTGTTTATCATCTAAGCGCCTCATTTATTGTAAAGATACAAAGATGTAACACAATCTATTATGAATGATTAGAAGCAGATGTGGTGCTGAATAAATTTTGATTATGTATCAAACGGCAGATTAGCTGATTTGCAAGTTCCAAAAAAAGCTTGCTTAGTCAACCCGTTTGTCACCTTCGCTGCCATAAATAGCTCTCTGAGATGCATTAAAAAAAACTTCTTTTTCATAGTGTTCAATCAGAAAATGCAACATGGCAGCCGCTCAATTTTTAATGAATGTAAACATGGTCATTATTTTTTATTTTGTTTTTACTGTCTATTATTGCAGCCTTGTGGAAGTCAGCACTGAAATACAACCTCAACAACAATGCAATAACTGCTTTCCCTCCAACAACCAGCACAACTGCTTTTCTCTTTATTGTGTTTTTTTCCATAGGTTCAAACAGCAGCTGTGATTGGAGGCGTCGCGGTGGCAGGTGTAGCCGCTGCAATTTTGGGTGCCGCGCTGTTTTCCTCCTTCAACAAGGACGAAAACAAAAGAAGAAGAAATTATAGGTGATTGCAGTGACTGATATCATTAATATCAGTAAAAAGGAAGGAAATAGTTTGTTGGTGTAACAAGGTCAGCAGAAACAATAAGTTAATCACAGTGAGGATTTCTAGGATTGAAGATATTTTTGGAATTGTGGGTGATTTTAGAACGCTTAAATTTGTACTGCCTAAATTCTAAATAAAGATTTGGAAATTTGAAATGAGGCTTTTTGACCATATCACCGTACAGACAAATATACAATCTAATGCTTTGGATGTTTTTTTGCAATGTAGGAGGTCAGAGCACTGGGCCAGGCCAGTAAAGCTATCCGGTTGTTCAGTGATGACGCGACGAATCCTACTTCCGGGTCTAAAGTAGTCTGCGTTTAATATGGCTTTTGTGTTGTTAACATGTTTAATGTTATGTATTTTCTTATTTTTGATCTCAAAAAGCTCCTAAAACAGTCAGTGATCCCTGTTGACCTCCCTCGGCTTTTATTACCACTAATCATTTAATTAAGCTCAGTTTTTAAAACCTTAGGATGTAGCTACAGCCCAGCCCATGCAGCAGTATATGAATGACTAACCTCGTATTATGGATGGATTATCTCAGTTGTTCTCCTGGCTGAAGTTTGGTCCTTTTACAGCATCCTGCCATGCGATTACATTTGTTCCTGACCACCGAGAACACTCACGTTAACTTTTATCGAGTGGAAAAAAAGTTAGCTTGTTTATATTATGCTAACATAGCTGTGTCGCTAGCAGTCACGTAGCACATCATTATATACCAGCTAGCCAAACTTCAGTAACCCTACAAACGTCACTGCTGTTTAGTTTTCTGTCTTCATTTATGCTGGAAGTGATAGCAGAGCTGTACGTTTTAATTTGTTTCCAAAACCCCGCAGTCAGGACATGCTATATTGTATTTAGATAGAAGCTAGCGAGCTAACTCCCTGCTAACTTCTAACTCCGTTAAATGTCATAAATTCCGCTTTCATGGATGCCTGGATGTTAAACTCAATTGTTACACCTGGTAGAGCAGAACGCTGATCATTTTATTAAAGATGAAAGACTTTAGACAGTTTTTCAACTCTCAGTAATGCCACAGTGATAGTTTGATATATGGACCTGCAGCGGAGTTTAGGCCCAGACACGGCTAGTGACGTCAGACTGAACAATCGGATTAGCAGGTGGGTGCAGCTGGGCTTGCTTAGGCCCCAGAATCACTACAGAATAGGGTTGCCAACTCCCTGAAAAATAAATAAGGGACACCTCGTGGCCAGGGCCGGGCAACCCAGTTGTCTTCACCCTTCCCAGTGTGGTAGCTCTTTTTTTGTGTGTGAAATTATTTTTTAACCATTTGACTTGAATTTGATTTAAGCAGATGCATATTCTTTGTGATATGACCATATGGGAAACAAATGATCATTTAGCCATTTATTTTTAGCTCACAATGACAACATTAACACAGTAAAACAGGTCTCTTTCTTAAACAGAAGCCTGTCATGCTTAACTTTTGAGAATATAAGTAAATCTTTCTTTAAAAGAACTCTGTCCTACTTAACTTAAAATTATATAAATTAATAGAAAGCAATAGAACGAAAAATATTCTTGTAACAGCGCACATTTAGTGCATTTAGTACAGTTGGCTTCAGTTGAGGTATTATTTCAGCTTTTCTAAAGCTAATCAGCTGCTCCTGTTTGTAAACCCACTTGTTCCCATGATTACGCATCTTAACTCATCATCATTATTCATCTATGTATTACTTTTATGTATTATTCATCTATTTGTTGTAATCATCTATCCTTGCATTTGTTTATTACACAAAATAAGTTATATTATCACACTTCTGGCCACATAGCCCTGATATTCACTGCACATGCCCATATTAACCTTAACCAGAGGGTTTAAAAAAAACAAACCAGTGTTTACATACCATATCTGCTTCTGCCGTGGCCTGGCGGACAAAAAATTGGTAAAGGGTTCCCCGAGCTTTCACGCCCCTCATGTTCTTCATGTGCCCACCAATAGAAGCATGCCTATGGAAAAAGTGCGCCAGCACACAGTGCAGTGCGCTTTATAGTGCACTTTTCCAGCCAGGTGTTTTCCTTTTCCCATTCCTCCCTGTACTTTTGCAGCCTTTTTTTTTCTTTCTCTGAGCGAACAAACATTGCTGCTCTAATGCTGGGCTCACACTGTGCGATTTTTGGCCCATTTTGAGACGATTTTTGAGTCGTGCGACCGATTTGGTGATCAGCCCGATTTTGGCCTTCATCGTGCGTCGTGTAGTATACGTGGGGTAACGAGAAGCGATTAACACCTCACGACCAGCTCCCGATCATCAATCGCTCGTGAGGGTGTCACCGCAGCTGCTCACGCGCAAACACGTAAACGTCGGTGAAAAAGACGGAGCAGCACAGCTGTGCAGCGTGTGATCTGGACACAAGCGATGGAGGCACAACTTGTAGAACTTTGGAAAGCTCATCCGAGCCTTTTCCATGTGGCATCACAAAATTATCACGACCACAACAACCGTGAAAATAGTTGGATTTACATTGCTGCTCAATCACAGCTGCCTGATCATGTTTTTCATTAGCAATTTAGCAAAGTTGATGTGGTGGTGTGTCTGTGTGAGTGAAAGACAGAGAGAGAGCGACAGATTTTCTGTTATAACCTTCATTTTATGGACGCACAGTGTGCCGTCCGAGACTTGCACCGCAGTGTCGGCGTTTGTTTCCCTGTTGGCCATGCTTGTTGTTGTGGTCATCGGTTGTCTTCCGGTATTTTCTCCGTAAGCGACCTTTCCTCAACCAATGAGATGAGCGGTAATCTGACTTGTCATACTCGAATTGTCATAAGTGTGCTGTCAGCTCATTGGTCACAAAGCAGGAGAGGGGCTGGGAATTATGTTTTCAAACAAAGTGTTAATTCCATTAAAAGTTATAGACTACTTTTGATTCTCACTGTATTACGGGACAAAGTGCGTCCCTTATTAGCTCAATACGGGACGTGTACTTTTGTTTCTAAATACGGGACGATTCCGTTTTTTAAGGGACGGTTGGCAACCCTACTACAGAACCCCACATTGTTTGAGGTCACCGTTTGTGAGCTCCATGAAATCCACTGCAGTCTGCAAACACTCTGGTCATGGGACAGAATCCAGCAATAATAAAGCCTCACACCGTCCACGCTTTGGGAGTCTGATGGAACGGTTAATGGTGGCTGATCGTGAGGCTCAGAATCACCATGCATAACAAATGTGCAGCATTTTCACTCTGTGAATGATAGAAAAGACATGCCAATAATATGCATGATTACAGAGAGATGGTGAGTCACAGCCTCAAACATGATCACTAATTAGATGGTATCCATTCATTGATCCATCCGTCTAATCCAGGGCCGATAAATCGATATTTGATCATGAATAAATATTTTTTTCACAGTTAATTTAGCTAAGAAATGCACTTTATAGTACATTTGTTCACTTTTCTTTACACTCTCCAGAGCTCTTTGCCTTGTAATTTTAGCCACAGTGGTTTGGGCTGCTGTCAGTGAAATGTAAGTGACGTTTACAAGCTAATAGAAAACATTCTCATAAACTTAGAATGAATTCATGAAAAATACACAGGAACAGATTGTTGGAAGTTGCCATGTTGTCCTGCCATCTTGAACACAGAGCTCATAGGTGTTCACGGGCTCTGGAGGGAAATTTGAATTAATGTCTGCACCTTCAGACTCAAAATATGTAGAAAATACGCAAAATGTTTTCCTTTTACATTTTATATAAAACCGATTTACCAGTAGGCCGCCTTTGTTATTTTCTTCTCAATGCACTCTGGGTAGTGACGTCACATGGTTGCACCGCATCGGGTTCACAATTAGCAGCGCACTGGAAATGGCTTCTGTTCGACTTTTCCCGTTTGAACCAGAGCAAACCGAGGGAGAGGATAAAATAGTCAACCAGTACTTAGTTTAGATGAAGATGAAAACAATCTGTCACACGAGGACGCGAGAGTGAGGGAAAACTACTGGTGTCTATGCAGCTACTGAGAGTGTTTGTTGTAAAGAGCTCAATTTTATGGCAGCAGCTACCCATGGTAACGCATAAGCGCATGATAAAAACACTAATAGAATTCTATTTTTTATTATACAGTGAAATTATGAAAAATTACAATTCTCCATGCAACACAGTGCACCAAAACTTTGAAGCCATATGTCTTAATCCAGATGTTCTTTGGGCAGCCCTTGTTAGTCTCCATGACCAGTATAGTGCTGGTCTACTAAGTCGTAACCAGGTTACTAATAGGCAAGTTAATTAACACCATTGCTACACTGCAAAACAACAAAACAGGTTAGCTGAACGAAAGCGCCTATACTGACGACAACCAATACATGTCATAGTGCCAGAAAAAAAATGGCCACTCCCACGGCTCCAAAATAGTTTTAAACAACAAAGATTTAATGAATAACAAAAAAAAATTTAGTTATTCTTAAGTATGTTTTTATGTAGTGGAGATAATTTGTAACATATTTAGAGTAGCTTGTCATAATAGTCGGGGTTTCTTTTAAGCCTAATCTTAAAAGTAGAGATAGTGTCTCTTAAATCCAAACTGGAAGCTGGTTCCACAGAAGAGGGGCCTGAAAACTGAAGGCTCTGTCTCCCATTCTACTTTTAAATACTCTAGGAGCAATAAGTAGGCCTGCAGTACGAGAGAAAAGTGCTCTAATGGGGGTGATATAGTACTATAAGGTCATTAAGATAAGATGGGGCCTGATTATTCAAAACCTTGTATGTGAGAAGCAGGATTTTGAATTCAATTCCGGGTTTAACAGGAAGCCATCAAGAGAAGCCAATACAGGAGAAATCGGCTCTCTCTTTCTAGTCCCTGTCAGTACTCTTGCTGCAGCATCTTGGATTAGCTGAAGGCTTTTCAGTGAGTTTTTAGGACATCCTGATAATAAAGAATTACAGTAGTCCAGCCTGGAAGTAATAAATGCATGAACTAGTTTTTCCAGCTTCACTCTGAGACAGGATATTTCTAATTTTATACATATTGCACAAATGGAAGAAAGCATTCCTACATATTTGTTTAATATGTGCATTGAAGGACATGTCCTGGTCAAAAATCACTCCAAGATTCCTCACAGTGTTACTGGAGGCCAAGGTAATGCCATCCAGAGTAAGAATCTGGTTAGATACCATATTTCTAAGATTTTCAGGGCCGAGTACAATAACCTCAGTTTGATCTGAATTTAGAAGCAGAAAATTAGAGGTCATCCAGGTCTTTATGTCTCTAAGACATTCCTGCAGTTTAATGATCTAACTTCATGCTAGGTTACGTTAGCTCAAGTGTCCTAAAAATCACACTTTCCCCTCTGATAAACAGCTTGATTATATACTCACATAGTACGAGATGTTATTTGCTAATTGTCCGAGTCCAGCAATGTTAGATCCACTTCAGAAAGAAAGAAAGAAAATAGAAAAGTGCAGGATATCCTGAACAAATCAAGTCAGAATTACTGCAATCTACTGACATCTAGTGGTGAGATTTTCCACACTGTACCTTTAATAATGTATGAGCGTTGCACATTGATACCTACTCCTACAGACAACAAACATTTGGTAAAGATCAAAGTTCAACATCTTAACTTCCTCCTCAAATCATCTGATCTCAGTAACCGCAGTAACTTGTGACCTGACTAAACCTTACCTCATATAGCAAATGATTAAGTGCACACAGCTGAGATATTAAGCAGGGGGTGAACATGCTTCCTCTTTTTCCCCACTTAGAAGTTTGAACTGTTCCCACCATACGTACGACACATCGTGCCCCCTCCTGTAGCTGGAGGCTGTTAGGTTTCCTTTGAATTTGGTGTTATAAACTGCAGCTATAAACACTCGGAAATGTGAATAGATAGTTTGTATGAACTGGCTTGTTTCAAGTTTACCCTGGCCATAAATATGAAAATGTTTTTGTGGGCACAATAATGTACAAACTCCAAGCACCGGGGGGGATAAACTGCATTTAAATAAGCAAACAGAGAGAATTACATCATGGAATAGTCACATCTGATAGCAACATGTGGTTAGAGGTGGATGCAGAGCTCTGGATAACTCCCAGTGGACATAAATCTGGGGTACTTTTCTAAGAACTGCCAGCAACGGAAATCACTTTGTTGCCGTTTCCACCATACAACTGCCCGACTGCACAGCTTGAATGTTTACCTGTGATGATCTGGGATGCAGTAAACTTAAAGCCAACAATGGTTCAGTAATGGGTTTTTTCTTTACATCAATAATAGGTAAGATAGTAAGATAAATGAGTTCAGAGATGCTTTATCCTGGAGCCTAATGGACTGAAAAGGGACTTATTGTGAGTTTCTATTGTACACTAGGCTTGGAGGCAGCACTGAACCAACATGAATAAGTACAGCCAGTAAAGAGCAGTTGGTGATAAATGCAGCGTGACAGGCAGCCACAGAGGCCAAAAATCAACTACCTTTGGTGTCTGTGTCACTTGAGGATATATGGTTGCCCCCTCTGGGTTCTGTCACTGCTAATGTCTCACGTTCAGTTTCCACAAAGGCAAACGTGGAGGACGTGGCTTGGGCCAGGAGAGCCATTAAAAACGACCCGAAATCTTCCATCCGATACAAAGATGTCATTGAGGTTTGTCTCTGCACCTGCTGAAGTCATGGAAGAGGCGGCAGAAGGTCTTCCTCTGTGTCCGACTAAGCGACAACAGTCCACCACCTCCCAAAAACTAGCCGGACAAGTTTTTTTTCTCCTTTTTTTTCAAAAGGCAAACTGCTGCCATGCCAGATAAGTCAACAAATGAGGGCCAGTGAAACTTTGTTCATCGTGTGAGGGGCTTTTTGTGAGAGAGGCTGTGTGGAGAGAAGGGGGAAAGGGGGCTGGAGGGAGGCAGGATGGGGAGCTAGAATTAGGACCACATAAAGACGAGAGCCAGAAGGACGCGGTTGGGAGATGGTGGATTGGACCACCCTAAATGTACGGCTTCCTGGCTGCTGATGCACACTCAGGTGGCAGCAGCTAAAATACCTCTATCTACCCCCATTCGCCAGGTTCACAATGAGGAAACTGTTTCAGCAGGACAGGGGCTCTGCCTCTCAGACCACTGACAGAGAGAGATTAGAATAACAATGGCCCGGGTTAATGATGTTTGTGCCACTGAAGACACAAAGTCATTACTAAAAAAGCCATTAGGCCTCTGAGTCAAAGAGAATGAAAGGGGTGTTTTTTCCACACTGATTGCTTGCAGCGAATGTTAAACAGAATGGCGATCAACACACAGACCACCAGTCGCTCAGTGTCTCATTTTATGGCAGGTTCTCAGTATTTTTCTCTCAGCTATAGCTACTTTTTAACTTATGCAATAGTGGCTTGTTTCATGCATTAGCTGCACTTCCTTTCAGCCTTTTCACCTGACTTCTTTACTCAGTTCTACACATCATGTTGAGGCAGAAGGCAGAGCAGAGCTGGAGCTGGCAGAAGGGGGCAAAAAAAAGAAAAAACCAAAGGAGGGAGGAAAAGAGCAAAGAAAAAGAAGGCTTTGAAGAAGACCGAGCTCGCAAAGCTGTATTTTAAAGTTGGATGGCACATCAGAGGCATGAGCAGCTAGAGTTCTGGGGTTTTTTTAAGGCCCATATATGCTCATAGTGCAGCATCCAAAAGGAGCATTCTCTTTAAAGCCGGGCTGAGTGAGACCAAACATTCACCGCCGTGCTCCGAGGCTTAATTATCGTTTGGATCACAAACAGAAAGCTGGTTTCAGAGTTGCAGAAGATGAACAGAAGATGGCTGTTTCTGAAAATAATTAGACGCGACATGATTCCAGCTGTTATTTACATTTATATTACAGGCTGACACTATCATTTAGAGCGACATGGGGCAACAGTAGAATCAGTTTCATTTCCTGTGCTTCCTTTGTCCTTGAATGTTCTGTTTAATAGAGATGTGATTGGAAAAGAAATGAAAGTTGGACTGAAGGAAGTGCTTAGTGATGCCTTGTTATGGACCGCATTTGGCCTTAACATTTTGAAAATTAGTTTGTCTCTGTCTTTTTTTTTAAATTACCAACATAACAAGCTCCAAATACAGAATTTAAATAAATTGAGTATCTGGAAAGACTAATCACCACCATCAACCTTTTGCCAATTAAAATCAGATCATCGTGATTCAGGTGACTTTATACTGTAACATGCTAGTTTGTTTCAATAGTACTCTTAAAATGAGTAAAATTCACATCGAATATCAGAAATGGTTTCCTTTTGTGGCTTAACCAGGAATATTAAGCCTATAACGACATCCAAAACACTACGCAGATCTGGACCAGAGCATCACTGAGCTCTTGAACAGTCTGAGGTGTAGCCTGGTGGGACTGGATCGATCTAACACTGTTGGACTTAGGTCAGGCGAGCATGGAGGCCAGTGTCAATTCCTTCATTCTGCATACTCTTGCTACATGATGCCGGGCATTGTCGCAACCAGGAGGAACCCATACCCACTGCACCATCACAGGGTCTGACTTGATCAGAGATATTCCCATTAGTGGCCTGCTGGAGGTAATTTTGTAGCTCTGGCAGTTCCTCCTTGCACAAAGGAGCAGATACTGGCCCCCAAAGATGGGTTAAGGACCTTCTATTTGCCCTACGTGCTCCTAGAGTAACTGCAAGCAACTTTTATACTTTATATTTCTATAGGTTTGCTTTAGTAAATTAAAGAAATTTGAATAATGACTCATTAGAACAGGCTGTGAAGAAAGATATGTACTTAATTTAGGGTAAACATTGTTTTTTGTCACAACCTTAGTTACAGGGACTGCTACTTCCATGACCATTACATGGAAAAACATTTAGAAAGAGTAAAAAAAAAACAATTCATTTAGATTTTTTAAAATGTACAGCAACTTTCAAACAGGTCAGCAGTGAGATAAACGTAAAGCACTTGGTGGTCTGCAATTTAAGCAGTCATTGTTGGGCAATATGAGGGTCAAACCAAACAATAAATGCACCAGATAGTCTATCTAAAATATTTATGTCTGAAGTCCCATGTTTCTAACATTACACTAAATCCACATCTCAAGTAAATAAGACAATTTCAGGGAAGAATCTCAGCAGGAGACATAACAAATAGCTGAGTTGGGTAGAAACTAGAGCTGGGCGGTGAATGGGGTTTGTGATTAAATATATGCAAAAGCAAAAAGAAACAATTAGAATGCCTATTTTTGAAAATGATGAAGTGTGACATATGCTCAGCCCTCATCTAAATGCTGACTGCCTTCCCCCAGTGCTGGTTTGGAGGGGTGACTGAAGAGAGAGAGGAACTGAGGAAATGCCTGTGGCCGAGCCTCTTATTTTTCCATGGCAGCGTTATAAACATATAGTGCAATAACATCTCCTGTATGTGCCCTCTCAGCCCACAGAACTGTGGCCGGCCTCCTAAAAGCAGCACTATGTTATTACCGCCCACTATGAATGCTTTCTGTGTCTATGTGTATACGTGTTGTTATCGGTTGGCCTTCACATGTAAGTCTGTCCATGTGTTTGGCACAAAGAGGAATGCAACATACACTTAATGTGTGCAAATGTTTATTTCCACAGGCTTCCTGCGTAAATGATCCTGCTCAGCCTAACACAGGTAGATTTATGGGGCCTGATACATGGGTATAAATATGCCACAGAAATAGACTGTAGCTAAATGGTGGAGATTGTGCAGTCACTGAATGGGCCCGACTGTCTCTGAAACAGGAGTAAATAAGTCTTGCATCCACAGATTCGCGGCTCAGCCTCCCCCACAAACCAGCAGCGGTAAAGCTGTAAAGTCTGACGGGTTTACCTGTTTATGTGAGGATTTTATTGATTATATACAGTACAACTATTCTGTGATGGGAGGAAAAAATGACAACCACACATTAATCATTCGTTAACTGTATAATTCCCCAAGAGTGTGGTTTATCCATTCATTTTCCATGTTTAGCCCCTATTATTACAGTAAAGGATTATAAGTCACTGCCATTCATCATCAGACCACCTACAAATGTTACATGCTATGACAACTTCATCTTTGGGAAGTAAAGAAATTCTCAAGCTCTAAACTTCATCTTTACGTGCTAAGGTTTCCATCTCTAAGTGGTAAAACGGGTCACTTGTCCAATATCTTCTTACTCCCAGGTTGTTACATTGTAATAACCCACCAGCTTCACATTGTGTATCGGTTTGGCACAATTTTTTTTTACAAGTTTAACAGGTGTCTGAAACAGATGCAATGGGAACCTGGGTAACAATGCCTTGGGATGTATAACCATTTTGAACAAAGTAATAAAGAGAAATACTGTATATCAAAGATGCACATAGCTTCCTGGTCTATAAAATCAAGCCAATGTAGAAGTGCCTTTAAGTTCATGGGGGAAAAGATCATAAATGTAAAGACTGCATGTTGCAAACTTTAGGATATTAGTTTAAATATCTGCCTCCTTAGATTTTGTGCCTTGAGAAAGGAACTCCCAGAAATGCATATGCAACAGCATCAATTTCCACCTCTTACAAGCAGTCTTGCCTCTGCACTCTTAGCAAATCTGGCCCTTATATGTTTATGTCACATAATTTAATGTGTGAGGCTAAACCCAAGGGATGAACAAGTTGAAAGGCATAGTCAATAAGGAGACCAAACTCTTGTCTGGTTCCCTTCTTGTTGGATGTTGTCTGATCGCATCCATTAATCCAACCGCCTCCTAATGCAGACTTCTGACACTGGACATCCACGTTAAAAGAATAACCCTTGGGTAGATTTGAGATTCCCATATGTTAACTCACTGCAGGACTGTATTAGGTGGCCTTAGTTTTGGCTTGGTGGAAAAATAAACCTGCACATGTGTAAGTTATATTCTTTCTTTAACATAACATGTTTTGCTTTGACTTACCGGCAAAAGCAAAAAACCAGAGCAAGCTAAAAGCAGACTATCGTGGTTTCATGCCTTTTTCTGTTTTGAACAGGTAGCCAAGAACAGTCAGCGTATTTTTCAGCTACGTATGATCGGGTCCCCATCATGCATTTTCAAAATATATTTAATATGTTAGTTTTTAAAACCTCAGCACCATGAGTGTGATTTTTTGTCCCTATTGTTTTACTAATTCGAACTCCATCCATCCATCTATTTCCATTTATCTGGGGCTGGGTCACAGGGACAGCAGCCTAAGGGGAGAAGGCCTGCCAGTCTGATATGCCTGGAACTCCTCTCCCAGGAGGCATCCTTGTCAGATCCCCGAACCACCTCGACTGACTCCTTTCAATGTGGAGGAGCAGCGGCTCTAATCTGAGCCCCTTCCTGATGGCCGAACCCGTCACCCTATCTCTCAGCCTAATTCGAACTCTTACATTCAAACTGCTAAACACAATAAACACTCCAGTATGAACAACAACTAAAAAAATCAATTTTCTGGCAATTGTTTCATCATTCTCGCTTTACAGGGTTGATGACAAAGAAATAGCAATGTGTTTTTGAGTTATCACTTCTCTATAAGTTGCATCCTCGCCTCAGTTTGAAAATGACACTTGACTCTGGTTTATTTATTGGTTAAATTTAGCAGTCTGCTGACAGCAGTGTACACAAACTCTCAACTTGTCATGAGAAAACAAGATAGACAACAGAGCGACAAAAAAGAATAATCTTGTCTGGTCTCATTCCTGTTTTTGCCTTTTGTCTGTAATTACATGTGTGTTAAATATGAAATGTAGCATTAAAATGCCATCCTTTCAGCTGTTTGTGAAATGTGTCTGTCTTTGAGTGCAACCTCTTTCAGTATTGCTAAAACAAGCCGATGTAAAATGTATTATTCAGACGCGATTCTGAGCAAGCGCCATGGTTCTGTGCTGTAATAACTCGCATACTGTACATGATATCAGCATGGAAGTTGTGAACTTTCTCTCGTCTTTGAACATTTCTTTAATGATTTAAAAGCGAAATACTTTGACGCCGTGTTGTGAAGCTGCAAAAGCCGGGCACAGCAGAACACCATCTGCCCATTTTTTTGCATCCTTCATCCTGTTATGTTGTTCTATTACCATCCTTATCCCAGTTTGTATCATACACCCACAGACACAGTGAATATATGGAGATATTTGAATAAAAGTAATACAAACCAGACATATTGGTAGCAATGCAGCAACCTAATGATCCCTCTTCTGTTGTTGGGAGCTTAAAATTTTGTCCTCTTTGCTTCATTTCCTTAATTTTTTTGTGCTATATGGGGAGCCAAAGTTAAATTAGTTTCAGAAATGATAATATACTCAGTAACGGGTGACAAATAGGCGTTCACGTGACCACAGTTATGCCGCAGATCCACATTTTCTGCTTTCCATCTTTTGGGTTCTTTAGTTCAGAAAGCAAAAGCACCACTCGTGAAGCCAAGATGCTGTGTGTTCACAGAAAGCTTTCTTCTTT
The DNA here is from genome assembly GCF_041146795.1 of Maylandia zebra. NCBI lineage: Eukaryota > Metazoa > Chordata > Actinopteri > Cichliformes > Cichlidae > Maylandia > Maylandia zebra. Next base: position 7,343,730 of record NC_135185.1, read on the forward strand.
AAAAAACTCTGCTGACAGAAGCTTCAGAGCCAGCGAGTCTTCCCTTTTCCACAATCTCAGATTCTCATACATACATTTGAGTTTGTGAAACAGTTTTGGCGACGTGTGATGAGCCCAGGGATTATTGTCATAGCCAACCCCGATATTATAGAATTACAGTCAGACAGAGCGACTCCTGGTGCTGCGCGGACAATTACTCTGCGGCCTGGATCCCAGTGGAAAAGCTGCATTAGAGAAAAACCTCCGTCTCAGATGCAGAAAAAACAGGGAAGTGTTGGCAAATAATGTGTCAATACCAACCAAAGTAATCACAGCGGGGCTCAGAAGGGGTCTGACTCCACTTTATTAGAAAGTTCCTCTCCAAGAAGAAATGTAACACTTATGGGATTCCAGAAAAATGCAGACAGGCTCCGGTTAAAGAAACATTTATGTCAAATGTTTTGTTTTAACATCATGAGGCAGGGTATCTTGGATATAATTAGTCTTAAGCTGGACACTTGATTGGAAGAATTGTTGATGTGGAAAGCATGCTCTATGTGCTTCAAAGACAGAAGAAGTCATTAAAGTTCACATGGAATGATTTTTCCATGTAGGTCACAGTTTTAAAGAGTTCATCAGCTCTTTAGAGCTTTCATTTAAAGACATTTACAGCAGTATGACTCTCTTCTGTGGGTGCCACATACTCTGTGCTGTGGCTTCAGTCTCTACATTGAGCAATGTGCTGCCTCCATCTAGTGGCGAGTATGATATCCTACAGAAAACTCTAAACAGTCAAGGAAAAGGTTATTTTTTTTATCTTTGCCATAGAAAAATGGCATCTCAAGGTGGCAGTGTGGCTCCACAAGTGATTCTTCTCTCAACGATTTGAGCCAGTCGCAGAAAGAAAGGGACCAGGACTGCAGAAACAAACAGTGATCTTGCTGTGGTCTTTAAATTTTTTACTTTGCTATCCGTGTTTGCAGAGCTGATTCAAAAAAATACCCAAAAAAACAGCAAAAACAATTCACATTATTAGCATTATTATATTTCTTATTCAGACACCCACTGAATAAGAACTACTGAGACTCAGTGGGTGGCGAGTATTCAGGAACACACAGCCAGTGGTTGCCTGGGGTTCATCAACCCTCTGGGCCTGTGTGACTGGGGCTTAAAGACAACTTGACAACTTGGCAAATTTTTTTAACAAAAAAAATCTATATGATGGTGACACAGCCTATTAAATAACAAACAACATATCAACGTTACTAATAGGTTTATATAATTAAAATCTTTTACCACATCAGCCTACTCTGTACGGGGTTATTTAGGATTATTTGGTACTTTAATGTTGCATTTGTATTTGTACAACTATGTTATGTTTTGTTGTGTATATATATATATATATATATATATATATATATATATATATATATATATGTAATTATACAACAAATATAACAGAAAAAATTTACTTTTCTATTGAGTTTGTTACCAATAAAACTGAAACAATGTAGAGAAAAAATCTATTGTCACTGATTATCATTGCCTTTGTTTAAACAGAGTAGCTATAAAGTTACGCAGGCCTACTAAGCCCACTTTAATAATAAAAGAAATGCATGAGCTAATACATAAATGGCTTAAAAAGTTGTAAAATTTTAAAAACATTTAAAAAAAAAAAAAACCACACACGCAGCCCAGTCTCAGTTAAAGTTTGTTTCAGTACCACACCATTATCTTTCCCAGCTTCAGCTACATATAACCCGCAGACCTGCAAACAACGTCATGACGACAACATCCTCTAAGAAATAACAGCTAAAATCATTCCCATGTACAAATTGGGGGGGGGTTATGTGTTTTTTGGGGGGTCGAGGGTGTTAAGTGTAATGTGCTGTTGGAGATGGAGAGCACACACACATGCACACACACACACTTATGTAGAGGTATACATAAAACAATGAAATAAAGAGGTGAAAAAGACAATATTTTTTATTATTTTCTGTTTAATTTAGTTTACTTAATATTTCGTTTGACTGTAATAATAGTTTAAAAACATTTAAAATGATTACAAACATTATTTAGCATCACCTTAAAAAAAGTATTCCCAGTGTGTTCAGAAGAGGAAAATTATTACTTAAAGCCAGTAATATGTAGATAATGATGTTTATGCTTGTGTCCAAATAATAATTACACCCCAGAAACGATCTTCATGATAAGCCACAATTGGCGAGGTGAGGAGGGGGGGTCTTATTTAGATGATATCTTTATGTTCACACTACATTTCAGTTTGGTGTGTTTTAGTTTAGCAGACAGTTGGTAGGTGGAGCTCTCTCATCAGTCAAGTTGTGAACACTTGTTGGACTTAATCCTCCTCAAGCACCACAAAAGCTGCCATCTCATTATCCTCAAAGCAGCTCCCACTGTGTTTTTTTATCATTGTGGCCCCTCATGTCCTCCTGCTACATGTTTCATATATACGGCGCACCTCGGTGTTCAATATTGTAAACACAAATTTCTACTCTAAGCTCATCTTTCATGACATGTTATCTAAACTCATCGAACATCTCTTTTTTTTCCCCTTCTGGAAGGTATCAAAACTTTCCCATGGCTGTGGAATACTTATGGTGAAGTTTGGAAAAACTGTGTGAAAACATGTATAAGGTTGTTTTGATTGACGGTCCGAAGCCAGGGCATGCATAAGCATTCATAAAGTAAAAGTCCTTTCAGAATAGTTTGGTTTACTGCTATTTTTAATAGAAAAAGGTTTGTAATTCTTGATGTAGTGACTAATATATCAAATTATAATAAAACAAACAAAATCTCTTAATGACTCAGAGAAATGTAATTTGTGTATGGCAGTGTCACTATAGAGAAAAACTTTTTTGTTTTTAAAATACTGAATGAAGTCGACCTTTAACTTTCACAGAGGGATTTGAAGCAATAGCAGCAAAAGTAACAAGACTAGGGGTTTAATCCATTTATTAACACCCAAAAAACAAGATTTAAAGTCCTATAAACTCACAATCACACTGATTTTTTTTTATTGTTATTTATTAATCTCCAGGTTCAAAATATACTGATCTTTTATTTTGAAAAATGAAAGAAATTTCATCAACTTAAAAAAAAAACAGAGGAAATGCTTTGACTAAAAGACAAAACAAATAACCGAATGTTCTCCAGACACCTTAATTACCCACAAAACCAACTTTAAAAACTCTTCAAACAAACAGATTTGTTATTTCTTGCCTATGGGCAATAATGTTTGTGCCGCCGAGCAATTTTCGCTTGAGACTTCTTGACAGTTCACAATATTAATAGGTGCAGTTTAATTGCAGCTTTTACGAGGCACATGAACAATAACAGGAAGTCCTCTTTGGGAAGTGTTATTCTTCAAGCTTCACAAATCATATTAACTGGAGTATATGAAAATTTTAGAGCATCATTTTCTTACATACTAGGATCTAATTCATGAATTTCACATCAGATGAGTGAATAAAAGTTAGACAGGAACAGTTAATTTAGAGATAAACGGTGAAGCATCACAAAAACCTTAATAAAATAAAGCAAAGAGCGCTATGAGAATGCATATCGAAAGTAGTGTTATTTATTAAAATGACTTACTGAGTTTTTTCCCCTCTGAATATATATTCACATTGTGGGTGCTCAAATCACTGCTCCTCACAGGGATCTCTTTATTGTAAAAAAAACAGTATGACAGGGTCAAGGACAGAGTCATAAACATGTATTTACATATATTTAATCTATGTATATGTGGTACATATACACAGTACACACAGTTTGTGTGTCTGTGCCTTTGCTTCCATTTCCATCAGAACCACACTGAAGTGCTTAAATCTGGGTTTAAGGGTTAAGGTTTGTTTTATTTTGATGAGGATCCTTGAGTCAAAGTTCACCATGTTCTGTGTTTTAAAAAAAATAAACACCATGTCAGTATGTAGGAGTAAATGTACAAAATAAATTTAGGATATTGGAAATAAGGTTTTTACAGATACAATACTAGTGCTACTGCTCACACCAAGGAGCTGCTGTACTTGAAGGATTTAATCCACTGCAGTTCCTTTAATCTACTTGAGGTTTTCATCTCATTAAATATTAGTCCTGCATGATTTGCTTCATCAAAATATTAAGAGTTTTGGTGTGTGGATACTCCCATTGTCTTATGAGCGATGAGATACTGAAATTCACTGATTTGAAAAGCAAACTATCTTTCAGTAACACTGCTTTTTTAAAAATAAATAAATAAAATAAATAAATCCAAGTAAAAACACATAGAAAACATAATGACTACCATCCTTTAACCACACACTTGCTTTGGCACTTCAGCATGGCTAAGGGATACTTTTTTCAAGTACCTGAAAAGAGTCTCATTGATTGGAGATGAAGAGAGGTTTAATAGTCCCCATGACTGCATATTCAGCTAATATTCATTTCCTGCATTTATAATGACTAATTGTTAGACTTTTGTTAATTAAAATCACTTAAAACCAATCATCTCATTCAGGGGATGTCTCTAACTGCACAGCTGCCCATTATGTGGATTGCTGAGTGGTTACAGGTAGCGTGGCAGAAATCTGGATGGCTGCGGGTGATGGGTTTGCCTGCCCAAAGATCTGCTGTCAGCTCTCGGTATTTACAATCCAACCAAAATAACGTTTACAGTACTTAATATTAGTGAAGGAAGGGGGGAAAGGGACATTCGGTGGCTTGAAAAAAGTAAATTCTAGTGCAGGTCTAAGTGAGCAGGCCAGGAAATCCCATCTAAAAGCGATTATTACAGTCTGAGCCACGTTCGCTGTTTGTTGACTGAGGCTAAATGATCACAGCTTCCACCCCTCGGAGAAAATCTGAACCCAGCGGGTGTCTGTTGTGTCTCTCCGGGAGGTTTAAGGAGGGGAAACATTTTGAGAACCACTGACCCACTCTCTGATGAATGAGCTAGAGCGTGACCACACCCCCGTTTACTCACCGTGTGTGTTTATTGGCTGTTGGGAAAAGCGCTCGCATGTGGCTCCTGTCAAGGGTTTATACTATTAAAACTCCCCAAACTCCTCCATCCTCCCTGACACTTGTTGCTGCTGTGCGCGCACCACCGGGGAGAGGACACCTGAATCGCTTCAGCATTTCTTTTTAGGATTTCCCGCGGGGAGTGATGAACTCCATCGATCCTCAGTCCCATCACCAGCACCACCACACCTCCCCTACCGTCGGTTCTCTCCCACCCAAAGGCGCCCAGGAGGCCCCGGATATGGCGGCTGCTGTCTACTGCGACAACTTCAGCAGCATGTACCACCAGCCGAGCCTCCAAGGTGCGCAAAGGCCCGCTGGCTACGGCCTCGGGGACTACGCGTCGTCTCCAAATCCCTACCTGTGGCTCAACGGGCCGAGCGTCAACTCGTCCGCTTCATACCTGCACGGCAACAACCCGTCGTTCATCCCGCCCTCCTACGGCTCGCAGCGGCAGTTCATAACAAACTCACCTGGATTCGGCGGGCCCGACCTGGGCTGGTTGTCCATCGCCAGCCAGGAGGAGCTGCTGAAGTTGGTCCGTCCACCCTACTCCTACTCGGCGCTCATCGCCATGGCCATCCAGAATGCGCACGAGAAGAAGCTGACCCTGAGTCAGATTTACCAGTACGTGGCTGACAATTTCCCCTTCTATAAGAAGAGCAAAGCGGGCTGGCAGAACTCTATCCGGCACAACCTGTCTCTCAACGACTGTTTCAAAAAAGTGCCGAGGGACGAGGACGATCCAGGTACCGTGAACGCATCACAGAAAACGTTATTAGTACATCAAAAGTGTTGAGGCGTTTAATACATGGAGTTTACTCATCGGGAGGGCTCAGTGGTGATCAGTTAAATAGAAAATTTCGTTCAATCAATCAAAATTGAAACTTTTAAAAATTAATATGAATAGTTAAATAACTTCATTTTATAGTGCCTAAGCAGATATGTGCGTAAAACCCTGGTTGATGCTTTGTAAAGTGTTTTTTTTTTTTTATTGCCAATAAGTCAATATGATCAGGTCAGGTATGTGCTTTTCATATTGCAATGGAAAACAAGTAGCACTACTTTATATAGACAGACGGATAAATATGAGCAGACTGTATACAATAATGTAGTACAGTTTATGTTCCTCTGCACTACCTTCAGTAGTCTATTGTAGTATTTTTAAAGCAGTGCTAGTATTGTACACTATGACTGGAATGTTGTTTTTCATTCTAACCTGTACTTCAGTCTAGACTAGAAAGACAGTCAGCTCAGGAAGAGGTGCCAAGAGAACTCCCAAGTGTCCAGTAGTGCAGATAATAGGAAACTAGGGATGGCAGTATAATACAGTACATTTTTACCTATTGGATCTTAGCTTCCGTGACACAGACATCTCTTATAGATCATTTCTTTTAAGGTTCATTCACATTGCTTTGATTTGTACTGTAAAGTTTGACGGGAAGCTTTAAAAAATGGCATCAGAAAGAAATTTAGGATTTTATTTAGTCAGACAAATTCTGATCAGGTAATGTTTCAATATTACAAAACTGAAGTAATTCAGCTGTGATGTGTCTCTCATTTCCACTTGCAGGGAAGGGGAACTACTGGACGTTGGATCCAAACTGTGAGAAGATGTTTGATAACGGAAATTTCCGCAGGAAAAGGAAAAGACGATCGGATCAGAGCAGCGCAGGAGGAGCAGCAGCAGCAGCTGTGGGTGCCACAAAGGTTGAGGATGGTAGGCCGACAGCGGCTGCCCCACTGAAACCCTCAGACAGTCCTCAGCTCCTGGGGCCTTCCTCCCCAGAGATGGAAGTGATGAGCGAGAACCACAAAACATCCGCATCTGCGTCCCCGCCTGGACTGGCCTCCTCTGCTCCTTGTTTTAATAACTTTTACAGCAATATGTCCACGCTCAGCTCGGGGGGCCCCAGCCGACAGGGGTCCCTTGGACTGGTGAACGAGCTCTCGAACAGGAACATAACCGCCCTGAGCCCATACCACCCCAACCACAGCGGGCAGGACACGGGGCCATCAGAGCACAGCGAGAGCTTGCATTTTAACCGTGGAGTGTACTACAACACGTTTGGCGGAGGGCAGAGCGGACAGTTCAACAGTCACTTCTATAACAGTTTCAGTGTCAACAGCTTGATCTATCCCAGGGAAGGCACTGAGCTATAGGACCTGCTTTAACCACAGCGTCACACTGTTGCAGGGACTTATTTTTGCTCTATGACTCAAACGCATGCTTGCATGCATTTATTTCTGCAGCGAGATCTAAGTACAGGCTGGGTTGCACTCCACCACATAAAAAAACACAACACTTCCTTCACCGATCAACATGCCAGACAGATTAAAGAACACGAAATATTTTTTAAGTTAATTTAACTTTTAACATTAAAACGGTGGAAAGGTCAGCCTGAAAGTGTAACAAAAATGAAGCACTTCTCTTTTTTCTTCTTTTTCATGACTATATCAAAGCTCTCAGTGGTTTTAAAAAAAAAAAAGGCTGCCACTGAAAACTGCATTTTTTGAAAAACTTTATTTTATTTTTTTTTATTTGAATGTTACTTTTGCTTTTTAGATAAAACCGCTTAAGATGTAAACATGCATTTGCCAAGTGTGGCCCATTTTTCTCCGGAGCAGCCAAATTCTTCTATCAGATCACATAGTTGAGTCGCAGTCAATGCAAATCTGCCAAAGTTGCCTTCGTGAGACCGCCATTACCTCAAAACAACAATCACATGACATGAAAGTGCCCAATACTATGACAGGTTTCTTTGTATATTTAGACACATAATAACTGATTTCACAGACAAGTAAACTTAAACGTGAGCTTGCCTTATTTTTTTAATATCTCCATGTTGACTAAAACCGCAGCACTAAGGCTCATTTAAATACGCGTGTGCTTTATAAATATGTATTTTTGTAAATTATGAAAGTAGTTGGTGACTATTTATGCTATTTATGCAAATAGGCTTTTTTTTATCTACTGTTGTCTGAACATAGTTTGGTTAAAGCAGAATATTAGCTTTGCAAAACGCAGAAGAAATGCTCTCACTAAACCCCCAGATCTGTACACTAAAGCTATATCCTATACTATGGTTTCACTCAGGATTCAATGTGACAATCACTGAATGGCTTATGTATCTTCTGTTGCCTTTGTTTTTCTTTATACGTTATATTCAGCACATAAGCAGATTCATCTACCATCACAAATAAATGCTGTGTGCTATCTACTGTATTGTCATGCATCCTTTTAAACAGGGCATGAGGTGCATTCAGGTCTGCATTGTAATTTAAATGTATTCCCCATGAATTTACTTTAATTTAATAATCAGTTGTAAAGTCAAACAACTTGCATAAAAAAAAATACTATGAACATTTTTTTTAGTATGTCATGTTCACCTATTATTTACATATTATTTTTATTGTGTGGGTCTTTTCAAGTTCCTTTTCCAGCTTTATAAATATTCTGCTTGTACTCAGAGTTTAACAAGAATCTATGGCTTGAGTGTAGTGGTTTAAAGTCAAGTTTACAGCACGACTCTTTTATTCTGTTTAGTCCATTTTTCTTACTTTCAGATCAGCGATTAGTGTTTGTCGGGTGGTTTTTGCTCTCAGAAGACAATTTTAGTACCAGGTAGTTTGCCTGCTTATACCGGGCCTCTTCCTGCCTCTATCTGCCACTGCTAATGATGTTCAATACGTAAAAAAAATAAAATAAAATGACACCAAAACAAAAATTGTTCCTAAAATTAAGAAAAGTTCACACAGATGCTTTCACATTTCCTTAGAATTTGGGAAATTCCCCAGAAAGAACTATGCATTTTTGTACTAATTATAAGGAAAAGTGAGACAACTTCAAACTTCCAGTGAAAGACCTCCAGTGAATTACTGACAAGGCTAAAGTGTCAGCTGATCTCCAGATTGCGATATTCATCTAGAGGAAATCAAAACGCGGAGAGTTAAGTTTCCAGTAAGGAGTTAAACGAAATGTTTCTCTGAGGAAAATTAATCCTCGAAACTTTCAACACGTACATTTCTGAAGTATGTTTTTTTTTCTATATTATTGTTCTGTCAATATTTCTGTACAGCATTACAAAGAGATTAAACTTGTACCCTCATGATACGAAAACATGCTTTGTTTTAAATTTACAGCCTGCTCTGTGTGCAACTTTTCCTTTCTCCTGTCACGTTTGCAACATTTACCACTTCAAAGGGAACAGCAGATTAATATTTTTGCGCCTACTTCTAATACTAAATATGCTCCACAGGCAGAGACGAGCTGTGCTCAGTTCTGACCAAAATTAAGAAAGAAAGTTCAAGGTTGGAGCCGGTCCAAAGACTCAGCAGTTTACAGACGACTTCATACAGAAAGAATACGTGAAACAATAGAGCCATTGTGCTCTGTCCTTTATGCCGGTCCCCATGTATCAATTAGGGACTCTCTGAAGAGAGGTGAAGATATCCCCCTTAAGTATCTCTTTGTCTCCATTCTCCAGCAGTGTTTGTCCCAAACTGAGAGGAGGCCATGTTCCTTTGTTCCTGCTAAGAAACGATGCATCGAGAAATTCCCTCTGCAAATATTTGCCACCCATTGTGCAGATTAGGGACAATGATGTGATGATTTATTTAGTTTTCACTGTTTATAATTCACACCATGCATGTGTCCAGGTACTTAAGCACTGTGCCGTGAAATTGACATGACTGTACTTTCTTATTATCTCGGATTTGCGTCTTCTTTCTTTTGGCCCTCGGTTATGAGAATGGTTGCAGACTGCAGGGGAGGGCGTGGGGGTGGGAGGGCGTATCGTTTCCATTTAGAGGATCCAAACATAATTAAAGGAGAAAAAAATATTGTCATAATGTAATAATAGAACATTGTTTAAAAGCATTTCACCTCATGCCATGCACTTGTGTGACCCTTGTTTCATTAATAAAAATCTGACCTACTAATTAAGCCCTATTAATGTAGCTTTTCACGATCGCAGCTTCGTAGCCAAAGAGTCATTCCAGTGTGATCTAATCTGTAAAAGCAAGGATCAGTTAGCACGTCGTGTTTCTTCTTCTGCGCTCCTCTCCAGCGCTGCGGCGACTCCTGAGCGACAGTCAGATTACCTAGATCTGACCTTCGATGTCAATGTACATCGAGCAGACGGTTCCGGAGCTTTTCCCATCCTGGTGGACTTCTCCAGAGTTGTCCGTGAATGAGCATTCCTGCTGCCAAGTGTGAACTTTTCAATTAGAGAGGATCCACTGACCCAGGCTCTGTTTGATCACCTTCTTTTGTGTCTGGAACATTGGGCACCCCGCATTCGCGCGGCCCTATTGGGTGACATTTGAAAAGCAGCATTGTTGGGCCAGCTGGGAAGCAGGTTAAATACTAGACTGCTGGTGCTATTTCGATCAGTGACTGTACAGTGTAGGCCGAATTCAAGTCCCAAAACGACCCCACAAGACACCCCCCCTCTCCTCTCCCCGAACCCAAATTGTTCCTCTGATAATAGACAGGGAAGAGGTGACGCCTCGCTAATGAGAAACATCTTAGAGGGAGCACAGAAAACAACTGTTCAGTCTCGTCAGCATGTTTCACATGAAGGGCCGGAGATCAACTTCATCAAGGATCCCTGACTGCGATGTTAAATAAGCACAGCAGAGTGATGCTGCGTCGGGCCGGTGGCTCGTTTCAGGACACGGGACTGTCAATGTCCCGGAATGATCCACGAAAACAAAACAGGTTTTCCCCATGTCTGACAATAGCAACTCTTTCATGCTATTAGGTCAAGTATTTTATAATTTGACCTTGCTCCTTAACTTCAATTTGATGTAAAGGTCAAACCATGTCTGTGAAGCATCAGTGCCCCTTAAAAAACAATTTTATTACTTCATTATTATGATCATCTACAGTCTTGTGGAGATAAATAGTCAATTTAACAAATAAGATTAAATAAAGGAAAAAGTAATGTGAAGGATAGCACAAATTATTGTGCTCTTTTTTGTTGCTTTCTGGCTTGTCTTTAGCAACTATAGAAGGTTACAGGTGCTTTTCTTCAATAAAGTGATAACAAAGTCAATTTTTGGTGGTTTTTTTTTATATTTGATGATGTTTTTGGTCATAATTGTGCAGAAAGAGAGAACATTTTAAAGAAGAAGCCATGCACCACTCAATCTGAGAGTAAATGCTTCAAGTTACGTTACCTGTGAACACCATTCTGACTTTTAATTCTAAAATTAAAAAGGAGAATAATAGTTTTGGCATGTGTAGAAAAACAAATCTTGGTGGGCTGCGTACTGTAGAAGTGGGAAGGTGGGGAGGGTTGAAGTAGTAGGGTGGCTTGGGGGGGTCTTGGGCATGATTTGATCCTGGAAGGCTCAATTAAGTAGTTCGTTTACCCCTCGTGTGGAGCTGGTGAATTGGAGCCAGGTCAGCTCCGGGTTGAGATGTTGTTCATTATTTTTCCGCCTGTCGGATCCCATGAGTGGCCGCTGGAGACGGTGGCTGCTCGGCGGCCGAGGAGCAAAGGGCCTGCCGGTGGGGTACGTCAAACACACTCAAAGCCTCTCCCCTTGCCGAGGGGATTATGATCAACAAAGCATGTCCCACACCTGCACCAGCCAGCACAATGGAAACTCCGCGGGCCAATGGAGACGCAGAGAGAGACCAGTTATTAGAGGCCCCCGCCAATGTAATGGATTACATTAACCCCTTCTGTTGTTCTTCCTCCTAGAGCTTAAACATTGAACTGACGGAATCCACATCCCATTGAGAAAAACTTTAGCAACACTTTGTTGCAACAGCTTTTTCCAGTCTGTCCACTCACCAGTGGGGATGCACTTTAACTTCACTGCTAAGCTGTTTGGTGACCTAACCAAACGCTGTGAGGGTTTGGGAACGTTTGGATAGCTCTTCTTACCAATACTACACACTGGTGGTGATTGTACTAAAGGCTTTAGTCTTATATAAGTATATGCAAAACTAGTTGAACTAAAGATACTATTTTTTAATGAATGTTTAACTTTTTGGTCACTTTTGTTTATTTATTTTAATCCGAAACAGGGAACATTCAGCAAACTGTAAATACAGCAGCAAGGCCTACCCAGTGGGTAGGTGTGGAGTTACTCACAACAGGCAGGTGTCTAAACGTTAAAAAGTACTTAAAGTTAATAACTTGGTTTTTCAACACAGGTATCATATTTTAGCTTAGTGATGTGTAAACAAAATAATTCCAGCTCTTGGTTGGATATTGTTGAGGCTAGCCTGTAAATCCCTTAAAATATTGAGAATTAATTGCGTTTTCCTCACACTTCACTCACAGCAAGGTGACTGGTGATTTGTGGTCTTTCTGTTTTCTATTTATGCCCTGGATTGAGTATGCCAATAATACATTGACCTCTACAGGTACTTTTGAAGCCTGCCTTGGTTACCAAGCCTTTGTTTCCAGCTCAAGAACGAGAGGAAGATATTTCATCCATCCAGCTCCATCTATGTTGCTGCCACTGAGTATGGAAAAAGGCTAAGGCCGCCCTCCTCAAAACCACGGTTTGACAAACAAAAGGGGAACCCCTCAGCCTCGCAGTGCTCCCCGGGTCAGAAGGCTTGGCTCCAAGGACATTTTCTTTTAACATACTCCTCCCAGAAACTCTCTCATAGATTTATTGGTCCTTTTGAAATGGAGAAATCAATCAGTTCATCTGCAGACTGTTTTAAATTGCCTGCTTCTATGAGAATCATCACTATCATCCCACATGTCTGAAGTCAAACCATCCACTTCTAGCCCTCTGTCTATTGTCAGATGAGGGTAGAGTCGAAAATATGTGTTACTACTCTTGTGCTGTTGTTGGTCCATCATCTTAAAAGCTGAAATCAAACTGAGCATTAATAACAATTAAAAGTGCCCATTGCAGCCACTGTCTGTACTTCTGTCTGTACTGAACGTCTCCCAACTCTGCTGCCCCTTCTTTTCTTTTCAGGCATTTTTCTCAACCAATCAGCACTCAATCGATGCACAGCATCATCCACACGAAGCAATGTGCAATTGGAATCTTTGAAAACTGGATGGGAGGATGTTTGTGTTCGCTGAAAACCCTTCACTGGAGGGTCTCTGTTGGCAAATACGTACCAGTTCAGTTTACATTGTGCAGTAACCTCAACATGTTTTACATTGTAAGGTCAAGACCCTGCAATAATACAGTGAAAGACCCAACAATCAGATGGCCCCCTTTGAGCAAGCACTTTGTGACAGTGAGAAAGAAAAACTCCCTTTTCACAGGATGAGACCTCCAGCAGAACCAGGTGAGGGGTACAAATACGTAAGGTGTTTGCTCATGATACAAATACGTAAGGTCTCAAATCGATTTACAAATTCTGCAAGACCTTATCAAACTTACTTTGGACACTCTCCCCTCATCTCCAGCAGAAGCTACAGTCCCATTCCTATTGAAAGAAATCCCTTTCACACCACTTGCCTGCTTTCTGAATACCGATTCCACTTTTACAATAAAATCTGCAAAGCTGCTGCCGGTTGTCTGGGTCTGCTGTCTGAGACCAATTTGTGGTTAAACATGACACTGCTGCTAATATTCAAACTCATCACACCAGCTTAAACTAGAGTGTTATTAACTGCACAGCCACATTCGCTGTACAACTCTTGTAGTGGTGTCAATAACAATATTATTCCTCCATATTCTCCATGTCCCATTTCTCAGACTGTATCAACAAGTAAACAGCATTGTTTACCCCAAAATGTGCAGCAGCAACATGGTTTGCGAGTGTGTTTGGGGTTTATTTTAGGTGTGTTTTGGAACAACAGAACAGGAGGATACTCAAATATTTTCAGTGGAGGAGGGTGTCAGTCCCTAGGGAACCCGTCATGGGCAAATTGGACCAAAAGCTCAGTGGAATGCACATCGTTGCCCTCGTCCTCACCCCCTCCCTAATACTCCCACCTCCACCCCTTCCACACACACACACTCCCTTCTTTTCTCTTTTCTCCTTTAATTGGGCCCATTTTTCTGGCACCTCCCCAGATCACACTGTCATTTTACACTGCGTAATAAGCTATTAGCCCCAGCCGGACCCGGTTCCACAGCCACCCCACGCTAATCAACATGGACATGGCCATTGTGAAGGACTGGTACTCAGGACATCACAGTCCTGCTATTGTTATTGGCTGGACCTCAAGGCCCTGGTTGCCCATGCCTTGGCTCACAGAGGGAGGAGGTGGGAGGAGAGGGAGAAGTAAACAGAAGGAGGAGATCAAGGAGAGGTGAACTCACTCTCGCTACCCCCCTAGGAAACAGCGAAAACAAACTGTCACACCTTTGGTTCAGCCATCCTGCTTTGACAAAAATATGACTTTCTACCTCGTCCTAAAAGAGCAGAGCGCCTGTTAGAAAAATGCTGATACTAGACTTGTAAATGAAGATTTTATTCATTGCGTATTTTACCACCTCGAGTTTATCCAGAAAGTATTCTGGAATGTGTATTTTTCCGTCTGTCTTTACCTCCTGGATTTTTTTTTGATACATTTTTTTAATCTTTGTTTTTGTATGCCACATTGCAAAGTGTTGGGCACGTGGTGCATGACAAAATACATAAAAATCAGCATGAAGGGAAATGGCAATCCTGCATTGGGAGCATCTTTTCATTGTGGGGTGCTCAGAGGTTTGGTCTACTACAATATTTTGTTTTCTCAGGTTGGTCTAACAGGTTAGCTTGGCAAACATGACACTTTTGTTTTCTTTACTTCTTCCATTTCACGTTTCAACATTCGTAATAAATATCACAAATGTTGTTTATTTGTAATCAAATTGTGTAGTTACTTATTTCACAAAACCTTTGTTAAAAACATTTTAGATAAGAAGTCTCTGGGCCTGCCTCAATGGAGAGGAGCTTTCCTCAACCATATAACAGCTCCTGTACATGTCTCAACACCTCCAGGCGGAAAATCAGGGGGTTAGACGAGGCCTTGGCACTGCAGACCGTCTGAGGCGCTAATACTTGCACAAAGACTTGGCAGGGAGAAAGCAGAGCTGTATTTTATGTTGGAGATATACATGTTTCAGAGTCGTTGAAGATTGTCAAGCACTCATTTGTTACCAGGAGTCAATTCTGAACTCCTGCTGCAGAACTGATATACAAGTAGGTAAATCAAATGTGAGGTCTGTTGATTTATCCTGCTGGAAAGCTAAATAGTGATAGATTTTAGGATTTTATTTTGCAAGATATCAAGAGTTTTTTAAGAGAGTCTGTGCATGTGTGTGTGTGTGTGTGCGCGCGCGCTTGGTGGAATGCTGGAGGGCAGGCTGGGACTGAGGTGTGAACAGGTGCAACAGGGGGAGTCCAGGCAGGCGAGTCCCTGTAGTTACTATGTGAGTCTGGCTTGTGGTTAGATGTTGGAGTGGGGATAAACTTCTTCTTTACTTTATTAGGTTTTCTTCACTTTGACCACAATTTTTTCACATTTTGAGTAAAATTTGTTAACTTTAATAAAAACAGGTTTGCATTAGCAAAATGTGTGTAATTAAAAGCAAAAGAATAAATTGCTACAAAAAAGTTTTTTATACGCCGCAATCTGTGTCTATCTATCAAGATCCTTCTTCTACTTACACACATGCACGCAGAAACATGTGCACACACTCACCCACCCTACCAGCCTCCAACCTCTAATCCAGCCACCACCTCTGAGCCCAGGGTCCTCAGGAAAAGTTCATCCAGAGGGCGGAATCAACCTCCATGGCAAAAAGCTGGGGCTAGAGAGGCATTCAGTGAGGTTGGTGTGGGATGTGTGTATGAGTTTGCAGTAGTGTGTGTAAGAATGGAGGGGACTGTAAGAGGGCATCATTCCTGATGATGAATGTGTGTGCATGCATGTAGTTGTGTTGGAGGTTCACTGGTTCTGAGGGGTTTTTTTCTTCCACATTTGTCATAGTTCACCGCTCTGAACGTCTGCTCACGGGTCACAGCTGAGCTTCTGGTCAGGCCATACCAGCTGTCTGAAATCGCATATTTTTTGGAGGGAAAGACGAGAAGTAGCTGTCTGGAGTAACGCTAAAATCTCATTTTAGGAGGTCTCAGAGAGGCATAACCGAATTGATTATATGCTTTCATCAATGACAACTCATCTTAATGCACTGGTTTTTGTGTATGATGTAACAACATTTCCCTTGAAAAATGAAATCAGTTATTGTTATTATCATTTAATGTTTTTTAAATATTTTAATATGCTTCAAATTAAATATATTTTAAGTTCAATATGGTAGTTCAATCTTTTTTGTGCGTTATTTTATTGATATTTCATGTATCTAAAAATAACAGTAAACCTATGTAAAATTTATATGAAAATTAACTTATTCTTAACTTTTTTCTCACCAAGCATTTCTAAACTGCTTTTATTTATTTCTAAGATCATCCTTATAGAAAATTAGTAAACCTTCAAAATTTATTATTCACTGTTTTAAATAATTCAGTTTTTGTCAGTAAGTTCAATTATCAGTAAGTTATAACAACAGAGGGGCTGCTTCAGGAAATGATCTAAATTCAAAATTTAAAGTTATTCTTTATCTACTGATAATGTAGTTTACACCTAAAACTGATGTGAAACTATAAAGATATGTGCAACATGCTGCAGGATTGCATGGTCACCCTTAAATCATTGCTAACTGGCAGGACCTGAAGCTGCTCTACTTTTTCTGTTTTTCCTGCTGCTCATAATTGTTAAACCAAAACAAAAAAGCATCAGTTGATTGTCAAAAGTTTAAAGACAAATAACTGCAAACAGAAAATGGCTCCGACAATTAGTTCACTCAGATTTTACATAGAGAGTGGGAGCAGTGGTCCTCATGTGGCCCAGACCCAACCCTAATGAGGCAAGTTGTTGTTTCTGGGGTTCCAGTTAGAGTTGGGATGATTTAGGGTTTCCACATTAAATGGAAGTTAACAAAATGTCCTATCATTGATAGCTGACTGTGTGTGTGTGTGTGTGTGTGTGTGTGTGTGTGTGTGTGTGTGTGTGTGTGTGTGTGTGTGTGTGTGTATTGTTTACAGTTTACACAGTAGCACTCTGGCAGTGCATCAAAACCTTGTTGCTTTTTGTTATGAGGTAAACACAACCCTCAACCCTGAGGCAAGGCCAGGACAATCACCCAGACCAAGAAGGCATCCCATAGCTATGACACGTGATAGCTCGTACGCCCAGTAGGGAATATTTTAGTAAGAGCGCTAACGTAAAGACTGATACACAGCATGCTGTGAACACCGAAGACGAGTGTGCTTGTTTGCAGTTTTATCCTGGGTGACTTCATCAGCAGTCATCGAGTATTTCAAGGATAACCTCACGTTTTGTAAATGGTGTTGAGTGCCCACCATGTTACATTTGACACTATTGAGAAAAACAGTAAAGTGTAGTGTTTAACTATAAGATGCACCATATATCACTTTTTAATAACAAAATGCTTACGTCTCACTATCCAGCACAGTTCTCCATAACAAGTGTGTGCTTTTTAAAAAGACAGCTACTTGTAGGCCACCTGACTCAAACACACATAGAGGCAAACAGGGTTATGCTCCGTGTGTGTGTGTGTGTGTGTGTGTGTGTGTGTGTGTGTGTGTGTGTGTGTGTGTGTGTGTGTGTGTGTGTGTGTGTGTGAACCAAATGGGGGAAGAACTGGAAAGCCCCCAGCGCAGGTGCAATACAGGGCCATCCGCGACGCTCCGTCAGCTTCACACCGGGCCAGCAAGGGGTTCAGACAGGGGGGTGGAGGATGAGATCTTCTCACCCTGCATGCCTTCTTCCGTGCAGCAGAGCTGGTAATTTGGACAGAAAACTGGATTTCTGCCCAACAGCAAAGCAGAGCCTGGGCAGAGATGCGGTGAAGCAGCCCACAACTGAGACTCAGAGCAGGCAAATAGGGGCTGAACTCAGGATGACCAATATATTTTCATTCATTCATTCGCTTGTCTTTTATTTCCCCCTCTACTCCCACCTCCACCTCTTGATCTCTCGCTGCACTGATCTACTTTTCTGTGATCAGCTTAGTCTGTCTCTGCTCATTGGGACGGTTCATCAGCTCTATTGTTAACAATTGAAGAGTGCATAGTACAGTTCCTATTCACAACATTTAGGACAGGCTTGCTTTGACATAACTACTGCAGTAATAACACAGATGTGTGATAGTTGATACTTACTAAAAACAGCCTACAGTTTCCCTAAATCCAAAATGTTTTGTTGCAGAAACTGTACTAAAGATAAAAAATAAGGAAATCCTTCTGATAAAGCATTGAATTCTCCAAATAGCTTGTTGTTAAGGCATAAAAACTGCACACCCTTAGCACTCCTTGTGCATATAAAGGGGCTCTCAATAATGATGATGTGCATACAGGTGTGTGCATGTATGTTGTGGTGCTAGACAGACACTAATTTCCACCTGCAACAGAGCAATGGGCCAAAAGCACAGCTTCAAATAATCCAGAGCAAACTATCACCTGATGTTCTGTCTGTAGTATTGGGGCCAGTGGAGACACTGGACTTCCAGTTCAAATCCAACTTTTCTGATAACAGCTTCATAGCGTGCTTCCTAAAAAAAGTGTCCATACAACAATCGAATATGTGGTGGGTGCTTCAGGAAGCACTGGGTCCAGATTACCTCCACATAGTTTTTGACAAAAGCAACGTTTGAATGAACAAAAAAAATTCATAATTAAAAATATGTATATTTAGCACCTTGACTATGGTTCCTATGTCCTTAATTTGCAGGTGACTTGGAGATTGTTATTTAAAATTTGTTTTTATAATTGCCAAAATTACCACAGAATTAATGCAATACATCTGCAGCAGTTAACTTTAGTTTGTGCTTAAGCGGGGAATTCAAGTAGATCCTAAGATGTAGCCCACACAAGCGACCAGCATTAATACCTGAATGACCACAGTTGCACCAAAGCAATGTGCAGTTACACTTCTAGAGATATCAACTTACAGCTTAGGGTTTCTGAATTGTTATGATGGGCCTACACTGTAGATTTAACACTATATATAAGTCCCCTTTTATAAGGGAGCCAATAGTTTTAATAGATCTACTAACCATGGATTCATTTCTAAGCAAAACCACAGCTAGCTCATTTTACTAACTACCTGAATTTAACCAGTGTAAATTAGCTGGTGGAAACAACGTAACAGCCAAAGTTACTGTTACTTTTTCACCTGCTCAGTAAATGCATGCATCATTACTTCTTTTTGTGTATGTGTGCGTGTGCTCGTGTGTGTGTGAGGCAGCGTACATTGATTAAAGTCAATATTCTATATTGTGATATTCACATATTGATCTAACATGCAGTTTCAGTAATTGTTGCATTTTAAAAGACAGTGACTAAGCATGTGAAACATTGACAATCCTTACTCATATACTTTTTACTTTTTGCATTGGGATTTTTTCCTTCACCCTCCAAAGTTCACTTCAGTGAGCCGTTACATGGCACAGCCAAAGCTCGAGGCCCTGGGCTCACAGCTTTGATCCATCCACCCACACCGTTTATGCAGTCCTTCCGATAAACTCCCACTCCATTTCCAAATAAATTAACACCCCTAATGGAAACTATAAAAACTATGCTGGGTGCAAAATATGGCATGCTTTTATTTTTCCAGCATTTAAATGATTTGCAATTTAATTTACAGTAAATTGCAAATCATTTAAATACTTTCCACTTCCAAAACCTTTTGCTCTGAAACCGGAATACACAAGGCCAGCTGCAAAAACACCTGTGTCCATGCCTTTCAATGACAAAACTGAGACTCTGGCCTCTTTAATAAATACAGATAGTCATAGCCATTAGTAAATGTGCTCCACAGTCATTACAGATCGATTAGTGCAGTTTTACACTCCAAAAAACTAGCAGTGTAAGAGTGCATGGACAGCTCAGTTACCTTAAATAACATAATTTATCAGAGCCAGTTACACAATCTGACTTTAAAGGTTGTTTCCATACCGCTCTTTTTGTGTGCGTGTCTCTATTTTTGCCCTCAAACAGATAAAGTCTTGTAGATTCACCTGCCAGGCTTTGTTAGTCAGTGTGAGGTCTACATCTGCCAAGGCAAGCACAGCAAAGTAATAGAAGGTAATAAAGTACCCCGTAATAGAGCATCGCAGAGGAGGTAATTACAGTGAGGGGTGCCTTTTAAAGGGTTGTTTGTAATGATTCATGGTTGCACAAATGCAATTTTCCTGTCACTCCCTTCTCATCACTCACTGCTGCTCGCCTGGATATGCAGGTAGCCTTCCTCTCACCCCTGCACGGCGCATCTCTGCTGTGCTAACGAGACACATTTCCCCAACGTAGAAAAAGAAAAGAAAAGTTCCATTAATTCAGTTAATGTTCTATCTAATGGTTCTTTTAGCAGCTCTCAAGCTTCGAGCACAAACTGTACACTTTGCACTTTCTTTCATCCCTCATGTAAAAAAAAATCATGAATATCATCATCATCATCATCATCATCATCATCATCATCATTATTATTATTATTTGCTGCATACAAACAAAAAAGATGATTCAAATGTGTGATCTAACCAGTTTTCATCCTGTCAGCGTGCATGTGAGAGCATGCAGTCAGGAGTGAGGCATAATGCATAAGTCATTCAACTTTTTTTCATTCATAATCGAGTAGATTTAAGAGATAACAGCGTGGGATTAGCAGACTGTAGTAGCTGACATTTGCCACAGGACAAAAAAAACCTGGTCGACGAGACTCTTTTTGTATTTTAACAGAATATTTCTACGGTTTAGTTTTCTGCTAACTACTAATTAATACTAACTAATAACCTTTAAGAAGGAGAGAGAGAGAGAGAGAGAGAGAGAGAGAGAGAGAGAGGATATTATTTATGCCAACTTGCTGTAAAAAGCCCAAAAATTATAATAAATATTACAACAACAAATATGACTGCATTAATATAAACACAGCCACTAAGAATAACTTAACAGTGGTATTTTTTTTATTAATTAATCATGACGATAATTAATAAGTGGACAAAAAAATACTGCAAAGCTTCTGTTACGAGGTGTCCCACACAGTATGTACTTTGGGAAGAGACCATGCACAACAAGATGCTGCCTTGTTAAGCTGTTTGACTTCCTCTTAGCTCCCTGTACGCATGAACGGGGTAAAATAAGAACAATTATATCAGGACCTTTACAGTGAGTCCAATTTTTCTTCTTTAAATTCCACAAAAGTTACCACAGATTTTCATGTGGTTTTCATCTGATGCACTTAAACTGAAGAAGTCATCATCTCTACCACTGAGTCATCTCTTATCCCTCTGTCTCTTAGTCAGTCTTGACAAATCTATAGGCCTATTTGTCACCACAAGAAAAGCACCCCGGCCCCTCCCCGTCCCTCACGCCTTGCTTTAATAAACCGGGTTTGCATGAGATGCCATTCATGTTCAGAAAAGAAAAAAAAAACCCAGGCAAGCTGGAAGAGACTCGCGGTGGAGCTTACAGCAGCAAAATGACATCGCCTCTTTCCTACGCATCCCAACCCCAACTGAGACCCAGACATCAAAGGCAGGTGGAGTGAAACCATGAAATTACAGGTAAGGTGTCAATTACCCTTTGAAACCAAGCACTCTCCAAATCCAGGCAAGACCCAGCCGGTCCCTGGAATTAGAACAAATAAAGAGGAACTGAGGAAAGAATGGCAGGGAAGGGAAGGGAGGGAAGAGGAGTGAAGGAGGAGGTTTTACAGGCCATGTTGACAATATGGTATCAGTATAAAAGGCCCTAATTCACCTTTAAATTATCCCCTCCTCCTCTCTTCAGTACAACTGTACAACCATCGCCTGTTTGAGCGCGTGAGAGAGTCTCATCTGGGGAAAAAGGAGGGGATGCAAAAGAGCTGCAAGTAAAATCTGCATCTATGCAACTGTTTTTGCATGCATCAAATTTCCCGTGCAGAGTTTATGTGGCAAAAAGAAGCACTCTTAAACCCACTTGCATCTCTGGTTTCACTCACACACCTTTGCCCCTTAAACATCAAAGTCAAATTTTCGGCATGTAATGAAGGATAAATCTAGCTGAACACCTTCTAATTTACAGGTACACCTTTTTTATGAGTAATAAAGTCTTTATAGGTTAGATTACACTAAGTATGATCTAACTGGGGGGAAAAGAAATGACAACAACATCAGGTTTGGGGTTTTGTTGCTCGTGTGTTTGTTTCTGTATTTCCGAAGTGCTGCTTTTATAAACTACTGAGGCAAAAGAAAGTCTTTTAACTCACGCACAGCAGTCTCTTGTTTCTCTGTGATTCCAGTTTGACGATATAGTATTTATTTTTGCCTCATAAAGGAAACTGTCACAGTGGGAATTAATTTAATTAATTCAGTCAGTAAGTCAGTTGACAGCTCATGTGGGGGTGGGGGTGGGGCGATCCATCCGCGGCTTTGGGTTACACAACACACACCCGACAGCGCGAGCCTGGTCCAGCCCAGACGCTGCAGAACACCCACAACGCTTCCCCGCCCCACCACCAACCCCCTCCACCTCCAGCCTGCCTTCCGCTGCCAGGTGGGCCTCACCGAGCCCGGCTTTAAAGAAGGCTGAGGAAGGTAAAGATGACCTTAGCTAGAGGAAACACTACACTTTATACACCCGTTCACAGAATATGCATCAGAGACAACAAAAGATACGACTGAACCAGAAATGCTACGTAACAATATGTTCCTGATTGTGTCTACAGCTTGCAGCTGAAAACAGATTTTTGTAGGTTTTGAAGACTGAAATCTAAACATGAGGTAAATCATGTGCTGTGACTGAAAGCTGCAGAATAGCTGCTTCCTGGACTCTGTGGTAAGTAAACACAGTTCACCCACAACATTAAAACCACTGTCAGCTGAAGTGAATAACACTGATTATGTTATTATGATGGCACCTATCAAGGGATGAGGAATATATATATATTAGACGGCAAATTAATCCAACACTGGTGTGTAGGAAAAAGCTAAGTATGACAATATAACAGATTGTAACATGAGCTAAATTCTGTTATTATTCAGTCTGCAGCATGCTGTGGCGTCTACAAAAAGCAGTCTAAAAAAGGCAACTGGTGGTAGGTAGCTGTTCAGTATATGTGAACCACAGGATGGCCCATGTGGTCCAAACCAAGAGAGCTACTGTAGAATATACTGGATGTTAATGCTGGCTTGTTATGCACCTATAATAGCCACATGAGCAGCAGAACTGGACCATAGAGAGAGGACAGCCTGGTTTATGAATCACGTTTTCTTTTGCAAGCTGACAGAGGCAGTTTGAAGCCTTGAGCAATGTGCTCCTAGAAACCCGTCAGTCTCTGTGTGTATCACTTTGATATGTACCAATAACCTACGCCTAATAGCAGTGTCCCCTTTCAGCAGGGTAAGTTCTGTTACAGACGTTGTTCAGGAATGCTTTGAGTACAATGATAAAAGTTGGTGGGAATCAAGTGAGATCTTGCAGCTCACAAGGCTTAAAGTATCTGCTGCTGACATACTGGTGCCATAGTACACAGCACATGCAGCGGTACACCTTCAGAGGTCTTGTGAGGTCCTTGCTTTGACAGCAGGTTAGGACTGTTTTAGTGGCACAAGGTGTGGTTTTGATGTTGCGGTGGAAGTGTTATACAAATAATGGAGTAGCATGGATTAAATGCCCAGTTTATGATGCCCTAATGCACTTTAATACTGTTTATGTTTGGTCTATTTTAAAGCAGTACACCTGTCAGTATTCTGCACAGGACTTTTTATTGATAATTATGATTGAAACCAGACTCATTATGAAAATGCTGTTACTGTTTTTCTTTGTAACTTAGATCCATGTTGCATAATTTTTGACATGTAATTAATCAAGGACCTTTAATTCACATTATCACTTAGAACTCTTTGACCCGAATGGGTTATGCAATACACTAGCAAACTGATATTATCATGTCAACTCAGTCTTTGATACAGAAATTAAAGAAGGAGGGAAAGTCCACAGATCAGCAAAAGATTAAAACCAACTCCCTAACATTATGTAGATCTCCTCATAGTCTGCCTCATCAGAGCGTGAAACATAGACCTCAGGGAGTGTGCCATGGTGTTAGGTGTTTTTCCCTTCTTATAGCATAGCCATAGTAGGTACTACAACTGCAATTTGTACACGTACAACAGTCTACCTGTTTAATGAAACCTGCTGTGAGCTCAGGTTACCTTTACACTTAGTGTGTTTACAAATGCTTCAGTTGCTAATGAATGTTGTATGAATGGAGAGCCAGACAGAGCAGACAGATCGTCTGTCAGCAGCCTGATGACAATAATAAGTCATCTACCTTTTCAAGGTCATAAACAACTTCCCATTATTAATTCGGCATTAACTGCTGTGATTCATTGGGGGTTGCGGTCTACAGTTGATTGCTGCCAAGTTTTTTATGCATGAGCTGAGTTAAAACGTTGGTGTGTGGCATTGTTTCCAGCAGCACAGGCCAAACATCTGTCAATTCATCTTACACTTCCTAATGAAGTCTTTTTTCTTTTTTTGGTTTTTGCTTTTTTTTTTTTTTTAAACAAAAAAACTGGGATACTGTCAAAAGCACTCAAAGTTATACTCTTTTTGCTATTACCCAAAGTACTCATTTCTTAAAGTTATAGTGTGGAAAAACTAACCACTAGATGTCAGTAGACTGCAGATTGCGCTCAACTGAATTCTGTCTTTTACACCTCCCAATTGAAGTGCATAATGAAGCTAATACATAAGTTTAATAAGAAAGATCTTTATTTACTCATCTGTCTGCTTTCCCTGGTAATTTGGCTGTTTCCATCAGTCTGTAAGACTTAATCATTGTCATCAATCATAGTCCAATCATCTTTCTACCCGCCCTTCTTCAAGCCAATCAGCCTCCACTCTGCGTACTTTAAATAAAACTCTCATGTTACCCTTGCAGACTGCTAAATACAGCCTGCTTCCCCCCCCTCATGCAAGACACTCCATCCAACCCTCCATCTTATCTTCACCACCATCAGCGTCTAGACATTTTACTCTGCCGTGATGGGTCATTTGAGTGTAATCACCAAATACTAAAATTTTGTATATCAAAAACTCTGTTCAGTTCCTTCCAATGATCTGTCCTTATTTAAAACCTAGCTACAGTGGCTGCTGTAGGACAAACAACTCTGGCTACCGTACATTTGTAGTGAATGTGGGCTGCCAGTCTGCTGACCTATTTACTCTGGAGAAAGCTGTAAAACTTTGTGAAAAGAGTCTGATATGACTCGATGAGTCGCTGAAGCTCACTTCTAACTGATGACGGCGATGACGAGTTGATTGGTTGAGGCTTTCCTGAACTTTCTGTCAGTAAGCACTGCTGTTTTTACCACTGTTAGCTGCTATTAGCAGGTGACAGGGAAACTTTTATTTAACTAGCTCTGATATTGTTGGACTTGGATACTTGGCAAATAAAAGCGTGTTTTTGGGCCCTTTAGGCTAACATTAGCTAGCATAATGTTAGCATATAACCAGCTGTTGTTGTTTAGCCAGTTCTTGGCAGTTGTCTGGAGACAGAAGCACTGTGTTTTATTAATCTGCTGACAGTAAGTAAATGTGACCGTCTTGAGAATAAATAAACATATTTGTGCACGTTTTTGTTGGCGTTGGAGCCCTGATGGGAGGACATGAGGCTTTAGGTGAGGAAGAGTATGAGATTGTATCCAGATGCTGGTTGTGTTGTCCCTGTCCTTCCCAACTACATTTTCTAATCTCCTCCGCCTTTGGCATACTGCTTTTGTGGCCAGTCTCAAGCTACATGCAATTGCTTCTAAAGCTATTAGGCAAAGTGTCCATCTTGGTCACTGCATTCAAGATTGTGGGTCAACAAGGTGTTTTCCGCAAAGTGGTGCCCACACCTACATATTTTTTGATGGAACAATTCTAAGCTTATAGGAATGCATCAATTTGTTGGAATACATAATCAATGTATATTTATGTGTATATCGTTCTATTAAGTAAACTCAAAGGATGACTTACCAGTCCTTTAAATTGATTTTGAAGCTAAGAGAGAAGTTTGTCATTGTGCTTGTATGACTGATAAGCATAGTCAGCTGTGCAGTCTTATTCGTCATCAACTGGCTTCTGCACTATGTAAGTGCTTATCAACACATTGCCAGCATCCAGGTGGCTAAAGCTTCTTTAAAAACCTCTCCTGAAAATCATGTATTTTTAAAGCCTTTTTCTTTCATTTCCAATTAAAGTTACTGTGACATGAAAAAGTATTTGCCTTAATAAATAATTATTCTGGTTTCCACAACAACATCCGTGTGGAAAAAAAGCAGCGCTGTCTCTTGAACTTTAAAGCTAAAGTCATTTTAGGCAACCCTTCATCAAACTGTTAGAGGCACCAAGCTTTCAAGTAATGTGTGAACTTGCCTTTGTCAGATCGACTTAGATAACAACAAGCAAGTGACACTTTTCGTCTGAGACTACCTCAGAGGGGAAGTGATGCAATGCTGACCCAGGAGATTCAAAAACAACTCTGAGCCCAGAATCAAAGAGGCCGGACACTTTGTCTGTTCTGCTGACAGACGCGACGTTTCAGTGGAGGTGGAGCCATGAAAGTCTCTCAGGTCGGAGTCACTCCTCTGGGATCACTCACACCCTCTTACACACATTTTAAATATATTCCAAGAACTGCCATGTTGTTTATATGTTTGTATGCAGAAGCTAATTGTTCTGGGCAGATGTGAACAAGTTGCTAGCTGCTTGCCTGCGTAAGCAACTGTGTGTGGTGGATTTGAATTTTATGACTCAAACATAAATTATAGATCAAGATTACAAAACAGTGCATCGCTCGAGGTAGAACATAGTTGAAAACACGTGTTTCCACCGATAAATGCAACAACATCAAGTGTTCGAGCAAAGTGTATGAATATTTTCGCTCTCTGGAGGTCTGTTGTTGTTGCTCAGCTGGGACAAGACAGCTGGCCTTCGTGCTATGCCATTACTTCAGATCCCATTATTACAGAGAATCCCAGCAGTAATGGAAATAGCCTGTCGTCTTGGGCCAGGTAGCACAGCTAGCCCATAAATCAAACTGGCGTTAGGGGAGGTGAGTGAGGCGGGGAAGGCAGCGGTGATGGTGATGGATGGGGAGAGTGAGTAGGAGACAAAAGTGGGGTAAGAGAAGACGGGAGGAGTTTCCTGTGCTTGCTGACAAGCTCGAAGAAGGCTTGAGCAAACAGGTCCTATAAGATCCAAGCTAAGATAGCCATCAGTAGACCAGTAGAAGACAGACAAGTTTGATTTAGGTTAGTTTAGATTGAAAATGTGTCATCACTGATTATCACTCTGTCACAGATACACACACCTTATTTGCTGCTCAGTTGGTTGTATTCAGTGTTAAATCAGAACTTCAACATTGCCTTTTGAGATGTAGCCTACAGTAACTATCCATTAATTAGTAACAATAAACATGCTTGTGTATTCCTGATATTGTCACAGTTACTTATTGTGAGCAGATTAGACGTGCAGACCTCCCGTTTCTGCACAGCTAGCAACAAACTGGCGAAACAACAAGAGCGTCTAATGGTGAAATTTTAGAGACTGTAACTTTAAAATGAGAAGGAATTAAAATTTTAAATTACATTATTATACTATTATTTTTTGCCAATGCAGACATGTGTTATTATTATTATTATTAGTATTATTATAATGATACCGATGCTCATGTGCCCATGCATATTATGTGCCATTATAGTGATATCCAGTCAGATATGATGTTGTTATCGAGAATTACCGTAATATTTAAATTATGAAAAAGAATGCAAATTGTTGCACAGGTATTTATTTATGAATCAGGCTGCTTCAAATTCAAAAGATATCCAGTTAAATTCGGGAATAACAAAGTGAAGTCTTAATTAAATTCAAAGTGAATTTTTTGGTCTGGATTGAAATGAAATACTGAATATTTGTGAAAAAACGAATATAGCCGTCACATAAACACATCAGCTCAAAACTTAGGTTAGGCATCCCTTAACTCATTTGTCCAACAACAGCTCACTAACCTCAGTATTATTCCACTCGCTGGAGATGCAAATTGCTCGGCTGCTCATAATTTACGTCCGACAGCCTGGTGGTTTGCCTTGAAATAATTATTTAAAAACAGTCTTGTGGCATCACAATAATGAAAAGCCACTCTTGGATTTGTTTTATTTGGTGGGGATTTCAGTGATTTGTCTGTGTAAATGGGGTTAAATTCCTTGTGGTGATGTTGCTGAACAATCCTGCCACTGTTTTCTGGAGTTATGACTGACTGGATGCTTAATTATGATCCTGTGAAGTAAGGCAGGTGGAATCATTGTGATCTCTCTGGTTTGCGTTGATTAGCTGTTATGGTGTTTGATTGCTGTGTAATGAAGTCAGAATTAAAGAGTTAAACATTTCAAGGACCGCAACGTCTGCACCGTCTATGTTGTTATTATTATTTTTTATAACAGAATAAAAACCTTGCAAGTCAGAATTAACACATCATCTATTTGAAGTTCAACAACCGGAGCACAGCATATAACAACTACTATCAAAGCATTAACGCTGCATGTGTAAATTGTTGTAGGTGTGTTTCGCTGATCGAGTAAGCATGGAAGAATCTGGCAGAGATGTCCTGTTTGCGGGAAATCCAGAGGGAAGCCACTTAGAGGGCTGCATTTATCACTCCCATGAGTAATAACCACCGAGGAAAACACAACTTGGCACCAAGCACAATGGCGCAATTGTTTTTTGGGGGGGTTTGTATACGGGAGGGGGTAAAATGAAGTGCTTTTAATATTCACATATATCTGTTACCAGTTTGGATTGCAGGCCTCTCCTCCTTTCAGGAGGGCTTGTTTAGCATTGAGCCCTGGGGGGAACAGGTGGATTTTTTTTTCCCTCGCTGTGTCTGGACAAACCAGTACACACCAGGAGACAACATTGCAGAATGGATTTCATAATTCAGGTCTTTTTTAATTAGCTCGTAATAGCGCTTTTGCATTGGAGATCTGCACTATTTGCATGCCTCGTGAGTAGGAAAAAGGTGATTATGTTCCATCATGCCACACATCGATGTTTTCTTTGGCCAGGTGATGTTATGTTTGCTTGGCAGGGGTGCCAGTTTCTGCATTTCAGCACAAAGCATTTTGTTTTAGGGCTAATTACACGGCAGGCAAAGGCAAATGAGCCCCGTTTCTTCCTCTCCTCTGTGGGTGACAGTTATTGACAATCGACCCTGTCTAGCCATAATACGCCAGAGGGAGAGGAATCAACCACTTCCAACATAAACACTTCAGAAAGAGGAGCTTCAAATGGGGCAGGTTTTACCTTGACAACTGTAACTATGTTCAACAAATTAGTCCAAGATTCCCTGGTTGTTTACACACCTTGAAATGAAAAGAGACCATTTTTTTAATCAGACTGACAGCACGGATCCTTCAGATTTAGCATTTTGTTTTCATTGCTGTGGCTGTGAATGGGCACAGCAGATGACACCCACTCCAAGTTGAATCTGAATCATCAGATCTGATGTTTGTGTGTGTGAGTTTGTGTAAGTGAGTGTGTGCAATTGCCAGAGGGTCGCACTGTATTTTCAAACAGTTTTTTGGCATCAGTTGTATCCTGTAGGATTAAGAAGTACACAATTTGACTGTTTTCTGGCACTCATCATCAGATAGTCACAATCTTACTTATTTTGTCCGTTGGGTGTGTTTGAGCGTGCGAGAGCGTCTGAAACCAGGATCAAAGATCAGCAGATTTAGTCAGTGTCTCCCCCCGTTGAGTGACTCTCAGCCTTGTGTGGAAATGGTTGGAAGGGTCAGTGCCCGCCGGTCACCCATGCAGCTATTCCCTCTCTCCTGTGATTGTCCAGCGTCTGCTTCCAACACTCACTCGCAGCAGCTTCAAAGGACGCACCCCGTCACACCCTGCACTTCAAAGACGCACGGTCAACATCTGTGCCAATCAAACTGTGCACAGATGTGTCTGCGTAAGTCGCTACTGATGTGGCAACTTTAAATGGATGACCTGTCAGTCGAGATTTGCCCAGCGTTTTGTTTTTTGTTTTTTAAATCAGCAAGGCCCCCCACAAGCTCTAAGTGATTTTCTTTGGCATTTTAATAAATAAATAAAATAAAACATCTCCAGCTGTTAGATTAATGGTCTTCAAACCCACAACGATTAAGCAAAGGGGGGAAAAAAGTGAAATTGGTATAGCTGCAAAATGTGCATGCAATTTATAAAGTCAAGAGAGACGAGAGTGTTCATATTGCAAATACTATTGTAAAATTTCATATACACAAGTCTACTTTTGTAGACTTTTATGTATATTTTAATGTGATTTTCACCAACCAGCAAGTGTGTTGGGGGTTTTTCTGCTATTGTTTAACTGAGTGCTAGATGTTAGCTTCCATAAACTGTACTGAAGTAACCGGAAAAAAAGACAGAGCAGTAGAGATGTGACATAAATTCTTCAGACGTTACTCTCAACAGGCCATTTGCCATTTAATATTTTAGACTTATAATTTCATAGCAATTTAGCTTCACCCAGCTCCTCCAACCCCCCTTGCACGCGTCTGGATTTTATTCAGTCCATTATATCATATTTTATCTGCTCTAACATGAATAATAATAGTTTATATTAATAGACTATTATTATTTTGTACCTTTAAGTCATCATAATAAAATCTTTCTCCTATTTGTGCCAGACAAGGTGCTTTATTCTCTATACTACCAACATTATAGAGGGCTGAGATTCATACATCAATAAGCCAGAGCTGCTCTCTTTAGGGGTCGTCACAGCAGATCATCTGCCTCTATCTCTATCGCCTATCGCCTCTTCTGTCACAACAGCCCTCTGCATGTCCTCCTTCACTAGATCCACAAAGCTTTTCTGTGGTCTTCTTCTTACCTGGCATATATCCACAGAGTTGAGATGGTTTGGACATTTGCAGACATGTCCAAACCATCTCTTCTCTAACCTTGTCTCCAAACCACCCGACCTGAACTGTCCCTTTGATCTACTCATTTCTAATCCTGGTCTCTCCCAGATTTAAGCATCTTCAAATCTGCCACCTCCAGCTCGGCCTCCTGTGTTTTGTGGATGCTGCTCTCTCCAAACCATACATCACAGTCTCGCTACTATCTTGTAAATCTTACTGCTATCCTTCTGCCACAAATCACCCCGACACTCCACCCACTCCACCCTCACTGCGTTCCTTTTTCTTGTGTGCTGTCCGTCGCTTTCGATGGTTGCCCCCAGGTATTTAAGCTCCTCCATCATCACTACTTCCACTCATTGCATCTTTACTCCGACACCTGCTTTGCACATGCATTCTTTCAATCCCGCTGACAGCCTCCAATATGCATTGATTGATTCCATTGCACTGACAGTTATTTCAAATCCTCTGAATACCTCTACCCAGTAACAGACACGTCTACAAACACACTGGAGATATCAGAGTGTCAGAGGAGCACTGAGAGCTGGTGCTGGGCTCAGATCTCACGCTTTTGTAAAATACCAGATTCATGTCTTTCCTCTCAGGAGTTTGGAAGTTGCTCACATGAGCTGAAGTGCAGGTGGTCCCATATTCTGCCAAAATGATCTGGATCTGGATCAGGATCAGAATCTGAATCTGCGTAAATTACAGCATCTGAAAACCTCACTTTTCCTGCATGTTCAGACGAGGATTGCGGTCATAGATCATCCTCGCTGTGTGTGTCTGCGTGCTCATATTTTCTTTGGTTCCCTCCTTTTTTCACTTACTGTTTTTTTGCCTTTGTTATCTGTTTTGTTGTTATTTTGTTAAGTCCTCATGGTGGTAATCTTGCTTGTTTTTAACAGAATTGTATTTCTATTGTCAAAAAAACCCAACACACATTTACAAAAATGCTGATCTGTCGCAGAACTGAAAGATCAGACAAGTTTCTGCCTGAGCCGGACAATCTGAGCTTTTCACTCAGTTAAATTTCAGTTAAATTCATAAGTGATTAATATGACCCTTAAAGGACCTTTTTGTACCAAAGAATGACCATCAAAAAAGACACAATTCAGTGAAGTGAAAAGCTAAAATAACGGAAAATTTAGGACTTTGCAAATAAAAAAATATCAACAGATTAAATGTCAAAATAGTTTCAGTTGATCAGTTCATCAATTATTTGTCTTGGTGTGTGTTCTGTTGCAGAATTTCGCAAGAATGGGTGATATTTCTGTCATAAAGTGTTATTTCCATCATGAAAGAAAGATTTTTTTCATCCAAAACATTTCTTTCCTTTTCCGTTTTCTGTTCTTTCATTTTTTTTTGGACTCACAGAGAACATCAAACAGGTTTAATTGTTTCTTTTTCTGGGACCTATTTCAGGAAGCGATCTCAAACATTACGTTTTTTAGGGGGCTTTTTTGTTTTTTCAGCTTTTTTCTTTTTCTTTCTTTTCATAGTTCGTACATTCCTTGACCTTAAGATAATATCATTTTTTTCCTGAGATTTTTTTTTTTCTAAGTTGAGTTGCTTATTTAGGGATTAATATTGAACCCCTCACTGTAATTACACATATATCCTGCTCGAGCTTCTTTATGAATGTGTTTCAAGACACATTTATTCCCTTGTGGGAATGTGAGCTCCTGGTTCTCAATTTTGTGGGACTGTCGCACATTCTCACCCTGATGTCTGGATGTACAAACAAACTGAGCGCTGCACACAGATGGGTACAAAAGCCAGGCTTACGGCTGAGGCGAGGAGGAGTCAGGTGGATCAAGGAGCAATGTGGGAAAGGTGGAATCTCCCGCTGATCCTCCTGGGACCAACACCAGGAAGAGAAATGTCAGATTTACAGGATTCAGTGTTCTCCTGGGAAACATGGAGGTACTGACGCACATTCACACACGTTTACTGGGAAAAGAAGGTAAATAATTGTAGATATTTGACCGTTCCTGAGAAGATTGTCCTCACACAGTCAAAGACACCCTCAAACTTGTAGTCGCCTTTCTTTCAAGGTCTAACTGGCAGGTATGATTATACAAATGCAAAGTAATGCACGGTCATACAGACTGATAAACTGTCAGATTACAGGATTCAGCTTTTGATGGGAAAATGCTGGGAAACACATTCACAGACATATATAGATAAACATCTGACCCTCAGTTTCATCCTCTCTAGAATAGAAAATGTAAATGTGCAAAAACGAATTAGATGGAAAAAAAACCTTAAATTAATTTACCTTTAGATAAATATATATACATCTAGTTAGCATTTGTAAACACCATTTGTATCCTGACATCTTAAGCACCATTAATTACTTAATGTGCATATTTCATTTTACTGTAACAGAGCGATTTATGAAATAAATTTACATTTTTTTCAAATAATGCATCAGAATCAGAAGCATTTATTTGAATTGTAAACAGTCTGTTTTATAGATAATGCATTTTTATAGCTAAATACAACAGACGCTTCATTAGAAAAGACACAAAGCCTCTAAAAAGTGCCTAAACAGCTTGTGTGACCTTTTTTGCAAAACTCCCCAAACCTATTAACTGAAGATTTATTGTCATTAAGTATACACTGCATTGAAAAAAAATACCATAATTACTTTTTATGAGTTTGCATTTGAAAAAAAATAATTATATTTTCTCAACTAAAAATACAGGCTCTGTCAAATGGCTTTAGAAGAAATATGACAGTGAGTTACAAAATGTAAAGATGACAGTCCTGTGGGACCCCGGCCTGCAGTAAGAAGCGAGATTAGAGAGATTACAGTTAAAGAGTATCTCGTCCTGTGGAGCCCCTTCTAAACACCAGCTCCCATCAGATGGGCCTGGTCTGATGGAGGAAACAGGAGAGATTATACATGTTTAACAGTAATCCCCCTCTTCTGGAGCGATGCCAGTGCAGAGCAGAAGACCTCCGTTCGACTGGAGAAACAAAGAAAAACAAGGAGAGAGAGACAGTCCCGGGTGGAGAGTCCACACTTTTAAAAAGATTTACAACTTTCACGAAAGAATGCTGCAGCTGACTCGGAGAATAAGTCACGTACCAAAGCACGTGCATTTTGTTTTAAAGCTTTTAAAAGAGAAACGTGAAGAGAAGATGTCGATTTCATTCCTGACACTTGTCATGTTTGTTATCTTTTTGAGCCACTAGGCTCCGTGTCTTACTAATTAATTTTGTATTTTTTGGTGGGGGTTATACTACTAGGGTACAGGATGTTATATGTTTGATTCATTCATGGATAGATGCAGGCACAATTACTTTTAACAAAGGAAAAATGACTTTGGTCAAAGTTACTGTTAATCTTTCCTGTCACTGATGTTCAGTTGGCATTTCTAACCAACAACTGCACCTACAAAGTGAAGTTCTTCTGCAAAATCACCTAAAAAAAACGCCCCCCACACTAGTCAGTACAAAATTAAGGCCTATAGTCATCTTATGTCACTGGCTGGTGTCTTTGTAAGGTGATGATTCTGTTCAATTCAATTCAGTTTTATTTATATAGAGCCCAATCACAACAGCAGTCACTTCAAGGAACTTTATACAGTTAAGCAAACAAGACAAAGAAAGGCCAACGATCTCACAACCCCCAGTGAGCAAACACTTGGCAACAGTGGGAAGGAAGAACTCCCTTTTAACAGGAAGAAACTACTGGCAAAACCAGGCTTTGGGGGACTTTTCACCTTAAGTCAGTAGTGCCATGAAAAAGAGACAGGAAAACAGAGAAAGAGAGACACTGGGGGTGGTGTAAGGCAGCGGTCCCCAACCTTTTTTGCGCCATGGAGCGATTTATGTCCGACAATATTTTCACAGACCGGCCTTTAAGGTGTCGCAGATAAATACAACAAAATAAAACTAGTACCTGTACCAAAAAAAGAAGATTTATTAATAACACACAGGAAAAGACACAGGGAAACTGAGTTAACGATAAAAACGATTTAAAAAATAATCGAGCTTCAACTCTCGCGGCCCGGTACCAAACGACTCACAGACCGGTACCAGTCCGTGGCCCGGGTGTTGGGGACCGCTGGCGTAAGACACACACCAAGGGCCTTGCATCAGAATCAAACCTAGGCCACTACATTTAGCCTGCACAACCAGTTTGCGACACCAGCACCCCAGGAGCTTAGATCTAAATTAAATGCGGGCATGAGGTGGTATCTGTGTCAACAGAGCTGAAACAGATTTATTTATTCTCCGCAGCCTTTTGCCATAGCCACACTCACGCCAGCTGATAGAGGAATCCTAACTTTGTGTAGATTCAAACTTGAGTCAGACAGCAGTAGGACGGCTCCCCTCAGCAACAGGCAGCAGTTCAATATTCAAGCCAGAAAACAAGCCTTCACAGTAACAATTACTTATACTGCAGGTATATGTAAGACTCCATTCAAACAGAAGTGTTTTTCATTTAATGTCTAGTCAAATTTTTCTTATTGATGTTGACAGTTTATTTTTACTATAGAAATGCAGTTGCCATAGTGTTTCATGTTATGTGTGAAAACAATACAAGTTCACTTTTGTAAGAATCATATATGTCGGATGATTATGTTTGTTCTGTTTCTTTTGTGTCTTGGATTCTGTGCTCGTGATCGACCTGTAAATCAAGCACTAGTTTAAAACAAAGCATAACACATTAACACAGGGTGTCAAGTGACATTAATGTGTGTGACACCAGTGATTACATGTTGTGGGACAATTTGCTGCTTTAAAGATCCATTCTGTAGTATTACCTTAAAAGGGATAGCAGTTTTTTTTTCTGTACTTCATAAACGATATTTATGAATATTACAAGCAGAGTTAGTACTATGAGGCAGATTTACTGACAGTAGTTGATTTTATTCTGGTTTTATTTGCATTTCTAATGTGGAATTGTGTAATGTTGTCTGTATGTTTTATAATAAATTAAAAAAAAAGCTCAAAAGCCAAAAGAAAATAACATGCTACCCATGAGGCCGATAGCAAGGAGAGATCAAAGACATAAACAGACAGTCAAACTGACTGACTGACTGATTGATTGAAAGAAAAGCCTGCCAGACAGACTGAGACTGACAGCCACGCTGAGTCAGTGTCTGAGAATGAGAGGCAGAGGTGGAATGAGCAAGCAAGGGAAGCAGAGAGCGAGAAAGAGAGGGAGAGAAATGAAACATTAGAAAACATAAAGTTGAAAATGACTGTGTTAATTTACCTCTGATAACTGGTTCAGTGCCAGACCACACACACGGACGATCAGATATAGATGTCTGCACATACACACACACACATATACACACACTGCATACCTGGATGGGTGGGCTCGATTGCTCGAGGCTACAGTTGTAGTTGTAATTCGTCTCCATCGCAACAACAACGACTCATGGCTGACAATCAAAATACTGGAACAATTCTTCAAAGCTAATTAAAGTCTAATAATCTTTTTATTCTGTAGTAACCATAAATTGGTAAATATGCAACTATTGAATTACATTAAATGCATTGCACGTCCAATAACCAAATCAGGTGGTGATATAATTTTTTTTAATATTCAGAATGTTGTTGGGTGAATTACTCACAGATTCTGCAGATATACCAAACATTTCTGTAGCTAAATTAACTCATCATCATCCAAGGTGGGTAGTCAGTTTTAACCTGTAATTTCTAACTATTATATCCTTCCTAACTTGTAATTGGGAGAATATGACTCATGACTTAATTGGTGAGGAGCAGGAAAATGTTATAAGGAGAGAGAAAAAATCCTCCATGCATGCTATTTCCCCACTTTACAGTAATGAACCCACGTGATCACTCTTCAGTCAGATCCCGAAGACATAAGGAAAAGAAACTCTTAGTAAGCATTTGTAAGCACTTTAATTACCATAATAGGTCTATTTCAGAGAAAATGGCCTTAATGATATAAAATTGTCATCCTGTTCAGTCAATAGACACTAACATTTTAGATATGGCAAGACATTTGTTCATGTAATTTACTGTTTAACATTCATTACATTTTTACATTTACTGTAAGTGCTTCAGAACCTAAAATGAACATTTGGTAACACATTCACGCTTCCAGCCAAATCTGAAACTTTTTTATCCTCACTGATGAGCGTCTCTGTTTTTCTAAAACATGGTCGTGTAGTTTTTGCTTGTACCTGCAGAGGGCAGTGCAGGCCTACAATTGTAAAAAAGTAACAAACTGTTACGTTGTCTCCCTCTGCGTGTCAATAGTGGTAAATCGTGACACTTCAACACGGATTCTCAAAATTTAACGCAATAAACCGAATTGTCTTTGCTCCAGGTAGCAAAAAGGTGTCACCAGCACATTATTTTCTACATTATTATTTTATCAGAATATATAAATTATTTTTAAGGTAGAATAGAACAGCCCTTAATTGTCATTGTTCATGTACAATAAAATTATGGGTACTCCATGAAAACTGTGCAGAAGTAAAATTTAAAAAATCAAAATAGTAAAGATAGAAGAAATATACACAGTCAGGTAAGAGTGAAAGGTATATACAAGGTTTAACACAACATGCCCCAGTTCCAGGTGATGATGTCAGGAAACACCTTGCAAACCGGTTACTACATCTATTACAACACTATTTATGCTTCAAGTTTTAAGAAGTCTCAGGCTTGAGCAGTGAGAATCTTATACTAGACAAAAATGGGACCAGACACTGGTCTCTCCTCAGTTCCCAGATGTTTATGGACTGTTGTTAAAAGTAGAAGGGATGTAATGGTAAACATCGCTGTTCAACTGTTTTCAGACTTGTTGGTGCCATCAAATTCAAAATTATCCTATTGTTAGTATTATTTTTAACGTTAAACCTCAGTTTAAGTATTTCATGTGCTTTCTGTGTTTTATGGTAAATTAAAAATGGGGTTATGAAATTTGCAAGTCATTGCATTCTGTTTTATTTTTATTTTCATTTTACACACCATCCCGTTGTTTTTGGAGTTGGAGTTGTAGATTGGCAAAAGTTTTTAATGTATTTATAAATTTTCAAATTAGTGACGGGCCACTCGAATACCCTGGTCTGGAGTACAAACTGTTACAGTTACATTTAAATCAAGTGTGCAGTTTTACATATATGTGAAATTTTATATAGATTTTCATATATGAATATATATTTTAGTCTCATCCAGCTGCACACTTTGTAAATACTTCCTCCAAAGGAAATGTCTAATGGGATCACAGAGCGTGATGATAAATATGTGACCTTTTGAATAGCAGATGTTGTCCAAGGCCCAGACTCACAAAGCTCTACTACTAATACACTTACAATCACAAAACAATTCCCTTTACAGTAGATGAATGTGGCAGAGAGGGTATGCTTAGCCAAAGAAACTTACAGTGCAAATATGAAGACATTTATTCACATTAATTGTAAAAATCAATATGTTCTTTACGAGCATAAGGCATAGAGTCCAGTGAAGATCATAGACACAGGCTGCTGACTAAGGAGTAATGATACATAATAAGCTTGAGGGGACACAGACTACAACCTAATTACCAGGTCCTAAAGACCTTTGCTGAAACGAAAAACCTCAGTATATTTCCCTGTCTATAATGCCTGACTGTCTCCCCCCAAATCAGCCAACTAGAAACGTTCCCAGACATTCGGAGCAGGATAATTCTGTCCAAACTCCACCCAGTAGGAGTTTAAATTTAAGCAACCGAGAGCCTGGACAAGTATGCAAAGAAAAAAAAACAATTAAATACAACTAGAAACATAAGTGTAATATTAAGATCAAGGATTCAATACTTTTTTGCCATGTCATCGTTAGGAATTTGCCTCAGTGGGCCCATGTCTGACAATAATCACAGCAAAACACCTAATTATATCTGATATATGAGGGGATTTGTTAAGAAAACTACAATTAGTTCTCTGTGTGCACAGTACACAAACCTCTGTGTCAGATGACATCCTGATGTGAACCATGTGTTGACAACATCGAAGTGATTGTGCTTCTGCTGATTTTAGGCGGCATCATACATCACACAAAGACACAATTACATACCATTGCAAGTGGCTTTTACTGTAAATAGCAGTATCACGTTCCTGAGTTTCACTATCACTATCAATCTACTGTTACCTTTCTGTTAAAGCTTGGAGAGGGTTAATGTCTCCTTAGGTGCTGATGGTACAGACTTATCTTAACTGTGAGTTGAGTCAAAATGTACAGGAAATGGCCTAGACTGTCATTCTAAACACAGTACAGCCAAGTTTTTTTGAAAAAATGTTTTTTCATTGAAAGCAGCACTGCTCAGCTCGCCATGTCGTAAATTTCAAAGTTGAGAAACAAAGTGTTAAATCATCGAAGCATCTTCAAACCTACAAAGATATTTCATCCATTCTGTTTCTGATTTATATTTTTGCAATACTGTGCCTCTGCATATAGGATTTCCTTGGTAAGGGCGTAAATTACGAATTGTGTCTTTTTGCAGTGGGTATGTTTAAAGTCTGAGCCAAGATGCCGAAGCTTTGCGCATATTTTCAACACATGCTGGAATTCCTGCCTCAAAAACTGCTTTGCAATGCATTTTCTCGCCATATTTTCCTGCATCTCTTACAGAAATCAAAGAGGAACACGATGTTTTCTTCTGAGTGTTGTGTTTATGAACCTGAAGTTATAAGAAGCCAATTAAAGCATGAGTTTCAAAAACTACTGCTACTATATACTACATACTTTGCTCATCTTCATTTAAAGATCAACTCAATAATATGACTGTATCAGGAAAAGTCACACATAGGAATTCCAAGCAAAGACAATGGCAAAAAAATAAAAGCCATGCAAAAAAGTAACGACCTCAAGAACATGTTTTATGTTTTCCTGTTTTTCATTCCAGGAAACAGAGAATGGGAGGATGGTCCGACTCCCCCTTGTGCTTTGCGTAATATTGGCTTCCTTTGTTCCAAATGAAAGCCTTTAAAAACAGCACACATGCTCGTTCTGTATCAGTTAAAGCGACATCATGGTGTCAAAGGTGCTCGTGGGTGCTGCTGTTTTTGTTGTCGCCCTCATTTCAGAGAGTACGTTTGTGCTGCTTTATCTGTGTTTTTTGGTGCAACATTTCAGATGTTATTTTTCTGCTATTAATATTTTGCGCGTCTGTAAAAGAAAAATATGCTTCTTCATCTCAGGTGCGGGCATAATCGGAGGCAGGGAGGCAGCGCCGCATTCTCGGCCCTACATGGCCTCCATCCAGGTGCCAGAAGGGGAGAATCTGAAACATGAATGCGGAGGCTTTGTGGTAGCAGATCAGTGGGTGATGACTGCAGTGCACTGTCTACCTAACGGGTAAGGCAACATTTTTTACAGTGTAACAAATGTATGGAAACATTTGCAAGATCAGAATCATATTAGCATGATATTTTCCATTTAAAGCTGGTGCTGTTTGGATTGTGTTTGTTTGTATTTGCTTGGGCAATAATCTCTCCTGTGCTTGTTCAAGTTTCATGTTTAAATTTGCTCAATGGCTCTACAAAAGCATTTAGAGTTTGCTTTTATGTAGTAGATAACTCTTTTTCTTGATGATTATTCAATAATATAACACTATTGTGCTCTTTTTTAAGACCAGATGGAAGGAAGGTGATGCTCGGTGTCCATTCTCTGAGTGAACCTGAAGAGACAAAGCAAATCTTTGACATTTTGGAACTTCACAATCACCAAGATTTTGACCCAAGTAATTATGACAATGATATTGCTTTAATTAAGGTAAGTGCATATGCTATGCCCTTATACTATCTGAATACTCAGAAACAAGAGTCTATAATAGTAAACCAAAACAGTGATATAGTTGGAATCATTATCTGTGGGGGCTTTTGCAGCTGGATCGTCCATTTAACATTTCCGAAGCGGTTAAAGCGGTGGAATTTCTGCGTGCTGGAGGCACAAACCCCGACACCGGTAACGAGGTCGAAACAGCTGGCTGGGGATCGGTTGACAACCTGGGGGCCAGACCAGATAAACTCAAAGAGGTGACTGTCGAGGTGATTAGCCCAGATCGGTGCAGACGCAGCGACTACTTTGGTAGAAAGTTCACCACTAACATGATATGTGCACATAAAGTATGCGCAAACCCCTGTGACCAACCACATAAGAATGAGGACAGTTGTGATGTAAGTTTTACTTCCTTTTATTCTACTAAACATAAATGATGAAACGTGAAAACAGTTGTTAGACAGCTGGCTTAGATTGCATTACTGATCCTAAACTTGTGCTTTTTTTTCCTGCTTCTTTGTTGTGGTCATTCAGGGGGACTCTGGGGGTCCTCTGCTCTATAATGGCGTTGTGGTGGGCATCACCTCAAATGGCGGAAAAAAGTGCGGCCAAACAAAAAAGCCTGGAATTTATACTATCATCTCTCACTACACTCAATGGATTGACAACATCATGAATCCACAGCCAGCCGCAGCAGAAGAGCAGAGCGCATAAATGAAAGCAGATGTTACATTCAAGTTTTTAGCTACAGCTGACTATGCATCTGTCACAGTGTTTTTTATATATACATATATGATTAATGCATGTCTGTAGGAGCAGTTCATCAATGTGTGGCAAATGACAAAAACATATGTAAACGTCTTTATTTTTTTCTACTGCTCCTGATTGCTCCCTCTATGGGCGTCGCCATAGGGAATTGTCTGCCTCCATTTTACCCTCTCTAGCATCATCATAACAATCACATAATGTAGCACTTTGCTGTATTATGGAATTAATAAAAACGTAGTACATGTCTCGTGTTATACCTGTACCTTGCAGAGATAGATAGATAGATAGATAGATAGATAGATAGATAGATAGATAGATAGATAGATAGATAGATAGATAGATTGATTGATTGATTGATTGATCGATTGATTGATTGATTGATTGATTGATTGATTCTACCTAAAATAAGATTGTATTACTGGGCATCCCAGCTCAGAACAGTAGTAGAGATGAAGAGATTGGTTATGTTAAACAGAACTCCAGGAATGCCAGGAATATTAATATCTACAGTGCAATGTCTTAGTCAACAGTCTCAGAGGAAAATTAACGTAATACACGGGTTAAACAAACACTGCAGGTATGGAATGCAGTGCATGCAATTAAAGGGGAAAGTAGCAGGTCATGGACCATGCTTACTGTTCACTAGGAAATATCAAGTGTCCCCCCTCTGTACTTGTTATTTTTAATAGAAGATAGGCCAAAAGTTAAGAATAAACCAATTATTTGATGGAAACGTGTTCACATTATCTACTCCAGGAAAAAATAATTGGCTTACTCCTAGGTGACTTATGTATAGACATCTAAAAATTAGACATCACATCACTAAACACACTGACTGTGGCGTTCTGAAAAAGGATCCAACCAATATCGAATTATGATTTCATCTACGTATTCCAACAATAAAACATATATGTATTTTAAAAAGTGAGTGACAGAGATATCAGAAAATGCCAGATATATTATACAGCTTTAATTACTTTAACTTATAAGAAGATGGACACTTATCATTGCTGTCACTTATCAGCTTTGTTCTATCAATAGTTTATATATCTGTTTGTAGCTAAACTATATTTCAAATGAAGCCAACCCTGAAAGTCAGTCGGTGCCTTTTCCTCTTGTTTAGTTTTGTTTAATACTACCTGTAAGTTGTGCTATTGGCAATAAAGTTCCAAATGTACTTTGTGAGTAGAAAGACAAACAATAATAGATCAGACTAACTGAAAATATGGTTAAAAGCCAAAGTTTACAATGTTGGAACACAACACCAAGATGTCATCTAAACAATTTATGCATCACTGTTGTAATTTTAATACATGTGTGTCAGCTTATTGGCAAGTGGAAACATTTGTAAAATTGTCTTCAAGTCTCAGGCAATCAAGACAACAACAACAACAACAGATCTCATAAACTTTCCAGTCTTCATACCAGTGGTGAGGAAGTCCAAAAGCAAATAAAAAGAGCACATGTACTTTTTCTTTTCCTCCTTTCACTGGTCTGTGCAGACAAGCAGGTATGTGAGTAGTTCCCAACATGCTCCACTGATTTGTTTAGCTTGATCAAAACCACACCATCACCCCCGCCATTGTGTTCTACCAAGAGGCTCACATTTCTAAAAGACAGTACATCTTAACAGTCATTTAAAGGTATTCATAGCTAGTTAACTTAAAATACAAAGGTTATAAAGACAATAAAAAAGATTACAAGGACATTTTCTGCAAGTGATTCAACCTTCAAAAGCAAACCATACTACCACATGAGTATCAAATAAAGGAAACAAATGTTTAATGTAATTCAATCCAATTTAAAACATCTACACTAACACTTTTTTTTTTACCAAACAGGAAGTTTAAGAAAGGTTCAAGGCTCTAGGGTACATCATTGTACTGCTTTTCCATCTGCAGTGTTCCCCTTTTTATAAGAAAGAGAAGTTAATTTTCTCTTAATAAGTAGTTCACTTCCAGTGCTCCTTCCTTCCTCTCTTCAATCACTTTGTTTCGTTCCTGCAGCTCCTGCAAAGAAAATCTCTTCACTATGTGGGGGTGTCCTCCATGTGAGGCAACCAGTTTACTGATCCCAGACAGCAAATCTTTCACCTGAGGATAGCTCAAAGCATTCTGGGATTTTATAATGTTTAGCTCATAATAACGGCTCCCGCACTTCCGGACAAGATCCTGCAGAGCTGAATGAGCACCAGCAACATAGTTGTTGATTTTCTGAGGCCTGCACTTGTTGTTGTCGAATTGAACGAACAACACGATGGCATGCTCTGCGAATTCTCGTCCAAAGATCTTCTGGAGGTGTCCGAACATCTCGCACTCTCCCTGAGTGAAGCGTCCCACCTGGAGCACCAGCAGGAAAACATGGGGCCCAGGTACGGCCAGAGCCAGGCAGTCCTTCACCAGCTCTACATTCTCCACCCCGTCTTCATCCCACAGCTCAGGGGTGTCGACGAGGATGAGCTTCCTCCCTGCTGCGTATACCTCCTTTCTCTCGCAAAATACAGTCAGTAGGGCCGGTTCATGAGTGGATCCGTTAATTGAGTACTGGCTACCTGCTCTCTCTAGGATTACATTCAGAGCAGAAGACTTACCGCTGCCACTGAGACCAAGAAAGATCACAGAGATCTTATTCTTTTCATCATCTGAAAGCCAAAAATGAAATGGAAAATGACTGTTAGAAAACACCTACAGAAAATTAGACCATACAACTCTTATGAAAATGTTGAAAATATGATTACACACTAGCTACAGCCCCAATATTATAATATCTATAACTTGTGGAGGGCCATTTCCCCTGTTGGGGTCTATATCATGTTCTTCTGGTTTTACAT
Organism: Maylandia zebra; assembly: GCF_041146795.1. Taxonomy (NCBI): domain Eukaryota; kingdom Metazoa; phylum Chordata; class Actinopteri; order Cichliformes; family Cichlidae; genus Maylandia; species Maylandia zebra. The sequence goes on from NC_135185.1 coordinate 7,388,023, forward strand.
GTGTCAAACTGAATTGTAACACTAAATATTATAACAATATCCATATAAAAATGTAACTCTATCACCCCCTAGGGGCAATTAACATCACTTTTACCTCTTCCAGTAGATGCTGGACGATGTATTCACCACTCTTTGGTGTACAGGGAAGTTATAGGTCTGTATTTTTATTCATCTTGACAACTTTAGTTTTAAAACACCAGAACAAATGGAAATAGCTCTTACCATCAGGGGTACTGATCTGAAGTTGCAACATGGCTCTGTGGCTTCTTACAGCCTCCTCAAGGTTCTGTCTTTTTGCCTCATACTGCTTTTGTTCAGCTCCCTCCTTCTTTCTTTCCTCATCGTGCTTTGCATTCAGCTCCTCCAGCTCCTTGGCTCTTCTCTGCTCCTGTTGTTGAAGTAGCTGCATGAAAGCTTGCTCCTTCTCTTCTGCCTCGCGTACTTTCATTTTCAGCATGTTCATGGCCGAGTCTTCTGTCCTACGTTTCATGGATTCACTTAGCATGCTTTCAGTGTAACCTGTGACGCCATTTTCAGTCATCAGGTAGTCAACCATCTCGAGCAGGGTGTGCAGCCCGCCACCCAGAGCAGAGGACCTAACTCGGCAGTACCTGCCATCACATACATTTATCAAATCTAGCAGGGCGTCATCTAATGTGTCAACAACCTTTCCATCTTCCACAGAGAGGACAATTAAGTATTTTAAAGCCTCAGCTCCAAAGTGGGCCTGAAGGATCCCTGTCAGTCTTTGTTCTCTCATTGTGTAACAGCCACCTTGGATCAGCAACAGAAATGTTCTGATTTCCTCTGTGCAAGACTTGAAACAGCTATCGATTGTCTCACAGATGCTCTCCTCTGTCATGTTTTCCTTTAACTCTGCATAGTGCAAGCTGATCGAACGATCCTCCACAGTCAAATCACAGACTTGGTTTGATCCCACAGATCTAAAACTTAACTTGTGACTTTCATCCTCAGAGCTATCCTGAGCCAGAGATTTCAGAGCAGACCATTCTTCCATCATTGATATGACCACCATCATCTCTCTTATATCTGTTACATTTTCTGTCAAACAAAACAATAACAACTTTTCAGTACACAAACCAACACATCCTTAGGATCTAACGTTTAAAATAATTTGCAACTATTTAGTCAATGATTTGACCTCATAGTAAAAGAAAAATACGATTACTCACTCCTAGCCATGTCTTTTGCAGGTGCTCCAGCAAGTCTGCACTAAGATTCTTGTCAGCTCAAGATAACACCTGAAACTAGACACTCAGGCTCTGAAACAAGCATTATAAAGGAAAAAGGTAAAACAGGTAAAAGGTAAAACAGGATGCTTCTGGATTACAACATGTGGCACTACAAGTTCAACTGTCAAGGAAGTGCATTCCACCGTTCACGCCTGGATGAACATGTATTTTCCTTGTGCTTCACTTTAGGTTTGAGAATACAAAAGAAAAAAAGCATTACTTCAAATAATTTTGGTGCACAAAGCAGTTTTCCATGCTAAACTTTAAAATTCAGTAAAGACTTGATCTTAACACAACAGGCCTAAGATAACGTGCTTCCGCCTAAGATGGAAGCGCTCATAATGTCAGTGTCTGCACAAGGTGAACATTTTAAATGGAACCATTGTGGGAATTTGCAAACACATAATCAGCTTGCCTGATCCGGTTTCCCTTTCCTACTTTAATCATTTACTGCCCTTTGCACCATGGAGCAGTCTGCAAGACATCCGGTAATTGTTTTTGTTTTTTTTAATCTGGATAACAGCTGAATCAGCCACACTGCAGACCGTCAAGAAACATAAGTTTACTTTGGAGTCATGGCATGCCAAATATACTGTGGTTCAACAGCCTGTGAACACTTCATCTCCGATGAATTACTACTAATAAAAATTCCAAGGAAGAAAATCCCCAAGAAACCATTAAATGAGCAGTAATAACACATAGCTATATTATAACACGCCACGTTAGAATAAAGACACACTACAATATGCAGCTGTTTTCCCCCGTACGTGATCGCAGAAGGATTGCAGCATCACTAGAAGCTGCGTGAAACTGCCAGCTGCTGTCAAAACGGCCCAAAACAAGACCGTACTAAGACGTGACAACGGGGGCATCGTCTGTTAAAACCCGAAAATTTTATTTCTTATAATGGATTGGTGTGTCCGACACGACGCGAAATACTATAAAACTGTGTCGGGAGTAAATCAAATCATAATCTTATATTGTAAAGTTTGCCCGGAAGTACTTATATGCTGGTTTAGTAACCCCCCCAATTATTGAAATCGTTCGCTCCGTTGCTATGCTATCTTCTGTAGACACTCTCCAGGGTGATGGAGAAGAAAATGTAGTTACACGGCCCGATACGGAAAAATACGCAACGCTTTGTCGGTTTTGTGTGAACGGTGACAACAATTACAATGTCAAGTATAAGGAAAGTTAACGGGAAATTCTCTGGAATCAACCCAGCCGTGAGGTGATGTTTGAATCGAGTTGTGTTTTGTTAGAAAATGCTTCACCGTAGCTGCCATGCTAACGTAGCTAACGTTAGACAGAACCACTCTCCGTTACTAGTCGACGTATCAACGCCATTTATCGTTATTAATTTTGACTGAATAGCGTATAGTAATGCCCACATTATCAACGTTTCAAACCAGCTGAAGTTTATATTTTTTATTAATAAAAACATCTGGTCAAGCTGCATAATAGTTTTGCTATCCCCTGCCGGGGATTTCTCATTCAATGCATCCCAGTGGAGGCAGTTTATGTTGTTACAATTTTAACAGCGTAGTAAACGAAGAATTCTAAAATTATCTAAGCGAATCCTATTAAATAAGTTAATGCTTGATACTATTGAGTGTTTTATTAGGTGAACCTGTGTTACAGCTATATTATTTCTAGAGGTAGGACTCACCAGACACCCCACAACACGACAATACTACTCACGGTAGCATATTGTGGCGATTTTTAACGTTTTGCGATATACTGAATATTGCAATAACGTATATTGTAATTTATCACTTTGTTTTTATCTTATTTTATTTTTTATTTTTGCCACAAAATGAGATTATCAAGCATACTGTCAGGAAAGCCACACAACAGTCAGTCTGATATCAGTCTGCAATTAAATGGGCTCAAATTGCCAATTACATGCAACTTCATTAGCTTCCGTAAATTTGGCATAACAAAAGCTCTATCTTTCCAAAAAGAAGAATTACTTTTCTATCTAAAATGCATCATCAATAACCATGAAAGCCATGACTTTGTACTTATTTATGGGTTGTTGTTTTTTATCATGCTTTTCAGTTGCTGTCGTCTGCGTCAAGTTCAGGCTCTGCTCTGTGGAAGTGGCACTGCCATTCCTGATGGCATCCTGTGCTCTCTCGGTATGTTAAGTCAGAAACTTTGATGTGTCAGTTGTTAAGGCTAAAACAAAGTTTGTTAAGCAGAATAGAAAGTGACTTGAATATTTTCTCTGGACACTCCAAAGCCATAAACTTTATTTATTGTATTTTTCTCTATTTTAGGAATTGATAGCAGATATAATGAGGGGTGCACTGAGCTGGCAAAATACTTGTTCTATGGACTATATGAACAAAACCAGGTGAATCTGGAGCATGGCCTTGAGGAATTTCCTGAAGAAATGCTGGATGGTGAGTGTGGGTCTCCATATGCATGTCATATTTTTGTGCATGCTTTAGTTTTTATCAGCGTTGACACATCACTTGTCCTTGTGTCAGATGTAATCCTGCTGATTAAGGTGGACTGTGTTCACCTGTACTGCAACCCACTGAACTACAGTTACCTGTTGCCCTATGTGTCCCACTGGAGAAACCTACACCTGTACTGCATGACAGAAACAGAGGTAAAAATAAATAGATAAATAAGAAGAAGAAGGAGAAAAAAAACTATACCTCTCACTTTATTACAGTTCCTGTTTAGTCGATTAATTAAGAAGTACTTAGGTTTAACAGGTTGCATGTTTAACTCATTGACTGCACAATGATAGCGCATTTATTGTCATCAATGACATAAAGAGGATTTTCCTTTAAAATGTGTTTCTTTGTAGCAGTGTTTGTAATTCTGTTATTCTATTCTAAAGCTTACATTTACTGTCGTTTTTTCCTTCCACTTGCAGTATGAAGATGAAGAAGCAGCAGAAGAATTTAAAATCTCCAGTTTTGTTGCAATGGTGCAGGACTGTTATCACATTGGAGTACCTTACAGCTCGCAAGGTACATGTTTTTACATTTTAATTTCCCCATCATTTACTACTTGTGTCTTTCAAAGAAATTAAAATGTCTTCTTAAACTGTAATTCATGTTGTTGTGTTAGTTTTATCTACTTCTGAAATGAGACCTCCCAATTAACAAAACCTAGTTAAACTTAGTTTCTGTTAATTTTAGGACAAATCCAGAAGTTCGATATGTTTATGGTGGAAAAATGGCCTCTGCTTCAAGCTTTTGCTCTGGAAGGCATTGGTGGAGGAAGCTTTTTTACCATGAAATACAAGGTAAAGCCTAACAGCAAAAGAAACTACAATATGTAGAAAGTTCTTAGGATCCTATGCTTCTGTTTGTTTGTTTGTTTGTTTGTTTTATGTATCTCTACTTATGCAGCTAATGGACATGAGTGAGAATCTGTGGCAGGTTTACAACAGACTCGACCCAGTGTCGCTGGATAATCTCCTCACAGAGGTAACAATGAGTTTAATTTTCTGTCAGCTTTACCAAATTTGAAAGTTTCTTGTTACTTTTAGTGGCGAGGCCTACAGTACTTCATCATCTGACATCTGAAGTTCTTTTAAATTGCCAAAAATCCAGTGCCGCTATTAGGAATCTTTTTTTTTGGACTAGCCATTAATATATAAATCATTATTTGGTAACTACAAGTCATAGTAAGCACAGTACTGTGAAATAGTTTAAATCTGTATTTTGCTAGACTTTCTTGTAATTGCTGACGTGGTCTTCAGCAATCATTCAAAGGTTTTTTCTTGACATTGGCTGCTTTTTCACTTTTTCAGTTCAATTAATAACCACCAATTCAATTTCCAATTGTATCTTTAGCCACTTTTTCACTAACAGCCTATCATGGGAACACATAATTTGTGCTGATTTCCATAACTGAATCTACAAAAAATATAAAAAAATAACAGATTGACAAGCAAAAAAAATTTTTTTGATCCAACAAAGTGATTCCTACAGCGCTATTAGCCAAAGACGTATTAACTGGGGACATTGTCACTTACAAAATGCGGATACTGGACAAGTAGAGGACAAAAGAAGAAATGGTAGGTCTAAAAAACTATCTATGGCAAATGAACAGTATTTGAAAGTCATATCAGCAAATACCTGACACAGGACCTGACAGATGAATCCAGTCCTTTAGTTGATCCATCTAGTGTTCACTGAAACCTCATCAGAAATTATCTTGATTGAAGAGTGGCTGTCAAAAACTCATAAAATGTGCAAGACCTAGACTGAAAAACGGTGTCAACAGTTCTTATATGTGATGAGTACAAATGAAATTGTTGGTTAAAATTGTTGTCTATACTGTATGTAGAGCGAGATTGACAACAGTGAGTTTCTACAACTATCTGTAAAAACATCTGGAACCCCTGTCATGGTTTAGCACTGAATGTCAGCCAGTGGTGTTGGGATCTTACCAAAACTGATCATGTTATGAATGCAGAAAAGCACAGGTAGATTTTGATCCGCCATGCATTAACATTTAGAAAGTGTCTAGATGACAGCTTGGTGACAGTTTTATTATTCAGGACGTGAATAATCCTAAGAAAGCATAACTGGGTAGAAAACCACACACTGGAAAATTATCACTCATGTATTGGCCTCCCCAAATTCTGGACCTCAACATTATTGAAGCAGTGGGATCATTTTGACAGAGAAACAGGACAAAAGTCTTTCCTTCAAGAATCCTGAGGACTATTGCTGAAGATTACTTTAGCATATTATAGGAAAGCTTGTTTAAGAGAGTTTATGCTGTTTTGAATAATAAAGCTGGTCATACCAAATATTGACTTTCAAGCTCATTAGAATTCTAGAAACTATGTTTTATTAAATCCCTGCACCTATTTCCCATTTTCCAAGAAAAACAGAGGAATGAGGGACTCCACGGTACTGTATGTAAAGAGATATGTCGTATTACCTGAGTGCTGTTGGTTTTGTTTTAGGACCTGGTCAACTTTGAGAAACAGTGGAATGGCTTCTTCTCGGGCATGGACCTGGAAAGTCATCTTTCTATCTTGGAGCTCTCTGAAGCACAAGCAGGGGAGGTACATTTATGCCTTCATATCCTCACAAAACTAGAATAACTGCTGTGTGATATTTGGAGTAATTTAAATTGTTCTGATTTTTTTCTGGATATACTTTTTCCAAAAAAGAGACATCAACTGCTTTTTTTACACAGTGAAAAGATAAATAATATTAAATATTATTTAATATTGTCATAATAATTAGTCATAATATTGAATGACTAATCAGACTTTGTTGCCAGTTCTGTTGCAAAGAGTAGCAGCTGAAAAAAGATTGTCTGCACAAATGTTATGCAGTTTATAACAAATGCAAAGAGTATTTGCAGACAGCAGGGGGTTTTATCAGTCTAACAGAAGTAGAGTGTACCTGTATGAGCATAAAGTGTATTCTCAACAATCTGCAGGCATTCCGTTCCTATTACCTTCATGGACTGATCTCAAGAAAAATCACAGATAAAAGGTATTCTTTGTATTCACTCGTGTGTAAATATTGAAATGATGTTTATCTGTGGTCTTGTTGGCATGGAATGAAATAAACACACACCTTTTCTCAGTGAAACATTTCTTTATTTCAGTAAATGCCAGCAGCCCTATGTGTTGTTTGGGAAACACTCTGCCTTAGAAGATCTGGAGAACTATTTATTCAACTTTCCCTCAGAGAGTCATCAGGTCCGCAACACAGGGCCTCAAGGTTCTGCAGCCAGACACATGGTGAGGAACAGCAGCATAGTGAAGGATAATAACTTCTCTGGGGTAGAGCAGAGAGCAAGTACGAAGCAGACATTTAAATCATCAATAAATAATATAACCCTACATCTACACCCATTACTATAAAACATTTGGTAATGACTGGACAAATGCCAAAGTGATTATTAGGTTCAAAGACCTCTGTTAAGACTCCACTATTTCAAATGGAGTGGATTTTTTTCCACTTCTAATGAATGTGCTATAAAACAAATTACTCAATTAAAAGAGAAAAAATTAGCTGCAGCACCATCTACTGGGCAGCATTTTGATAAGTCATCTGGAGCACTTAAGTCTGTTAATATGTCCTCCTGTAAATAAGAGATGTAGGTCAGTTTGCAAATTCTGGGTCTCAATATTGTTACTTGTGTTGTTTGTAAAGTGGGAACGTTCTGCTGTTCATGTCATTCATACAAAACACCTTTTACCCCATTAGATTCTCCAGTGTGTGGCTCCCAAAGGACCTCTAGCCTGCGCTCGGACCTATTTCTTTGGGACTACCCACAACCCATATCTTGGTGAAGTTTATTGTGTGACTTTACTTGTGTCTATTCATCTGTTGCATATTTAGAACATCTTATATTTACTTTGTTGTCCTTAGTACTTCAGAGACTGCAATATATGATATATTAACCCATAGTTAAAGCAGTAATAACATTTTCCCCTTGTATTTTTCACAGGAAATCAGAACACAGAGCAAAAGAAGACAGACGTCTTGTAAGTGTTTAATTTTTAATCTTTCATTTCCCTTTAAGCTGTTGGGTGTCAAACGTTTGAGAATATCTAACGAAAACTTTTCTTTTTCTTCAGAGTTTTGTCACAGATTTATTCAGCTGCCATTCAAGCAGTTCTGTCGGGAATCAAATGCTACTCCTGTACCACCAGCGCTACCAAGGTTAGAGAAAAAGTACACAGATTTTAGCATTGGCTTTACAGCATGTACTCTAGCATATACAGTTGTTCACTGTGTAATCCTTTGTAGGCTAAGGATGTGGCTGAGAACACCTTTCTGATGTCATTGGACTCGATGAATTTAAGCCAGTATCGCAGTTTTCTCAGGTAGCAATTGATTACTTTTTTTTTCACTCATCAACTGTGTCAGACCTTGATCAAAGGTTTAAAGTATATGTTATATCCCTTTGCTCTTGTGTTTGCTCTCTACAGGTCCAAATGTGAATTCACCATTCAAGCAGTGAATAAGCAAGGAATGTGGGTGTTATCTGCACGTTCTCAAATTTGCTTGTGGCTTAATATACAAAGATTTGTAGATATACAGAAATACAAACAAAAGGACAAAAACATGAGGAAAATAATAATCAGTAAATAATTTAACATATTTAGTAACTAATAGTCAGCTCTTTACTTCCTTTTTATGTTCTGTCCTAACATAAATCCTTCTTTTGCCAAATTATGCACATACGTATACATGCACATGTACACACATATAGGTTAAGTTGTGGGTGGGAACACCCAATAAAAGCCCTTCTTCCTCATTGTACCTTGCTTTTGGACTTTGCTTCAGTTCATCACTCAGTCTGTTCCACAGCTTTACTCCAAATACAGAGATGCAAAAAAACCCACAAAAATTATTTGAATTTAACTCCCCCTCAAATTGTGTTCTCCATCTCCTTTAAATAACAGTTTTAGAATATTATCAGGAAGTAGGTCAGTGTTATGGATTATCGTTACAGCCCTTTTTTTGCAATATAGATCACGATGATAGTGAACATTTTGAAGTATTGCCCCGAACCTCTGTTTAAGCATTCAAATATGGGGAAGTCAGTGAACAGTGTTTTCATTGTGTTATCTGAAAACTATATCCCAAATTGATGCTTTCTTAAAACTTTTTTTCTTATTTGTTTTCAGGATAATTCCTCTCACTAATGAAGACAGCCGCTACGTAATAAAAACAGTAAGTTAGAGAAGCACATTATAACTTGTTTGATCAAAGGTTTTTGATAAAATTATTTGTGTACACAATGTTCTACATTTGCAATAATTCTATGTTCCTTAAGGCTTCCCTGATTGTCCATGACATCCCAGACCTGCAGTGGGACAGGGGGGAACTGGGATCTGTAGTCTTCTCTGAATCCTTCTTGGAGTCCAGTATCAACATTCAACAGAGAGGTACAGTGCAGATTAGATTTGAATGGATTGCTGATTCAATCTGCAAAGGAAGTTTGATATACATAATTAACATTACAAATCCACTGCAAACATAAAAAGCTGAAAGTCATCTACAGTCATCACAGTAGTACAAAGATATCTTATTTTCCGTGCCATGGGTTGTGTTTGTTGTACATCTTGTGTTTGTCATTCTTTGGCTTGTTTTTTGTTTCCCCACGTTAAACATGTCTGGTTCTTCTCCTGTAGATGGCACTGTGTCCTCAGACAGCTGCTACACCATCTTGACTGCAACAGTGCCTCGCTACGCCTGCTGGCTGGTATGTGTGGTACTGAATGTAGAAATCAGGACCAATATTTGAAGTAATCTGACAGACCTATGCTGAATCTGTGATATAAACATAGCATTTTCTTTGACTTTTGATTTTTTATTGTCATTTTGTTTTCAGATGGAATCTGATGTCAAGCAGTCTGAACAAGCTCAGCAGCTCACTAAGGTAGGTTCCAAAGCCTCTGCTCATAGCACTACAGGTTGCTTGTCTAAGTCCTTCATGTACAACCTGATGATCTACATTATTTGTTTTAAACAGGATGACGATGGTACTTGTTTGGGAAAAGTTCTGACTGCAGCAGATGCTGCATATGTGTTGTCCAGCAGCCACCTCTCAGCTCCTGAAGAAGGTGAGCATTGTTGAAAAACCTGGGAGGAATTTAGCATTTTCTATTTTGATTTTCCTGCAATCATTCAAAATGTGTTTTATTCAAATTTTGATTTCAGGAAAGATCATTTTCTTTTCTGAGGGACTGTTTATCCATTCTCAATATGGAAGCATCACTATTTCCAAGGATCACATCAACAAAGTCAAGTTTTACAATCCGGTATGCATAAAACTACTCGTTTTATCATATGAGAGCTACATTTTTAGCTCTCATATGGTAGTTCATCTTTACACACCTATATATTTCTGTGCAACATCTGTTTAACAGTTAAAATTCAGAGTTTCAGTACCTTCCATGTAAAAGTATGATAAAACATATTATATTGGATTTCTCATTCCTACTTCTTGTGTTTTGTGTGTCGTTTTATCACCAGGACTACAGCACTGTGGCTTCTCTGTTTGTAGAGTATGAGGACAGCTTGCTCCCCCACCTTCCATTCCCTCTCCACAGCTCTGATAGGTGTCTGGTCTTTGCTCTACTTCCAAGGTCTAAGAGCCAGAGGGCCTTCTACTCTAAGGTGAGAGGGGTAAAATCTCATTAGCAAGTTTGTCCATTAAGTTTGTTTGTTTTTTCTGGTGAATTTATCATTTTAATTAATTATTAAGAATATCCAATTAACACTTCTCTTGTTGGCACAAGAATGTCATTATTTATTTGTCTACTATATACTAAAATGTGTTTTAGCCCCCTTTCTCTTTATATTATTCCCATTAAAGCCACAGTTGTACTTGTATAAACCTGTTATCTTATTTTTGTAGGTTTTGTCTGTGTGGAAAAGCTCTGGACTCGCTCTGCAATTCTTGGACCAAGACAACCTGACGTGGAACCAGAAAAATATGTAAGCAAACAGTGCTTGCTTTGCCAGTTTCAGCTATTGTGAAGTATGATCATTTGAGTAGGTAGACAGATAAGTAGATTTGTTTCAGGGTAGACATTCTGTTTTCCTCTTTCAGGCACACCAAGCTGCAGAAGCTGCACGACAGTCAGGAGCCACCAATGGCCAAACGCAGAGGCAGCCTGAAGACTTCATACTGTCAGCTGCCAGGACAGGAAATGTTAGTACACACGTAGCAGCAGAGTGCTCCAGAACTGGATCAAACAAGTAGTAAAACCTGATGCTAGGTATTGCATAATCATGAGTATGCACTCCCAAAATAGCTTTTAAGCCTGTGTTGCACTGTTTCAATCAGTGTTGACCATCTACACTTCTTAGGTCTGTTATGCTGACACAGAGTATATATGATCAAAGAGCCAAAATAAGAAATGCATTCTTTTCCCCCAGTCTGCATAGCTAGAGCCAAAACATGCATAAAGCACTTATTTTGCATTGTTTTGTTTGTTAGCCCGTATAATTAAAACTCCAGCTGCTTCAAAACTAGAACTGCCAGAATCCCAAAGTCCTCAAAACCACCAGGAGGCGTCATTTTGACCTCGTCCTGCCACAACAGCATTGATGGCAAATAATTAACTTCTTGAAGAAGTTAAGTTGTTAATTATCATCTAATTTCTCAAACTTTAAGTATTAAAGAAGGTTTTTATTTGTTTTATAATCTATTTAGATTGTTTCATTACAGGTTGTAAAGTTAAAATTCAAATTAGAGTAAACTAATAAACATAAAAATAAACTAAGGAACTGAAACTGCTGGATTTCACTCTTTACTTGGACTCTGCTCAGCTCAGTTACAGTTCCCTTGCTCTTCAGAACAGCCAGCAAACCCACCCGGGCACTCAACTTTTACCTAACTACATTCTACTATATATTAATTTACCGATCACATCGAGCAAGCTTTTGCTCGTGTTATAGCAGCTTTCATATTAAAATGTGTGTAAACAGTCGTGTTGCTAGCCAACTCAGTGTGCTGCAGTAGTGGTTTTGGATTAATTTCTATGGGGTCAAAGTAATGTCCTCTGCAGTTCTAGTGATCATATAGTTTTTTACATTTTGAGCCCACAAATCCCAAAATGTTTTAGTTGTTGAATAGAAATGTAACAGAGTTACATGATTTTTAAAATGCCAAGGGTTCAAAATGACCCCATTCGCAGTTCTAGTGTTAAGCATTTGCACCCAAAATAAGCGTCCTGTGCGTTGTTCCATAATACTCACTGTCCATAGTGTTATTTTGTATTATCAGTGTAATTTCAATTGCTGTTTTCTTTAGACAGTAATGGCATGTAAACACAATACAGTAAATGCAATCATAGGTTTGTCTAGGCATGTCGGTCTGTGTCAACCACATTTCTGTTCACTGATTCCTGTATTCTGGCCTGTACCAGGTTTCTTCAGCATTTTGCTCTTAGTAGCATTGGTCAAGAGCCCATTATGTATGACCACCTGGGGATGCTCTTTCCCTCTGCAGAGCTTAGGAATATACCCCCTTGTCAGGGAGACAAGGTGAGTATGTTGTCTTAGGATGCAGTGAATCCTTCTCTCTCTCTCTCTCTCTCTCTCTTTAAAGATTGTAGACATAGTAAATCATTTTCTGATTGCTTTCTTATCTAGCACCTAGTTTAATTATAATAAAGCTGATTTAATGAATATCTGATGTGGGCTTTTTTAATGTGTGAAAAGGTTGTCATCACCATCATCACTGGACTGCCAGGAAGCCATAAGAAGATACTTTGCAACTTCTCAGTCCAGCTAAACCACAAATGTGAAAGGTACAACATTTCTCAAATAACATAGTAAATACCAGACTTATAACACAACCAAATATACACAAGTTTTTCAATCATTACACTCACAGGTGGGTGGTTTATGAGCCTGCTCCGGAAAGTTTCTCAGCTTCTCATCTCCAAAAGTATTTGTCCAGCTTCTTGGAGAGCCAAAGAGGTACAAGAGGCAAACCCCGTCTGTTGGTGCTCACACCGGGGTAAGAAAAAATTAGCAGTTAAGACTAATTTGTGCTTTAGACCTAAAGCAGACCAGTCATAAGACTTGTACCTTTTTAATATTAAAGATGTAGTCATCTAATATAAAAGAGCTTAGAATATGAAACTATTAAAACATGCAGGATGTTGAGTATAGAATAGATCAATATTGTTTACATTTGTGAATTTTCCTACTTACAGATATACAGATGTTCTAGATGTGGTCCAGGCTGTGCTCTTCCATCCTGACCCAGTTGTTCAGGCATGCTTCACAATTGGTGCAGTTACTGCCTGTGTGAACCCTCTCACCTCCTTTATCGAGCACAGGTACGATTTGAGATATTTCTCTCTGCTATTTTTAAGATATAAAACAATTTTGGATTATAGTAACTAGTGGTAAGTAAATCACCATGACTCTGAAAGTGCAGTCAGCTCAGTTTCACAGCAGTTAAAGTCAATTCATTGATCCAGGTTAACGATGAAAAATTGTATATTACTTTTGTTGTATAGTTTGCCATTCACCTCTCTGTGTGCTTAGTTTCCTGAAACACGTGTGTCCACCATAGATTTTTCTAGCACATGAGCAGATGTGCAATAAAGTAATTTGCTACCAACGAAGATTATTTCTGAAATGACACACATTTCAGTTTGTTGTGCAAAGTTTAAGAGTTTCAGTGAGGTCAAACGCACCAGTATTAAGGGTTTCACTTAGGTATATTTTCAAGCAACATATGGACAGGCCAGATAATTACAGACAGGAGATGCTCATAAATTGTTAAAGTGCTGGAGGTTTCCATGAAAAGGTTACATGACACTTTTAGCTATTAAAACTCAAGGCTGGGTCCCTTTTTACAGAGAGGATCAGCTCTACATTTAATCTCACTCTCCTTTTGTTACAGGCTTTAGATGGAGTTTACAGAGCTTCTCACTGTCATAGATTTACTGAGCAGCTCAACACAATATGGCATACTACTCCGGTTGATAGGCTGTTTTTCCAAAGCAGGCCAAGCTTGACCAAGCCCCTGATGCTTTCATACACACAAGGCCAGTCTAAAGGGTGTAGTCTTTGCATGCTTTGAAAACTTGTGCCATCATCTGTCTTCATCAGAACTTTCATTTAAAAAAATCAATAGACGTTATATAACACATCCTTTGTTAGTTAAGCTATAGTAACTAGATTCTGGGTATTAAGCTTGACAAATGTTAACTACACATATAAATTCCATGTACTGGTTAGGAATTAAAGTCATTTTTATGCAAAAAAAAAAACCCATTTTCAGAGGCTGAAAAGTAATTGCACAAATTTTACTGTTTTAAATACCGTAATTGTTTTTCATCATTATATTCAGGAAAGTCTTGATTTGTTTTATAGCATGCTTTGGGTCATTATCCATTCACTAGAGACTTAATTCCAAAGGCCCATGTTATAATATTGTCTCCACCATGTTTGACACATGATGTGGTATGTTTCCGGTCATGAGCTGTTTCTCTCCTGCTCCACAGTTTTGTCTTCCCATCATTCTGATACAGGTTAATGCTGGTTTCACCTGTCCAAAGAATTTTTCTGTTAAGGGCTTCTTGAGTGTAACCAGTGGTTTGCACCTTTTTATGAATCCACTGTAATTACATTCAGGAAGGCATCTCTGGATCATAGACTTTATCAGTAGCATGTCTGCCTCCTCGTGAGTGTTATTGAGTTGTGAGGTGTTGTGAGGGGTCTGAACCATGTGATGAATTATGTAATCATGGACTTTAGTTGTCTTCTGTTTTCTTTCATGTCTTTTGTTGTTGCTGAGCTGGTCAATGCTTTCGTTCTTTATAAGAATACACCAGATTGTAATTTTGCCATTTTTAAAGTGTTTGTTATGTCTCTTATAGCTTTATTTTTTATTTTAAACCTTATGAGTCTGTCCTCTTGCAAATATCTCTTTGGACCTCGTGCTGAGAGTTGCAGTGAACAGTTACCAGCTACAAGTTCAAAACTGAATCAGTTCCAGATATTTTATTTGTTTCATTTGTCATGAATTAATGAGCGATTAGGCCTCTCATGACCATGAAAGTGCCTGTCAGTCAGTTGTGCACCTAAATCTGAGTCTATGAAAATCTGGGACTATATATAAAACTTTGGTAAACCCCTTAAAGTAAATCTTAAAGTCTGTACTTCAGTTAGATGTTGTTTGTGTCCACTGTGGAGATGTGCATGAGCAAAATTCTAAAAATGGTCCATGCTTGTGTCACAAGCTAGGCTTATGAAATATGTCTTGAATTGCATGCATTAATCATGCAGTGATGACCTTTTCAGTTAAACACAGTACCTACTTAGTTCAGGAGTGGAAAATGTGTAATAAGAATTTAGCTAACAATGCAGTTAGCAGTGACTTTTCCAATTGAGGCATCTTCATCAAGCCTCCTGTCCCTGTCTGTTGCCACAGATTGTATGGAGGTCTGTGGACCCCCACTATGGCGCTAATTGGATACGGTTAGCCCAGCTTAGGTCTGACCTGCCTGTCACCCGCTTCAGCATAGCCCTTTAATCCCCCAGATCCACATGTGTGGCCAGCAACCCCCCTCAGCGAAGCTCATCAGTCAGTCATGATCTATTCTTTGTGATGGATGCAGACAGTTCATTACGTCAGGACAGGAAAGATAAATGCCTTTCAAACTGCTGATCCCCAAGCCTGCAGGCTCCCAAAGAAGGGTAGTGGTTGTAAGGAGACTTCAGAAAGTGGTGTATAACACAGATCGATATGAAAACTCCGGATACATTGTTACAATGAATTTTAATTAATTAAATTACGGAAAGATGTTCCATTGGTCCATTGCCAGTCAAAGTCCTGATGTCATACATTATGGCCAAGGCCCACAATGTGGAATTAGTCTGTTTATTGCTGCTCAACGCTGGTATGCATTCATTAGTCAGAAATAGAGCTCTTATTAAGGATGATGTGGTGACACAGGACATGGGCAAAATAAAGAGGGCAGAAAAGTGAATACATTTAAATACACCTCTTGTGTGTTGTTGAGTATGGAACCTATAGTGCAAGCAGTAAGCGTCTCAGTCAAAAATAAAATTTGCATTAGGTAGTTTCTAGAATATGTTTAATATTTAACTATAGTTCTCCTCTCTCATTTCTTCTTGTCATTTTGTTTTTTAGGTTTGCTTTTCCTAAGCTGTTGGAGCAGCTCAGCCAAGGTTAGTCTAGTCTGTTTCACTGCACTTTCATTCACCTGTCCAGCAGCACAGTATGTTTAATGCTGAGGAAGGACCATGTCGATAGATAGTTAGAATTTTCTTTTGTTTGCAGCAAAGCTAGACTCTTCTTTATCGGCCTGTAGCTGCATTATAAATTGTTACAGACCATTTATCAATTAACCAAAGTTTTGTATTGTTTGTACTAGAAAGTGTTGACTTATGAAATATGATGCTCTTTACCTTAGAGTTGCTGACATGTAAGATGCTTTATAATAAATATGGAGGTAAAAACTTTTAGTTCTTAAGCACCATTTATATAAAACGATATGCTCGTTGTGCATCACTTTCTAGCTGACACATCACCACTTAATGGACATAAAAGGCTCTTGTTGCCTAGGTGACAGGTAGTTTTTCCTTCCCAGTGTCACCAAGTGCTTGCTCATAGGGGGTCTTTTGATTGTTGGGGTTTTCTCTGTTTTTTGTAGTATCTTTTCTTTACAACCTAAAGCGCCTTCAGATGAATGCTGTTGTGATTTGGCACTATATAAATAAAACAATTTCATTTAATTAAAGTGTTTTGTAAGTACAACTTAGTGATGGAGGTAAAAATAGCAACAATACTAATACAGATTATTTTGTGACATAGTAAGTTTTAAATAATGTTTTTTAGAGATGTTGTTACATACAGTAGGAGCTATAAAAACGTTTCACACCTCATTGGTGCAAACATTACTGTATGTTTGAGATGGTTTACTTTCCATTTCACATTCTCAAGTGAGAATTTTCACATTTTTGGGTTTACTGTCATCATATTTCCCATCTTTGTTACTGGATCCTAATTTGGGGCAGTGTGGAGGAAAAACATGGAACTGTGAAGGGAAAAAATATGTCGTTCCCTTTTATATCAGTCAGCTCATGTGAGGTGATCAAAATGCATATTCTGCTTTCAGGCAGAAAAAAAGCAGTGGTATGGACAATAAATTAAATGTAGTGTGAAATACGGTATTTCAGCAGGGACAAAACTGAGGAGATTCTGTATTTTTTGGGAAAGTGATCCATTTTCTTGTGGAATTTTCATTCTTTTTTTGTGCCTTGTTGTATGTCAGGTATTGTGAGTACAGTGGTGTTCACTGGGCTGACAGCAGAGAAGAAGCACCCTCTCATGCAGCATGTTCAGCAGTTGGTACGCTCTGCCAACCCCACTGCTGCCTTCATACTGGCAGAGAGAGGAGCTGTCACCAGGTAGGCGCCCACAGAATCATGATCAATGCTGCAAACAGTCATTTCACTGCTTTTATCTTTGCCTAAAATATTCACTCTAGGCTACATTTTATTCCACTCTCTGAGTCTATGTTTAAATCTTCTGGGTCAGAGCACGGCTCACTTAACTCCTGAATGTGTAATGAACACTCCCCAATGCATTCTATACTTAATATTTTATCGTTGTGATTGACAGTCTGCTACAGATCAAAGTACTCCTTTGTCACATTTGGTGTTCAAAATGCAAACACTTACTACCGATTACTGGTACAGTAGAATATTAGATGTTAAATATCTATTTTTTATTATTATTTTTCTCCCTAATTAGGGATGAAGATATGAATCTGATATTGTCTGAGAGCAGCTTCAATGAGCCACAGATGCTGAGAGCCCGTTACGTCCTCTACCCTGGATGGTAAGGCACCCATATGTCCTCCTGTGTCAACACACAACCTCTTGGCTGCTGAATGACAGATTGATTCCTGCTTCGGCTTTCCTCAGTCCTGCCTCCCTGCAGTTTAATTGCTGCTCAGCTACAGTGGTGTGTGTATCGGCAGCTGATTGGCATGAAGCCCCTCAGGGCATCTCGTGTTCTATCACCAGTTGCCTCCTGGCAGCACAGTAACAAGCTGTTGGCCATGCAGTTGCCATATACACAGAGGGGTCTCTTTTCCTTTGGACTATGTCCAGCCAGTCTTCATGCCTCAATGCTCAGCCTAATATGAACTGCTGCTAAATCCTCCTCTCAGATCATACACAGTATCTGGCCAGAGTGTGGCCCGTTTTAATTTGCTCATCTTCAGCCTTTAATTTGTACAGTTTGTGTATATTGGGGTGTGTTTGGGATTCTTCTTAGATGCCCTCATATCAAGGAGCGAGAAATGTTTGTTTTGTTTATACCTGCTGTTAAAAGAATCTGCATTTAGAAATTTCTCTTGCATTTTAGCAGCAAATCACATACACTGGCCTCTTCACTGTGAGCAGCTGGTTGAGTAAACAGCTTTCCAGCCAAAGACAAAATGTAGCACAAACATTTGGCTTGGTCTAGATTTAACTTTCACGTGTTCTTTGTTCCAGGTGCAAAGGGCGCTTCTGCTCTGGTTCTGGGACTCTGGTCCTCACCCAGCAGCGCGTGGCTTTTAACCGGCCCCTAGAGAGGCCTCTATTTGTCACCCACTGTAAAGGTGAGATGGAAAGAAGCCCCCTGCCTCGTGACAGACTCTCTAGATATGAGATGGAAGGATTTGGTTGTGATTACATGAGCTGCCTTCCCTCCGAATATGGAGGTGTTGAAGTAATTATCAGCCGTTGCTTTGAAGTCATCTGTACTCCCAAAGGATGGCTTTAGAGTCTTGTCACAAACTTGCTTTCTAGGAAATTTTCACTTTACATAATTTGCTCGACAATACTAAATGATCAAACTCGCATTGTTTTTCTGCAGCAATCAAGTCATCGCTACGGCCAAGCCCCTTCCAAGGAAATATGTACAATGTTTGGGGAAAAGTCAGATTTTCTGGTAGGATTCACATATTTTTCCCTTTGATTTTACTCTTTATAAAATATATTTGCAATATACTTCTGCTAACTTTTAAAAATTTCAGATCCTACTTTGAAGAACTTGCTTATGAAAAACATGACAAAAAACAAATGTGACTTCTTTCCTTGGGAAATATTTTAATCTACATTTGCATTTCCCAGTTTGGGGAATCATTAGACAAAAGGTTTCTCTCAAGGCAGGAAAGAAGCTCCTGACGGTAGGAATTTTGCTTGGTTGTTGCTCTGGTGTCTGGTGCTTAGAACTCAGCCCATATTCCACTAGTTTGGTTTGCTTCACATAATTTTCTCACTCTTTTTGTTATTTTTTATTTTAAGACGTGTGTAGAGTTGTTGCATGAGGAGAAAGTGCAGGTGCCTGTGAGGAGATGTTCAGCGAGTGTGAATATATTTGTATAGTTGGGAAGATAGAGTATGAAACCAGTGTGGTGTCTGAGACTCCGACTTTCCCTTAATGTATATTTTAGTAGCTGCCTATTGGGTAGTGTATCATTTACATCCATGTAGTTATTTTGTTTGAGTTTTTCGATTTAGCTGATATACATCCAACACATATTGTTGAAGTGGGACGTATTTATCTTGCTTTTATCTGGTTTTGTACACACGGGTTCTGTGAGCCGTTTTTGGAACAGAAGCCCTGTATGGATGTTAAAACATTAACACTCCACCAACAGCATGCTGGTAACATATGAAGCTGCTGTAGCAGGTGTTAGACAAGGTGTGAACTTTACTGAGACTCAAATCTGAGCTGCTTCATCTGTGAAACCTCCAGACTCAGACCAGCTGATGGAAGTGAGCTACAATGCACTGAGTGGGAACCTGAGAATTGTCCCTGAAGACAACAGTGACCCTCTGAGTCAGGGTCCCAAAGAGACCAACACCTCCTGTTTCCTATTCTTTGATGGTGTTGGTCTCACTGAGGATGGACTGAAGGACTGGTTAAGACTGTGCGCCAAGCAGGTAGACACTGAACACTGACACTCATGTATAGCCATGTTATCACACAACATCAGTCAGGTTTTAAAAAAATAACGTGTTGTTTCTTTCTTTGTTTTTTTTTACGTTTACAGAAGCAGGCAAAGAAAACTAAGAAGACCAAAAGTACCCTTTCACCACAAGAAATCAAGAGCATCCACGTGAGTCTCCACTTTCTAACATGCTCAGAACTATAGGGACTATAGGTATAATTGATGATAATTGTCATGCAATACATAATATTTCATAAAAGGCTCTAAACAAGCAGAAATACTCAAAGGCAGGAGTACTTTGACACATATGCTGCAGACTGTAGAAACTAAAGATGAAAGCACGCCCTCTTTTTTTTTTTGATCTACATACATGCCAGTGTGTTCACGTTTAGATATTTTTTACAGAATTTCATGTTTACCAGTTTTTTGTTTCCAGAACAAAATCATTGCTCATCTTTGGAGTTTGATTTGTTTGAAGTTTCTAAATAAAATCAAAACATTTTACAAATTAGGATGCACTAACCACATCTATGAAATCAAAGGATTATACACACATCTGATAAACAATGAATGCACAAAAATCTCCCAAGGTTACCATTAACATTTGCTGATAGAGACAGTTTTCTAACTGATGTTAAATATGGGTGCCATTGTTCTTTTTTGTGGTCTGTTCTTTATTTATCAGGTTTTGCTAATTCTTAAATATTGGGCTAGATGAGGGACTTGTGGCTTTTATCAATAATCTTGACTGAACCTGATATCGTATGTTTCTGTTTAGATGACCAGACATTTGGAACCTCTTCCACCAGGCTACTTCTACAATGGTTACCAATATGTTGACATCTTTGGAGATAAAACAAACTTCCATCCCAGTATCCTTTTCACAAGGGTTACTGTAAAACTGTATGTCCCTGTCATTAAGGCTTGAGAACAAAAGTCTGAAATAGTCATGAGTCAGTTTGATTTGACTGACTGAGATTTTGACACAGAAGAACAGTGAAAAATACTGAGATGCATCTTTATATACTGCTGTGTGGAGTGCATGTGTTGCAGTTTTCCTTACATTGCTGCTACCCTAGACACGGAGGAATTCATTAAAGAGTATATCGCTGAGGCCAACAAGGAGATAGAGCAATTCAACTGTCAGCTGGAGTCGCAGGGACAGCCCGACCTCTTTGAGCCGTGATAGAATCTTCGTGTATGTTCACTCCATCTGTCGTATTTACCTTGTAAGGGAACCACTGTGGGGGGTGAGGGAGGGCAAAGGGGATATGTGCTGAACACTCCACTAGAGCAGTCAGTGTGTGGTCACACATCATGTATCTTCACAAGCCGCTTCTGCTGGAAGTCCTTTCTTATTTACTTTATCATTTTATTTCTTATTTGGAGCCTTCAATCATCAATGAAAAGGTGGTTATGTAATTGTATGGCTGTTTGCCATGCTGTAGACTACGCTAGCATTAGCACTTTGGTGAGTTGGGTTTCATTGTTATGGTAGCTAATTTAGATTAAGACATGTTTGTCAAGAGATGCAATTTGCTCACAGCTGTAGACAAATCAGAACAAGCACCACACAAATCTCCACCTTTAAACCAGTATGATTATACCACTGAGTCTGCAAGCTATGCGACTTTCACAATTGAAGGGAAGGGCCACACACTCCTTGTGCGTTTCTGTTTATCGCAGTTGGCAAATTAATGCCTCTATTTCTGGGCAGGCGTGGATAGCCGTGTGATTCTGGTGGGCTCCCTGGTGGGGTTTCTCAAGAATCGCTCCTCCTCTGTTGTCACCCAATCCATGGTCCACCTGTTAGCTTGTCTGTAAGCCACACAGCAGCAGAGGAAGACTTGATCATTGAGCTGTAAACATTGGACAGCCTGTTGGCAACAGACAACTGATGAATGATGCCATTAATCGCATAGCTATAGACCGTCCCAGTGCTTTATTTTAAGACATGTCAAGGGAATCTTATGAAAGTGCAATTAACCAGATTTCAATTCCAGCAGCAAAGTGTTGTAAAACAGCTGAGGCTGTCATGAAACATATTGAATTACTGGGGTTACCGAGGTCCTCCACAAACTTCATCATAGCCCTGTGTTCTGTTTGTTGTAATGTTAGTTAGTTTACACCAGCACATGATAAACAAAAAGTTTAGACAGCCAGAAGTGGATCATTCATTATGCCACTATTTGCTGAAAATTCACACATCCCCCTGATTCTTTTGAGTGGCAGCATTTGGGGAGGACAGGGAAAATGAAATAAAGTGGGGGAAAATACTGCTTTATTAAATATTGGCTAGATTAGGGTTAACATGAGTAAAGTGATTAGTAAAAGGTATAAGGCTTTGTATCAGTGGTGTGATGTTGCAGAGAACAGTCTTGTTTAAATGAGTTATTCCACTGTTTGCTCTGCGATTGTGTGTCACACTAATGTTTTATGCACGTCTTCCTTTTATCAGGGTTCCTACACAGGTTTGGAAATTCTGTGACCTGTAAGAAAATGTGTTTAATAGGCAGTCATTTCTCTGGGAAAAGCTGCGACAGCTGCATATTTAAAGAGCCACTAATCTATAATATTTATACTGAACAAGTATTTCAGTATAACTGCGTCAAAAAGATATGAAATTTTGAGGTGCAGAATGTGTAGGAACCCTGCTTCAGTATCTGGAGATTCAGTGGCTTTCATTCATTATGGGGTTAGCAGTGTAGTATATTAGTGCAATCCAATACACTAATATGCTTTTAAGAAATACTGCTGCAGCTATAATTGCATGATATATTGCAGTGGCTGCTGTACCAAAAAAATGTCTGTAATCAGTGAGAACTTTGAGATTTACGGATAAGTGAGGAAAAATGTTTCTGTTCAGTCTACGTTTCAAGTCTACAATCAAAATTTTCCTCAAATGGAGGGCACGCTTGCTAGTGAGGTGAACATTTGCTGTTATAATCTCCTTTAAAAACATATTTTTAGATCAGTGGAGACCTCAGTGTGTTATGGGTACCCTTCATAATTCATATTTTGGATAACTGTCTGACGGTGCTTTTTTCCTTTTCAGACAAAAACAGTGTGATTACATCATTAGCAAGTTTTGGGTTTTTTTCCCCAGGTGACCTCTCTGTCTGTGCAGATTTAAGTGATCCAGCACTGCTAGCCCCATCCATCCACTTTGACCTGAACAAGCCATATAGTCTTAGGTGTGCTAGGTGTGGAGCGATCATGCGTAGTTTTAAAATAGCACATAACCTAGCGGTGAAGTACATCTTCTAACATGTGTTGCTCTGACATGTTCCAGATAGCCAGAAAAAAGGGGGGCTCACAAGGAAAGGAGGAGCTCACCCCAAGTTAGTCATTCCATTAGCTCCTCTCCTGATGTTCTTCTCTTTTATTCTATGAAGAAGTGCAATTGTTCTTTGTCTTTTTATATATTCTACTTACAGTACCCTCAAAAAGCTCTTTAAGGACATAACTGAGGAAACAAATGAGCTGCTAAATTCTCAGTCTCTGATTTTCACTCACTTTCAAGTGCTCACAAAACAAGTCAAGGGTTTGGTGCAACATTAAATGCCGCTTGGAGGGGAGGCAGGGGGGTATTACCTCTGCTTACAAATGACGGACAACAAAATGCACACAGATTACAGTGCTTCTTTTAATGGAGTGGGATAATATATAACTTAAATCCTCTGGTGACAAAATGATAACTATCGTTTAAGCTAGATGTTCTTTTTAGCGTTTCAGAGATGCACTCTAAGCCGTCTGTTTGCAACAACAGTTGCCGTCATTCTGTAGTTATGTAATACTGCAGAGAGTTGCCTTGACTGACAGTGAAATAGTTGTTGGGAATATGTATGGGAGACTATTTTGAAAGCTGCTTTATGTCCAAGAGCAGAGATGTTGTAACCTTAATTGGCTAAGAGATCATAAAGTGGTCCTTAAAGAAGTGAGGGTTATGTAAGATGTTTGTGACTTTTAAATGAAAGCACTACTAACAGTGTACGCTATAATTACTGCTACAAATGTGTCTACACTATTTTGCATGTTTGAGATGTCACGTGAATATACCACGACATATATTCTGACACAATTGCCTTTCACCAAACTGGTACAGCAAAGAGAAAATAATCGCATTTATTTTACATATCTGCTGAGAATTTGAATGACCTCTAAGCAACAAATAGTATTTTTGTAAGACCGTGAATTGAGCATTCAAGGTGCAAAACAAAACATTTCCTTTCGCACAAGCTTCAAAAAGCAAAAGCAGATGCAAATTTTTTGTAGAAAAAACAAACTAACTTGGGAATCTGATAAGTTGTGACACATCAGGTTTCTCAGATCCAGCAGTGCCTTGGCTACAGCTAAGAAAAGCAGAGATTAAAGCTGCATTCAGAACTCCATCCCTCTCCCTTTCACCAGGGGAGGAGGTGTTGTCAGGCGAGGATCTGTCCTTCAGCAGTGTTGGTGAAAGGAATCCATGGAGTCGTTCTTTAAAGCAATGTGTTTTTACTAAGCCAGAGGGTAAAGTAGTCAAGGTCACACACAGGGAGGCCGCTGGCTGGCTCAGGATAATTCAGGTATTCTCACTAACAAACCAAAAATATGGTGTAAAAGGGGCAGGGCACCACAGCAACTCTGATTTATGTTCACACTTACATTTGTTTTGTGTCTTTCGTTCAAGTTCATTTGGTCTTTTAAATGAAACGTGCATTTTTGTCTCAGTTCTTTTAAGATCTAGAAAATTTCATTCACATGTTTTTAGGATACGTGCCTAGCACAAGCTGGGATACAAAAATGTAAAGCTTTGCATCAGAGTATGCCCCACCCCTATGAAATAAGCAAAAAGGAGGATTTAGTTTGTGACTAAAGTTGGGTGGTCCCTTCTTTCTTGCACATGGGACCCCCAGAGAGCCCTCCACAAGCCTCTCAGTGTGACTGCTACGTAGCTCTCTGGCAGACTGAGCACTCTGGTGTCTTCATCCTGTATGTGGAGACTAGCTATTTTGTAGCTGAAGTTATAGGACAAAAAAACAAAGTTTGGTGTTAATTGGTTATTTGGGAAGGACGGAAATGTGACGTTCTCATACTGTAGTGTGATAATGCAGTGTTAAAGGTTTTTCTGTTCTTTTCTAGTTTGGCTCCAGTGTTCAAAAAAGGGGCCACCCTCTAAAAGTGGAAGTGGATCTTTTTATGGTGTTTTTGCGCTTATTAGAAAAAATGCAGCTCGCAAATGGATTTTTGACTGACCAAATATTTCTCAGGCCTCGGGGACCGTTGATACTAATTGTTTGAGGCGTTCTGTTCCGAGAAGGTTAAATTTGAGCACATGCTCTTCACTCCTCAGTCCTTACAGACGGCGAGGAGTTCTTTCAGGTGTAGTTATTATTATTTCTGTGCCCGAGGTTACATATTTGCCCTTACAAACTCAAGTTTTAAAGAAAAAGATGGAGGTGAAGTTGTGGTTAATGTCTTGGGTCTGTAGCTACATAGCAACAGGCTGCACGGCCGCATACAAAACGAGGATGTTGTAATTTATGTTAAGGAACAGTTGCGATTCAAGTTGGCAAACATTTGATTTCATGATGGCAGAATTAGATCTCAGCAAAGGGCTCAATCTTTTTCTTCCCTATACAGGCCGTCCAAAGCGAAAGGGGGAAAAAATAACTTTGTATTGTGATGGGAAGCAAAAAACAACTTTAAAAGTGCCAAACTGACTTCCACGTCTTGTTTTAAGAGTGTTCACGGAAAGTGAGCAAAAACAAATTGCATTTGCACAAAACTACTGTAACTTCTGTTTTTCTTCCTGTGACTGATGCTTTTATTAACTAATTGTTGTATTTATTGCACCACGTAATACATTAAATATTTATAAGTTTAATGAGTTTGTTGTCTTTATCATTTCATTCAACATGTAGGAATTTAACCTATGTGGACATCACATTTTGGGTTGTTTAGACCACAATACTAAATTTTTCTCTACAAGGGCCTGATATCCTCTTCTCCGAAACTACATCAGGTAAAAAGATAGTTCTTTGTTTTTACATTCATCAGGTCCCAAATAGCAAAAAAATAAAAATGCATGCCATGAAAGAGTTCAGGTCTTAGGAGGTTGAAGGTCTGAGTTACGTCGCACACTTATGTGTGATGGACTTGAGAAATGACGGCTGGAATAGCACAGAGAGAACAAGAGGAATCCTGCCCCACAGATCCCTTTATTTCCTCATGCTGTGTGAAGATAGTCTGTGTGTCCTTGTATTGTTGCCAGGCAGATACATTCGTTCACATGGCTAACCTCTGACATCAGTGTTTCCTCGCCTCTCTTCTGCCACCACTGTGCCGCCAGTTTCTCCCCAGCGACTCAAGGCAAGACTACCCGCCCAGATACACTTAGCACACTCAAAACACGCTCTAGCCATATCTCTTCCACCATTAGTTGCTCTTTTTTTCCTCCCCACCCATTCTATTGTTGTATTTTTACCGAGGAGCTGAACTGAGGCTATTTGTGGCCTATTATGAGGGCCACATGTAAACACTCATCACTCTTGCTGGTGTCTGCCAAAGCCTGCTGAGTGGGTCCAGGTCTCTACAACAATGGACCACTGTGCTAGATGTTTTCAATTTTACAAAGTGAAATTCTATGGAATTTATTTTTGTTTGTACTTTAAGGCCAGTAAAGTAATAGCTGTCTTAATTTAGAACTCCTGTGAAGCAAATCTTCACAATAAATCTTGAGAACTTGTGACAGGTATTCCAGAAGCTACCAGATAAATCAGTGTAAGTAAGACAATTGTAAAACGACCATTGACAGGCCTTTGTTGCATAATTAACATAATTTGGAGACTTAAATTGCAACGTTGCGTGACTGTGACTGCAGAAAACAAAAGACATACCATCATCACTGTATATATTTATTGCACAGTTTTTGACAACCGTCATTTCATAATGCAGTTTTGTTTCTCATAACAACAATAATAATACACACAGCTCTCTTGATCAGTTTAATATCACGGCTGAGCACCACAGCTGAGCACCATTGTCAAGCTTGAAGGTTTGCTGGTGATGAATACTACCTGCATCAAATAATAGCTTTCAAATAAAAATGTCATGTTGGTTTGCGATTGTATTTATAATACTACGCTGCTGCAATGCTTATACAGTTGCAAGAACATAATTTAAGATCAATTCTTATAGAGTTACAGGAAAGAGAAAGAAAAGCTTGCAAACCTTTTGAACTGTTTTTTTTCCTGCATAAATATAGCCAAAAACATGTTTAGACTTAGAAATCTGAAAACTAGATGGCGAAAACCCACTTTTAGCTCATTCGACTGCAATATTTGGTAAGTTTCCCTGCTTGGGTCGCTCTTTTTTTTTTAATTATTTCTGTTAAAGTTAAAAAAATTTGATTGAAAATATGTTTTTGTTCTTCTTCTACTGTTAGATACTTTTGATATTGTCTTGCTAATTATTGCTAATTATCTCTGTGTTGTTGGGTTGTTGTTGTTTTTTAAAAATCAACAATCAAGAGTTCATTGTAGCTTTAATCAAGAACTGTCCTGATCCAGATGCAGTAAGGAGTCCCATGACACTACCACCACCATGTTTCACAGGTGGAAAAGGTTCTGTCCAAACACAATGCTTCTCATTTAAAATATTTAAATGACTAAACTGCTTATCCAACTTAGTGCAAAGGGCACCAAGGCCTGTACAGCACCATTGTGCTTTTTGGAGAACAGTAGCTTTCTACTTGCTCATCTTGCACACCATTTTTTCAATGTGTTCTTGGTGAAATGATTGAGATGAGCTACATGACCATTAGCCATTGTGAGAGAGTCTTTCTGTCGCTAAGGAGCTACCCAGGGTCCCACTGGGGCCTCACAAGCTATCACAGCTTTCATTCTTGGAGTGCAGGTAAACCTCTCCTCTAAAGGGTTGTTGAACATTGTTGTTGAATCTGCCTTTGGCATACTCTGAATTATAATTTGTGGTTTGAGTCACTTCCCTAAATATGTTTAGTGAAAGTCAGTTATTAACAGATCAGTGTCTCCAGTTACTCTTGATTTTACCATTACATTTACTGCTAATCCTAGAGGGTTACATACTTCTGCCGCTCACAGTTATGCACTATTTGACCATTTCTCCCAATAACCAAATGACCAAGTCTAATTTTTGTTCCATGCTATTTATTTAATTTTGTTCTTTTTTGTCTACTTTCAAGACTTGTGCATGCACTTAAATATCTTCAGAAATGTAGAAAATCTCCAGTGTTGTACCTGTTACTGTATGCTTCATTTTGACAAGCTTTAACATACCGCCATCTGCACTTTGTTAATACAGATAAACATAGAAGATCTGAGCTCACAGTTTGAATTATTTGCAAGTATTCTGAGTGCGATTTGCTTCGGTAGCCCCCACACCCCCGCATTTTGATTTCACACTTCTTTGTCCTGCTGCTTGATGTCAAAGGTCATCAAAACAGCCATGTCACTGGAGTCCCCCAAGGAGACAGCCAGTTTTAGTACCTGAAGAGCATTTCCACTGAAAACGTCACCCTCCCAGATTCTGCTTTTATTAAGTTTCAGGTCAGTCCGTGTCTCTCCCACCACGCTTACCCTCTGGATCCCTGGAACCCGTACCCTGAAGCGAACCCATGAGGCGGGCTCCAGTAGGCCCACACGAGGCTCAAAGAGAACGCAGCCTTTGCTCCAGTCAGAATAGACACAAGGGAAAGGG
The DNA here is from genome assembly GCF_041146795.1 of Maylandia zebra. Lineage (NCBI taxonomy): Eukaryota > Metazoa > Chordata > Actinopteri > Cichliformes > Cichlidae > Maylandia > Maylandia zebra. The sequence goes on from NC_135185.1 coordinate 7,416,454, forward strand.
ATCCCCGGCTGATCGCAGATGTTCCTTAGGATAAAGTCACACATGGGGTTAAAATCTCCACCAGGGGTTATCCTAGCGTAGAGGCCCAGCCGATATACCCCAGTATCAGGCAGGCTGATGCTCACTGTCACTTTTGTGTCTGTGTATGTGCAGAACAAGTAGCGGGAAAGTGGAAAAGCTGCTGATTTGTTCTCTTCTTTGCTGAGCACAGTGTGAAGCTCAAGGTCGCGATGGTTGTGGAAGGTGATGTTGCATTTGCCTTGCTGGGTAACCACCACTGCTGTTGTATGACTGAATTTGGAAAGTCCCGCCTCTGACGTCCGGGTCCCTGGGCCACATGCTGAGCCCAGGTTAGGAGGGAAGAGCTCATGAGGACTAACCACCTTCCCCCTGCAGTGCAACAGGAAGTTTGCAGTGTTCTGGAACTTGACTTCCGTTTTCTCATAATCCCGCACAAACACCGACAGCCGGTAGAAGCCATGTAAAGGGCAGAGGACGTGGCACGTCAGGGTGTCTGGTTTAATCTGAGTAGCCAGGCAGCGTTTGGCTATGGCAGCATCCATCTCTGGGTGAACCAGTTCACACAGCATCATCAGAGGCCTGGAGGTCTTCAGCACCAAATCAAAGACACCTTCGTCCACCTCAGCAACCTCGCTGCTCTGGCTGCTGCTTGTGACTCCAAGAGATCCTGCAACTGGCTGCAGCCCCCAAGACAAGAAGGGGTTCTCTGGGATCTCTTCCATCGCTCTGGGGGTAGGACACTCGACTGTGAAGGAGCAAACCCAAACCAGAGGCGTGGCAGCTGCCTCGGGTCTAGCAAACACCTTCACATCGTACATTCCACTTGCGGGTGGCAGGAGTTGCAACTTCATGCTCCGATGGGAGACAGTTAGGATACCGAATGAAGAGTTGATAGACTCTTTCTGCTCTGAAGCACCACAGTGGAGGAGGTCTTGGTGCTGGGTGATCTCATAGGTAAAGGTTGTTGGCTTTGAGAAGCCAAGGGACACACTTGCCTCACCATTATCTGAGCAGAAAATACAAGAGAGCGTTTGTTTTTGTTTTTTTTAACGTACTTGAAGATAGATGTTAAAAATAAATATGAGTGCATTCTTGATTAAAACATAATGACATTCAACAATAAGACTAAACCAAAAAAAAGAAAGCTGACCAGAAGAACAAAACAAAAAAGTTGTCAGGTAACCTGTGACAATGTGACAGTGATGTGGCCGAATCAGCCTAAGCCCCATACTGAAGAAGGCTGAGGTCTTGAAGACCCTTCTCTCAAACTCTTCCTGGGAGATGGGTATGCCTAGGAGCTGCCATTTCTCCTCATCAGGGAAGTGCGAATCGATGAACTCCTCCGGGTCCGTTAGGAAATAGAAATCATCAAACCTTGAAGGAACAGATAGAGACAGTGTGCTGGTTTTAGACTCAACCTGCTGCCTGTCATGGGATTATTCGAATAAGCAGCTGTTAAACTTCAGTCATTATTGTCGTACCACCGTGTCATTGTGGTATTGTTTGCAGCAACCTAACCGCTAAATAGTGAATGTGTTGAAATCATTTCCTTTTCACACCTTTTCACAAAGCTTTCATGTTCCATATCTACTCGTCCCGCTCCCCAGCAGGCATCCAATAGGAACCACTGTCCTCCCAGAAGCACAGCGTTCCACAGGTGATCAGATTTCACATGCTTCAGGCTTTGGCCCTGGCGGTATCCTATGCCCTTACTGTGGCCCGGCACTTCTTGGCACTCGATGCCCACCTCTCTGTAAACACAAACCAAACAACATGCTCATGGCTTTTTGTTTTTATATCGCATGTCCTCAAACTCGAGTTCATAAACTCAGAAGGCCTTTAATGCAGCAGTTAATAAACTGGCGATCACAAATCAACAACAGCTGTTTTCGGAGGTGTTGTGTTTACCTGCACATCTCCGTACAAAGGTTGGAGTAGCTGCAGCAAACACCGCGGCCAGCCGCAATCACCTCCTCTGGTGAACTCAGCTTCTCCGAGTGGCCAAGGTACCCGCTCACATCATACTCTGTGAAAGCAACCTTCCTTTTATTCACAGTAGGATGAATGACACCTGTATGAGTGAATGCTGCTGAACATAGATGGATTCGCCACCTTAAACTCAAAAATATGTCTCATTAGCTAAACCTAGTGGGCTTGTGTGGGCTGTAGTTACCGATGTTGTGGCACAGCCAGACCCAGATGGCACGAAGTTTCTCCAGCTCAGTTCTGGCTTCCTTTGTGATGCTTTGTACAATTGTTTTCACATTGTACACGCACTTTTCTTTCAGCTCCAAAACAAACACAACGATATGCACTGTTAGAACTCACAGCTTTTTAAAGGTAACTAACATAGGCAAAGATGGAGTCACAAACTTTCATGGAGTTGGAATGACTTAATTCCTTATAGTTTTACAGCGTTGTGTCCCTGTGTCTCTCTAGTGTTGAACTAACCAAATACTGAAACTGACTGAACTGCAGTTCTGTTCATCTTGGCATATGGAAAGTGTTCTAGTGTGACTCACTGCTGAAGCTAAAGCACTAAGATTAAGCACTAAATGGCAGATAGATTTGCAGACACTTAAAAAAAACCCACACACACACACACACACACACACACACACAAAAGTACTTCTGACCTCTGCTCCAGCCCTCACAGCATGTGAGTCAACCCTGTGGAACACGTCTGAGCTGGTGAAGAGGTCCTTTCTGTGCTTTCTCGTCACTGTTACTGAAGCACACGCTCTCGGCCTCTGTCCCAGCTGTGCTTTTTGCTGCAAGTGTCTTGGTTCATCTGCCTCCTTCCTCACAGCACTCTTTTTCACCACCGTGATGGTTCTAGCCGCGCTCTCAGACGACAGTTGTCTCTTTGCAGCGGGACGCTGGTCCTCGCTCTCCACTATCAGTTTCTCAAACACACACTGCCTGGAGAGCACAGTACTCTTGGAGGCTTCACCACAGACCAGGACCTGTGCTGCTGCCACGTCTTGTCCAGGAGGAAGCTCTGGTAGACTCTCCTGTGCCTGCTTCTCATTGTGTGCCTGAGCTCCTATAACCCTAACTGAGCTTGGATTGCTTAAAACAGGATTGTCCTGAAGCTCACGAAGCTCCAGGGTTTTCACCTGTATGCATCCCTTCCGGGTCACATCGTTTTCCTGAGAAAGGTGTGCAGCACGGGCAAACGGGAAAGAAAACTTTTGAATTGCAACTTCAGCGGACATTATGCTGGATGCATGGTATCCTGTCCAGAGACAAGGTGGATAAAATGTAAAATTCAGTTATTATCTGTAAGATATTTTTAGCTTAATCTCATGAGCAGATAGTGACTCAGTATCTTGTTCTGCTTAGAGTGAGACACACAACTGCTGAGGGATCCCTCGTGCGCAAGCTGTTCGGAAGACAGAAGCAGAGAGCTTATTCTATACAGTGCAGTGCGCTGTGTGTAAGACAGAGATGAATTGGCAATTATATCATGTCTATTCATAACCAAATGAATGCAAAAGCTAAAATCATTAATCACTGTCTCAGCTAAAAGCAGAAATAAATCTTTCGTCATATTACATGACCCCGTAACTTCCTGTACGTGATGAACCTTCACACTGATGGCCGTATTCATCTCTTTAAAATAAGCAACGTATGGGGAAAAACTGCTTATTCTTGACAGGGCAGCAGGCTGGCACAGCGGCTGTCCTTCAGCCAGATGACCTGTTTGAAGCCACGTGGCATGTATCTGCCCTGCTCAAGTGTCCCTCACCAGGTCCTATCAGCTGTGTGCACTGCGTAGCAGTTAACCCTGACCCCTTCCTGAGGAGCAATTCAAGCAAAACTTTCAGATGACAGTAAAGCTAGCCCCTATCATGTCAAAGTTAATCCATTGTCCTAAAATAATTAGGTGTGCTCGAGTTTTTAAGAATAGTACTTTTTTTTTTTTTAATAAATAAAAACATGGATGAAAGTAGCTCTCAAAATACTGATTTATGCCTGATTTACACTTAAAAGGGCAGGAGGGGAAACCCGTTCTGTGTAGGCTTAACTGCTCCTACATCCCTATATGTTAGTGAGGCTTATACTCACCCTGAGAGGATTTCAAAAGCCTGCCGGATGTTTGCCGGAGTATCGACCAGAGATGTTTCCACTGTGTGTTCTTTGTGGTCCCCAGTTGCAGGGTGGGAGGCTTATATATTCTCCTATTGGCCTGCCAGGACAGACCCCAGAATAACAGGCCTAAAAATACTACAAAGCAGTTAAGACCAGCCAATAGAGAGAGCCCCAACTGAGAAGTGTGTGACGTCTGTGTGTGTATTTGTAAGCGCTTGTAAAGCTTACAAATGTATGTTTGGATGTGCTTGTGTGTGTTTGGTACGTGCTTTTGCTAATAACACCGCCACCACCGCCGGCATATCTGGACACACAAGTGAGTGTAAATTATTGGACATCTGTGTCAGTCTGTGCATGTGTATCCGTGTAAATTTTGAATGTGCAGGTTTGTACAGTGTTAATGTTTGGATCCATTCCTGCTGAACAGGCAGGTGGAAGGGTTAATGTTTGAGCATGTGCTGATTGTGACAAAGGGGCAGGATTCAGAGAGTTGGCATAAAATAACGTTGACATCAACGTTAAAGACTGCTTCTGGTGCACATAAGCACAAATAGCTGTTTTTTCACAGTTAAGGAGACAAGGAAAAGGCAACAGCTCCTCAGACAGGTGGGGAAAATATTTTGGAAATATTTCTTATTCACCTTTTAGACAACAGTTGGATAAGATCTGCATCAGCCTTTATCTGTCTGATCGGTTTTGAAGGTAACAGTTTTTCTTCCACTTCTAAATCTTGCTACTCTCCAAGTTATTATCTTCTTTGTATGTGAAAATGATAAGGTGTGATTTAATGTGAGATATTAGACTCATTTGTTGACTCATGAAGTAACTTCCTTGTTTTGTTTTTTTCACTTTCAGGACCAAAGGAAACTATTTCAACCAGCAATTTGAACAAAAATTAAAAGAAAAATTGAAAGAAAAAAAATTACTACATTAAAAAAAATATGTGTGCAATTGATGTGGGAACACCAGAAAGTCATTAGTGTAACAAAACGTTTCTGCATACAAGCCAAGAAACACTGCGAGTGCAAAAGTCAGCCAAGACAGCTCACTTTATGTGCAATATTTACTTTTAAAGGAATAGTATTTGTATTTCGGATATATTTATTTCATTTTAAATGCCCATTTAGATGTTTGTTTTTTGGTATTTGTGAACCTATTTTAATATATTGACCCTCTTGGCAGATGTGAAATGTAAAAGTGAAAGGCCAGAAATCAAATGTGACCTAATATTTGGATGCAAACTATAATGTGATTTTTTTTAAAATCCTCATAAATAATTTCCTAATGTTGCTTTTATCTAATTTCATAGATAAAAGACTTTCTATGACAATTTGAGTCTAATTGACCTTGAGACCAGAGGTCCAAAGTACTGTGCTCTTTAGCATCCCAGTTTGGAACAATATCCCTATTTCCCATTATGTTTTAAAAACAAACAATGGCAGTAAGAAATATAAAAATTTATTTTTAAATAGCTCTATATAGGATTGTCACTTTGACCTTCAGATCAACCTATTGACTCTTACACAAAGGTCAAATGTGACATATTTTGCCTCTTTATATGATGCTCTCTATATGTTGACAATACTCACCACACTTGTAAGAATTATAGTTTCAATGTTCTAAAGGTTTTTGTATATTTTTGACCTATTAATCACTAAGTTGACCTTGGTAGATGTAAGCCAAATGTTAATGGGTTGTTAACATGACCCTACTCTACACCCCTACAAAGTTTTATGAGAACACATTCAAAACTTTTCGAGCTATCATGTTCAGTGGCACGCAGACACCCCAACGCTATCAAAAACATGGTGGAGATAAAGCTGAGTGAAGGGGTAAATTGAACTAAAGAAAAGGATGCAGCAGCAAGAGTCAGACTGCCATGCGTTTTAATAAAAGCGCAGTCCGCGTATCATCTGGTATATACATCATGGATGCTTTGAACTTTTAAGCTAAACCAATTTTGTGCTTTTCAAGTATAGGCTTCAGGCTGTTTTCATGCCAAGGGAGCTGAGAGCATCGAGGTTTTCTCACCTTTTACTTTCAACACAACACTCTGTCATCTTCAGTGCGTTTCGTCTGTGTACATAAACACTGCAGAAAAGGGAAGTGGTCCTTGAACGACGATTGAACCCGCCACAGAAATAAAAAGAAAGAAAGAAAGAAAGAGAACTTGTTGGATTATCACAGAAACATATCACCCAGCAGATACAGTGTTATATAACACTGCCATATGTTGATGTTGATATTGATGCGCAGGCAGAGCAAAGGGACCGCCACCTCTGCCAGTGCTGGATCCCAGGCCAGATGACTGGGAAAGTGCAGAGTAATAATGCCATCTGGAACAGCTGTCTGCCAAGGAATCTCTTCCTGGCTTATTAGGGAGAGTGGAGGAGCGGGATTGGGTGCTGTGGGGGTTTCTCTCCACCTCACAGAGAGGTGAGACGCACTGGTGGGAGAGATGTTTGATGCAGCAGAGAAATGAAGGAAATAACCACAGGCTGAAAAAGAAGAGATGTATCCCACTCGCTTTTGGGTGCAGGAGGTTTGTGTGTGATTCTTCTGCAGTGTAATAAACTGTGTGCTTTCAGTCCAAATGGGCATTAATTAACATCTAAAACTTTATTCCGGCTGATACAGCCCTCCCCATAGGTACTGTCTCGAGATCAATGATAGTTTCCACTACACAGAACTTTGAAAGCCCCAAATGGTCTCTGTGATAATACTGAAATTTGAAATTATAACCAAAAAAAACCCCACACACATACATGGAGAAATAAACGCCATAAGAAATGTAGTGGATCAAATAACACAAAAGCAGGGGAATTAAAAAGAACACAAATTTGACTTGAAAGTTGTGGTACCGCACTGGGGGGTCGTGGGTGTGTGTGCAGCTCGGTTATGACCGCAGGCAAAAAAAAGCTGTTACGATGAGATCTAAGGGACTGACTGGGTTTGTATTCTTCAAACATATCAAACAAATGTTAGCCTTTGCTGTTACGTGATCTAAGAAACTGCGGAAGCCCTCAATAATCAATTCTATAACTAACTCGGTGCTCAGTTGTCTTTCTAGTTATTCCACATGTAGCTTTCGACACGTGTTCTGTTTCAGAAGATCAAGAATGAGTGAGAGTGTTGCACCCCGCAGGAGGTGAAGACAAAAATCAGTTGCTATAAATCCCACGTGGACAAGAGACCTCTCTTTTATGCTATTTTTAGACTCTAAAAGACAGATTTAGTCATATTTGTGGCAAGGCTGTGGTGATGCGACAGCCAGAGTGACAACCTAAGTCCAATATGACAAAAACTATTTCTAACTTAGGGCTTTAGTTTCTATTGCAAACCCAAGAAATGGTTTATTATGATGTTCAAACAAACGCTTGATCACAAAAGGTCTCTGTTATGTTCACCTTTGTGAATGTGTTCTAATAACTGCTTTATATAGCACATCTACCTGAGGGGTATTGACAGGAAATAATTAAAAAACTTTGCAGAGCAATATAACTTACCAGCTGCAGCTAAGAACTCAGAGTACTCAGCTGATAGCAATTCTGCATTTTAACAGCTGGTAAATGTGGTGTAAAAACCACATAATCTGGACAGCTGGCTTCTAAAAAATAATATTAATAATGAGTCAGTTATGTATTCCAATTTTGTTGTAACAATGTCTAGTTTGAAAAAAATCCAAAAAACATCAATGGGCAATAAGCCCTTCTGTGATAATACCATAGAAGCTATGGTAAACTGCTGATACAAATACTGGGGGCAAATCAGTTCTGTGGGTTATACAATTAACCAAAGTCCAGCGTATAACAGCACCGAACAAGAAGCACTCACAGAGCATAAACCTCTGCCAAGGCAGCTCACTCTCTGGGCGTTATTTACTTTCAAGGGAATAATACTGTATTTTCTATATAATCATTTTGTTTCTTTGTTCTTTTTAAGCCTACTTTAATAATTTTCTAGGGCAGTAAAAATCCGATTAGGGCAGCGTGGCAGATGTTTACTTTGATTACACAAACATTATGTTGAAGCAGATAATGGATCAGAGGTACTGATTTGTAAATACCTGGACATGGATTATTTGACCTTCAAGTAGAGGTCAGATTACCAAGGTCACGTAAGGAACTCTATATAACCTTAATATTACTTTGACCTTGAAATCAACATTACTTTGATTACTTTGAAAGTCATAGGTCAAATGTGACATATTTTAAACGTAGTTTCTATATGTTAATAACACAGACCACACAGACAGAAACCCATGCATGCAAATGCTACCAGAAGCATGACCTAGATGGTATGTGGATTGTTGTTTTTTGGGGGCTTTCTCTCTGTAAGGTCTCTACTTTACAGTATAAACCACCAGGGGGAGACTGTTGTTGTGCTTTGGTGCTATATAAATAAAATTTAACTATTTAGTAAGAGTAATAAGAGTCAGTAAGTAAGTAATCATTACCTACTCTTTTACAAGGTAGATGATTTTCGAGGAAGTTTTCTGTATTTCTGCTCTCTGGCTTGCTATTTTTAAATATAAAATAATACATAATTAGACTGTGATACAAAAATGCTAATAATATTCAGTAAGCCCCCCTCCCGCTCCTTATTTTCTATTTATAATTTAGTAAAAAAAAACAAAAAACTGTCAATCAGTAAAAATGATAAGAGGTTTTACATTATGCAGTTGTCATTTTTCTGCTGTGTAATCGAAACACAGTATAAAATCTAAAATCCGCGCTGTATCAGGGGGCAGCAGGTGTCGCATTCAATGACTGGTTTCAGTAAATTGGAACACTGTAGCTAGTCAGCTTTTTCCCGCTCTGGATACTGTTATGTGACAGTCCGCAGCGCAGCGCGAGCGGTGGGCGGGGCTGGTGTTCAGGCACTCGGCGGGCGCGTGCGGTCATCAGCACCTGACGACCACCGTTAATTAATTGATGACACTTTTTCTAGTTCTTTAAATGTAGCGACCGGAGAAAACAAAGTCAAACCTTTCGTTATTGCTCGGTTTCTTTATTTTAAAAAGAGGAGGAAGAAGAAAAGAATATATTCTCGACATTTTCTGGAGACCGGGAACATTATGAAAACTGTTAAGGACGATGGAAAGGTGAGGGCGGCGTCAGTGAATCGTTTTACTAAAGGTAAGATGTGGAAATATAAAACTTTTTTGCTAATGTTTTCCCTCACAGGTGACAGTTCACCTTATATAAGGACTGTATTTCTTATTTTAGTCACTTGTTATGCACCGGAGTTAAAAACAAGGCACGCGGATGGCGAACTTAAATAGTGTGGTACAAGTCTTCATCTTAAACACTCAGTAATATGTTTTGGCTTCAGTCCTGACAGGTGTGTATGATTAACAATAATAATTGTTTTAATTAAATGAGTCATAACAACTACCTGTACTGTCATTGTAAGACATGGTTTAGGCTGGGAGGGAATTATTATATGTGTAAATACAATTGGCTTCCTCAGTTCTCAGCAGAACTCATTATAAATGGATGGAGTACATGCTGAACACACAAGCAAGGCAAGTACTGTCATTGGCGCCAAAACACATGCAAAGAAGCAGCTTTAAGTCTAACAAAAGCGAAATATGGCGTCTAATATCTGCAACCATAAACACTGATATTTATTTCATTCAGTCTTCAAGAATATAGAACAGCAGAATCGGCCTTACCTTCTACATCATTAAGATTTTAAGCAAGTTCAATGGTGAGGCACACTGATAAGATGATTTAAGTACATTTTAGAGTCATTCACTGATTTTGTGACCTTTTTAAAATTATAACACCATGTGAGAGGTATTATGTTTTTTCTCAAGCTCTGATCCTCCAGCAGAGCATCTGATCTTAAGGGAGTTTGAGGATTTTACACACTTTAGATGTTCCTAAGGCTGTGTTTTTTCAGACAGGGTTCTCAGATGTAGTTGGAGTTGGCTAGCTTTTATAACAACTTTGATCTTAAATTGTGATGTGTCCACTGTTATTGCAACCTTGTCATGCTCCTCTGTGCATGACAAGAAGACTCTCCATCTAGTCTTCTGCTCTTTTCCAACCATCAGTATGTGTGGTTGGCCAGTGGCAGCTTGTCTGTTTGGAGCTCTTAACATCTTCCCTCTCTTTGCCACCATCCACTGGATATATCCAGTTTGAATGACATTCCAATCTTCTAGCCATTGATCCTGGTGAAATGGATCAATGAGTGGATGTCTTGTTCACTCCTGGCATACAGCCTGACATCATAATTGTACTAGGTGAGACATCATGAATTAAAAATCGACCTAACCTGCTTCAAATTTGGCTGATTTTCACATTTGTCATTTTCTCATGTACTTGTGCACCACTCCCAGCTGATATTGCTCTGTTGTAATACCTCTTAAACTTGTGCATGGGTAGCAGCTTTCAGTGGAAGAGTCTGCCCTGTTCAAGTCCACATGTGATGCTTCAGACTTGGATATAACCCAGAGCATCCTTGTTGTGGCTGAAGAGATCCACAGGGTTGTCTGCGTGAACCTCAGTCATACTGTCAGGGGAAACTGACAGTATGACTGTACCATGCTTCCTCTCTTTGTTGCTATGCTACTTTGTGACCTTGTCCTCTTTTTCACAATTAAATTTGAGTTAAATTGTTGCCATTTTGATATAGTGGAGAAACTTAAGCATTGCAGATAAACATGCATGTGATCAGAAAAGGGTTTCAAGGAAATTAGTTTAAATCAGTGTTGTTTTTCATTTTTATCAGTAGAGTTTCATAAATTATTCCATCTTGTATATGAGGTGGTTGATGGTCACTTACCTTTTGAGATTGAACAATGATGACTGTGAACCATGAACAGCATTGTGGACAATGCACTCTGTTAGTACAGATAATGCCTCCCTTGATGTGGCTTCTGCAGTGGCCGTGGACTTTGCCTTCACAGCCGCATTGTGTTCCTGGTGATGGCTATCAGCGTCCTGTTACCCTTGAATAGTAGCAAGCACTCTATCTATGCAGTGTTAAGTTGTAGGTTTCTTGTACTCAGTCCAAGCATTACCTAGGTACATTGTGGTCTCTCGAGTAGTTCCTTTGTTATCTATGTAGGGATACATCTATCTGACTGGTTTGTATATCGGTTTGATCCTGACTCAGAAAGTTGGATTGGGTATCAGTGGAAATGGGCTAATCTATGGGACAGATTAATTTGGTAACTCAATGTTTCCCCAACCTAATGAACTATAGACTTACATAATGACTGAAACTAGCACCACTGATGAACAATATACTGTGAGGTCAGTTTCTTGATCACTAATATAGAAGTTTTCTTGACCATTGATCAACTACCACTGATGATGATCGAAAATACATAAACAGGGTCTAAAGGTCTTAAAGGTACACCTTTAAGACAAATCTGTATACCTAAATCTGCATGATCAACTTGGTCACCTATAACATCTCAAGGTTTCTGGCTACGATCCTCAACCCGTTGGTAGGCAGCTCTAAACACCACATCCAGAACACTTTGGATTTTGTTGAGAAGGTGAGAGATGTCATTATGGAGGCAGCTGTAACATCGTACAAAACCATTGTTTCATCTCTCTTCACTTGTGTTCCAGCCACTGAATCAGTTGAGGTCGTTCGTAAGAGGTTGCAAGATGACCCCAAACTCAAAAAAAGGACCATTCTCAGCCCCGCTGGTTCGAGCGGGGAGTCAAAGAGGCCATCCCTAAATCGAGTAAGGGGCCTAAGGATACATCTTACAATGCTGTGATTGCAGCCGTTCCCCAACTCTGTGTAACTGGTACTCATAGTAATGATAATTTGCATATAAATAATCCAGAAACGGACCTCACAGCCCATTGTTTGTCAGTGTTGCTAGTTTCATTCATTATGCAAATATACTGTTTATAAAGTTGGGGAACCTGCAGTCAGCTGAGACTGGAGACATTTCTTCCACTGAAAACACTAGACCAGATAGACAGAATCAACTTTTTGGGCCGAGAAAAAGAAAGCAATTTATTTCTGCAACCGGAAAGATGCTGGTAGAAATAAGGGTTGTTTAAGTAGGAATCCTTTCTCAGACAGAGAAATAAATCCTATTAATTTAAAAGTGGTGTGAATCGGTCAGTCAGAGCTATAATAAAGTTTGATTGGTAGATCTCTGCATCCAGTGGCTTTGTCTTTGACCCTCTCATCATGGAGTATTAAAAAGATTTCTGGTTGTAGACCTGACACTGGAGAAATTACAGTATACAATTCATATTTATTACTGTCATGAATGTAATCTTGCACATCTTTGCACATTTTTTGTTTCTGATTTGCAAATTTGTCAGTGATGCATAATCTGTTTCCTGTTTGCTAGAGAGATCTCTCTCTTTGAGAGTTTGCATGAGGGCTGTTTAAGAGTGATTACGCTTAACTGCAGCAAATGCTGAGTGTGCTCATTTCAAGTGTACCAAGCCTTTTACGTGTAAAGGAGGAAACGCATGCAATCTGTCAAAACAGTTAGCCAAAGTGCATCACATACTGACAGAGAATACAGTTTTGATCGCCTAGCTTGAGTTCATGACATTTTGCTCCAGGTTTGTTATGCTGGGTTTCCTCTGCAAGCCAGTCACCCTGCTTTTTTTTTTTTTTATTTATTTTTTTATTTTTTATTTTTATTAATACATTTTTAGATTAAAAACTACAACAATTAGGCCAGCTAATGACAGCACAAAAATAACAGCTAAAGGCAACTTTTAATGAGTAATCATGTTAAATAATCACCATGTGAAAATTAACCATGATGATGATGATAATGATAATGATAATAATAATAATAATAATAATAATAATAATAATAGTAACATAAATGGGGAAAGATAAAACTGTTCTATGTGTAGGCTTGCAGAATGTTGAATTTTAGGTCTTCTCTTAGTACAGCAGTTCTTACATCATAAAATCAAGGTGCTTGTAAATGGAACAATTCACAGAAAGACACACAATTAGCCTTTTGAACCCTCCTTTGCCTTATCTTGTAATATTAATTGGCTATTGAAAAACAGAAGCTTTATAGTTGAGAAACCTCTAAGTTCAAAGCCTTATTTAAAAAAAAAAAAAAAAAAAAAGACATTGGTTTGACCTTGAATTTTCCCAAACAATCATTTTTTTCCCCCACATCATCCTGTCTGTATTGTGTAACGGTCTGTTTTTATCAGGATTACCACTTTTTTTTTTCTTTTTTTTTTTTTTTTATATATATATGCTATCCGGCTGGCACTTTCACTCTGAGCTCCTCCCAGACTTGAGTGTGCATACATGCTGTTTTGTTTCCAGTGGGATCTGAGCCTCTCTCTCTGATGCTGTTAACATCATGCTCTACATGTTGACCTGCTCCCGAGAATACACCCATAACCCTGTTAGTACAGTACAGGTCACATTAAGAGGAAAAAAAGTGTAGTGTTCACTGAATATTGGTGTTTTGTGGTTGAATATACTACCTATACCCCTTGCCTAATATTTGTTGTGCTGCTAAAAGAATTTTAATCGTTGGGGGCTTGTATGAAGGTGTCTGGTTTTACTGGGCCTTGATGGGGGTTCTTTGGGCTGTGAGGTGGGTCCCCTGTTCATCAGGCTTGTTGCATTGCATTTGGTGGTTGCTTGATTAGACTGCGATGTGGAGAGTTTGGAGCAGGAATCTTTGTCCTGCAGGGAAGAGGCGTTGTATTTTCATGGGGCTGCTGGAGTGTGCTTGTTTTGCCACAATGTTTGCGTGGGTGGTACGTGTCAAAGTAACATCGATATTCATCCCAGCACTCAAGGTTTTCCAGCGCAATATTGTATTGAAACAAGATTATCAGCTTTATACATGCCCCCTTGTCAGTTCTTTTACTTTCATGGCTGCTTGTCTCTTCTGATAATCTTAAACAGCTGTGGTTATTCTAGGCTTCTAGGAGCAGGACAGCTTTATGGCAGTTTTTATCTATGTAATAAATTTTCTTTATTTTTGTATTTAATTCATTGAATTAGCCAAGAGGAAGCCTTTATCCTTTTTCTTAACAAAATTCTTTAAAGACTGTGCATACCATGACAAAATTTTATTAGTCTTACATTTTAGTTCCCTTCACTGTCACATAGATGTCTGATTTAGGGAAGATGTAAAATACTGTTTGCTTTTTGTAAATATTCTGGACTACATTAAAAACATATTTTCAAAATTAACAACTGAATATTGGTCAGTAACTATTAATGCCCTTGGATGGATGCAAAATTTAATAATTTCTCTCTAAAAATATAAAGTAACAAACATTATTTGAACTATTATCTATTATCTGAGGGCCTAAAACTCTTTCTCAATCTTCATTCTGACTTCAAATTAGGTCAGTGGTGTATTCATGGACGCACGGGAATTTGGTCAACAGTGTTAATTGTTTGTTAAGTGATATTCATTAGCTGCTGTCTGGCAGAACTGCACTGGAATCAAGTAGCTCCTGGTGAAGCTATTAATCAATCACCTCAGCAAGTGTGGACAGTCGGTTAACTTCCAGCTCCCTCAGCTGCCTTTGGAAGCCCTTTATTTGTCAGGTTAATTAGGCACATTATTGTGTGGGGGTTAAATTGATATAGACTTGTTTAAAATGTTTAGGCTACAAATACGTAACTGCATGAAGGACATCAGGAGGCTATGAAACCTGTAACTGAGAAATTATAGTGATCAGCAACTAGCAGTTCATCTTTGTTGTTTTCATTAGTTGTGTGTTTTTTTTTTTTTTTTTTTTTTTTTTTTTTAATGGTTTATACTACATACATGTAATGTCAAAGGAATAGCCATAATTGTTTAGCTTTAGCAGGTAACCGCGTTTGTTCAGTGGGTTGCATTCACTGTAGGTTTGTTAATACATGCATGATTAGAGCCACACTCTCTGTGGGACCTTCTGATGGCATTGCATGGGCCAGCTGTGCCAGCTGAAACCTCCTTATACAGCCTTAAATATCATGTGATAAGGACACATTGTAGTATAACCTGACAGTCACTATTCTACCAAACTTGTCTGTAAAAGAAAAATTTCTGTCTTTTGTATCTCTGTATTAGGGCTGTTCGATATAACGATATATATGTGATTTATATCGTTATCGGGACAATAGATGTCTTATATCGGGATATGAGATTTTGGTCATATCGCCCAGCCCTACTCTGTATGTTAAGAGGTTGAAACTTTAGCAATGCTTCTGAATAACCACTTTATTACATGACCAATGTATTTCAGGCTGTAGCCTTCATTAGGCTCATCGAAAAACATATTGCAGTGTAGACGTTTGTGTGGAAAAAATGTTTCTAGTAGAGAAAAACATAGAAACCAATCATATACATCCAGTATACATATCCACCAATAGATTACCAACAAGGAATTGGCTGAGCATATGTTGAACAAGGTAATATATTTACTTTATATATTAGACAATTATGTAATAAGTGAAATGTCTGGAAATGGACTGCTGATTGACAGTCCATTTTAAAAAAAAAAAAAAAAAAAAAAAAAAAGTATGATTGTAAATATACTGTAGTTATCTATTTTTCTAAAATGTAAGCAAACATACAACAGGACATGGATGAAACTGCTTTCCACAGGATTTCAACAGTCTGGACCACTTAAACACTCAACTACAGCTGCTACTTAATGATTTTGGAAATATAATTCGGTCATCACATGTATAGTGATGAACATGAGTATAATTGCAGAAAATATCAGTAATTTTGATAATTAATCATTTGTTTGAATTCCGGCGAAACAGTATAGATATTATTTACTATTTTTTTTGGACATTTCATACATTTTAAAAGTAAAAGAAATCTGTTGACAGATCGGTTAATAAAAAATTAAAAATTTGGTACCAATACCGCTGAAATTTTTAGCTCTTCTGCCAAATTCAGCACAGTCTTACCAGACATATTGGTATAACAAACTTTATGTGGCTATTGCAGAAACATAGTTCTTGTATAAGCTCACAAAAAATAATTATATTCTAATTATATTATCACTGAAAACTATACAGATTTTAAATATACAATTGTGAGTATTAATAAACAGTTGTAAAACTATGATTATTGTATTGTACAGTATGATTGTTTAAGTTTGGAGCAGGGTTGTCACCATGTTAGAATTTCATGCTCAATATTGATACCTATAAAAATGCTTGATACCCAATGGCATTTTCAATACTACATGTCTCTTGACAAAATTAAGAGGCGTGTCTTTTTTTTTTTTTTTTTTTTTTTTTTTTTCATAATGGTAATTTCAATATACAACTCGCGTGGCTACAGGGTAATTGCTAATAGTTAAAGAGTTAACATTAAGGCGCGCACCAGCCCGGTTAACATTTGAACCGTCGATGTTGAAGATAAGTGTTAGAAATTGATTTACCTTGGCTGCAATCCTAGTCAGAATGCACGCACATGATGGAGAGCATTTATTTTGTTTGAATATCTTTGTGTGTCTGTCTGTAGTTTCAAAACAGACACAATTTGTTATTGTCCATGTCTGCGGCCCTTGGCCAGCATATGGAAACAGACAATGTAAGGCAGCAGCCAAGAGGAAAGGAAATCCCACCCAGTGTTTGTCCACTAACTGCGTCTTTGCTGTCTTCCTGCTTGGAGCACAATGCAACAAGGTGCCCTTTGCGGTTTATTGTAGCGTTTTAATGTGCTCTGTAGGTGCACAGAATTTTAAAGCTTGCTGCAGAGTGACTTTTTTCTCTCTCGCTGAAGTCTTTCAGGACAAGCAAAGGGAAGGGCTTCATTTCAAAATGAGACGGTTTAATCTATTTTGATATTGTGACATGCAGTCTTGCAAAATATTAATAGCACAAAGTAGGAGACTGTAGTTCAGCTGATAAAATGAAGCAATTTTGCAAACTGGATCTTGAATCATGAGTATGATGCCATTATATATTCCTACCCCCCAAAATAGCTTTGACACATTCTTTAAGCACATATCACATTCAGCACATATACTCTTTTGTCATTTTGGCTTTAGGATAGGGCGAAATATGACTCACCCAACCACTAGTAATGTTCAGGGAATATTATGACTCACATGACTGCATTAGTATTTTATTCCCTTTTATAATATGCAAATAAATTTGTTGGATTTTCTTTTAAAGAGAGCGGTTTAAAGTGAGGCAGGACAATCCATGCTGCTGATTTGACCATTTACCTCACTTACTTCAAAGTTAAAAAGTGTGTGTGTCAGCATTGCTTCCCCATAAGGGCTTTTGGAAATATAAAGACAAAAACATTTCCTGTGTGTGTGCGTGCGTGGGTACAGAGTATCACAGTGAAGAGGGAAATATGTAGGGGAAATTTGGAGTTAAAGGGCACCTCTACAATCTTCTGTTCAGTGTTGCTTCTCCTCTCTGCACATTTGTGCATCTGGATCAGACAATACTTCATTTGTTACAGACAAATACTGCACATAAATGCATGTATGCCTTCTAATTGATTTTAAACATTTTAAAATACAAACAGCGTCTGAGAAAACACTGCAGAATAGAAATATATTTAGAAAACTGACAATAGTAGATGTTTTTTCCATTATTATCCATTATCATTATTGTTTTTTCAGCCTCTACAGTTTCCAGCAGAGGGCAGTGTGTATGTGCTCCTGTATCACTAGGAAATCGTTTTTAATATAAAAATAAGAAAATAATAGTCATAATTGTCACTGTGCATTTATTCACACATGAAAAAGACTCTGTATGCTGCCTGCAATATCCAAATCATACTCAAGCATTTAAGGAAAAATGTATCTTGTACCTTCTTTTTTTTTTTTTTATAAGGTTGTGATGTATCAGCTTTCTTTTCTTTCTTTGTTGATGATATTTTCTTTTGGTCAGTGGTATGAATATTAATATAAATATTATGAGTGAAGGGGTTACAGGCTTGCTGGTTTAATCACTTCAGCCACTGCGAAGGTCTATGTAGTGAAAATCAATAGGAAACGCTTACCTTTGAGCAGAAGAGACCATTGCATAGAGGAGACTGTGGCTGCAAGCAAAAAGGTGCTAGTAAGTGTGTGTGTGCTTAGGCAGCCTTCTTCAATTCAATGAGTCGAAACATTCCCTCTGTGCTTGTTGCACTACACTTGTTATTTTACAATTTTGTCAGTTATGTCATTCAGGTTTCCAGGACAGCTTACATTAATGGTGGAGGGGAGGGATTTGTTGCTGCTCAAAGTGCCTGGGTGAAGGCTATTATTGGGCTGATTCCGTCTCGCTGATGGCTACCCAGCATTCATTAGTTAATTACTTTTGTGCTGATCATTTTGACAATATGAGTAATCAAGAGGTATAATGGAGTCAGATAATAATGTCAGTATTGTCTCATGTACTGTGATTATGTCTAGATTTATTATGTATTAGGTTATGGTATTATAAAGTTATATACTGACTTGATACACTCAGAATACCTCATCTAGTACCTCTTTAAAATTGAGTGAGTTTTAAAAATACCTCTTCTCCTTCACCACATTCTTAAAAAGAGTACACTGTTCATTAGAATGTGACTTGACAGCCAACTATTTTCTCCGGTGTGCATTGCTAGTAATGGCTAATGTAGCCTTGGCCCGCTATCTTACATGAAGGTCCACAGCCCCAGATACTGAAGTATCCTTGCATTTAGCAGTTTGCATAATCTTGCACCACTTAATGTCTGATCATCAAAACAATTTGTTGAAGATGTCATGCTGGCAACCTGCCAACCGCACCAAGAATACCTTTTGGTAATTCAAAAATATTTTTCCTTTGAAATAGTAAATGGTCTCCAACTCTATTGTAGAGTGTAAGAGTTGTATGAGGCCAGAGAAAGTACTGTAGTTATCTAAAAAATTTGAACATAACAAGACATACAGAGACACAGGAAATGTAACTTACTTGCAGTAGGGCTCTGCACCATGTTATTTATTTAGTTATTTATGTAAAGGTGTAATTTGCAGTGGGATTGTCAGTCCCGATCAAAAGTTTAAGACCACTTGGAAAAATGGCAAAAAATCATATTTTGCATGGTTGGATGTTAACAAGGTTCCAAGTAGAGCTTCAACATGCAACGAGAAGAAATGGGAGTGAGACAAAACATATTTTGAACATGGAATTTATTGAAAAGACCGCTTGAACTGAAACAGGCTGTTTGACAGCTGATCAAAAGTTTAGGTCCCCGTGCCTTTAAAAGGCCAAATCTGTGCAAAAATGTGGATTCAAGGTTTTTTTTTTCAGTCAGGTAGTCACGCTGTCATGAAGTTCTGATGGCAAAAAAAGGTTCCCTTTTTGAACGTGGTCACGTTGTTGAATTGCATAATCAGTCTCTCGCAGCACGCCATCACTGCTGAGGTAGGACAGTGATAAGACAGTGATTTGGAATTTCTTAAATGATCCTGAGGGTTATGGAACAGAAAAGTCAAGAGAAAGACTCAAAAATATTTCACCAGCACTGAACCAGAGGATCCAATTGGTTATCCATCAAACTGGTCGATCCTCGACCCAAATTAAGGCCATTACTGGTGCCGACTTTAGCCCCATAACCATCGGGCAGCATCTGAGACTAATAACAAAAAACGTCTTCAAAGGCCTCGTCTCCTTGAACAGCACAGAACTGACCGTTTGGACAAGAGAGCACCAAACACGGGACATTGAAAGGTGGAAGAAAGTTTTATTCTCTGATGAGAAAGTTTTTAACCTTGATGGTCCTGATGGTTTCCAACATTACTGACAAGCAGGGCCCACCTGAGATGTTTTCTACGTGCCACAGTGGAGGGGGCACCATAATGGTCTGGGGTGCTTTTTCCTTCAGTGGAACAATGGAGCTTCAGGAGGTGCAGGGGCGTCAAACGTCCGCTGGCTATGTCCAGATGTTGCAGAGAGCATCCCTCATGACTGAGGGCCCTCGTCAGTGTGGTAATGACTGGGCTTTTCAACAGGACAACGCTACAGTACACAAAGCTCGCAGGACAATGGACTTCTTCCAGAAGAATAACATAGAAACACTCGTTTGGACCCCCCTGTGTGTTCCCCTGATCTAAATCCAATTGAGTACCTTTGGGGATAGATGGCAAGGGAAGTTTACAAAAATAGACAACGGTTTCAGACAGTAGATGGCCTTCATGTGACCGTCTTCACCACTTGGAGAAATGTTGCCACTTGCATCAAACATGCCTCAATGAATTTTTGAACAGATCAACAATAACGGTGGAGCTACTCATTACTGAGTTCATGTTTGGATTTTTGATTTATGTTTTGGGGGTTACAGTTTTTTGGGGGGTGTTTTGTTTTGTTTTGGGGTTTTTTTTGCATTTGCCTGTTAAATTTTTATGTAACGTTAATGCACATAAAAAAAAAAAAAAAACTAAAAAAAAAAAACAGCTGCTTGTTTAAGTGAAAATACAGTGATGTTCTGTTTTGGGGTTTGTTTGTTTTTTTTTTTTTTTTGGGTTTTTTTTTGTTTTTTTGCACTAATAAAGTTGTGGAGTTGTAAAGTGTTTTGTCTGGTGTCAGTTATATCGTCAGTTATATTGTTATCGCAAATTTTCAAATGTATATCGTGATAAATATTTTTGGTCATATCGCCCTGCTCTATAGAAGACTACTGTGGCTATAGAGTGATTAGGAACAGTTAAACAGCTAACACTAATGTTTGCACCAGGCAGTTTAGCCTTTATGATAATTGTTTACTGTGTTAATTTTGCTGAAATTGGAGCTTTACTGACGCATTAGTAATTTTTAGTGTCTGAGTGTTTTGTTGTTTGCAGAAAGGCAAAAATCTTACTATACAGACCCTGTAAAGGTCTTTGAATGTTGAAGTGACAAAGCATGTGACACATAAATATTTTTGTCATTACCAAAACTTTTATCTTTTGTGTAATTCAATAAGTAGGCAGTATATTTATTTTCACTTGAGGACAAATTGGTAGTGCTTGCATTTACAGTGCTTACAATGTTTGGTTTTGATGTGTTTTTAAGAGTTCAGCTTTATTAGCCAGTATAAAACATTTTCTAGAGATTTAATCAAAAACAAACCATATAGATGAAGTTGGAACACATTTGGAAAAAATTGACATTACAATAATTGTGTTTTCTCCCATCTATAGACTGACAGACAGATGGATAGTGTTGTTAAAAGAATACAGAAATGTTAACCAGATGAAATAAATGGTTCTGTTTGGAAAGCATTAGTCAGTGGAGGTCTTAATACTTTGTAATTTTTTTTTGAGAGACCTTTCTTGAATAATGTTCTTCTGAATTGAACATATTCAAAACTGTGTACTATTCATTCAGAATGACTTTGTTCTTCAAAGCAACTTATAATTCAACCAATTTCAGCTCCACCACATAGTTCTACTGTGTAGTGGTGGGGTCTCTAGGTCCCTGGCTGTCCAGGGCTGAGTATAAATCTTTTTGTAGAACACTTAGTTGGCTTTTTGCATGTTCAATTCTTCTTTGGCAGCCTCACGCTCAGTGCTTTCTCCTCGAGTGCACAATGTGTGTACTCACAGAGGTTGCAGTGGAAAAACTATGTCCTCTCTCCTTTTCACCTACCCATGATTGAAAATCTGCTCTGCTCTCCTCACATATGATACCCAGCTCCTGATGTCACTCTAAAAGCTCCTTCAGATATGCTGTCTCCCTCTCTTTTGCGTCTTCCTAGCCTCTACTTTTCTGGGTTTTGGATTTTGTTTTTCACTCCTTCCTGTTGATCTTGGAACATGATTTTCTTAAAGTTATTTCCCCGAACTGCTCTCTCCCATCCTCATAGATGATATTATCAAACTATATACTGCCTGTCTCTGATCATATCAGCCTTTGCAGTGCAAGGTTGCAAGTCAGCTTCTAAGCTGCATCTTACCCTCACTTGATGTATTACTGGACCCATTTGTGTTAGTTCACTTTTATTTATGTAGAACAACATCAGCTGTCTCAAGGTGCTTTATTTTATAAGGTAAAGACTGCAGAATTAGAGACAGAACCTCCATCTGCAGACAACGGCATTAAAGAAGAATCTCGGTTAAACAAGAGACTCCCAGCTGCATCGTTGTATGGGAGTGGCAGCCATCTAGTGCAACAGTCAGTGTCCATCTAGTCTGGAGCAGGTGGAAGCACAGGAATGAAATTCAGAACATAGAATAGATGTGTGCAAATTGGGGGGGGGGGGGTGAAGATGGAAGGAGCAGCTGTAATGAATAGAGGATACGTTTAAATACCTGCAGTCAACCATCCAAAGCAACTGACAGTGTACAAGAGAGGTGAAGAGGAGAGTTCAGGCGGGATGGAGTCAGTGGGTGGAGAAAAGTGTCAGGGGTATTTTGTGACCACAGCAAGATTGAAAGGACATGTGTATAGTTTGGAGACTGTGGTGGTGACAGAAAGACTGGATAGGTGTTGGGAGTGACCAGGAGGGCAGAATTATAAATGGATACACCAGGGAGGGAGTTTTTCCTTCGCACTGTCGCCAAGTGCTTGCCTTATAGTGGTTTTCTGATAGCTGGTGTTTTCTCTCAGTATAAAGTGGCTTGAAGTGACTAATGTTGTGATTTGGTCCTATATATAAAAAAACAGCTCAGGTTGAGCAGTTTGCAGTCAAAGTTAGTTAAGCAAGGTTATTGGAGGAAGGAGCGGATAGTGGATAGTGGACGAAGGATGTTGAAGATGGAACTGCAAGGCAGGAGGAAAAGAGGAAGGCCTCAAAGGTTCATAGATGTAGTTAACGAGGATATGCAGAGGATTGGTCTGATAAAAGAGGATGCTAGGTATAGGGCAGGGGTCGGCAAGCTGCGGCTCCGGAGCTGCATGCGGCTCTTTAGTCCGTATAGTGCGGCTCCGCGTGGTTTGGGAAAATAAATTAGGAGTATTTAGCTGAAGTGTATTTTATTTATGTTAGTTCTTTTTTTAACTTGTAGTTCTAAATTGGAAGATTATTGTGATATTGAGATATAAAAATATAATTTTATATATATATATATATATATATATATATATATATATATATATATATATATATATATATATATATATATATATATATATATATATATATATATATATATATATATATATATATATATATATTTTTTTTTTTTTTTCATCGCTCAAAATAAGCGTCACACTCGCGGAAGCCGGTGTACGAAACGCCGTGCATTTATCGAGACTTTCAACCCCAGGTAGGCCAATTATGGAGCTTCGGATCCACATTATGTCGGCAGCTGTTCTCCACCGTGATCTATGTTAAAAACAAACACCGCTCACGCCTCACATGCGACAGCTTACAGTCCTGCGTAAAGATTAAAGCCCCGATTTGCAGACGCTGTGCACAGAAGTCCCATTGTAAACATACGACGGCAGACCTGACGATGTTTGCATGAACATGCTTTTCAGCAGGTCTTTATTGACCACTTTTCACACGCGGTTGCTGTACGCACACAGCCGGCTGTAGCTTTTCAGCTCACAGCCCGACACATACCAACAACAGCATAGATAGCACAGACGTTAAGGCGGCGAGGTGTGATTGCGGGTGCCGCTCAGGTGCGTCCGCCTCCCCTGCAGCAGTGCTGCAGACGACGCCCCGCCAAACACATTAACCAGGTAAAATACATATTTAGGCAGAATTTTGCAAATATATATTTTTCATTTTTTAAAAGCATAATGCTTTTTTTTCAAATTTTTTAAAAGTCAGGTCAAGGCTCCAAAAACCCAAAGGCGATATGAGGGTGGCGGCTCACAACAGTTTTTCTTTGCTACATGGATCATTTTAGTTCATGTTGGTGTCTTTCCTTTTGTTATATTTCTTTAAGAGTTCAAAATGTGTTAACTACATAAATAAAATGTAATTTTCTCTGTAGCACTTCATGGATTTCATAAGCAACACACCTTAGTTGTTCACACAAAGCATAAAGGTAACAAACAATATATACAGTGTTATCTTCATTTTAGATGTCAAAAAGTATTTGCGGCTCCCAGTGTTTTTGTTTTGCGTGGAAACCGGGTCCAAATGGCTCTTTGGGTGTTAAAGGTTGCAGACCCCTGGTATAGGGTGATATGATGCAGATGATCTGCTGTGGTGAACTCTAAAGAGAGGATCTGAATGAAGAAGGCAGGGATTAATTCGGGCATGCAGATAACACTGTAGTGTTACCTGCAGATTTGAATTTTATTTGTTGCAATATTGGGGTATGTCTCTGCATGGACTCATGCACAGTTAACGGTACCCTTTATTAAGTGCTCCTTAGTAAATATTTTCATTGCCAGATACATGATGCCAAATAAATAATATTCAACTGCCTTTCCAGTGAGTTTCTTGTTGCATGGTAGGGCTATGATTAGTGCTTGTTCTGCAACCTTGGTGAGGCTGGTGTTCAGCCATATGAAACAATTCTCCACCTGCTGCAGGTTCTAGTTAGACTGACATGGACAACTGGAGACCTGGCATTATACTTTACTGAAGTCCGCCACGTGGGATGTGTCTATAATTGGTGCACTGTAATGTGAATTCTCAACGGATCAGTGGAAAAACAAACCCCTTCACATTCACATTCTGATGACAAAATATGCGTCACTTGAACCATAATGGACTCGCAGATGTGGAAAGTTTAGTCGAGGTTTAAGAAGAACCATTGCCTCCTGCAGTCCAAGATGGTGATGCTAGAGTCTGTCGGGCTGCAGGGTGATAGACTCAAGACGATATCAAAGACTGCCACAACAGCATCCTGGCTTTTTTGTAGGTCTGGCTGATTATTAGTGATTGAACTTCAAAAAAAAAGTGGAAGACAAAGTTCTTTTGGATAAACGTATGTTTTAAAAAAGCTCAAATGAGTTGCCAAATCCGTGTGTGTGTGTGTGTGTGTGTGTGTGTGTGTGTGTGTGTGTGTGTTCACCTGTGTCATCTTAGTTATATTTCCTTAAGCTGTTTTTGCCTGAGAGAACATAATCAAGTTGTTCTTCTTCAAATTAAATCTCTAGCTAGTTTGTGACCTGAAATATAACCTCATCCCCTTGGCAATGCTTTCAGCTACTGAAAGTACACACACACACACACACACACACACACACACACACACACACACACACACACACAGTTACTTGTATCCATAGAGAGGGGGTTGCTGGAGCCTACTGTATATACTGATAGCTCCTGCAGTGAAGTGTATGGGCAGCAGAGTAACGACAACCAGCTGCTACCCTCATCTTCTTTGTCTTCCTCGCCTTCTTTCTCTCTCCATTTCCTTCAGCAATGTTCTTTATTCCCGAGTGTTATTATGAATATTACTGTCTGTCTCTCTTCCTGTGCCAGCCAGCATAAAAAACAACAACAAAGAAAGGGACCTCCCCTAATAAACACACATGGAAAAGCTGACAACCACACTAGATAATAGACGCATACAAACAGAAAGGCAAAATAGACTCCTACACATAGACAGACAAGATCAGCGCCTACACATGCAGACACTGAGGTGTGGTTAATGCACAAGCACACACATACTTACAGTAGACACACACACACACACACACACACACACAGCTGCTAATGATGGTTGTTCCCAGTCAAAAGGAGGGAGCAGGATTCCCTCACTGATTGATGACTCATTGAGGCAATAGCTGTTGCTGTTTGCGGTTCATTACTTGCTATGCAGTATTACCATTATTTCTACACTATTGCAGATCCAGCTATCTTACCCTGTAACTTCTATAAAGCAGGATCTTCCATCAGGCTTTAAAAAGCCAAGTGAAAAACGTTAACCCCCATGCAGAGGCAAGTTGGCATCCTAATGAGTCGTACACCACATCCTGACATCTGGCACAAGGACAAAAGGACACAGCATAAAATGCAGCAGCATGTGCAATACTAGACTACAAATCAGTTGTCACAGGATTTCAGCCTGGCTTTCTATGTGTGCATATTCCAGTATCTAGCAAAATGGTCATACTTGACAAAGAAAACTAAAATTTATGTGCACAAATTAACAGATTTTTGAGATTCAAACAAAAGTGTGCACATCCAAAAGGTAACAAAGCCTTTAACCCTTAAAAAACAGACCATTTAATGAACTTTTACACAAAAATATTTTCAGTTTTTCCACCATCACTCACTTAATTTGGCACCCAAATCTTCTGCTAACAATGTAGCAGCCGAAACGTTCCTGTAGATTCACCTAGTGAAAATGGCTGCCTGGTGACAGGACCGAGAGAGATCGCTGACCGATCCTTGGCTCTCTTCTACTGGTCTATGATCTCCCTCCACCCACCAATGATGTAGTCAAAGCCGCATCTAGGAAAAGCAGTCATAGTGTCTGGTTTTCACCATGGGGAGAGCAACTATGATGGAACCTCATGTATTCATGTATTTTAAATTGTCTGATGAAAGCATATTACAATATAGTTCAGGGTGGATACGTTTCATTGATTATCTCAATATTGTTAGAAACCCCACAACTGGGATCCAGAACAAACTGTCACATGTAACAACGGCTTTAACCTTTTTCTTACTTTCTAAATATTCTGCCATTTGGATTCGCTTTGTTGTTTGTTTGCAGTGCCAGTGTTTTGTAATTCACACTTGATTAGTAGGTATGGCTTTCTGGCAGAGGCCAGCTGAAAGGTACATGTGGTTACGAGCTGGTAGTCCTAACCACTAAACTCACTCTGTTCACCTTATTGCTTTTTAGTGGTTAAAGCGGTTCACACATGGTGATTCATCTCTCACTATTACACACACGCGCACGTGCACACACAGACACCAAGCTGTGAGCTTACTGAAGGCCATTCCCACCTTCATCGTCATAGCACCAGCTGATGACTACCCAGAGAGTAGCTGCAGGTCATTTCATATGCTTCTCTGTGTGAAAAAAATGAAACAAATTTGTAGTTTCAGATGATAGGGCTTGCACAGAGAGTTCCCATTCTAGGTGTGTGGTGGAACTACCTTTTCATGCCAATTAGCTGGTAAAGCGAGACAGCATTTTTGCTAGATGTGTGACTCTGAGCAGAAATGAGAACTGGACCTGACTTCAACCTCTCAGCTGGAAACTAGGGTATAACCTGAGAGAGTGAGAGGAAGAAGAGCTGACAACAGCTTCTTTTACACTATAACAATGCATATGCTATACTGTACTATATATAAGTATACTATAATTATAGTATTAAAGTATTATTGGTGTGAATTTTTGTCCCAAAATACAAAAACAATGTGAAAACGCCTGGAAAAGAAATATAGAAACTGAAATGTAACACATTAAAAAAAAAAAAACTGCAGAAATAAAATGAGTAAATGCAGTACAAACTGTGCACATTTGAACCACACAAATACGAAATGAAAGCATATGAATTTTTGAGAACCGGTTTTTCATAAATGCCTTTTAGGCAACCATGTTCACATTCGCAGGAGGAAGGCAGATACTTATACCAACTGTATATTAGTTTGACAGTTTACCAAAATCAATTGCCAACATTTGATACCCTTCAGATTATCACTACGGTAAATGCAAATGTTTTCTTTCACTCCCTTTACTGTGGACTCTTTCCTGCTCTGTGTGTCCCAGTATCTAAGACTGTTTTCTCCAGTCATTGGAGTTTGCATGTTCTCCACGTGTCTGCCTGGGTTCTCTCTGGGTTCTCAAGCTTCCTCCCATTGTCCTAAGACATGCAGGTAGTGGGTTTAGGTTATCTGGTTAATCTAAAAACAGATGGTAGTGAATTTAGTAAAAAAGATGGAAATGGTGAGACATGCTGTGTAAGAGTGGAGGAAAGAAAAGTGGGCCAAATTCTTCCTCAGTGACACGAAAGACTCCCCACCTTTGCAAGTTACTGCAAATACTTGCTTGCCCTTCTTGATGGCAAGGGTGGCACAACCAGTGATTAAGTTTAGGGGGCAATTATTTTTTCACATAGAACCAGTAAGGTTTGGAGGCCTGTTTTCCCTTTAAATTAAATCATCATTTAAAAACAGCCCAATTAAATACAGAATACAATCTCTGTTTAGTATTTCCATTAGTTTGATCTAAAACATATGACAAATAGACAAAAAATGAAGAAATTGGAAAGGGGAAAGACTTTTTCACAGCAAAGTAGGTAGGCACCATTTGATGCTTGTCTGTGGGATGACTTTGGAAGTCAAGAAAAGGAAGCACGTCCAGACAGAGACGATGATTAAATGTTAAAAGCTGAAGAAAGAGGACAACTGAGCAGAGTTCAGTGAGGAGTTGACACAGACTTGAGTGGTAGGGAAGGGTTACCAGATTTATAGAAAAGTACAGCTGCAGTGGTGAGAAGAAACTGCCAAGAAGGTGCTTGGTGTATCCTCTGGACAAATGAAAGAAGACGAGAAGACTTTGTGGTAGAATGAGGAAAGCATTCAAAGGAAGAGGTAAGCAAAGAGAAATGGGGATAGTCAGGAGATTTAAAAAAAGAAATAGACAGGAGGCAGCAAGGAGAGGGGTGGCAAAGTTGGGAGATGTGGTATGAAGATTTCAAGAGTGGTGGAGAAGTATGTGAGGCTGGTGACGGACATGTATGACTCAGTGTTGAGGTGTGCATTTGGAGTGAAAGACTGGTTCAAGATGGTGGTAGGGATTGGCTCGGAGCCCCCCCCCTCCCGATTTATGATATTGATGGCGAGGTTGACATATGCGGTCAAGCAGGAGTCTTCATGGAGTATGATACTGCAGATGATGTAATCTGTAGTGAGAGTAGGGAGCAGGTGGAAGAGAGCGTGGTCGGGTAGAGGTATGCCCTGGAGAGAAGAGGAACGAAAGTCATTAGAAGCAAGACAAAATATATATGTGTGTGAATTAGAGAGTAGCAGGTGGAAAGGTAAAGATGGAAGGAGCAGTGGTAGTGAAGGACGATGAGTTTAAATACCATGAGGTGAAAAGGAGATTGGAGGTCGGGTGGAGTGAGTGTCAAAATCAGTTTGCAACAGGAGGCTAGCACTGAGATTCCTGCCAGCCTGTTAAATTCTTTTTTTAAAAATTTGACTAGATTAGAGTCGATAATGGCCATTTTCCAGTCTATCAGTATCGCATAGCTTGTCCATCAGAGGAAGTGCAATTTATTCTGTTGGTAACACGTGTTTCGAAGGCCACAAACACAACCACCAGCTGATCTGAGCAGAATCAGGCAGAGCATAAATAAGTAATAACTCCACTTAAAAAAATGGTTGGCAAGTCTGTTTGATTAATGTTTCTCGACAGAAGAAAATAAATATTGGCTGATATCAGGTTTTTAAATCGTCAAATTTTAAAATCAGTATTAGTATCGGTATTATCAATCCAATATCAGCTGGGCTTCAAAATTGGATTTAAAAATCCTGCAAACCTCTCTTAAAATGGGAGTTTTCCCAGATGTAATAAAATAAGACGGAGATCGATCATTTCAGAAGTCTCATAAAATAATTAGTTTGAAAGTTTCTTTTGACTTTGATGCTGTATTTAGTCTTTTTGGGTTATGCAAATCTTAACTTAGCCACAGTTTCCCACTCTCCCTTGCACAAGCATGCCAAATCTCAGATTACAAGGACTTCTCTGATGATAGGCCTCTTTTGGGCACCCCCCCACATTTTCATTTGCCTTGGGGCTAGCCATTCTGAAACTTTAAGATTCTTCTGGTGAAGCCATTCCTTTGTTAATTACGATATATGTTTTAGGTTGTTGTTGTGCGCAAAGGGGAAATTCATCATTGTCGTCAGCTTTCTAGTAGAGGGGTTAATGTTTTGTGCCAGATGTGACGGTTTGGAATTGTTCATAAAGGCCACCACTTAAAACTCCATGATGCTGCCACCACAGAGTTTTACAGTTGGTATTTGAGTCTTTTCAGTTCTATTCTATTGTGTTCTATTCTTTCTGTCGTGCCATCCCACCCCATAGTCTGACATATGAAGAATGTCGCATGTAGTACATAACGAGGTCTTGCAAAAAAATTTCTGCAACTTCTGGGATCCAGTTCTTGGTAATATCACTGTTGTGCCATATTTTCTCCACGTGACTGTCTTCACTGTGTTCCACCTTATCTCCAATGCCTGAAAAATTCTTTTGTTATCATTTTCCTAACATAACTTTCCCTTTGATCTTGGGGACCGTAGCGTTTCGTCTAGGTCAGCGGTCGCCAACCCCCGGGCCACGAACCGGTAAGTTGTTTGGTAGCGGGGCGCAAGAGTTAAGGCTTGGGTGTGAAATGTATGCTTTTCAGGGTTTTTATCAGTTTTTAGCATTGTTTTTTTTATCAGTAACTCAGTTTCCCTGGGTCTTTTCCTGTGTGTTATGCAGTGTTGGGACTAACGCGTTATTAAGTAACGGGTTACAGTAACTACGTTATTATTGTGGTAACGAGCACGGTAACTAGTTATTATGCCAAAATCAGGAACGCGTTACTCGTTACTGGGATTTAGATAGGGTCGTTACTTCGTGTGGTGGCTATCGCGGAGCTTCCACAGATTCAGTAACATTAGCAAGTGGTGGAGGCCAGCAGGTGGATGAGAGAAAGGGGACGCAGGAGGATGAGAGACCCGAAGCGGCCGCCGGTCCGAGTGTCAGGTGAACTGAACTTCAGGTAAGAAGTTATGACCTGCAGTCTGAGTCAGATATAAACCAAGTTTAGGTGGAGTTTATTTTCGTTGGGCTGACTTTTTCGTACTGCGTGCTAGCTAGCATGACGGAGTTTCTATACAGCTGGGTGGGTGCTACGATGTTAATGCTGTTGAACTTTATTTTGTTCATAAGGTTAATTATTACAGTTGCCAACCGTTTCCCTAAAAAACAGAATCGTCTCGTATTCAGAGAAAATATTACGCGTTTCGTATTGAGGTGAAAAGGAACAGTTTGTCCCGGACTTCAGCTACAATGAAAAAGACACAAAGCTGGAGTTATTCTGTGTTTACGCTGCACAGCTGCCTCTCATTCTCTCCCCTCCCTCTCCTGTTTCTACTTCAATCATGAAACTGATCAATGATCAGCTGATCGGCTCTCTTGTTTATTTATCGTCCACTTTGCGCCAGAAAGAGGAAACCAGCGGATGTCGCGTTAAACAACAGCAGCACGTTTGATCAGCTGTTGTTAGAATTTATTTAATATTAATTTCTAGTATCAGCTGATGTTTGCTGGAGCCACATCTGTAAGCTGCTGGTGATGATATCGTTTGGTTATCTGGTGAGAGGGAAACATGAAGATGAAACCAGGAGATGTCCTTACTGAATCATCAGAGCTGTGATGGAGAAACAGGTTTACCTTTTAGGTGACATGAATGAGTTGAAGTTATGAACTGTTTCTGAGAGACAAATAACACCAGGATCCTTTTTTATGTAGCTGACAGCTGGTAACTGTGCAGGGGCGGATCTAGCAAAGTGTTGCCAGGGGGCCAGGTAGAGCATTAAAAGGGAAAGGGGGGCACAAGGAAATACTTAATCTCATTTCAAATGTCTCGCTTTTAATAAATAATTATCTGAGTCTTACAACAAACGATTGATAGATTGATGCATATATACCATCAGAACAGTGTACATCACTGTCACAACAGTGTTTATTTTCATTCAAAGGCTTTATGATTTTTGCTATAATAGTGGGCTGGTCTCTAGTCAAAATGCCCGGGCTGATTTTTTTTGTCCCAGTCCAGCCCTGTATGCAGCTCATCTGCAGTCTGGTGTTGCCTACATCTTCCTATTCAGAAGGCAGAATGTCTGAGTTCTGAGTACAATCAAAGCACCACGACTGCAGTTTTTGTGTTGGATGTAAAAAGCGCACATGACGCTGTGACGTAGGCTAGAATCATGGCGACGGTCAACGACGGTCCAGGCGTGGGATTTCTCTCGTGGAAATATGCACGTTATTTTTTCCTTTGGTAGGTGGCACAGTGCACTTGTGGCAAGTAAGCAAGCTAGAAGACTGGCAGTCTTGCTGGGTATCCAGTTAGCAACACATTAACAAGAGAAGTCTGAGTAAAACCAAAGTTACTTTCCCTAGTAACTAGTTACTTTGAAAGTAACGAGTAACTTGAAGTAACTGAGTTACTTTTGATGGAAGTAACTAGTAATGTAACTAAGTTACTAATTTAAAGTAACTTACCCAACACTGGTGTTATGAATAAATCTTCTTCTTTTTGTGTACTGGTACTGGTTTTATTTTGTTGTATTTATCCGCGACACCTTAAAGGCCGGTCCGTGAAAATATTGTCAGACATAAACGGTCCGTGGCGCACAAAAGGTTGGGGACCGCTGACCTAGGCGACTAAAATGTCTGAGTAAATGTCTTTCCTGCAACAATTTAACTTTATTTGATTTTTATGAACTCACTGGAGCTGATGACAGGTGTGTGCTAAAAACTAGTCTTAACACTTCTCCCCAGTTATAAAAAGGTGTTTGTTCAGTTGAATTGTACAGGTTATAAGTCATATTAAAGGTTTAGATTTTTTTACCCATTGTATTTTGAAGTGCAGCTTTATTGGTGTGTAGCTGTTAGAAGTTTGCTGAACTACATAAGAACTACAAAAACAAATAAGCAGAAAACATGGCCTGTAGAAAACTCGTGGGACAAAGCTGACCCTCAACATCAAAACGGGTTCACCAATTGTAAGAACAGAGAAGCTGAAAAGCAAGAATAAAACTCTAAAAATGGATTTTGTGTTTTCAGGTGTTTGTTTCTTAATCTAAAATATTTTCTTTTCTTTCCACTCATTTGATCTAATTTTGACACCGTACCCAAAACGCCCCAGGTGCACCCAGGAGGCACCATGTTAATGAGATTTGACTTTGGTGACAAAGATGGAAGCAAATCTAAATTGAACCTTCAAACTTTTGATCATTTCAAGGACATATACAGTGCCATAAAAAAAAGTATTCCTGATTCTTTCCTGATTTCATACATTTTCCCATTTTAGGCACACTTCAGTGGTTCAGATCAGCGAATACATCGAATACATAAGACCAATTTAACCCAAGTAAATACAAGACGCAGTTATCGAATGCTTTTCAATTATTAAGGGAAAAACGGCTATACAAACCTACCTGGCCTTATGCTAAAAAAAGGTAATCCCCCTTGTTGTTAAATCATGAATTAACTATGATTAGCTTTTTTCTTCTTTTTTTTTTTTTTTTTTTTTAAGCAGAGTTCACTAGCCACACAAAGGCCTGATTACTTCCAGACCCATTTAATCAAGAAATCACTCAAATTGAACCTGTGGAGAAAATTCATAGATAATAGGTAAAGGATTTCAAAAAGCAACACTTAATGCCATACTCCAAGAGCGCAACAACGAAAGATCCAGGATGTTACAAAAGACGCCACAACATCTAAAGTCCTGCAGGCCTCACTTGTCTTAGGTATGGTCAATGTTCATGATACAACAATAAGAAGGAGACTATGCATATTTGGTATCTTTGGGTGAGTTCCAGGGCAAAAATCAGTGCTGATTTTAACACAAATACAAAGGCTCGTCTCGCAGTTGCCAAAATAAACATCTTGATGATCCCCAACACTTTTGGGAAAATATTCCCAGGATTGACCAGACAAAAGTTGAAATTTTGGAAGGTTTGAGTCCTGTTATGTCTGTCTTAAAACCAACCACATCATATCAGCAGTCAAATATAGTGGTAGTAGTGGGATAGTCTGGACTTACTCTGCTGGTTCAGCACCTGGACAACTTACTGTAATTGATACAACCATGAATTCTGCTCTCTACCACAAAATCCTGAAGGAGAATGTCCGGCCATCGGTTTGTACCATGAAGCACAAGCGCAAGCTGTGTTATGCAGCAGGACAATGATCCAAAACACACCAGCAAGTCCACATTTGATTGGCTCAAAATACAAAATGAATGTTTTGAAATGGTTTTGGAGCGGCCTTGTTAAAGTCCGGACTTAAATCATGTTGGGGTGATTTGGCATGACCACAAAAAGGCTGTTCATACTGAAACCTTCCAAAGTGGCTAAAATAAAACAATTCTGCAAAGGAAAATGGGCCAAAATTCCTCCCTATTGATGTGAAAGACTCATTGCCAATCATCACAAATACTTTATTGCGGTTCATGCTGGCACATTGGGTCATGTAAGTTTGGATAGCTTTTTTTCCCCTCCATTAATAAAACCATTTAAAAATGGTATTTTGGATTTACTCAGGTTATCTTTGTCTGATATTAAAATTTGTTTCATTGGAAACATGCAAGTGTAACAAAATGGTAAAAAACTGATAAAGCAGGAATAAAGTCTTCATGGTGCTGTAAGTACCAAACACTACCAGCTTATTTTTATGTACTGTAGGCTTTCATTTATATACTCTTACTGATAACCAAAAAATAGGCATGTAAGGTAGCTGTGCACATTGATGTTTAAGTAGAATACACATGTCTTTACACCTGTGCTACACGGGTTTGGTGAGAACACGAATTATCCTCTGGGGAGAAAGGGCTCTGACTCACAAAGTGATGCATTTGCCCTAACTGTGTGTAACAGTTCTTATGCAAAACAGACCCATTGGCCATACCACACATAGGGATGTTGTACTTGCAGACTTATGCAAATAAATGACCTTTCAAAGAACATTTACATCACGGTAAGAATTCTTATTTTTTATTATTATTATTCAGTAGTTTCTGTCAGATTAATAAAATTAAAATGAAGTTAAATGTTTTTTTCCTTGTACCTATTTTTTTCCTTATTAAAAATCCTAGTTTTAATAAGCATTGTTACATTTGTTACAATGATAAGTTCACAGGGATGAAAAGAGACTTTGAACAAGACTTTCAATTCAGTTCATTTGTTCATTAAATTATTTAAAAATGTTTCTTTTTCTGTTTCATGTTATGTGCATTCATTATGTTACCTGCCATACATTTGTATATAGTGAAAAAGCAATAGTGTAAGCTTAAAAATCAACACATGTGAGATTAGCACAACTAAACAGTTTACCTCAATTAGGGTGGATATGTGAACGATGACATCCAATGAAGTCAATCGTTTTTAACCTGCTGTATTCCATGTGACACCCCACATAGTAAGGAGGTCTGGCCCGGATCTGGTATCAAGTCGGCACTGCTGGCTGACTTCTGGCATGATAAGACATGTACCAGATATGGGCCAGGCCTGGCATAGGTGGCACTGTTTATGTGATGGCATGCCACATCTGGCTCGATTGTGGTTTGGTTCATGTGGCCCAGGTCCATAGAAAACAGGTCTGGCCTGGATCTGGCATCAAGCTGGCACTTCGGACTGACTCGTGTCATGGCAGAGTGTATGTCAACCAGATGTGCGCCATGTCTGGCAATGACGCCACTGTTTATGCAATGGTATGCCATATCTGGCCTGATTATGGTTTGGTGTATGAGGCCCAGGCCCACAGAAAACAGGTCTTCCCTGGATGTGGCATCAAGCTGGCACTTCGGACTGACTGGTGTCAAGGCAGGGTGTATGTCAACCAGATGTGTGCCAGGTCTGACAATGATGGTACTATTTATGTTCCTATTTTAGTTAGAAGACCTAAATGCCATGTTGTAATACTATAAAACTTTTGCATGTTCTGCCACATGTTGTTAATACATGGTTTGATTAAGGTAGGTTTAGCAGAGGTAATCCACACATGGGCCAGCACAGGACCACCAGTGCCTGCAACTGGCCTTGTGCTCGCCCATGTGTGGGCCACATCTAGCAAACCAGATCTGGGCCACCAAAGGGCCGTCATTCTTTGCAGTATGTAGGCCATGTGTAAGCACATTGTGTGGGCCAGATCCGGGCCATACCAATTTTGCTATGTGGGTCCATGTGATTATCGATAGCCCTTATTTGTTTCACTGTGACTTTAGCTTGAGTCCTATGAGCAAGAAGTTGTCCTGTCTCTTGGAGGCTGTACTTAACCGAGGCAGCAGCCTCATCGAAATCAATGTATGTTTAGTTTTTTTTGTTTGGTTGGGTTTTTTTGTAAGTCGTAGGATTTTATCTTGCAAGATCAGCTGTATGCAACTTGTGAGGACAATCTCATGAGTGAAAACAACTCATAAAAAGAAAGGAATGAGCTTGGTTGATTGCCTTTTAAATTGAACCCAAATGTGCAAGCACGTCTTCAGTTTGTGTTCTTTAAATAAAAAAACTTGATTAAATTTGCATATTTTTAGTTTTTGCATTATAGTATTTACAGCTGAACAGGGATCTGAAAGGTCACATACTCTTAGCAGGAGCTTGTTTTCTGGACAAAGATGACGGCTGCTGAATGAAGAGGTGTGAACACAAATCTGGTCCCAGGCTCTGTCTTTTTATCTAGCCACAAGCACCTAGTTTTTGTTCTTCAGTTGTTTTATCACAATTGCTTTCTTCTTCTGACTCCCAATATCGTCACATCTGTGCCATCATGTTTCTTTCATACCAAGGCAAAATTAATTGTGAGTCAAATGTGATCAGGGTAGCAACTGAGATTGTCAACTATAGAAGAAAATGCTAAAACACAGTGCAGCTACTTATTGAAAACATGCAAAGAGAGAGATGGGCATGACATGCATCCATTTCTTTCATAAAGCCCAACTATTAATGAAGTAAAAACTTTAAGGGATACAGTTTAAACAAATAAAGAGAATCATTTGCAAATCTGTATGGTGATTTTTTTTTTTTAATGTATTTTCATTATTTTTGTAACTACCTCAGTACATTTGCATGTGATCAGATATGTTAAAAATCGTAATATGCATTCAGCTTTGCAAGCTGATATTAGTAAATGAAAACACAAATAGAAGATATATAAATATGTCTGAATAGTATTTTGTTTCAAAACATGGAAAATATATACAAATTATTAGTTAGAACTCAGCTTGACCTTTAAAAGGCTGTCTTTACATATGTTTTTTTATTTTTTATTTTTTTTTTAGTTGCGGCAGTCAGGTTCAGAATGACCAGGATACCTTTTCCTTACCTGGCTTTACTTACACTAGCATCAGCTAATGCGTTAAACACTATGTGACCAATCACAAAATAAAAAAATATCAACAACAGAACAGAATATTTTACCAGATCATAAAACTATAATCTTATAAAAAAGACTGAGAGGTTAAAGACATGGTCTAAAAGTATTGGAAATGCAAATCATTTTGATTTATTTTTCATTTATTTGTACCTCTTTCCAGTAGCAGAGCACTTTATTTTCAGGTGTTTTAGTAAGAGAAGATCCTGTAATTACAGTTGTACTTAATTTATTATGAAAATAATATTTCGCATTGGGGGGAAAAGTTAAATTGTATTGTTGTTTCTATATGCTTTTAATTATGTCTTGGAAGAAAAACTGAAACTGGCAAAAAGCGGTTTTAGCATGTTGAAAGAGAGATTTATAAATGTGTGTTCTGCTGGGCAAATACAGTCATTCCCCATAGATACTAGTGTCTGTATAGCTATAGTTGATTTTAATATACTTTATTGTTAGTGAAAACTGAGGAAATCAAATATAGCAGCAAGCTTTAATACTGGCTTATCAAAATGATCACACAGCAAAAATGCATGATGGTTTTGTTGCATCACTGTTCCACTGTTGGTTTAATAACACCAGCCACTGTGAGTGAACATGCATACGTCAGTGTGAAGCAATATCTCACATTCATTATGAAACTAGTTTGGGAATTTTAAGCTCTGTGAAAGTGTAGGGACAAATGGCTGACAAGATGGCTTGTTGCGTGTTATTGTTAAGAGAACTGTGCTGAGGAGGTGTGTCCTGATGTTGGGTTTGCCTTGCAGCATGATGCCCTGCCATACGCCGCTGACTGGTGGGCCTGGTGTAAAGCAGTAAAGGAGTAAAGCAGAAGGCACTAGGACCCAGACAAGTGAGTGAGTAGGCAGGCAGAGTGGGGCTGAGTCACTGCATGTGTCTGAGAGGCAGTCAGAAACAGAGCAGAGCAAGGGAGCAGAGGTGATCTCACACTCATCAGCACAGGATAACACAACCATGATGGGTTGACTTGGGGGGAGGGGGGGCGGTTGGAGAGAGGAAGTGTGCATTCGCCACCACTTGCTCAGCTATGGAGACCAACAAAGTTCTTCATTTTGTGCCTTCGGGTAAGTGGATCAAAGCTCCGAAAGCTGCTTCTCAGCTGTGCACGACACATCGTTCACTGGGAGAACCTTGGGGTTCCCTACCTAGTGAAACCTGAGAACCCCTTGTGCAAAACATGTGCAGCCCACTTCCACCTCTGCTCTGAGGGATGGCAGATGTTTTTGTGCATGTGCTCTACTGTACATACTTGTTTTCGTGTTTGCCCTTTCTGTGTACTTAGGAATGTGGCAATGTTCCACTTGTGACAGAAATCTAATTTTTTATTTTCTTCTGAGGGGAGGAGGGGTTTTGGAAGACAGATCGCAGATGTTGTTTTTTTTTTTGTTTTTTTGCCTTTTTGTATTGGTATGCATTTGTGGGGGGTTTTCTGTCTTGTACTTGTTTATGTCTGGTATGCGGCACAAGAGGTTCCTGTGTCGTATATTATCAGTTAAGGAACTGAACCTTGAGAAACAATCGCATTGCAAACCCACCCATAGAAAGCCAGTGTACCTGTCGAGCATGTACAGAAGGCATGCAGAGGAAACCTGGGATCACAATGCACTTTCTCAGTGTTGCACTGGTGCGGCTCATGAATGTAAGACTGTGTGCATTTGCATTCATGTGTGCGTGTGTGCATGGATCCATGTGTAGTGCCTGCATGTGTTTTTCTTTCTCTTTTTTGCCTCTTGAAACGTGTGTTTATGTGTGTGAGATAAAGAATGACAGATTAGTGTTGGTGACAGCCACAGGAGAGCAGCGAGTTCTCTCCTCACTGAAAGTCCTCTGAGAGTCCATAGCCCATTTGGAGGTGTGATGCGGCTGCCGCTTCACTTTCATTTTGTCTGTGTGTGTGTGTGTGTTAGAGAGAGAGAGAATAGGATGTTTTGAGGATAATACAAGTGTGGGAATCTGTGTGTTAGCGTGTATATCAGTGTGTTTTTGTTTGTAGTCTACAGTATTTTGTAAGAATGCATTTATATAGCTGTGTTGTTTTTGTTTGTTTTTGTTTGTTTTTTTTTTTTTGGGGGGGGGGGGGGGCGCTCATTTTTGTGTTTTTCACAGTTCAGATGTGTTTTGTGTCTACATATGTGTTTGTGCGTACACGAGTGAACATGCTTTTTGCACACTAACTACATCCCTGAGTATGTGCTGGGGTGTGATGGACACTGCTGTGGCTTGTCCTCTAAAAAAATAATTTGCATTAGCTGATTACAGGCAGAGAGGGCAGATTTGATTCTTACAGCAGAACAATTTGGTGGTGTGAACATAAAGGTATTCAAAAGATTTCTTACTAGGGAGAGGTTTTTAAAAATTGCGGGTATTAATAGGAGAAAGTCTGCTATAGTAATGGCTTATCGGAAATTACTTTTGTGTTTGTGTGTTGTGTAATGTAACCTTGGCTTTAACAGCAGATTTTAATAAAACAAAACCTCTCTAAACATAACTGTACATTTATAAAAAATTTGGTAGCATTATTGATCTCTGTCAGGAATCAAAAATGCTGTCAAAAAGGTACATGTTCAGAAATCTGACAGCAGATATTTAGCTCCACTGGTGACTCAACAATTACCTTTCCAGAGGATTTTTCTTTCTTGCTTTCAACACTCACTTTACTGCCCTCTGTATTTTTGAATAAAGCAGAGCAAGCTGTTCCATGCAGCAAAACTCAGCATACTTAACAGGAACATGGAGTCCAAAATAATGTTCGTCTGAAGCTGACTGCAGACCTTTATATTGCTTTTGTCTTATGTGAGCATTAACAAAGCTCTATTGCTGCGTAGTTTGGGGTAAGCACCCAAATTGTGTCATTATCAGTGGCAAACTGCTGACAGTTGAAAGAAAAAAAAAAACAAAACGGTTATATAAAAGAGTTCAGAAATTAATTTTTACTTTATGGAGTAGTAAATTACCACAGAACGTCCAAATCTAATTGCACAGTGTGGACATATTGCAGTGGGTTTCAATACTGAGGCATAGTTTAACCTCACTGGTTTTTGTTCCCTGTTCATCACACGCTAGCAAATTCCTGCAGCTTGTAGGAGTGCAGTCTAACAGCATGCAGAATGGTGCAATGATGACGGATATGATGGTGATATAAATTGAAATGTATTATAGTTGTTTTTTTTTTTTAAATTTGTGCAGGAATACTTTGATTTAAACAAAAAGAACAGCAGTTGAAAAGTATTTTTATTAAAAGGTATTCTGTAGACTTTTTTCAGTTAATAATTTGGTCCATGACCAATACAGTGGTTGAGACAACCCAACATGCTACTCTTCAAGCAAAAGCAATATGCATGCAGTATGCAAGTTCCATTCAAAATCATCCTCTTTGTTTCTTATGTGACTTTTGGAATACGAAATAAATGTTTTTATTAGTAAATTACAAGCATCATTTCAGCCAGCGCAAGCTTAAAATATGTTGGCGTAATTTAGAACAGAAGCTCAGCATATTTGCATTAGGATAAATTAAGTACATCATTAATATGTGACTTGTTATGAATGAATAAAAACATTGCAGTTGATTTGCAAAACAAATTATTAAGACCTGTAAGTCCAGCCTTCACAGGGAAATGCTCATGTCTGCTGTGTTTTTAAACAGTTCATTTTAACACAAATAACCGTGACTTAAAACTCAACCTCAAGTCATGCTGGTAGCGTGTCGATCTTCAGGTGGGACAGAGTCAGATAATCAGTGTTGCATCCGTGACCTGCAGTGCCAGAAGATATCAGCATGGAGGACACACAGTGGATGTGTGAATTAGTAGTTCGACCATGTGGAAGTGGAGGTGTGTGGGGAAGAAGATGGATGACGTGTTCCTGTGTGCATGCGTGCGTGTTTGTGCTGTAGATGTGACAGTGATCTCTGATCAGTATTCACCGCTGGCAACAGATCTCAGAAGCTCCAGCCTCTGAGCACAGCCATCTGGGCAGAGGAGAAACACACATTGACACACACATACAAATTATTATACAGTACCACACATACAAATACTAATACGCACAAGCACTGAAATGTCACAAAAACACGTCCTTGCAAGACACGACAAGACAGCCACACATGCAGCGCTGTCACACATAGGCATCGTTTGAAAATTCACGCACGCTCTGTGTATTTGCACACACTAAAGTACACTCACATACCAGTTATGTCAGATAATGTTCACGCACTCCACATAATTATATACACAATTCATCTTATCTACATGCATCTACATACATTTGTTAGTTTATACACACACACACACACACACACACACACACACACACACACACGTATATGCACTCCTTTTACATGCATGTTAAATTCCATAAAATATGCAGGCACGTTTGCAGAATTGTACAATGGGTAGGTGTGCATTTTTGGGGGAAGAAGATGATATTTTTTTATTTATACTAAAATATATACATCACTGTTGGTCAGCTGTCTTCAGGTGTTGTATTCTAATATCGATTGTCATTTCTTAATCTTTGTCCTTGACAAATTACCTTACAATCTTTGTAATTTCAAAGACTAATAAAAGCTAAATATTAAAAACAAAAATCAAAATGAAATGGAAATAATATATAACTGGAAAATAGAAAGCTAAAAAAAAACTCTGTTTGCCATTAAAAGTAGTATTAAGAAAGCTAAGAGAACTTAACTGCTGACATTTACTATACTTGGATTGAGATTAGAAAATGCTATAATGGATATTTTTGCAGTTGGGAAACAATCAGGGAAAAATGAATGACTTTAAAATCTGCAATACAGATTTTAATTTTCTTGCAATTTTAATCTGTGTGGCTTTTGTGAGATTTTTATTTTTTTTATTCTTTATTTTTTAACAAAACTTGCTATTTTCAGGCCAACGTTACAAAATGAGATGTGGTACCAGGTGTGGCCTAGCACCTTACTGCGTTTTCAAATTAATCAGGTGCACCTCACACCTCTTGGCCATTACATTTTCTACAGCATAATGGGTATTAAATTAAATACTAAATACCCATTTAAACTAGATCTTGTGGTTTAAAAAAGGCAAAAAAGAAAGAAACAAAAAAGAATTTAGTGGTATCCACCAACAAGACCAATGGTCTAGCTTGCAATAATTTTTTAACAGTGAGGCAACACTGATGATGTAATTTTACCTTGACTTGCCTTTGTGGAAGTGTTTAACAGCAACCGACCAAATTCTTCTTTTGTTGTTGTTTTTTCTTTTCTTTTAATTAATTTTGCTATACTATATGTTAGAGCTGCACGATTAATCGTTAGAAAATCGCGATCTCGATTCATACTTATGTGCGATCTCATTTCCAAATGACAACGATTTAAAAAAAAAAAAAAAAAAAAAAAAAAAAAGACAACGACGATTGTACCGCATTTTGATCCGGGACGTACTCTGCATGAAAACAAGCGCTCACTCTTCCTGCTCAACAAATGACAAGGGCGGAGCTTTATACCACGTGATACAGAAGCTGTGCCGTGTGATGCTAACATTAGCAGGGAAAAAACAACGGAGAACACATCAGGGATGACGAGAAAGTGACAGGAGAAAATCCGTCCCGGTCAACCACCCAAACATCAATAACGGGAACCTTATACAGCGCTTCCCTATACCCGTCGAACTCCCGCAGGCACAAAGAAATCACGGAGGCTATCACTTATGACCTGACCAAAGATATGGCTCCCAGCAACACTGTGCAAAACGAGGGATTTAGGAAAATGATCAACACCCTAGACAAACGCTACACAGTGCCGTCCCGCAACTATTTTTCTATTGTTGCACTACCTGCTCTATACACGCAGTGTCGAGCAACGGTGGAGACGGAATTTCAAGCAGTACAACATTTTGTGGCAACGACAAAATGTGAGACATTTGTTGTTTTTAATGTTTATTTATTGTTTTTATATTTATTGTTTTTATGTTCAGTCTCAACTGTTACGAAGTTGATGTGCAGTTAATAAGCGCAATAAATATTTATACTGGAAAAGAAAATCGTGAGAGAATCGTGATCTCAATTCTAAGCCAAAAAATCGTGATTCTCATTTTATGCAAAATCGTGCAGCCCTACTGTATGTTGCAAAACCCTCTGACAGCCTTCTTTGAATTTTGTCCTTTAAGGTCAGGACTAAGCTAAGTTATAGGACGTATATTTTCAAATGTGGACTTAAGGTCTAAGGAGCAGAACACATTGATACTTTAACACAAGCTCTGTTGCATTCCTTTTAACATCTAAATTAAATTACTCACTTTAGTGATGTCATTAGCCAAACATCAGTTCACTAAATTGGATTACGAGACCTGAAAAGGATAAATAAAACACTCAAGTACTCGTGTATATCTTAAAAGCGTCGAGCCAAACAGTAGTGAATAAAGCAACCTTACTATGCTTGTTAACAAAATCTAGTCTATTAGTCCAGCCCTCACCTCCACAAATCAAAATATAAGCAGTCAGATATGATAAGATATGATCATTTACTATAATTTTTCAAATATATATATAAATAAATATATCACATATAAAGAATCTGAGTCAAATTGAGATTTTTGACTGATACTTTGAAGCTTTGAATTTCGTTATGTTTTTTTTTAATAGTAGGCACAACATGCTACATGAACTAAATCTAGTCTGCTAGCTTGTAAATTCCACATTAGGGAGGACCTTAATGTGGTATTTACAAGCTATTTAGGCAGCTGTGTCTATTAGCTTCATTAGCACTGTACAAAAAAAGCCCTGTAGTCCCAACATGGTATTTTTCATGTTACGATTGCAGATCTTTTAATTTCACATGTCCTCACTGCTTTATAGCAGCCCAGATGTGGAAGTATGAAAAAGATCTCTAAAGAGTTTTTTCAATGTTCAGATAAAAATGGGTGTAAATACTAGTGTGCTGCATATCAAGTGAAGCTGAATCTACTTATACCATTTGGAGATATTTTTAACCCTGATTATAAAGGCGGGAAGTCTCGCAGGCATTGGCAATTATGGGGAAGTCTCATTTTATTCTCAAAAATGGATGTAAAGCCCTTGTTTCTCTACTCAAGTATTCTTTGTTTTTAGTAGCAGATTGTATGTTTGGATTCATGATGATGTATAAGTGGCTTTCAGAGAGTGAAAGTCAAAGATGATATTAACGGCTCTTTAGTGCAG
Organism: Maylandia zebra; assembly: GCF_041146795.1. Lineage (NCBI taxonomy): Eukaryota > Metazoa > Chordata > Actinopteri > Cichliformes > Cichlidae > Maylandia > Maylandia zebra. The sequence goes on from NC_135185.1 coordinate 7,460,676, forward strand.
ATTTGATCCACTTTTAACACAGAGGGCATGACTTAATCTCATTCAAAACACAATAGATGCTTTTAACTCGGAGCCAGTTGTCAGCTGCCATCATCTCCCACATATTTGTATAGAGCCGTTTCTTTTTTTTAAATTTCGAAAATAGAAAAAACAGAACTGGCAGTCTCCTCCCATCTTTGGTGTTGGTGCTGACAGTCTTCAGACTGTACACACATACACGGAAAACAGAGGATTAGTCCACATGTCATAACACAGACAATCTAGCAGTTTTCAGACTAACAGATAATCGATATCCAGGCCAAGACCTCTTGTTCCAAGTGCTGGTCTTTGTTTAGAGTCGGGCAAGAATGCAGATACACGCTAGCAAAATGCAACAACATTCTGGCCAAAGCTTTTTTTCATTTTTCATTTCCCTGCATGTAGTCAAACATGATTAGTTAACACTACTCATACTGTTACAACTAATAATAGTATGAGTAATAACAGTATGACTTCGGGAACAAACCCTTCTGGTACCGCTGCCTGCACATTCTGCATATGCAGAGATATTTTCAGGTTATAAACACAGGAAGCAGTACTGAGCACGGCCGAGGCATTTATTTCAGTTCCCATTTATTATCACTTTTGTATATTCAACCAAGACGGCACAGGCTCCGCAGCACAGAACAGCTTGTACTGTGCAGGGTATTTTCTCCTTTGCAGTGAATTTAATTTAAAACCAGCAAACAAAACTGAATCAACTTGTAGAAATGCTGCTATACTGCACCTCCCCTCCTCTTGATATGTACACCCCTTCTCCAACAAAGACATCTTGGAATAATTACTAAAGATACCCATGTTGATGAATTCCTGAACATTGATTGTAAACCTTCCCTTTTGATGTGAGTGAGCAAAAACATCAGCATGCTAAAAAGTAGCATTATATACGCAAAGCTGTATTGTAGGCTTGCATGGAAGCTAGATTGAATGTTTATTTTCACTGTATTATAATTTGAATGATACCCATACATGTGCACACACACAAGCGCATGTCCTGTCATGTATGACCCACACAGCTGAGACAGGATGTATAGAGAACTGCAGAAATAGGTTGCGTCACGATGAGTACTGCAGATAGTTTCCTCCTTCCTGTTCATGCTGAGGTTAGTTGTGCCATGCTGCTGTTTGCATACAGCTGTTAAATGCAGAGATTACACTTGGAATTCTTTTGCACACTTCCTTCACCCTGTGTCTAATGTCCTTTTTGTCCTTGCCGCATGCAACCGTATAAGTCATAAAGGCCGGGTGCTGCAGCACCAAAATTGCGTCGTTATTTTTGCACATATAGTATCTAGAAAGCTGGATCTGCCTAAACTGTAAGTAAACTTGGACAGTTACTTAATGGCAAGCACCTGTTCAGAGACGTATAGAAGCATAACAAGTAAATGAGAAGAGCAAAAGGTCTCACAGCATTGCAATGAAGAAAGCTAAAGAAATAAAACGTACAGAGGACTACACAAACCCAATCTACAGTGAGTGTCAGATGGAGGATTAAACGAGATGGCTAGAAGTGAGTAATGGCATAAAAAATATTGAGGAGAACAATGCAGATCCAAGGTTGCATAATTTAAATTCTGTCAATGTGTTGCAGGATGCAATTGAGCTAAGCAAAGAGACAGCTAGTGAGCAGAGCAGGGCAGGCCACTGACACTGCTCAGGTTAGTGGTTTGATTCTCACCGGGGGGGTGAACGGACAGCTTTAAAGGCTTATTTAATTAAAACAGCCATTCAATTTTACACTTTACCCACTAAAATGCTAAGTGTATGTTAATTGTAGGTAAAAAATCCTAAATATAATAATATTTCACACAATACTGTGTAAACATGAAGAGACTTGATGCAAGTAAACTGAAAGCATGTTGCATATATAATGTAATGGACTTTTTTTCTCTTTTGCTGCTTCACGTTGATTAAGTCTGAAACTGTCAGAGTAGTTCCGTGGGGGAACACCACAAATGAAAGGCAATGAGATATGCTGTCGGATAGTGGGCAGGCTTGAGCAGCCTACATGGCTGTGTGGAGAACAGCAGACTTGAAAGGGAGATGGTGGCCTGGCTTTAATCGAGCCAGAGGAAGAAGGGAATGTGCAAGCAATTAGCAGGAATCCCCGAGCACTGGCCTTTTTTTTTTTTTTTTTTTTTTTTTTCCCTCATTCCCCCCTTCTATGAAAATCGAGGCAGCCAATTTCTGTAGCGAGTGGTTGGCTGGTGTGTGTGTGTGTGTGTTTGTTTATATATTGGAATTACATCCTCAGTCACTAACTTGCTCATTCACTGCCTGGCTTCCTATAAACACACACAGGGTGTCTGTGCTTCAGCACCTGAGCTTAATCCTATACCAGGAAATCAGGTGAAAATGCAGAGAAGAAAGAAAAGGAAGAGAGAAAGATGTGAAAATGGAAAATGAGATGTAGCAACAAATGGTGGATGGACAGAAAGAGGAAACGAGGTGAAATAATGATGAAATGGTGGAGAGGGTTAGACTGTAGATTCTTCCTGTGCCTAACCTCAGTCACGATGTCTTGTTCTGCCACGCCGCAGAGTACGTGAACCCACACCAGCCAGCTCACTGTAACCATCAATCCCTCTCTGGTGAAAAGACCAGAGGATTACTACACAGCTTTTCGGTCCACAGACCTTACACCAAGAGTTAAATATTCAATTGTGTGTGTGTGTGTGTGTGTGTGTGTGTGTGTGTGTGTGTGTGTGTGTGTGTGTGTGTGTGTGTGTGTAAACTCAATTACTACTACTAATTATTCAAAATAAATTTAATTGAGTTTTCATTTGCAAAATTGTATTTTGTTGTTGCTAGCTTCGTCAGGTTATTTTCTTTATTTCTAAACACAGGAAATGTTTCTTGAACATTTTGTTTTGCTGCAAATCAGCCTGAAGTAACTCTGCTTTCAACATATTCTTTTGCTAAATTTACATGTGAACAAATGGTACTCAAGGCGAGTCACTTATACACACACATACACAAAATGAAAACACCTGTAGATTCCCCAAAGCAAAAAGACAATTTATAGATGTTAATTTATTAATGTGAAAAGGTGCTGAAACAGATACATATAAAGACACACACACATCAAGAGCATATGGCTGAGTGCACCCACGCACACTGCTGTCCAGCATCAACACAGCCACAGTCCACCTGCTTGCCAGACAGCTTGGCCGTAGCGAGCCTCGCAGTCAAGGGTCTGTTGTGACATCATCAACGTCAGACAAGAGCCTGAGGACACAGCTGTCTGCAGCTATTTAGAAAAGTATAACTTGATGTGAAGAAATCTGGATCTAAAGCTGCAAGAAGATACAGAAAGAAGTCTTCAAACTTAAATGTGATAGTTGTGATTTTTATTTTTTTTTTCTCGATCACTTGTCAGTGTAGCAACTGAAATGCCTTTGAATCTATTTATTTATTTATTTATTTATTTATTTATTTATTTAGAGCAGCATGACTTGGTGAAACACAACAGAGAGAGCTTGATGGAAACATGAAGACCATTATATCCTTCAGTTTGAATAACGAGATTTCTACCAATCTCTTTTAAGGAAACCAAAAGAAAAAATAGATTTTTTTTCTTCTGATGTAACTCATTGTATTTCAAGGTCCATTGGACAAAAACATCAAATAATGTGATTTATCCAGGATACCACCTGGACAGCTGTGCAGTAGAAGCTTGCTGAATCAGTACTGGTAAACACGTAATTATGAAATCTCCTCCATAATATATATGTGGTGACATTCAGTCTAAAGATTGACTTAGATCCTTACATTTTTTTTGTGTTGTATTACTGGTAATACGTTTAATATAACACAGAAAACCTTAAACTGTAGAAGCTCCAACTATTTATCCCCCACCGGGATAAATATTCAGATTTTGAAAATTCATTGAAAATTGCAACCTTACATATACAGTAAATGCGTTCCCTCTGGAAAGATTTTATTGACTCGGTTTGTGGCTCCTGCGTGGGAAAACTGCATGAAGGCTTTTGTTGACGAGTGAAGCTGACAGCTGAGTGGAATATTGCACTCACAGTGTGAGTGTGTGAATCTGGTGAGAGACCAGAGAGGACCTGTCCTGATGGAGCTGGGATTGAACTTGACTGTGACCTTGTAAAGTTGCGATGAGTTTAATTATCAAGCCAAATCATGTTTCTTCACATATTACGTCACACAAATGACATTTGGTTTGAATCTTCTCTATGCCTTGTAGTTGTCTTAAATGGCTCTGTGTTTACTGCAGACGCTTATACTCCTTGTAGAATGCTGCGGTGGCTTCTCGCATTTCTAATATAGCCACTGAAACTGCAGTTTGCTGTCAAAGACCACCATTTGAAATAGAATGATGGTGTTTGAATGAGCACACTAGTGCTGTACTCTTAGGCTCTGCCATATGCAAAGTTGACTGACTGCTTTCAGCCCTTTGTTTCAATGGGGTCATCTATAGTCTATATAAGAAACATATGGGAGTTGTAGAAGAGTAGATTGAGAAAGTTCATAAGTGAAATTTCAAAGAATGTCATGAAACTGTTCCCTGTGTTACTAAAATAAAAGTCTCATATTGAAAATGAACTTCACCTTAATGAAATAAAGAGATGCATCAAAGTTTATGCTTCCAGTATGGTTTAAAAATACAAAATGCATCATTGTGCTTTCTTACCTGCATGCCACCACTTCTCTTGGAAAGCAAAATGCCAGCATATACAGGAAATTATCATTTAGTGTGTGTGTGTGTGTGTGTGTGTGTGTGTAAAAAGTCTGCTGGCTTAAGTTTTATTTAATTTGTTGCAAAATTTAAAAACAGAGAGGCTAAATGTTGGCATGTTGTTTAAAATGTGTATATGATCAAGCTTGTTTGCCCGGAGCAGAGCGTCGGGAGGAATTCCCTCTCTGCCTGGGCTCTCTCAGCGACCACAGATCCAGTGGACGGTTGCCAGAAGAGCCTGTGGGCACAATTAGCCAACAAAAGGCCCGGCCTCCTCTCCTGTGCTGGCCCAGACCTCGTAGATTCCCATATTAACGCAGCAGGAGCTCCTTTTAATCTCTTGCCCTCTTCACTTAAGACTTTCAGCCTCACCTCTCCTGTAAATTCCAGGGTTGTCCCTCCTGGGGGTTCTGGCATTTGTTTTGCATGTACCTGCAGCACACAGCTGTACAATATATCAACCTACATGTAGAGGAATGTTAGCTCAGTTTATATGGACAAAAGGGTTGCCTCAGTTTATAGACACATAAAGGGTCGTATAAGTTGACTTCCTCTTGTCTTGAAGCATTTTGAATTCACATCAAGACAGAAATAAAGGCTGCATCTGTACCAGATTAGAATAACGAGTGATCCTTACCTATAAAGTCATGCACAACTGTGCGGAGAATGCATCAGTCCCTTGCAGTTGATTAAATACCTGTAGCCAACATATGGAGGCATCTTAAGATGTGTTTGTATCTCCTTCCTTTTAGTGGTGCACTGCCTACCTTCTCCCTGCTAGAGAAATAATGTATTTCTGACATTGAGTAGCCAGCCTGTTGCCCCCTCAGTATGTCACTATTGTGCACATGTAAATATAATGAAATATGAGTGAACTAAAACAGTTGGGGCATGAATTGAGTATAAATGGAACAAAGTAAATGTGAAGCGGTAATGATGTTATGTAAAATTGCAGACTTGAACTTATCTCTCATGAAATGTTAATTCAACTTTTCAAGCTTTGGGGATTGCTTCATATTAGTATTTGTCCTGCTGCTGGTGCTTCTTTTAAAAGGGGATTAATGGTAATGGGCATTATTTAAGCTCCACCCGACTTCACCTGCTGATACTTTTCTTACTAACAATATATTCATCCTGCTTTAGCCTCTTTTAGATTGTGTCATACTTCAGTAGGATGGCACTTGTGACTCGGGTTAAAGGGAAAAAAAAGAAAAGAAATTACACAAACCTGTTCCCTCAGGGTTTTTTTTCTTCTTCTTTTGCTTTGGTTTGCACACCAACCACCCAGGAAATTGTAAACCTATAGCATATAGTTGCAATATTTTTCTTGCCCAATTGTTTTTTGAGCAAAGAGCATTTGCAGCTCTTCTTGGAGAATTCTCAGTAGGCTTTGTTTACTGAAACAAGCTTTGTTCTCTCTGTGAGTTTGTCATGCCTGGTAGGGAAGAGCTGGGTTTCCCGCAGTTTTCAGCTGCAATGGTGCTCTGTGACTTGATAAGAGAAGTGGTAGATCTTACTAACTGTGTGCACATGCATATAGCCACAGGGGTTCATCTTAGAACATGGAAATTATAAAGTCATCTCGTGAATTTACCTTAAGAAATTTTTTGTCCTGGAAAGAATGGTGGGAAGTTATGTTCCTTTCACTTTTTTCTCTTTAATAACCAGATCAAAAAAGAGAATTCAAAGAAGTAGTAAAGGTCGGCTGGTGTTTTGATTTAAAACCCACAGGGATATTTGTTGTTCTGGTGATAAAAATCATAAGAGGATCGCAAGTAAAAAAAATTTCCCTGCTGAAACCCCCTCTGTCTCTGTCAGACAGCTGTTACTTTGTCAGTCGTCCTCAATCTGATGCTAACCCACAATCGCAAAGGCAACAAGCAGCTGCCTGCCATCTTTTTTTTTTTCTACCCTTTTTTTTTTTTTTTTTTTTTTTAGATAGCTAGTATCAGTCCAAGGTCTTGGTTTATCAGAGAGAGAGAGCTTGTCATTTGACATATAAGACGTTATATCAAGTGTCAAGCAGAGCAGATGTTGCCTTGCTTGTGGGTTTGTGACATGTAAACTCAGCTGACTGACAGATATTTCCCTCATGTGTATGCTGGGCAATGATGAAAGCACTGACTCTAAACAAGACACTCGCATACACAAACAAATGCACATGCAGCAGATCAATGAAAGTGATGAGGCGTATGTGTGATACTGTGCTAACCAGATCTGACTTCCTGCTTGCAAGTCGACAGCTTCCTGATTTCTGAAGAATGTTATCAGGCATTTTTTTTTTTTTTTTTTTTTAATGTTTCTCTTCCTGTGAGAGTGGTTTTGAAAGTCACTTCTGTTTAAGCACTGTTTGTATATATTTAATGCACACTAACACTAATTATAAATGTGGCCATACTGAAAATAGTATTTAAAACAGCAGTTTGGGCTTGTGGAAATTAGGTCTGTTTCTGTGCATTTTTGTGTTCTGGTAACAGTTTTGATGCTTTGATGAAAAGATAAACTTGCAAAACAAAAACATGCATTCATGTTATGTTCCGGATCTCTATATACACTATGCAGAGAGGCAATAGTATTCAAATCCTCTCACCTTAATATGTATCATGTTGATGTGTATAGACAAATATGCATGAAGTCTCAGTAAATGGAGACGTAATATGTATTCATGCAACAGCAATTTTAATAACATAAGCTGACATTTTGAGTTTAAGTTAAAAAAAAATAAATAAAAACGCCCCATGCACTAGTATTCAGCTCCCAACCTCAGCACTCCTGAAGCTCCTTTTTACCTCCATAGACCTTGATTGACCTCTAATGAGCGTTTTTTGGTAAGACAAGCTTCAGACGTCTCTCTTGTGAAGTCTTTGCCTTTTGTTCCCTTCCAAAAGCTTCCATCTTATTGAAGTTGATGGCTTCCGTGCTGCAAATGCTCTCCTTAAATCCCACCAAAGATGTTCTTTGGGATCGAAATCTGCAGCCTAAGAAGGCTGCTCCAGGCTATTCTTATGCTAGACAAACCAGTGATCCATGTGGCCAAACAGTTCCTGTTTTGTTTTGTCACTCTGCAAAACTGTCTCCTATCACCCAGCAAGCATTTCAGAATTTCTTCTGATATATCACCGCCGACCCTTGTTTTGCTTCTCGGTCAGGAGTGGGATGTATTAAGTAACCCACGAATGCCTTGTTTGTTAACTGATCTTAGTGTGCTGAGCACCGACGCATTTGTTTCAGACTTATCAAGGTTATCAGTTAGACATGTTTTTCTACATTGTCCTCACAAATCTACACTTGTTCAGAACAGTTCTTGCTGTTTGTATCTGCTGTGGTATTTTCTAGGAAGGTCTTTGGTGTCTTGTTATACTCTCTACCTTTTTGGTGAAATGAAACTGTCTTTACTCTTTTCACTCTCAACTACAAAACAAACAGCACTTTTTCACCAGCTACATGCTTAATTTTATCTTGACATACCTTCTCATCATATAGAGTAGTTTTATTATTCATTTTCATAAGTAATGTAATTTTTGGAAAGAAGGAATATTTTCATGTTAATATCAACATTTGATCTACAAAACTCAAAGTTAAGACGCATCTGCTATAATTGTTGTTCTAGAGCTTATATTTTGTCAGTGACTGGCACTCAGTACCATAGAACTACAAACCACCAAATACACATACAGACACCTCCATTTTTTTCTTCGTGCCTGTATAATACTAGCCAGGCCTGTGTTGCTTTTTTTAAAGTCTTTATTCTGTATTTTGTGATGATGGGAACAAAATTCTACGTGGATACAGAATTTGTTAAACAAACATATGTGAGACACGTAAGACCCGGAAATGGAGAGCATAACGTTGCATTTGCAGAGAAAAGATTAAATGAAAATAATAAATCTTTGTGTGACGAAGTTTCTTTTAGGTTGGCTCACCTTTTAAGGAGGAGACGGGGTGCATATGTACATAAACTATGATCATTATAGTAAGAAGTTGTGTACATATAATAATTTACTATGTATTGTTGTTCTGTAGTGGTATACAGTTCAGTTTAGTTTCATTCATTTTGCACCACATCACAACAACCTGTGTTTTATACTTCAGGGTAAAGTCCCCAACAATCAGGCCACCCCCTATGAGCAACCACTTAGTGGCAGTGGGAAGGACTACTCCTTTTTGACAGGAAGAAACCTCTGGCACAACCAGCCATCTGCCGCCACCAGTTTGGGAGGGGGGGGGGGGGGGAATTGAGCCTGTTTAGGTTTCAGATCAGCCTCAGTCTCTAAAATATCCCTAAATATATTTAGCATTTTTATTTTTAAGACATCACACGTTAGACATTTCATGATTATGAAACTAATGTTGTTTATGAAAGTGCAAAATGAGGAAGTCATACATGGAATCGGGCAGTGAATGAACCTGCTGCATCTTTTCATCTTTTTTTTCAGTGACCTTTACTTATCGGTCTGAGTTGACACAAATTAAATATATCACTTTCATGTTCTTTGACAATAAAATAACCTTTATGACGACTAATAAACCTGTCCCTAAAGGACCACTGGCTCTAAATCAGTTGCATCTGACAGCACATGTGTGTGTCTTTAGCTCATGATAACAAATAATTCAAATTTATAGATTAGTTGTAGATGGCCTTAGTGCTACTAATTTCAACTATAATATATTGCAGGGTTTTCTGCCATTGATCATATTAGAGTTAGATATACCGAAGCCAGACACTGCATAAAAATATAAATCAACAAAAAAGGCTGTGCAAATCATTTTACCCCTATGTCTAACTGAATAATTCCCTATTTTAAAAATTCACATAGAAAAGAGACATCATTCTTTCTGTTTTTCAGAAGTAAAGATGAGTGGGTGCTGGAGAAATATGCAACAATTTAAAATTGCAAAGAAATAATTTTGTCATCTGCTTTACATAATATTATTAAGAGTGCAGGAATTCAGATAACTTCCTCTAAATAAGAGTCTGAAAACAGTATTGAATATCCATGATCTTTAGGGCCTCAGACAGTACTAAAACACTTCTGTATGTAATCACTGCATGGGCTCGGAGAGACATTTAAAAACAAATTTGTTGGTGCATCCATGCATGCAAGGTAAAGCACTACTACAATGCATAGACAGTGTTGGGGAGTAACGGAATACATGTGCCGGCGTTACATATTTAAAATACAAAATATGAGTAACTGTATTCTGTCACAGTTACTGTTTAAAAAGGTGGTATTTAGTATACAGTTACTTTGTTGAAATGCAGGGATTACACGGCGGCCTTTTCCTGTTTCGTATGTTAGGCTATGCCCTCTCTATTTTTGATAATTCCACGCTGGAACAAAACACGCATTAAGAGACTAAATGCCTGCCGCTAGCAAAGTAAAGCTATTTTTCCGCTACGAGCCCGACACAGAACCCGACGTATTGCCAGAGGCCCCTTTACTGCGGTTCGGAGCCGCGGACCTGTTTTATATATGTGCGGAATAGTTTTCTATACAAGATCGCTGCAAAAAGTGCAGCCTTACCTAATGTCCACCCTACTGTTACTCATTTTATATTAAGATTTAAAAATCTAGTTGGTGTTGGTATGGCGAGTATTCTTCAGTAATAGTAAAGAATCACACAGCAATAGTACATTCATATAATTGTAAAAAGCTTAATAATGTATTAAGTAATCCAAAGTATTCAGAATACATTACTCTCATTGAGTAACATAACAGAATACGTTACAAAATACATTTTGGGACATGTGTTCTGTAAAGATTTAAACATTTTTCTGGTGTCATATTCAAATTGATCACATATCTGTCATCTTATTTCTCAGCTTTAGTTGTCTTTAACTGAAAATAGTCAAACATGAAAGTGTTTAAATTATTTTCTTATTACTGAGGTTTCATTTTTCTTTACATTTTACACAAGATTTCAGCTGTCTGGGGAAACAGGGTTATATTTGGATACAAAGCCCTCTATTTGATCATGAAGGGAAGTTTAGTGTCTCACAACAGAGAAATCTTCTTGGTGTATTTTCATTGATCTAGCAAAGCCGGCAACATGGATAACGTGCATTCCCTCCAATCCTTCTAAATCTCTTCCTGCATCTGTCAGTGCCAAACAGCTCAATACAAGCAGAGCACATGAATCTTCATGATGCTGCTCCTGATCACAACACTCAGAGTAAGACACAGTTCAGAGAAGCACAGCATCCACAGGAGGCTGGCATGATGTGACACATAAATAAAAGAGCAGTCAACAGAGCAACCCTCCAGGATACAGAAAAAAAAGATTTGGCTTTGTTCAATAATTTTCTAAACATCTCTGTCTGTGCTGATATGCATTTCATGAATCGTTTTTGTTATAGATGGCCTTAGTGCTACTAATTTCAACTATAATATATTACAGGGTTTTCTGCTATTGATCATATTATTGGAGTGAAGCCAGACACTGCATAAAAATATAAACAACCCCCTTGGCGTTCGTACTTGCGCTTCGCTGTTCCACTTGAACGACGTATTGTTGTTACGTCGTTAGTTAGCAATTAGCCTATAGCCTATCGTTCACTCAAAAGGCCCAATGGGTGCTTCAACATATGAAAATTTTTGACTTACGAAAGGAACGAATTAATTTCGTAAGTCGGGGTTCCATTTGTACAAAGTTGGGGGGGGGGGGGACACAAAAAATGCGAGAAACAAATCTAGGACTGAATGCCAAGTGAAACCATGAGAAACACTAAGCTTCCAAGTAGGATGTATATCTTTCACCCTTTTAACCTCTAGGTATTATACATTGCTGTAGCTGGTCTTTAGTACACTGATGTCATTGTGCATAAATTAGAGATACAGTGATATCGGATGAATTTTCCCATTTTTATTTGACACCTATGACTTGTACTTACTCAGTTATGAGACTAACGTCACGTTTATATAAAAAGGCTTGTTGTTTTATGGCTAAAAGAAGGTTAATGAAGCCATAATGATAGTTACATTATCATCATCATTATCTTCATTATAGCTAGGAGAGAGACGCATGTGCGAAGACGAGTAAAAGAAAAATGATTTGGATCGGAGCAGATTATGACGCAGGAATACTAGCACCACCTCAGGCTGCTAAGCGGTGAGCATGTCTGTGTTTACAGGGTTTATTTTGCTGCACATGTAAAATGACTAAACAGTAGAAAAAATAACAGATGTCACAGTTAAGCTGAAATAAAGCTGGCTATGCAAAAATATAAAAGCTACATATTTCAGTGCATCCATGTTCGTCGTCTGCTATTCAAGATATGTTTGATGTAATAGCTGCAGATAAACGGGCTGCATGGGGATGATGCATATGTGTGTGTTGGGTACAAAGATGAGAAAAATAATGTTTGCATGACTGCCATAACAATCCAACACATACCCTGGAGAAGCAGAGGATAGTTCAGTAGCAGGATGTTGGTGAATTATGCCACATACATTTTTTTTTCTTTAGCACAAAAAACTCAGATGACAGAACTGATTTTTTTTCCCCCCTAATGCTTGAGGATAAAGTGTTAGAAAGAAAGCCTGGAGAATAAATACCACTAGGGTGTTTAGTTTTACAAACTTGCTTCTGCTGACTTCTTTTATGCATCAGAATGAAACACAACCAAAAATGTTCCGATAAGCAGACTTGTCACAACCGATTTTTCTTTTTTTTTTTTTCTTGTGCAGTGACAGTTATCATAAGAAATCACAAAAATATCTTACATTAGTAACCGATAGGTTTTAATCATGCAGGTTTTCTAAGGAAGTACAGGGAGCTATTTATTTTTTGTATTTTTTAGTTATGAAAAGTTATGGGAAATGTGTAAATATCTTCTTAAAAAGACATTTTATGTATGTGTACATTTATCATACAACCAGCTGCATGGCATAAATTTTGAAGCAGTATAGAAGTGCAAGAGTAGCTTAGCATAACACAAATACTGGGTAGCTATCGCTGTGGCTCTGTCCGCATGTAAACAAGAATCTATATGCCTGCCAACACTTGAAAAGCAAATAACGATTATTAGAAAAGCTAAACATAAAAAAGGACAAGGTAGATTTAAGAGGGTGTATGTGCTAGCGACCAATGTATACAGCTGATATTCTTTCTTTCAGACATACAGAATATAATAAGATTTCCTTAACATTCGTTCTGTGTAATTGCTTACTTGCTTTTACGCTTTGCTTAGATCAGCTCATTGTTGTGTTTCTGCACATATTTTGCCAACAGGGAAGTTGCAGAGTGCCTTCGGGTGGATAAATTATGCAGTTTCGACACTCATAACTTGGCTGAAGGGTGATTCTCCGGCGTCTTATTTACCTTTTAAATTTTCATTTATCTGCCTTTATGAATGCCAATACCAGCATGACTATTGAAAATACAGACCCACTAGTTAATCTGTCAGATATACTGTGTTGGTGACTATTTCTTAGTAAGTGAAGCAAGATAGTTAGACACATGCTTTAAATGAAATAATTGAGATTCAAAGCTTTATCTGGTCAACTTGAGCCATGATTTCCAACCATTTACAGTACTGTGCAAAAGTTTTAGGCATGTGTGGAAAAAATGCTGTAAACAAAGAATGCTTCCAGAAATATAAATGATTGTTTATTGGCCCCAAATATATCCTGCAGCAGGACAACGACCCCAAACATACAGCCAAAGTCATTAAGAACTATCTTCAGAAGTACTAGAAGAACAAGAAGTACTAGAAGTGATGGTATGGCCCCCACACATCATCGAGTGTGTCTGGGATTAATGAAGAGACAGAAGGATCTGAGGAAGCCTACATTCGCAGACGATCTGTGGTTGATTCCCCAAGATGTTTGGAACAACCCGGAAACAGAGTTCCTTCAAAACTTGTGTGCAAGTGTACCTAGAAGAAGGCAAAGGGTGGTCACACCGAATATTGATTTTATTCATTCCATTTCTCTTTTGTTCATTTGCTACATTTTGTTGATTGTAAATAAAGGATTAACACTCCCATTTTTGAAAGCATTCTGTTTACAGCATTTTTTCTCATCTGCCTAAAACCTTTTGCACAGTACTGTAGCTTCACTGCACTTTAAAGGTATAAAAATGTATCAGTGGTCTTTTGTATGTTTTCAACAGGTAACGGTTGGTTTAGAAACTATTTGAAATCATGAAAAAAAAAAAAAAAAATCAACACAGCATTAACCATATCAGTCAAAGTGCAGGAGGTGAAATCTTAAGAAGATTGAATGTATGCATGTGTGGCAGACTGAGGCAGGAACCTGTATGGATTAAAAAAAGTTGATTGTTTTGAGGATAAATGAATCCCTGGGTCTTTTAACTCTGAAATTGTTTTGCTTTGTGTGTCCTATCCCAAGAGTGAAAGAGCATTTTGTGTAATTAAAGTTGCATGCTGTATTTGTATGCTAGATGTTGTCACATCAAAGAATCCTTTCCAGAAGAGAAAGCTGTTGTAAGTCTTTACTTCCCTCTTCTATGACAGTCGCCATGTTAAAAGAGGCACTCGGTTCTTGTATAATGATTTTTTTTTTGTCTGTGTGAAAGTGGTTGTGTATGTGCTTGTGCACATCTGTGAGTATTTGTGCAATTTCTTTCCCAGTGTGTGTCCCTTTGTCCAGGATGCTGTGATTTTTAGTAGTCAAATCAGAAAACTACCCGCGCGACGTGCCGTTGATCTGTGGTTATGGGATGAGTATGTAAACATGTTTGCTTAATGCTCAATAAGAGCCTCACTGAAGTCTGGTAGCATGGCAGGGCCACCTCTCTTCCTTCACAATGTCTCAATAACCTTCAAAGTATCCCTGCTCCATATCTCTCTTTTTTTCTGCGCAATCCGCATGCTGCACACATCCACAGGGCCGCGTGACAAACACTCTGAAATGTTGTACTCTAAATTCCCTCAGTGCATTTGTAGTGGAGCTCTTCACCAGATTAAGTTTAATTCCAAAATGAGATATCCACCATTTTAAAAAATGCTGCACACCACCAATGCAAAATGAGTGCTGGCCTGGAAGCGAAACTCAATGTGGATTATCGCTGAATGTATTAGAAAAGTCAAGACCTTTGCTGATGAAAGGATGTGCACTGCTCATAATCACTGCCTGTTAACATGTTTTCGATGTAATGAAGGAAGCCCTTGCGTTTTACTGATAATGTTTCTTCCTTAGGGGAACTCTTTGCCTTCTGGTTGAACTACATGGTCATCCAATTTATGCTCACTTTTAGTCTGATCATTGTCCTGCACTGAGTGGAAAATTTTGCTATCAAAATCTTATATTACAAGGTCTCATTGCAAGTTGATCTATGTACACAAGAAACAGAGATACACATGTTTGTGCTGATGAGGCAATTAAGTAATGGGAAAATAATGAAACTGATGTGTTATACAGGGGTTGAGTTTTTTGGGGTTGGAATTTTTTTTTTTTTTTTTTTTTTTTTTTTTAATGACATTTTTGTCTGACAACTCGGTGACAGAGCAACAAAAAGTCTGCAACTGCAACTCTTGCCACACATTTCACAGCTCATCTTCTAGCATTTCCCCTCGATGATCAGTTTTGACAATATACACCATTCCTCATGGTCAAAATAAGCATTTTTAAACCTTCTCAAGTCTGTACAATACCTAAAATAAGTTTTACAAATTTTTGTTATTTGTATTCCTCGGTTCCCACACCCATACCCAAATGGTAATATTTGTTTCATCTGTACCACATTTGCATTCATGGCTCTCCTTGCAGTAGGCAAACAAAAGTGTTTCCCTCATTCACTTTTGTACAGCGTATTTTATTTCTGGCGTCTAGCAGCGTATTTTTTCTTATGCAGCTTTCAGCCTGGTATATGTGCTCAGACTGAATTAAAATGTAAATGTACACAGAGTGTGCTTTATAACAATCCGTACGTATAACCATCAACAAAATATGTCAAGATCAAAATTGCAACTCTAAAATATTTTCTAGTGATGCGTGGAATTTCATTTAATGTAACGCTGCTGTATTTTTCATCCTGTGGGTACCATGAATGTATTAGTACCTGCTGTTTCTTGAAAGCAAGATGCAAAATAATAGGACATTGGTTTGGCACTTAATGATTAATAAAGTACCAAATGCAAGGGATAGACTTTCAGGAGACAGCTGACCTAGATGGACAGGGCTTTTTTTTTTTTTTTCTTTTTATCGAGAGAATGAATAGATGGGCTCATTAAGAGCTAAATGTGGTTTGTTTTTTTGTTTTTTTTTAAACTGTGAATACTGCAGAGCTATAGTTTAATTAAAAGATAAATATTTGATGACTGGGTGGATCATCTTTACAATAAATAGACCGCACTCGTTAGGATAAAGTTCATGTCAAGGACAAACATATTTTAGGCCTTCCTGGGTTATTTACGTGTGCGCATGCAGTGTGTTATAAGAAGTCATTGTTACATCTTCTAGCGGCCATTACAGAACAAATACTTTTGCTTGTAAGCAAATAATCCGTGGATTACTTTGTGTTTTACCTTTAAATGCATAGATCTTTTCCATGTATAATAACCCTGAATGACAAAGAGGTCTGAAAATGATGCGTATTTGTATTCATAACATTTCTCATACCAGCAATTGCTGTGTAAAAATAATAACGAGTAATTGCTCCCTGCCGGGCCTGTTACCGTTGCCTAGATTCAGCTCAGTAATTACAGTCTTTCTCTGTTTTGCTCTCACAGAGGCGCCTCCCTCTGGGATGTCCAAGAATGGATACTTCTTTCAAGAAATGGGTGAGTGTGAACCACCAGCACAAGGACAAAATTTTCAACATTTGTTCCTCTTCCACTGTGTATTAAAAATGGAAAGAAAAGCATGGAACCTAAAAGCCTAATCCTCAAAGTGAATATAGCCGCTGTCATCGACGTCTTTGAACATCTTCCTACCAGTAATGTGTATTGTGTAAGGTATATTTAGAGTGAAAGATGTGATTTAAAGATTGGAGCTGCAGCACACGTAAAATTAAAAACAAAAAAACAACCCAAACCTCTCCCAGCTTACACACTCTCCTCCATTTGGATATAAACAACAAACTTTGTGTTATGATAACGGCAGTTTCATTACCTTCAAGCCAAGGAGAAGCTCCCAATTAGTATGTGCAGCACAGGCAGTCAAGACAGAATACACTTGCATTGGATCTCCCCGTCTCCCCCAGCCAATTATTCCCCTCCTGCAACACACCGTCTCATTCGGCACATTCACAGAAGACCCCCTGCCGCAGCTCAACATAAATGTCTTTATTATGCGACCTTTTATCAGATATTAATGTAATTACAATACTGTTGGCAAGTAGGCATTACAAACCACTGTTATCTTTAGTGGTTCATTAGCAAAGGTTGTTTTGGAACGTCAGTGCTCTTGTTGTGAACTTTGCAATTAAAGG
Source organism: Maylandia zebra (assembly GCF_041146795.1). Classification (NCBI taxonomy): domain Eukaryota; kingdom Metazoa; phylum Chordata; class Actinopteri; order Cichliformes; family Cichlidae; genus Maylandia; species Maylandia zebra. Next base: position 7,477,816 of record NC_135185.1, read on the forward strand.
GTGAATCACAGTCGCACAGTAAACAATATTTGAAGTGAGTCTTGTGCTGCAGAAGCAGCTCTGCTGTGCATATGCTATCTGTGTCATTTAGTTCTTTGCTGTGGTGTTAGAAGTGAACAGGTTACTGAGACAGTGGTGTTATTCACCAAACATGGCAGTTATGTATCTTTTTTTTTTCTCCAAACACGAAGCAAGAAAGTTCCAAACTTTCTTTTAATGATCCGAACATGCTACCGTGTGATTGTTGTTTCTTTATGTCCCACGGCGTCTCAAAGGCAGCAGCAAAACCCTGCACACCGTTTGAAGGATGCACATCAATCGTTTAACGTTTTCAACATTCCTCGTCCCTTAGCTCTTGTTCTTTCTAGATGTTGTATTCACCGATCAAAGTTCTGCAGGGCAGCATAGCTTTACATTTAGGAAGCAGTGATTCGTTTATTTCAATCATAGTTTATTTATTTTTAATACAAGAAGCTCTAATTGTGACGTTTTGCATACTTGGAGTTCTAGTTATATGTTATATAAAGATAAATTACATGATTGCTACATGGAGAGATTGGAATATTTTTCATGCATTAGTTTATAAATAAGTTTTAATACATTTCCCTAAAATTAATGCCATTCCTTTTTTTTAACCCTCTAATTTAGTGCTTGCAGTTTAGCAGTTGCTTCTCTCCTCCAAGGTGATTTGAAAGTCAGAGCCCAGCTGGTAAGTCTGAGGCACAGAGGGATGCAGGGAAGGCAACTACACAGTGAAGTTCAAATAATGTCAAATGCTGAGGGTTGATCCTGATGCAAGACAAACTGAATGAACTGAAATTTGGGGCTCCTCACGTATAAGGTCAGCAGATAAAGAGCAAGTGAGATATTGTTCTTGTCGCATCAAGCCGATCGCTGGATGATATTTGGGAGCCCACCAGTTACTGGAGCTTTGGATTTAAGGGGGCCGCTGTCTTGGGAAGAGGGACAGGAATGAGTCATCCAAACAAGCTCCAGGCTCAGTCCTGTGATGCTTTCCAACATGCAAAGTCCTGACCGTTACACACCAAAACCCTGCGAAAAACAGCGTTTACCTGCTGATTCATAAAAGACTTGTCATGTCTCACTTGTCTAACAGCTTAATTTTCTTAATATTCTTTGACAATTTGTGGCATTTTTAGGTTTTTAGGCATAAAGGACCGCTGCTTGCAGCTATTTGTGCGTTACACTAATTGAAAGCACCTTTTAGTAGTTGTTGCTGCTTCCATTGACATTAAAACACTACTCTTATGTATTCATATGAACAGGAGAGGAATCGTGAGCTGAAAAAACAAATTTCAGCTTTTGCACCTTAAAGGGCACATCCTGTACACTGGTTTTGTTTGACTAAGTCTGGATATTTTGGACATTGTCCATCCGAAAATGGTTAGATTCATCTCTTAATGTACACCGACACAAATTTTAGGTCCATAGTTTGCCTATTTTAAAAGATGTAGAGGAAGGAGAAGTATTTGGTATTTAGACTGATAGTATGTATACATGTCTGTTTTAAGGTGTATATTACACCTTAAAACACTGACATGTATACGACTAGTTATGTCTAATAATATCTAGACATAACTTTTTTTTCCTGTTTTTCACTTGAACACACTGTCATTCTCAACCATATCATCTGACAATGAAAGAGACTGTCTGGAAGAAAGAAGCTCTCTAGTCATACTTCAGGTGACACTTGAGCAATATTTTCTTATAATTTTCAGGGTTTTTGTTTTAAGCAGCAGATGTTTATTACAGTCTGGATGGTTCACTGACTGTCAGATGAGTTGTCACAGAGAAGCATAATTGCTGTAATAATTTCCTGTCACTGTCTAAAGCTTTACCTTTTTTGAGTGATTTTTGGACTAGATTTATTTTGTGAAAAACTTCACTCAGAAATTTTATTTATTCCTTTCACATTCTTTTATTTATTCCTCATTTTGAAAGTGTGCCATAAACATCTACAAAGCACTAAAATAAATTTGACTGTTGGATTTTGTGACTTTGGCTGAGGATAACAACAATAATTAAAGTCAGTTTGCTACCCTGCCTGGTAGCCGGTGAAGTCCAGGAGGTGACCCTGTGCTGTTGTGTCCCCAGAGCAGCGGGAGGTGGAGCAGGAGGAGGGCAGCGAGGGCCGAGAGGAGGGACAAGATTCGCCAATCGCCTGCGGAGATGACATCCACCTCTATGACAACCAGATCAGCCCTGGGCCAGGTCAGTACAGAGAGAGAGAGAGGGAAAGAAAGTGAGAGGGCAGCAGGGGTTAGAGTATGCAGTCTGGACAAGGAGGAAGAAAAATAAACTTGATGAAGCCACTGATAAGGATTTTTAAGTGAGTTGGAAATTAAAGGCGATAGACTCCATAAATAAAAATAATTCTTTGGTTTTATAGAAAAGCTGAAAGCTTGATCTGTTGTTTAATCTGTAAAACAAACTGTTAGAAAGAAAATGCTAAAGATTAACTTAAACCTCATCAAATATTAATTTAACACTTTTGTTAGGTTTAAACAATACTGTACATGTAAGATTCGAATATACTGAACCCACAGGCAAATCCCAGGATAATCTGCAGTCCCCTGCAATAGTTTCTGCTCGTGTTCAGCTGAGCTTTCTCTTTTAGTTTTGCCGCCATTAGTTTACTTTTGGTTTCTTTGTCACTCACATCAACATCATTACCAGCTGCAACAAGCATCATGTTTTAGAAAAAAAGCTGTGTGCCCTTTTACCAGCACCAGATAGCAAAAAACAGAGTCGGAGACCACCTTCTAAAAACATAGTGGCACAACTAACAGCAGCTAAAGTGAGTCTTATAGCAATCATGACACGTGCTAAACTGGCCGGACACATGAATCTATGTGAATGCCAATATGTTGTTGAAGTTGTTAGTAAGTTAATATGGATACAGGTGGACATACAGGTAGAAAATGAGAGACAATTAAGCTTCATAAGGGTTAACATCTTGTCTCACTGACTAATGTTGTTTATACAGTCACCAGCATCAAACTCATTCTGAATCTGGTGCTGTCAAACTTTGCCTAGGGCTTGAAAATGCTACATGCATAAGGAATTACATCCATAAACTGTCAGATACAGAGTACATACATATATAATACATGTTATCTATTAGCATTTTATGACAAGGAACATTTTTTTCATCTTTTAAGCTAAACATTTACATGAAAGTTGAAGTTTACATGAAATAAATAAACTTGGATAGGTGGGTTTTTTTTAAAGGAGACCACTGTCTTCCAGTCAGCATAATCATAATCAATACAGCATCATATAGGAAGGAAGAAAAAGAAAACCTGTTGAATAAAGCCGCGTGAGAAACATTTCAATAATTTCTGTGGAGTTCTGGTGGGCGCTGCCCTTCCACAGACCGGTGGCATGATGGTGTTGACTTGATGGACGGCTACTCAGCTGCAGGTGCAGATGATTTTGACCCCATCACCACAATCCCGGTGGGTCAACCCAGGTTATTGTTGCCATGGTAACAGTCCCAGGTGCACCATAGGGAGAGGAGGAAAGGCAGAGATGCCCATTTGCTTTGAATGTGACAGGTGACCATGCCACTTAGGCTGGGTCTCCATACATAGTAACACTTAAGGCATCTGACAAGAGAGCTGTAGTGGTGCAAGCTGGGGACAAGTTAGAAAAACAAAACGGCTGTGATAATGCTCTTCTTCACGTTGAACAGCTTGTACTTATGTCGGGCCTAAAATAAAAGCATAAAATACCTCATTTTTACTCACCTCAATTATCGGTTTTGTATCTGTCTATATGCCAGTGTGACAGTCAGTTCCAGACTAATGAACTATCAGGATGAACAAAACAGGAAGCATTTATGGAATTGATTGAAAAAAATTAACTTTATATCCAGTGTCTTCAGTAAATTATAAAACTGCTGACAGCCTTCCCAAACATCCAAGAATTATTGCAAGGGGGTAGATGCTACAGTTAAGTATAGGTAAGTCTATGGAAGGGTAGGATGAATTGATATAATCTCAAGTTATGTAATTGTCTTCCTGTTCATCCTTAATCTCAGTGAGTATGTTCACATCCTGAGCTCCAGTGATTTGTGTAATATTCCTCTCTCTCTATACAGCTGTAATATGTTGAAATCTCGCTGCTGTCAAAATTCTCACCTGCAGGTGCAGAATGTTTGTCATGCACAGCAGTTCCTGCTCACAGATTTTCAGTGCATTACTCATTGACAGCACAGCTGAATGCTGATTAGAGTGTTTTGTTTTCGTTCCTGGCTGCCCCCAGCCTCACAAGTGTAGCTGTCACATACATTTGATCCCAGTATCATTAGTTGTTTGCATCTTATTTTTGCTTTTAATTTGTGTCACAAATTATCACAGACCACTGTGGAATATGTCCACCATGTCAAATTAATCTAAGACTGACTAAGACTTTTAATCACATCCTGTCTGCCTGAATAAGCAGTGGTTTGGAAAAGCAAATAACTCAGTGATTACATCATACCAAGAGACAGCAGCTCCTATCTTAATCTAATTTTAAAAACATCTGTCTAATTAATTCATGAGAAAATGTTTGTTTCAAATGTATCTTTCCAGCCCGTTTTCTAGGACAGCATTCAATTGTGTGTAACTCCACCATATTCACCATTATATGTTTTTATATATATTTAACTAGACCGTTTCTACCTTCCTACCAATCAGTCTTTAGACCAGATGAGATGAGCAGCAGAAAGCAGTATAATGAGCATGAAAGTCAGAAAGAAAGTTGGATGTGGCAGCACAATGAATTAAGCAGAGGATCTTGATCTTGGAGAGTGGGGTTTAAATTCCATGTGAGGCCAAAGGTCAACAATGAAAAAGTCCTCTTATTTTTAGGTGTATTAAGCACGGGCACAGGCATGTGCTGTGCTTAATCTCAAAAGAGCAAGAGCTGCAGGAGGAGGGGTTTCTATTTTCATTTTTATTTCCCCTTTCTTGATTCATGCCTGGTTTCAGAACATTACTGACAAACGTGGCCTTTATCAGTAAAACCCTTTATCAGTTCTGAGGTTTTACATACCAAGACATAAGACAAATAACCCGTTTCTTAAAATTACATAAATAAAACGTCAAATGAATAACAAAACGTGACATATTACACTGTGTCATTATTTATTTAGCAAAAATGAAGCCAAAATACAGAAAATGTGTAGTGAGCCAGGTGCTGATATTTGATGGCACTCGAATTAATCAGCAGCAGCAGTGACCGCCTCTATAAAAACGCTTTGGCAGTTTGCACTTCTGGAGTATTCAAATGTGCATTTATACAAAACCAAGAAAGAAAGATATCACCAACTAAAACAAATGTTCTCAAATGAAAAACATTCAAGACAGCTGCTGATCTTCCCAGAACTGGATGTCCAAGCAAACCCACTCCAAGGTCAGACAACGCTCAGTGAAACTGCAAACACTGAAGTTATCTACAAGCATCTGGTGGATGGGGTTTGGGTTTGTTTTGCAGCCACAGGGCCTGAGCACCTTGAGTCCACCAAGAAGAACTCTGTATACCAAAGCATTGCAGAGCTAAAGGTTGACCAAATTGGGTCAATCAGCGGGACAGTGACCCAAGCACAGCACCAAATCTACAACAGAACGGGTGTGCAGAGATCTGTGTATAAATAATAATGTCTGCAAACTTCAAAAAACTGAAGCAGGAAGGGTGGGTTAAACTTGCTTCATGACTTTGCAGAGACCGATAGTCACACAGAAAACCATTACTTCAAGTTATTGCTGTTAAAGGTGGTTCTACAAGTTGTTTCATTTTCTTCAATTCATAGTTTTTGCAAAACGAAAGAAAAACCCCCAAACAACAGCTGACATTGTGTGCTGTTGTTTCTAATACTGATTCCTGGTAATGAATGTCCTGATATGGTAAAAAGAGAGTGCACTTTCTGTCGGTTCTGAGGTACTATTATTCCTCCTTGTACTACAAACTGAATGATCCGCTCCATTATCTCTAATGTAAGAGAAGGGGCCAAATTCCACAGACTCCCTTTTCATTGAAAAAGTAGAGTAAGGTTTAAACGAAGTTTAGCTAAAACAAATAAATAGATTTAGAAGTTTGAGTGTCTGAGTTTTTGAAAATAGGTGGGTGTTTTCAAAAGTTAGTCTTTTTTTTCTTGTACAAAAAGTGATTCTTTACTGAGCAGTGCCTCAGGGAGAGTAAACCAAAGAGGGACTCGTCAATCTGTCAGTAGATTCAAGTTGGTTTAAGAATTCGGGTGATCCTGTGGCTTTGTGTCAAGCCCACATTATAAATATGTCCAGTACCTTGGTTTCATCATCTGTAAGTTGTGACTTATTGCTAATTAGGAAATGCTGGCACGCTAAACTGGAACAATAAACAAGAAAAACAAACCTATTATAGATCTGCTGTGCCATTATTCTGACTTTAGCATATAGCTACAGCCCCCCAGTGAGAATAGAGTGTTAGTCGTGTTAGTTATCTGCCCAGTCTGTCAGTATACACTGTCACTGAAAGTATCTGAAGAAGGCTCACTGTCTCAACGTGGCTGTAGCAACATCAAAAAAGGTGACTGATGGTGGTTATTGAAGGTAATATTAAAGATATGAAAATGAAGAGGTTACCAGTACTGTTGTATCACAGTAATGCAGACTTGTTTGTTTGTCTCCTTCTGTTATTATATCACTTTGACATGATCTCATCCATTCTTCTCTCTTTGTCATAAAGCTGTCAAATTCCCTCCATAAATACAATTGATATCTTGATTATACATTTTTCAGCCAGCGCTGGGCTCAGTTCCATTTCACTTCAATCAATTTGGCTGAATGCTGATGTGGAAAAGTCACGAGGAAGGACAGCCGTCTTTGACGCTGGAAAAGACATTTTGGTTTTTACCAAGGTCCTGACTTGACCTTGATAACCTGGAGCGAAGTTAGTTTCATGAATGTATGATGAGTGTGGAGAGGGGATTGACAAAAATACTTTTTTTTTCCCCCTCTTTTCTTTTTACTATAAAGATTTGACTATTTATGGATGAGATATCTGCAAAAAGAGTCCAGAGGTAATGCTATGTTTTCTAACTTGGGTATAGACTGTCTTAAGGTAGTCAGTCTAATCTTTTTATAGTTAATACTTTTATACAGAAGTAATAGTGCAACTTCTTTTAAGACCTGGGTAGGAATTGGACATTTTTCATGAAAAAAAACCCTAAGAAAAAAACCTTTGGGGTGTGATATAAACAGAAAGAGTAAAACCTGCCTGAGACGCTGACTCATGTGGTATTAACAGTAATGACATACATGCAAGAACATTAGTTTTCTTAGGTTAATGTTTAAGGCGTCGTTTTAGGTTTATATTATTTTTCAGTTTTTTTTCAGGTATTAAATATAAATACCCGCAACAAAGCCTCTTAAATAGGTACTGGTCATATTTGTTTGAAGGATTATAATTGCTTTTGAAAGGGACTGTTGAATGCCTTTTGAAGCCAACAGCTAAAAATACTGTTGTACCTTTACACTATAATCAAACCTTATTGTCCCACTTGTTTTCCACCTCTTTATTGACTGTCACTGCTTCCATGAGGTTTCTTAAAGGAAACTCTGCGATAAATACATTTTTAGACACTCAACTAAGAGTAACATCTGATACTAATTTCCAGTTTGATGCCAAGTGTTCTTGTTCAAAACTCAAGAAGTTAAATAATGAATATTTTTCATTTTAATCTGTAAGATTGTTGACCTGTGGGTAAAATCTGCCAGATGCAGATGTAATCCATGAATCCTTTTTAGGTTTATAGTTTCATCTGGTGCAAAAATACTGGATGTTTAAGGCAGAGTATGGGAGATCCCCAACCTTAGCCTAAGTACAAGGTTGTTAATCTGGTATCCTCAGTCATAGTGGCACATTGCTCAAATAAAGGACACATTTTAACACTTCTTTTACCTAATCCAAAGAAAATGAAATTCTTCTGGATTACTTTAAGCTATATTGAGACATACAGAGTCCATTAGAAGGAGGTGATCATCGGGGACGAGGTAATCTTAATATGAATATTTGAATATCTCCTTACAGCTACAGCCTGACAGCAATTAGAGCCGGAGCTTCCTCTCCCCTAAGGGAACAGATCAGCCTGGCCGTGTGCTTTTTGATTGTGCGGCTTTGATGAACCAAATCCACTGCACATGACACGTGCCCCCTGCTATAGTCTCATCAGAGACAGAAAGGCAGGGGTTGGGGCTCTTTTTTTTCCTACACTGCCTGCAGGGTTTTTGTGGCAAGGTGTTTGGTGTTTCGATCAAAGCCCCTCACCCTTTTCTGCAGACTCACACTCAAACGCGTTCACTCGTCGCAGGATTATTTATAATATCCTGGCACTTTCCTAAGGCTTATTGGCTTGTCAAAGTGTATGTGCGCGCGTGTGTGTCGGGGGGGTGTTCTTGCTTCTTTGTTGCTGGAGGGAGGAGTTAAAGCACTGATTGATTTCCAGACCGAGTCGACAGTATGCATCACGTGGAGCAGAGGAGGAAAGCCCATGGTAACCTAATAATGTTGTCCCCACAGTAAACGGCGATAACCGTGTTATGTATCTGTGGTGGCGGACTGTTTTATGAGAGTCGGCAGGGTACTGACAGTCTGCTAGTTAAGGGACGGGAGTGTGTTGAAAACCACATTCCCTCCGTTTGTCCCTATATTGTTTTCTAACATAAAAGGTTTTTCCCCTCTTCTCAACACTGGGGAAAATCCAAACCTTTGTACTTTATCTGAGCTCTTGCCTTAGCTCCACATGCGCATATTAAAGCCTTATCAGAAGAGAATTTTCAATCCTTATTCAATGAGAGCATTTAAAGACATGCCTCTTGACATTTTCATCACTTTTAGAAAAAAGGGGTCTCAGGCTGTTTTTCTTCGAGTGGCTGTTACTTGTGATTTCAGAATTAATGCCTGTCCTGAAAATACAGAACATTATAATGACCATATTGGTGTTAAAACTTTAACATAGTCTATTCAAACGAAGGAAATGTTGATATTTAGTGGCCCAGGAGTTTAAGACACTGAACACGAAATGGTTCAAAACAAAGTCTGCTTTCATGTTCTGTAATTCTTCATCACTCAATGTCTCATCTTCTGTTTCACCTTTGCTGTCAGTTCTGTAATTTCTTAGTTTTTTTTTTTTTAACCTCCTAGGACCTGGCGTCCACATATGTGGACATCACATTTTGGGTTATTTAGACTAAAATACTCAACTTTGCTCTACATGGGCCTGATATCCTCTTACAAAGACATTATACTGCTACTGTTCTATCAAAATTTTAAACAAATATCCTCATATGTGGCTCTTATTTTTCTTAAAAACAAAAATAAGGTAAAAAAAAATCTGGTAATTCTTTGTTTTTACATTCATCGGGCCCCAATCAGCCCAAATATCAAAGAGAAATTAAAAATGCATGCCATGTAAGAGTTCAGGTCTTAGGAGGTTAAGTATATAAAGTAAAATAATTTGCTAGAACTACATAATGTTGGCTCTAATCTTTTAAAGCAGTTTGCGTTTTCATTTTTCATTTGTGATGATCAATTGCAGAGTGCACTTATGGGTTCAAGCCCTTTGAGCAGATATATATGTGTTCACCCTTATTGTGGATAAATCTGTTTAATATAAACACATGTCAAGTCTTTATTGATGTACACTTTGAGTGTCTAATTATATCGCTTTTTATTTCTTTCTCAGAAACTGACGATTCTGGTTGTGTGTTACTCAATACATCAAGAAGGGTAAGGATGGATGTTTATCAACTAGAAGTCTGATATTACTGTTTATTTATTTATTATATCTATTTGACCTTTTTAACCATCTGTCAGGGCTGCAGAGTATAGCGTCAGAGGCAGATTAAACCCGGAGCAAGTCACCAGCCGATCACACGTCTAACGTAGAGAGTCAATCTGTCATGCTTACATCCACACCTATGTTAAATTCACCAGTTGATTTAATCTACATGTCTTTGGACTGAGAGAGGAAGCTGAAGCATCCAGAGAAAATACTTGCAGAGACGAGGAGAGCATGCAAGCCCTGCACAGAAAGGCCCCAAAATGACCAGAAGATTCAAACTGAGAACGTTCTTGTTCTGAAGCAACAGAACTTCCAGTTCTTTTTCCAGTTAAGGGCTCAGTAATTTAGCAGTATGGGTCAGCAACATATAATGCACCCAGTGCTTTTATCAAGAAAGAAAAACAAATATGATCTAAAATTTTAAGCCTAGTGTATGTAGACCTCTATGAATATACACAGGACCAAAATCTCAGTTGTCAAACTGAATGAGGAACAACTGAAGAAGGCATTTGAAATACCTGCTTACCCACTGCTGGCTGTGCATAAAGGTACAGAGATGATTTTATATTAAAGTAAGTTTGGGCAGTAAATTAAAGAATAAACATCTTTTCCTGATTGGTTTAATATTGAGTCTCATTCTATATGGAACCAAAACGTGCTGCGCTTATTTTCCTATGTGTTTTAACAGCCCACAGTTCCACTGAGCACACTCGAAGTACACCAAGATTTGTAAAAACAATCCAATCTGTGTAAGATGTGCTTGATAAATGAATAGCTCTGCTATATTGAATATTTTCTGTAAAACTGCTAGTGTTAATCTTTTCATGCATCTTTACTGCTGGCTCACTCATTTTGTTACGGGTTAGTTTTGGGGTTTTGCTTAGAGAGTCGCAGTGTTATACCTGTACAATAGCTACATGTTGTGATGGGCTAAAGTAAATTATGCAATTATGAATTATTGCAATCATTTCAAACATAAAATAACTGAATAATGCACATATGGATCTTGCAGGAAGGAAATTGCAATTATTATTTGCCGAGGCAGTTCGGGATATTAAGAATTGCTCTCCAGCTATAGAGGGTCTAAATGAAACATCTGTAATGGTTTTATTGTGCTTGATGATCCTGTAGATGTGATGGCTAGCCTGAGGACCTTTGTTTTTACCATTCATCTATTTGTGCGTCATTCTTTTCGAATTCCAGCAAACTTTATTTTTGCACTGGATTAAAGCCAGACGTTTTCATTCATGTGGCATCATGAGCCCTCTTTGTAAAGGACTCAAACCCAAAAACCTTAATTTTATGTTTTGATTAAAAGAATTACCTGATTAATTTTGTTTGTCCCCAGTTAAAAGTTGGCAGCAGTCTTGTTAGTCCATATTTTCATAGCAGGGATCTGTCGTTACATCGACCAGGTCAATACTCGGAGCACGTTTTTGACGTCCTCAAGCCACCCTTGAGCAGTTTTGTGGTGGGACGTTGTGCTTTGTCATGCTGTCATGCTGGGGAGGACCATAGCTGCTGTACAGTGCTGCTGCCATGGGTTGGTGGGTTTGTTCTGAACAATCTGAACAATGGTGGTACATCTTAATATTATTCACATGAATGCTTAGACACAAATTTCAAAGCGGAGAATGATAATCTTCACCAGTTCCCTTCACCAATCAGTTTTGATAAGTTGATGGATTTCTGTTAAAATTATGGGCTGATGAGAACCACACAGTGAATGTAGTAGTAGCAGGATGCAGTTGTGGCACATAGAGTATGTGTACTCATCATGGGCATCAGTGTCATGGTAATTTGTGACTTTTAATGATTTCTTTGAACTGTTCTATTTCCAGGCTGCTGTCAAACAAATCATTTTTATGTTTGCAAAGAGAAACTACCAGTTGTAGTGAATCATGGTCCCTAACAAGAATTTAATAGTTCTTGGCCTTGTGAAGGTGAGACCTGGAGTAAAACCTTCAGCACTTCTTATTAAAAGATTTAAGTGAGTGTATGTATATATTTGAGTCTGCATGTTTTGACCACATGCAAATTGGATGAAATTTGCATTTTAAAGCTTTTAAAGATGTATGCTGTACAAGCATTCCACCCTGGAAGTAGAACAGTTGAAAGAAATTATTAAACCCCCCCAAATTACTGTGTCATTCGTGCCCATGATAAGTGCATGTAAAGTTTGGACCACAAATGTAGCCTCTTATCGTCGGCATTGTTTTGTGCAGGAGTCCCACAGTTGAGGCACATATGTTACATGTATAAGAAAAATTGTATTTTTACAAAATTTAGGGGAATAAGATTACTATTACTACAGGTTTGTAAATCATTAGTGATGCAGTAAACAAATGTCTCTGTGCCAATTAGGTAAAAGGGTTTAAAGCAACCCCGAGAGGGCATTAGTTTGAACTGGTGACCAAACCTGTCAAGAGTTAGTCTTCCCCGTTATGAGCCTGTCAGAGATTTCGGTTTGTTGTGCCTCATTCCTACCAACAGCTTGCCTGGTTCTTTTCTCTAATCTCCTCATTCTGTATCACAGTTCCGTTTGTTTGCTCTCTCCCTCTGCTTTTTATTAATTTCACATGTTCCCGTCCTTAAGTCCTAGCCAAGAATTTTGTTATGGATCTTTTTTATTTGCAATGGTCCATAAATAGATTTTCATTTATGCTTGTGCTTGCAAGTGGATATTTTTCACTTCCTTCATGAGCAATTTAAAATATAACCTTTGAATTAACACATGAACTACTGGACCACACATTCTGCCCTGTATGACTCGCTTTATAATTTCTTTTAAAAAGTGCAAAATGAACTCTATTTGTTTCTTACTTTTTTTTAATCATTTCATTCGAGTTGCATAAGAGCCCCAGGACCGATGCTTTCTGTGATTGCACAAACAAAGCAAAATCAAATTTATATAGAGAGCTCTTTGCAGAAATACCTATACATGTTTTTTTCTGTAAAGAGCACGGAGACTTTCTGCTTGGTGCTTAAAAGAAACAGCAGGAAATCCACTCATCTTCAGAATTTCTGTCAATCACACAATCAATGACTGGTGGGTGTCTGGGCTCTTAATGGAGCTGTGTTGGTTTCTTTGTCCAGCCGTCTCCCTTGAGCTGAATCGTGGACAGCACTAGTACAGTTTTGATAAAATTTTGATTGTTGGCAGTGTTCTGCTATTTTGAAGAGCTCAGAAGGATTTAAGGCAATAAACTCAAACCTATTAGGGTTCTTTTATATTTGACTGCAATCCAAAAAGTCAGTAAGATCTTACATCTGCCCTCATTCTGAAATGGGTAAGAAATGTGATCTAATTCTAAAATAAATTGGGGTTCAGCAGTTTGTCTTTAAAGTAACAGTTTGTAACAGTTTTATAGTTATACAGTTTTGTTTTTTAACAACTAAAATCACCTTAAAGGCTTATTTATTGTATTCTTGATTGTCAAAAATGTAATTTGATAAACATTAGATATATCTAGAAATTTAATTTCTTTATATCTTAAGATATTAAATAAAATAAAATAAAAAAAAATATATATCGTTAGCTTCATAGCATAAGTGCCTAAGTCATTGACTTAGTCAAATGACTTAGGCACTTATGCTATGAAGCTAACGATATATAGATATAGATATATAGAGATATATATATAGATATAGATATATATAGATAGATATAAATAAAAAAAAAAATATAAACGCTTAGCTCAGTTTTATAGCCAGGGTTTACCCTGATATTCAGTTTACCTTGACAATTTTCAAGCTTTCTTGGTAAAGTGTACTCACATAATTTGTGGTTAGATGCTATATAAATAAAGTTGAAACTGAAAATTGCCTTAGAGAATAAACCCTGCCATATAAACATTAAAACTAAATCTAGTTTTTTTCCTTTGGGTACAATTCTGCAGAAACTAGGCTAGATGCATTTTGACACTGTTTTCTTCTCTTTTATAATTGAACTTATTTGCATTCTCAACACGGGATCTCGTTTAAAACTATTTCAGACTTGAAATAATTATTGTTTTTCCACAGTATGTGAAGCTGATGAATTTTGAGGAGGAGGTTCGGGCACACCGTGACCTGGATGGCTTCCTGGCGAGGGCCAGCATCTTGCTGGATGAGACAGCCGCGTCCCTGGACGATGTTCTGAAGAGAATGTTGCACCACGTGGGCCAGGACAGCCATGCTTTAGAGCCCGGGTGCAACTTCGAGGAGGTGATGAGCATGCTTTTCACAGATGCAGGAGCACAGGAGGTCAACGGTGAGCAAGGATTCTGTCGACATGCATGTAAACACAGTCATATGTTGTCTAATTTGTTTTTTAGATACAGTTGATACAGAGATATGCAAACCACAAGATGGAGAAGTACAATGCATCATCTGTGCCTAACCACAATCAGACCAGGACCCATAGCATCTGACACTTGACCTAAAAACATCTGACGTCTGCACATGTCATCGCCTACCTAAAATTAAATAAATAAATAAGCTGTACCTCAGGCTCTGCAGCAGAATTGTCAGATAGACTTGAGAATGGTTCAAGGAGCTTTGAATACCCAAAGGAACGTTTTTGATGTTTGTACCAAGGATGCCAATTTGACCCACAGCTTTCAATTTGACCACCATATACTGCACACACAGACACCAATGTTCCTTTTTATTTTTAGGTAGTTTAGCTTTATCGTTTTTACTTTTTTGTGCAATTTAAAGCAGGCGTTCGCTTTTTTTCCTCCTGAATATTAAAGCAATTAAATATTAAAGGGAAGGCTACAGTTTCGAAGTGCAGAATTAATTGGGGAAGCAAAAGCAACAGCTTTATTAAGTCTCACATACATTTAAACATTTTTTTTTTTCTATTTTGACCTGAAACTATGTTCAGTAACGGTTGTACCTAAAATATTATATTGTAATGCATGAATGCAATTGTAAATGTACCCATGTTTCTAGGTTTGGTGCCCATTTGTCAGCTTACAGATCCCTGTCACATTAGTTTAGTCCCCTCAGCACAGGTCCTCTTGGCTGAGTAGCAAAGCCTCTTGGTTAAGGCGAATCTCTTCAGCCCATTAGAGCAAGAGAAATCCGCCCTCTTACATAATAATATGTAGCTATTGTTGAAGCATTGCTTTCTGCCGCAAGCTGTACAGAACATTCACAAAAGTAATTGTTTGGCAAATGAAACTTTGCTTTCTATCTAGTTAAAGTCGTGAAGAATCGTGGAAAATGGTTTCTTTCAGTACATTCGATTTAATGCCGTGCCGATATAGGAGTAAATATAAGTGGGATTTCACCACTGTAAGAGCATGTGGAGGTAATCATAGTGTAAGGGCTTCCTGTCATGTACTCGGTGTCCAGTGTTTTCCTGTCTGGCTGGGCTGGTGTCTGCAGTTGTTGATGGATAGTCAGAGGTGGGCGGTGTGTGACGCTCACCCTGCAGAGCCGCCTCTGACAGATCCGCAAGGTGATAATTGACTTCTGTCATCGATCACTCACTTAGTTTTTCAAATGGCTTTCCAAGACTCTCAAGCTGTGGTCGCTGCAGCTGCGTTTTCACTTTTGCTCTTCAAGAATATCCCACAAAGAGGCTAAGGAAGGTTTTTTCCCTTTTTTGTTTCCCTTTTTTTTATGGCTGTCATCTTGACAAAAATGATTCCTCTGTAAGTCTGGGCTGTGTGCTTCTAAAATCAATGAAAAAAAATACATAAATGAAGGGATGACATTTTGTTCAAGTGATGCTTGATTGTGAAAACAGAGTAGCAGCAGTCAGTATTACATTCTTTTTTAACTTATTTATGAATTAAACAACGAATAATCAATAATTTCTTTGTTTTATTATGCGACACAAAATACTATTTTAAAAATGGGCTGAAACTCATCACGCAGCAGGGACGCATCAGTTGCAGCAGACAGAATAGGGTAATAATAGACTGAACTGTGGGGGTCATTAATAATAAGCATAGTGAAGCTATTCAGAAAACATTTACACGAAAACTTTACAGAGGCTACTATAATATGCTCAAAGAAGGATGTGAACATACAGAAATGTTCATAATTAGTTTAGTCTTTCAAGTATGCATTACACAATGTTTACCAAGTAGTCTGTGGATTTCACCTCTTTGATTTGGTCGTCCTAATAAATTAATAACAATGGCAGTGGTTCAGCGGTGCATTTCAAACAAAGTTTGAATTTTCACATTGCTGGTAGAATCCCTGAATTCACCAGTGAAACACTCGTTTCAGCGCTGAGGGGAAAAAATATCTCTTGGGAAGGAACAAAGGCTTTTCCTGGGGGAATACATTCATATTGCACGTAAGTATGTTATCAACGGGACATATCTCTTCAGGTATTAATTTCTGCCATATCAAGGTTCCCTCTGCCACAGTGGGGTATTACGGCTGGCGAGCGGACCAGCTCATTTGGAGTGTAATACTGTACAGCTGTGAGATAAAGAGAACAGGGCAAGATTATAACAGGCACCGAAAGAACAGAGAATTACAGAAATGAAAAAGATGAAAGCCCACAGAGATAATTAGTCCTGCTCCTACTTGTACAGAGGAGTATTTTTCTTTTTGGAGGCCAACTTGAGCTGTTTTTTGTTTTTTTTGCTTTGCTTTTGTCTTGGGATTCAGCGATGGAGAGCGGGATTGTGCAGAGGAATAATGAACAACGCTGACGATGATGCAACGCATGATAATATTACTTCCGCTTTTAATATGTACACCAAAATTTAAAAGTAATGTATAATTTTTTGACAAACTAGGAGTACTTGAAGAACTAAATGATTTTAGGATGCTGACCAAAATGATGATCCGCTACCACAGAATAACTGACAGTGTTTTGTATGATAATGTATAAATATATTTTCCCCTCTTCCTCTGTGATGTTCATAGCCACAGTGCTCTGTGTGCTGCTGATTGTGTGCCCTGTCTGTGATGACTGTAGCATAATTTCTCCCTAAATTGCTGTCACCTTTGATCGATCTTGCTGGCTCTTTACTTGGTCTCGATTTGCATAATCCTCCTGTGTTGCTGTATTTTTTATTTTCTGCCAGTTGAATTTAGACTGCAACATATTTATTATTTTAAGTATGAAAACTTAGGGTAGGTCTCTCTCTTTTGTTTTTGTTTTTTTGTAAGTGCCTTATTTAAATGTATATCTCCATCTGTGTACGCTGTGAGTTTTGTCACCCTTAAACTCTTCAGAAATTCAGAAATACTTGACCATCTGTTCAACCAGGAGGGGATTATTACTGCTTGTCTTTTTTGTGTGTGTTTGCAAAGAACATATTTTGCACAGATTCGTGTTTTTAACCTGAGAGTACTGCCATGAATGCTGCTATCTTTTCCTTTGGACTTTGTTTTACCCTTATTATATCACAGCAAGACACATGAGTTTTCATTGTGGCACATTTTTCAGGAAAGATCAGAATACTAATTTGAAACCATTAATTTAACCACTTTACTTATCATGATATATGGTGGCCATACATGCCAGTTTTCTCATCTTGATCTCATCAGTGACGTCTTTGGGCTTCTTGGACCAGCTGAACACACGACCGTTATCGGAGATAAAATCCAATTTTTGTTAATAGCCTGTAGACAGTAATCAAGATGGGATCTCTCTGTGCCTAACAAAGACGAGATTTTCTCTGGAAAATGATATTTAATATGTATGAGGTAAAGGAGGGCAGGAAATGAAGCTTCTGTTCAGTAGAGATATTTATGTGTGTGCCTGCTCGGTAGGAAAGTGTGTGTATGCGTGTCATTTTCTTGCTGAAAACTGCTAGCCTGTTGCCCAGAAAAGGTGACTGAACTGACTCTTTGTCTCTCCTCTTGGTTTTTCTTCCTCCTTCTCCCCATGCAGACAAGTCTCAAAGTTTCGTTTTCTTTGATGACGGTAAGCTGTGCTAATTGGATGAAAATGTCAGCATCAGCCGCCGTGAGGCTGCAATCAGTCGTTTGCTCCTGTACCAATCACCATCAGTATTCCGTTTGTGTTCCTCTCCGTGCTCAGGACTGGGTCGATCCACTGAGTCATCAAATGATTAGAGACACCAGCAAGATATCGATGCCTCTTCATTGGCCCCTCAAGTCAACGCTGGGTCCAACCAGCAGTTATCAGTTCTGCGTAAAAAGAAAACTGATAGTTCTGTAAAGTGATCGAATAATTCATACATCTAAATGAGATTTAACCTCCTAGGACCTGGTGTCCACATATGTGGACATCACATTTTGGGTTGTCTAGACCAAAATACTAAATTTTGCTCTACAAGGGCCTGATATCCACTTACGAGGACAATATACTGCCTCTGTTTTATCAAAATTTTAAACTAATATCCTCATATGTGGCTCTCATTTTTCTTCGAACAAAAATCAGGTAAAAATATGCCTAAATATCAAAGAGAAATTAAAAATGCATGCCATGAAAGAGTTTGGGTCTTACGAGGTTAAAGCATAAAATCAAAATAATTAAAATTTTTTAGTTTAGAATAGACATTATGTCCTTGCTAGGAAAAAATGACCTATTTTTCAGAGGTTTTATATTCAGGTATTTTTTTTAATTAATAAGCTAATTATATAACTAATTATTTTACTGCACATTTAATTTGTTTCTATCCAAAGAAATCACTGCAATTTAAATCTCTCTAAATATGAAGTTTCACTATTGACCCAGTCCTAGTGGCCCCTTCCTCACCATGTGACCATAGCATTTGTGCCTTGTGATTGGCTGTGATGGATACCTATATGTTTTCATCACCTCCTTCATAGTGCCCTTTGCAACATTCACACTCTTTGAAGGAAACCAATCGTTTTCTCTTTGTGTGTTAGTGTGTGTGACTGAGGGGTTTTGTGTATGTATGATGCGAGTCTACCAGTGGCTAAGACCACAGTTAATCTTTTAGGCATCGTAGACAGAGGAGGCTTTCTGGAGGTCACCTCTGAGCGTAATGCAAGGAGTCACCTTGCCAAAAGATCTTGTACCGTTTTCAGACATCAACTGGGAAACTAATGAATCGATGCGTTTTTGTACCTGCACATCTCTGCAGATTTTCTGTCACATAAACCGAAAAAAATATGAATATCACATCTTTTTCACTGGTTTAGCATATTTATTGATTCCTCGCTCCCTTATTTATGACAGACGGCTTTATCCTCATGTGATTTGCAGAAATTGCAATCTGTTTTTCTCCCTCCAACCAAACTGTGAATAACACAGTTAAAGAATTCACCAAGAATACAGAAAGATCAAAGGGACCAATCCAGCCATCCGGTCTTGCCTTCCTCATATTTTTTCCTCATTTTCCATTGAAGTTTGTCACATTTGATATGCTGCGTGTAAGAATCAGGTTTTTTTTTCTTCTTTTCTGTGTGGAAATAGAAGTGTTTGCATAGCAAAAGCTGATGAAACCGTGCAGAAATCTTCACATAACTGACAAGTATCAAATGTACATCTCTTAATTAGTCTCTGTCCTGATCATGTCAGCAATCACTCACAAATACTTGTTCTCTTCTTCCTGTCATCACCTGAGCTGGAGACATAAGACACAATTTATTCCCTTGCACTACACTTAATCTTTTTTTTTTTTTTCTGCTTCTACGAGATAATCAACAAACTGAACGAACTATGACATCGCATTTTGCTCCCCATTCATTTTGGTTTGCACTGAGTGACCTGCCGTCGCTTGCCTTTCTGGTCATATTTAATTCTGTGTCACAGTCTTCTGCAAAGGGAGTGCAGTGTACACCTTCTGACTGGCTGTCACTCATTACACAGCTGGTAGTTATTCTAATATATAAACTTTTGCAGATCATCTGATCCAGTAATGACCTAGACTAAGTCATAGATGTTACACAATCTTTTATTTTAATGTGTTTATCATAAAAATGCCTTCTTTAACGCACCTCATTGACCACTTGCATTGCTCATAATTGTATAGAGCTTTTATACTTTTAGCTGTTGTTGCATTTAACTCTAAAGATGACCATTCCTTCTACACTGCAGCAGCCTCTGTTGGAAAAGGCATATGCAGCTAACAAAACAAAACACACTGAAGTGGATGATGTGATATTGAGGCTTGCAGCTAGCAGATTTAGCCATTAGCTTCTCTTCTTTTAGCATGACATTGACAACGTAGTCTGTCGATATAGAGGACAACAGATAACCTCACTACACACATTTACCTCTCTTTCTGTTTTTTCTTGTCTTTTGCTCTTCTGTTACCTCTCTTCTTGCTTTTATCCTCATCCCCCTTTCTTTATCTTTTAATCTTTCTTTTGTTCTCTTTCTGTCGCTCTCTCCTCTTCTCATCCCTGACGTCAATGAGAAATTGGATGGTTTTTGATTATTACATGGCTGTCAGGCTTACTGCTATTAATTGAATTGAATCCCAGTCCATCTCCTCTACTTCTCCTTCCCTTTTTCCTCCCTCTGTCTCAAGCTCTTCTTGTCATTTCGTTTAAGTCTTACTTTTTGTATGACTTATTTTTATTCCCTTGGCTTTATTTTTCTCGCTTTCATTTTCTTCTTTCAGAGTTTAATGCCTTCTTGCTGCATGCATCATCTCTCTTGTTCTCTTTTCTTTCTTTTTTCTCTCTTTGCCCCTTGTTTTTCCTTTTCCTACACCTCTTTCTCGCTCTTCTTCACCACGTGCTGGTTTCATTTTCATCCTTGTCATTCTCTGTCTCTAAAGACTTCTTTCCCCCCTTATTCTTTATCTACATGCGTTCTCTCTCTCTCTCTCTTTTTGTGTATCTTTCTGCCCCCCCCACCCCATTTCTCCCCTCCTGGCTCTCTCACTCCTTGAGCACTGTGATACTGTTGTCATGGTGACGCCCATCATTTTCTGGCATGAATGGAGGATACTTTATTGATGAGACGGCAAGGCAGAGGGAGAGAAAAGAAGAGTGATGGAGAGAAAGACAAAGACAGATGGAATAAGAGAGAGAAAAACCACTGGCAGGGAAAATCAGAATGATATGGAAATGATCGTCCCCGCTGCTTACGATACAAAACATTTCCACCCTGTAATTTTCTCAGTACTAATGAGTTGAAGAGGATGTTGCGAAGCAAAACATACTGAATCTTCTAGAGGGGTTTGGGATATTCGGGGCTGCTGAAGAATGTCCCCCAAAACACTATTATTCATCACTCTCAGCGGGAGACAGCGGAAGGGAGATTCCTCTTATTAGGAAGCAATGAGCTGGCTTCAGCAGTGCCCCCAGTTGCCCATGTTTAATGATTTGTGCTCTGTAAACATGGCAGCATAATGAAATGTTTTTTTTAATCTGAACATGAGCGTGGTGTTTTCCAAGGTTGGATGGACACCCTTATTAGCTTGTCTTGGTGCACACAGCGCAGCCTGGCGATACTGTCTAAACCAGAAGGCGAGCTTGTTAGACACTTCTGATGTAGACGACACATCGAGAGGTTTGGCGCAGCAGAAAAGGCACAAGATTTCAGCTGAATGTTTTTAGGCTTTTAAATGATGCCTTTTGGGCCATATAAAAAAATGAAATCTAAGCTAATTTGTGTTTTCAAATGCATGAATTTTGTAAACTTAAACAGTAGGTACTCCTATTAATGTGGTGACGCGTTTTTATAGAGTTTAACACTGTTACAGTCAGCTACTCTTAATGGTTGACATGGATTTCTAAGACGCGCGCACACACAGGAGTTAAACACTTTTCAGGGGGGCTTCGAGTATGTGACACTTGATCTCAGATCATTTGTTTGACTTCTGACTTTTTGGTCTGCAGTTCACCTGCTTTCAGAGACGATCCAGGGAGTTACAGCAACCGCCACAGGGGTCCAGTACCAGCAGTCCTGGCTTTGCATCCTGTAAGCAAAATATATGTGTGTATGTACATGTGTGTGAGGGAGCCGAGAGAAAGAGTTGTATTTATAATAATGTGTTATAAGATGCTTTCTCTTATTACTCATTTATGCTTTTATGTAGTTATAAATTGATTATTTTTAACATTCACGCTCATCATCACTATAGATTATAGGTGTATTTTATGTTACATACATTACTACTCACATTGAAAACAAGATTTTGATTTTAGCATATTACAATAAGTGCTGAATACAGCTGCCGCGGTATGGTGTCCTTCATAGAGAATGAAGTCACCCTACCTGTGTTGCAACACAGCCTTCTCTGCTCTGTCCTATAGTCGATTATCTGACTGAATGTGCAAGTTAGTAAATTACTTGCACTTACTTCCCTACCTTTCAAATTGGTGGTCATCTCCACGCTGAAGAAGCAGAGAACAATCGCAAAGTGCGCTCTGGAGCATTCAGTCACTGCAGGTGGATATTTTTTTCTTCTCGTGTCATGTTAACAGGCTTCCTGGTGGTAAACGTAATGCAAAGGAAAGGATGACATCATCACCAAATCAAGTACAACTGAAATAATATATAATCTCTTTTTAAAAAAATGTATCCAGGGTCAGCTGTGCATAAATGTCAATAATACAAACGAGTAACAAATCAGGGGGAAAAAAGTATAAATGAACAAACGGCGAAACACAGAAATGCAGATGCTTCCACGTGTGTGCCGCTTGTTATAATTAGGCAGTTAATATCCAATCATTCTCTGTTGCAGGTCTAAAAATGCTAAAGCATATTCTGATTTTGTATCAAGATGCCAAGAGGAAAAGATCTAAGAGACTTTGAAAGTGTGTTCATTTTGGGGGGAACAGATGGCAGGAGTTTCAGTAACAAAGACTGTTCAATTGGCTAGTGTTTTACTGGGACTAGTGACTCAAGTGACATTTGGATTTAGATCTGTGAAAAAGACATTCGTAAGGATGGAAGGAAGAAGTAACCTCAGGCGACTGAGACTAGGATTGAGAGGTGAAAATTTAGTAAGGTAGGGATCTTGGGAACTAGGTGGCGTTTTCACTGGTGTGGTTTGTATACTTTCCTTCTTAGAGGAAAGGGGGCAAGTAAAATAAACAGAAATGCAAAGTTTTGAGTGATACCCGTCATATTATGATCAAACATTACCACATGGGAGTGCCATATTTGAGGATGATAAGCCAGGAAGCATCACTGAGTGGTTTTCTGAGCATGGAAATTATATGAATCTTTAAAAAGCCTTTTTACACTGACCATGTTTAAATATGCATGACGTGATATTTAAATATTATGTATGTATGTTCACATGCATTCCTATAATGTAAATGCAAGCTCACCTGGCATATTTGAATATTGTCTAAGTGTTGCTGTCGAGAAAGAGGTTAATCTATGGAAATGAAGGGCGCTGGCGGTGAAGTGAGGTGTTGACATTTATAAAACCTCCTTCTTTTCCCTCTGTGCTCCAGCTGCAACGTGAAGCATCTCCAGAAACGTCATGTGTGCATCTCCCGCCTGGAGAGGCCACAAAACTGGGGGGAGAACTGCTGCGAGGTCCGCTATGTCATCCTGATACTGGCCCCTCTCAAAATGGTAACTAACCCACAGGCATAGGGAATGATACATGAGATTTATGTCTTCGCTGGTTAGTCACTTGTTAATTAGTTCCTATTTCATTTATTCATTTTGATTATTTCATTTCATGTTCACTTGTAGCCCAGTGTGATTTAACAAAATATTTTTCCTGGTAATTAAAAATCTGTTTTATTGTTCTGCTCTTGCAAAATCACTTATTGTGAGCTGCCCGTCAACCTGTTCATTTAGGTTAAAAAAAATAATTCAAAGCAAATTCATTTTTGAATAAAATTATAAAATCAGTATAATTCTTATCTTTATTGTTTGTTTGTTTGTTTTTTTGTACAAAAAATGCACAGATTGGCTTTAAAGGATTTTCTGCTATTTTAATTCAAAATGCAAAGCAGAAGAAACCACAAATCTATTATATTATTATATAATGTTACATAATTGTAGCACCACAAATTAAATATTGGTTAGGCCGCATGATGTTTAGGGTCTATATGGTTGTTATTTGTGAAGATATAATCTGTCTATTTCTGCGTTATATACATATATTTAGATATGTATCTGAAAATACCTGAAACACTGACAGATATGATGTCAGAACTGCTAAATGGCCAAATTGACTCCTGAACTGAAATCAGTTCAAGGGCCTCTCTGTTGCTGAACTTTTCGGGTCACTGTTGTGTTTGTGTTTGCTGTTTTTCTTCAGCTCTGAAGAGCTTCTGGAGAGACACACATCCTGTAATGTCCCTCCCTCCCATCAAAACCATGAACTCTTTCTCCTTCCCATCAACCCACTCATCCCTTCTGTCCTCCACTGCTTCATCCTCAGCTTTCGACTCGCATACACACACTTCACTCCCTCCTTCAGTTGACTCTGATTGTTGCCCCAAACCAGGTGAAAACCCTCGACTTCCCAACCCCCATCCTGCTGGGAAGAAGAGAGATTTCATGCTTTCCTCACTTTTACTTTGGTATCCTCCCAAGTATGTAATTTTCACCACTGGGTAGGTGGTCAGTCGAGGAAGAGGAAACCTGGTTATCGGTTATGCTTCAGCTTGTTGCATTATGTTTTCTGTATATTTGCTTGTTTCTATCTCTTTTCCCATGAACCCTCATTTATGTTTATTTCTTTCAGTGGTGCCTACAGCACCCTCCTCGCCAGTCTTATTGGCAGCAATCAGAACCACTAATGGTATTTTCAGAGACATTAATCTAAGCCCCAAGTAAACATAAAGCATTATTATGCCTCAATTATCCTTGATGGTGAATGCTTCTCAGAGAAAAATCTTTGAAGGGGCATGATGGTAATGATGATAGAAATTCCTTTGGTTGGCAAATGTATGTGATCTAGCATGTGTAAGAATGGACCGTTTCCATCAACCACCATTTACAGAGCTGTCTAGAAACTGTTTCCCCCTGTTTTTCCTTCCTCTCTTTAACCAGACTGAATATGGTATAAAGACATGACCCTTGTTTAAAAAAAAGTTCTGTTTTCATTAACTGTTTCATGTAATGTTACCCTCAAAGAAACTCCTCTAGCTTTTTGCCTGTCTGACATGCTGCCCTCTGAGTTTTATGTTGGCAGCAGGGTGCTCATCAATTTCTACAAGCACATTTTTCCAGTTGGCATGGGCAAACTATTGACCTTAAATACTTAAATATGTTTTGCAATTAAAAAGTATTTCTTTAGTATGAAAAAGTCTCTCCTTTGTAAAAGAGATTTTGAAGTTTTGTATATCTGCAGTGCATCACAGAAAAACATATCAATAACACCTCTGCAGCTGGTATTAATTCTAATATTTGGTATGTCGCAAACACAGTTTTAAAATAATCTAGTTAAAGACAGTATGCACCCACCCCTCGCCCACCTTTGCCTTTCTATTTACCTATATATTTTTTTTTAAAACAGGCAGTTACACATGTAGTGATTGATCGGTATACAAACAACTGTATAGAACAAACGGATGATCAGCAAAGAAATGTAGGAGGTATTCGTGATTTACATTTTGTATCACTTTGCATTTTTTTTTTTTTTTTTTTTTGTAGAAAAGTACCAAGACGGCGATGGAGCTGGGTCGCACATTCGCCACCCTCTTCTCTGACATCTCCTTCAGGCAGAAGCTCCTGGAGACAAAGACACAGGAGGAGTTTAAGGAAGCGTTGGTGTTCCAGAGGCACCAGCTCACGGCAGCCAACCAGAAGCCAACGGCTCTGGGGAAGGAGGAGACTGACCCTCGCAGTCATAAACCCCTCAAGGTCAGCAAGGAAAATCTATGAGTGTGCGAGTGTGTGTCAGTGCTGGGTGATTAGACACGTTTCCGCACATTTTGAAGTGATGTGAAGGCATTATGAGTCGTGCTTGGTGCCCTGAAATGGTGCCTGTGATTGGTTAGAACTTGTGATGATGTTATATTTGAGGTCTTCTTCCTTTCCTCCGTTTGCCTCATCCCCCCTTACCTTTCGCTTATTTCTTGATCATCTCACATCCTTATGATTGTGTATAGAACAGAGAACTGCGCACATACAGTACAATTATTATTATTTTTATTTCTTTTGTATTTCTTTCTTTCTTTCTCTCCCTTCGTCAACCTTCAGCACCATTTCCTCCTCCCCCTTCACTCCTCCTCTCCTCCTCGCTCGACTGGCTTGACTCTTCAATCTTTTCTTTCCCCCTAATCAATCAGCATCAACTCCTGCCAGGCCTCCTCAGTGGGTAAATGACCTTACATCTCTCACAGTCCTGTCAGAACTCCCCACGCCTTAGTTACATGTGCATGTGCTCGCCGGCACACACACACACACACACACACACACACACACACACACACACACACACACACACACACACACACACCTCCAGAGGGGCTCTGCTCAATGCCACGGACCAACATCTCTTCCTAATGTTGCCACTGGCATGCCACAGCTCCTAGACATTTCCCCTTGTTTTTTTTGTTTGTTTTTTATACAGCAAAGGATTTTGTTAGGTGTTTATCCCAGGGCTTGAAAGGCTCAGTGCCACTCAGAGACAGAGGGCTATATGGGGAAAGACAGATGGAGTGAAAAGGGAAAGAAGTGATGGGGGAGGGGGAGCAGGTGGAATAAAGAGGAAACGGAAAATGATAAAATAAGAAAGAAAATTACAGGGAAAAAGCCAGCCAGTCCGCCTTTTCCTTGTTCCACATCCAAAATTGACACTGGACCACCCGCAACAGCAAACCACTTTCCAGTACTTTAAGAAAAAAGGTCAAATTGCTGCTGTGTTTTTATGTTTTTCCTTTCTGTTGCCTCACTCCATCAGAACGAATGGCAAACAGGTGGACGGTAATTCCTCTCTGAGACTTTTGTTTATCGAACTTGAGCCAAAAGCTGGTGATTGCAACCCCCTCACCCCACACACACAAACACACACATTGTTCCTTGCAATAATAAATAATTCCATGATGTATAGGGATTTAATGAATGAACAGTCATTGTCGAGCAAGCATGTGTAGCTAAAACTAGCCAGCTTGGAGAAAAAAAGTTGTTTACATGTGATGTAAATACCTTTGATCTGTCATAGACCATCCAAACTTTTTAGGATGACAAATGAGGCCAGAATGATTTTCCTGGGAGCTTTTCCCACTCAGCCACCCCCTATCATCATCCGTTCCACTTCATTGCGTAATACTATGTTCAACAAGAATATGAAACACTGGGTAATTGGATAATTTGCTTAATAAGCTTAATCAGGGCTACACATTTACTCCCTGTCTGGTGTAACCTGAAAGCTCATCTTTTAAAATGAAACACTTCACGTCTCCTTTTAAATCACATGGCTCTTTATAACCATTCTCTTCCTGTCTTGTGTAAAATTATACTTCTCTCCGTCACTGATGCTGTCGTCTCTCTGTCTTTCCCAGTCATTTTTGGAGACACGGGGATCCCATTAAATGTACATCCAAATCCAAATATGCTGCTTTACTTGCTATGTTTTAGATTATATGATTTTTAAGAACTACGCCATTAATGGTCATGACTCAAATGATCTTTCAAAGATCCCCCCCAGTGGAATCACCAGCGTCTTAGCTGAATCATCAAATGTGCAACTTTTAATCTAAATGTGTCATTGTCCACTGCAATGCGTGTTTAAAATAAAACGAGGTTTCAGAGCTGGATACAGCCTCTGGCTTTTATTACTCTTCAAGGTCACTGTGGATAAGGCAGACTAAATTAGCAAAATGCCTAAAAGCAAAACAGAGCCATATGCATCAAGAGGGACATAATTTAAGATTATGGGTTTAATTGAAATGCTCATCTCCGTTTAGTTTCAGCTACTTTGGGGCGATGCCTCCTATAGACAGGGAAAATAATACTGGCAGAACGACCTACATGTGATACAGTGATCTTACTGTGCACCCAAATCCAGATTCGACAGAGAAAAAGTCACTCCATCAGTTTTGCTTCTTCATTAGAAACAGTATCTGGCCATTAGGTAACCAGCCTGGACCTGTAAATCAACAGCCACACAACCCCTATCTCCCTGGGGTTGTGTGTTGGCCGATTTTAGTCGTTTGACCCCTGTGCCACCATCTTTTCTTTAATGTCAGATACCAACGATTCACCTAGTTGACATCGTAATCGGACTAGGATGGAAAAAAAAAAAAGATTTCTACTCCTTGTGCTCCTTGACTGAGCCAAATTCTTATCATTGTTCTTCCTCAATAGTGGCGTCTGTGCAGCAGGTTTTCCTCTAAGCAGCTGATGCTGAGATGTATCTGCTATTTGAACTCCTGGCACTAATCTGAGTTGCTGTTAATTGCTGCTTTCTAAAGCTGGTAACTCTAATGAACTTAAACTCTGCAGCAGGGAAACTCTTTGTCTTCCTTTCTTCAAGTGGTCTGTATGAGAGGCATCTTCATCTAAGTGTCTGATACTTTGCGTTGTAAAAAGGTACAGTTCTCATTGGAAAACATCCCAGCTCACATCATCGTGAAGATACTGCCGCTAGTGTGTCGTCATCAAGCCATAGAGTGGCTTTTTCTTCTATAATGTGGAACATATGTTGGTTTGTTTAACATTATTTCATTTTATATCACAGCGTTGATTCCTTTGCTCTTGTTCTACAGTGTGATACGTAATTCTCCTGACGAAAGGTGGTGCAGGTGGGACTCCATCAGTGAGACTATTTCTCATTTTTAAAAAGTAATCTTTTGTCTTCACAGTGTAAAGATTTCTTCAAAGCTGGCCGGGGAATTTATGAGGACTTTTGCCGCAGGCTGCCTTTCTACCCCTCTGACTTCACAGATGGTAGGCTGGACCTGAACTTGTAGTGAAAATGAATCATCTTGCTTGTTATGGCACACTGTGGTACTTCTGGCAGCTCCTCATTTGTCTGTCACCCTTTGCCTCAGTTACATCTGTGCTGCATCTGTGTCACGTCTAGGGTCATCTCCTGCTAAAATGACATAAAATCTCGGATGCCTTACTGCTCTCATATGTTTCCATATGTCCAGTATTCAGTCATCAGACACGAGACTTTCACACACGTCGCATACTATACATTCTCATTGCAAACGCATCCAGCTGGTGGTTTTATCGACTCAAGTCACACTGCTGCCAAATATGAAAGAGCTTTTGTGTCTCAAGTCAAATAAATGTACATCTTACTCAGTGTTGAGTATTTTTTTTTTTAATGTTAGTTAATTAGTTGCTAGAATAGCTTGTGTAGAAATATTTTAGATTAATCTGTGTAATTCAATATGGTTGTCTGTTGTAAAGAAAAGCCGACAGAGTAAAGAGTTTTCTAGGAGCATTTCCTCTTCAGCTGTTTTCTTTCAGTCTTTCCTCGTGTCACACCAACCAAACACATTGACTGGGCAGTAACAAAATCAAGATATTTCTGTCTTGTGAGCGTCATCAGAGAATGATTATCTGATGAAGGTCACAGGACCAAAATTGTTGTGATCACATTAGAGCCCAATTAAAGTGTTTTATTCCAAAATGAGTTATCCATCATTTGGGTAACTGCTCTTGCAAAATGATGGATGACACGAAACCAAAACAAATGACTCATATTTTAAAAGGGCAGCAGGTAGCGTAATCCTCCGTAGAATATTTTTACTGTATGAACTGGGTGTTTATAGATGTAGAGGCACTGAATGATGAACTGTGCTAATGTTCTTGCCGTTTTGAAATTAAAGTGTTCAGCCTCCTCCGCTCCATTATGAGGGGAATATGACTCATGTGTTTGTGTTTGTCTCCCCTCAGGTATAGTTGGCAGTAATAAAACCCTGCTGAAGTACATGACCACAGCCATCTTCCTCTACATTGCCATCCTCCTCCCTGCCATTGCTTTCGGCTCCCTCAATGATGAGAGCACACGTGGCGAGATCGGTATGAACATGTACTTAAATCTAGAAACATGAACGCTTTTCTCAGATTGGGATTCTTGAGCTCCTGCAAATTTTTCCATGTCAGTATCAAGTGCTGGGTGTAAAAACAGCTATTTTATCAATTGTTTAAGAAAATAACTGTTGAAAAATAAAAGTTTAAAATTAGAAAGAAGAGTTTTAGTCAGGATTTAGAGTTCATTATAACACAGAAGCAGCATTAATTAAGGTTGCCAATGATCTTCTTTTGGTCTCTGTCATCTCTGTGCTTGTCCTGCTAGACTTCAGTGCAAAACCACTGACCACAGTATTTTACTACATAGATTAGAATATACTGCAATGTTTTGAATCATATCTATATGATAATCTCCATTTCATGTATATGGGGTATTTTCACACATTAAAACACTTTTTTACATGATAAACAATTCCTTGAGGCAGTATTATGAAACACAGTACACATTTTTTTTTTAAATAATTTTAATGAAGTTTTAACAAAGAATGTCAAACAGTTCAGTACACACACAAAGCAATGAACAGCCCACACACACACACCCACAACAGACCTATGACATGGTTAGCAAGTCTAGTATTTTAGGGCATTTACCCAACAATGTAAAATGCCACGAGGTGACTGTTGTGAATTTGCGCTAAATAAATAAAATTAATTCAACTGAAAATAATCTTCCTTTTGTACAAAAATATTTAGAGAACATAAACAGCCAATCACTTTAAAAAAAAAATTAATTTTATAACTTTCCACTACTGGACATTTCAAAATAAACAAAGCAGTTCCTTATTTCCATAGTTGACAAGTAATAAGCAAATATTAGCACCTGTTTAAAATTCACAATACCCAGTTTTTACGTTTTTAGCTCAGAAAAATGTGATTTAGCTACTTTCTTTACCTTCTAGCTGATAACATGGCTAATGAATGCACTGAGTTACTAAATAGTAACACATTAGTGTTCAAGTCTTATTTCTTTATATTTGGCTAGGAAAATTGGAAAAACTTACAGTAATTTATCGAAACATGCAGACATATGGGGAAATACAGAATAGACTCAATGGTGCCAATTTGTAAGACTACTTTTTTTTTTTTTTTTTTTTTTTTTTAAATCACAAGAATTTCTAGCTCCTTGAGAGAAAAATCTAAACAAATGAGTAGTGGCTCAAGACTGTTGCACGATACTGTTGGATAAGACCAGAAAGGGCTACGTTTGGTCTCTGTAAGTAGTGCCAAAATCTAGTAGTAATTCTCCTTTATTCATTGTGCTATATGAGTAAGCACTTTCCTTACTAAGTATTTTTCTCTTGTATGTTTGACCGTCACTTTTTTCTGTTTTAAGTCTGAGTTTAAGACATATAGTTGTGAGCTGATGATTGTTCAAAAGTACTTGCAAGTTTCAGGTGACCATACACATAGTAAAACAGTGAAACATTGAAGCCTCTTTTTTTGGAAAATATTCACATAATTATGTACTCGGTGGGGGTGGAAAAGGCATCACGTTAGCTGTTTTGTTTAAAAAAAATGAAAAGGGAAAAAATATACATATTATTTCCAAAGTTAACGTATCTTATCTGAAAAATTAATATGTAACTTACTTCAGCTTCAAAGGAACCCTAGCAGTCACTCATGCACATTAATCAGAGCTTCACGCTGTGTGTTCTCTGTGTGTCATCTCTCTCCAGATGTTCGGAAGACCATCATTGGCCAGAGTATCGGTGGGGTCATCTACTCGTTGTTTGCCGGCTCTCCTCTAGTCATCCCTCTAACCACAGCTCCCCTCGCCATTTTCATCAGCGGTAGGCTTCCCCGCTGTCATTCAGCTCATCTCAATCAAGATGCACTTATCTTTTCACAGTTTCTGCTGACAGCCAGTTTGAATGGAAGGCTGAGAGTGGGTGGAGTACTAAGAAGATTACGTCAAAAATCAAGAAAAAGAAGCACCCAACCATGTCGAACACCAGCCAAAAACTCTTGTCCTCATCTGCTCTTGCTTTTACCAGAAAGCGGTACCGCTAGAGTAATTAAGCTGTTAGCTCACACATGTGCCCTTAATGAGTGTTCCTGGTGCAGTCAAGCAAAAAGCACAAATCTTCAAAAACTTGTTTCTTTTTTTTCAAGAATGAAGAGCAGAACTTTTTTTTTTTTTTTTGCGCACTGTGGTTATGTAATGATTGGTTCCAGGGGCCTGCGGGTCAGGAGAGTCACTCATCGCATTCACAAACATGTAAACTTTAGGTTCAGTTCAGAGAGAGACAGCGCATAAACTGTTACATGGTTTTTACCCAACAGCGATGTTTTGTTGGTTGGAATTTAAACGATCTTGACGGCTGGAAGCTGCAGTATCAGGCCATGATGAGGAAAAGCAGCAACTCCGATGCCAAGATGTAGTTTTAATACCAAGGCTGTTTGTTAGGTTTGTGGTGTGATGATCTTTGAAGTAAATGGGTTAGAACTGTGCTATGCGCATTCTCATGGGCATAATTATAGCACATTTCCAGCAGCCTGTCTGAGCAGAACAATGGCTTGTTTGTAAAGCTGTAACTCATCTGCGTACAAATCTGCTCAAGATTACAACTAAAATTGTTATGGTTTTATCAAACCTATTACAGTTCTTTTTGTCCTTTCATGTTTGAATGAATTTAATTTTTTTTCCAGTCATTGTTTATGTGTCTGTACTTGTGTGTGTACAAGTCAGTCTTTGCTGGGAGAGAAATCTGTAATGAAGTTCTTTTGTAACATTTTTTTTCTCACTATCACAAAATTAGCATAGCAATTGTGTTACTTAGTTTCATAATGTGTATTTATTATATGTGGTTTATTTGTCTGTCTGTTTACATGTGCACATGTGCAACTGGAACACAGTGATCCGAGGAATCTGTGACGACTACAACCTGGATTTCCCAGCTTTCTACGCCTGCATTGGGTTGTGGAACTGCCTCTTTCTCATCCTGGGAGGAATCTTCAATGTCAGTCTGCTCATGAAGCTCTTCAAAAGGTGTCCTTCATATTCCTAATTTTATATGTTGGAGTATTTTAATTTTTAAAGTCCAATTTTTTAATCACTTTGAGTTTCCTTTTATTTTGGTTGCTTTCTGTCATATAGAAAAATGTTTTAAATTGTCTTGTAACAACAGAAAACTTTATGGGACAGCAGGATGTTTTTAAAGAATGCACACAATCAATGTTTGAAATGTATTATTATTATTATATTCTAGTATTTTTAAGTAGTTTTAACTGCTATGTGCTCCATTTACTTATTTTAAAGGTAGTTTATATTTACTCTCCAGGCATGTGTGGCATAACATTGCAATCAGTGCAACTCTGGTTAATTTGAAAAAAGTATGTGTTACACAGTTTGAGTAAATTTGAAACACAGTTTTTAGTTTTGTTTTGGTTCACAGATTGGGAAATATCTTGCATTGAAATTTCCATACATAAGAGTCCATAATTTTGATTAATAAATATATTTATACTCAAATTCTGCCAGACCAGCATGCATTCAAACACCTACCAGCTGTAATGCACTTCCCACTCGGTACTTGGCTAACAGCGCCAACTCTCGTTATGGGACTTGCAGCACTTTGCTGTTCGGCTGGTTTTATGATACTGACCTGTAAATCCTGCTACTGTGTTATCTTAGGAACCGCATCCATTTAGTTGGTGATGCATTATAGTTGTATTTTATTGCAAAGTTGGTGTCATACTGCCAGTATATCAGCTAATGGAGATTATAAAATGAATTACATGTATTTATCACAGTGTCTTATATAGGCAGTGAAATTAACTTCATGTTGGCCAGAGATTAAAGTAATTTCCATGGAGGGTTATTCTGCATTATTGGTCAGTGTCAGACTTAAATGGACTTCCTGAGTATTCCTGAGCTTCCATTTGAAGTATTTATAAGCTCTAATGTGGAACCTTAAGGTTAAATGACAATGCTGATAGTGTGTTCTGTGTTGAAATAAATATTTAACTAATGAATTTATAACATTAACAATGTTTGCGACATTCCTGTCTTGCCTTTAGACAATGCGTGTTTGTGTCATAGTCGAGCTCTGTGACGTGTTCCTCTTGACT